>NC_083343.1:54255118-54865014 GCF_019175385.1 Lycium barbarum | reverse complement strand
TGAGAAGTATATAGAAATTACTCAGGGAGACAAGGTCATAATGGTGGTTATAATTACCGCTGGTCTACGACCAGTTGGGCAGATATGTATTTACCACTGGTCTATGACCAGTTGGGCAGTTATGTATTTTCCACCATGTTATGGCTGGTTGGACAGTTATTACCACCGAGCTACGGCCGATTGGGCAGTTACCACTGATCAGTTGGGCAGTTGTGCTCTACCATCGGGCAATAATCGGACGAGCGGTTACCACCATGCTACGGCCGGTCGGGCAGTTACCACTGATTAGTTGGGTAGATAGCACCAAGATGATATATGATACGTAGTTCTGGATCACAGTTTTATATATAGATGTAGATAAAGATATGAGAGTATAAAGGGACATGCGTACAAGCTTTCATTAGTAAGTCAGAAGTGCAAAGTTGATGCTTATCTTTCCTTCCTGCGGTATATATATATTTATTATATTACATTTTCGCCTTACATACTCAGTACATTATTCGTACTGACGTCCTTTCTTGTGGACGTTGCGTTTATGCCCGCAGGTGTTGATAGACGGGACGAGGATCTTCCCCAATAAGTTGTTTTCTGGTACCAGTTTTGATTGGTAGGCTCCACTTCTTCCTGGAGCATTGCTGAGTCTGGGTCGTATAGGTACTTTGTGTTAAGGGTATGTCGGGGGCCCTGTCCCAACTTGTATACTTCAATCAGGTTCATAAAGGCTTTGCAGACGGTGTCTTGTATACCGCTTAGTTATGTCTTGCCAGTCGTAATATCGGATTCGTGGGCCCATGGTATATATTTACACTTATGCATGATATTATGTTTGTATTTAGCCCCTTGGTCATATTTTGTCGTTTGAGACATAGAGGATGCGAGTTATAAGTTGGTTCTCTCGGTTTCCGTAAGATGCCGGGTGCCAGTCACGCCTTACCAGTGTTGGGGTGTTACAAATTAGTATCAGAGCAGGTCCTTCCTAGGGTTGTCTGCCCGCCGTGTCTAGCAGAGTCTTTTTTATGGTGTGCAGTGCGCCACACTTATAAACAGGAGGCTGCAAGGCATTTAGGAAGATTTCCTTTGTTTCTTATCTTAGATTGTGTGATAGGCCCGTGTTATAAGGATTCTATTTCTCCTGACCATATGTTGTGATTTCAGCAATGCCTAGGAAGAGAAAAGCAACGGCAGCCCAGAAGGGCAAGGCAGTGGCCGGAAGGAGGACTAAGGTCCCTGAGACTTTAACATTCGAGGACGAATGTTTTTAAAGGGGAGAAGGATGTTACACCCCATAGTTTCGTATGTTGAGATTCGAGCTACCTTTCAGGAAGTATGTGAAATTATATGTGTTTATCTTATGGTTATGAGGGTTTAAGTTCATACAATAACTTATGGAAGGATTGGAGGACAAGTAATTTGAGGAAATTAAGTTTGTCGGAACTTTGGAGAAAATAGGACGGGCAATTTTGGCCCAACTTGGAGAAAGAATATCTTTTAGTATATGTGAAATTTTGAAAGGTACAACCATCGAAAGTATATATCAATGAAGTAAAGGATGAATTACGATCTCTTAAGTCGTAACCGGGAAGAACAACCTTGGAACCAAAGGACATGACCATTTTCAAGTATGATTAATGATAAATATCATGTATGGAGAGTTTTGGAAGATTACGGGACCAGGCAAATAGAAGAAAATAGGTTTGTCGAAAATTTGGAAAAAGGTTGGCAGAATTTTGGACAGAATTTTAGGTCAAATTTGGAGGGGTATATCTCCAGGTATATCAGGAGTTTTAAGATGTTTCAACAGCCTAAAATGAATTTTGTCGAGTCTAGTTTTCAACGCACCAAATCGCTCGTCAAAACGACATCGGAGTAGGGAGTTATGGGCATTTTAAGTTAAAGACTCCAAGCTGCCAAATGATTTCTGCAGGTCCCACTTGGGAAAGTCGGTGCAATCGACTTAGAAGGGGTATAAAAACCCATCAACCCCATTTTTTTCATCATTCTAAACTCTCATGAGTTTTACAAATCTCCCAACACATCCCCCAAACATTTATAGCCCATTAAATCAAGAATTTAACAAGATTACACCAAACTAGTCTATGAAAGGTGATTGTTCTTGCTTCTACTTGATGTTGTGGTGAGTTTGGTCTTGATGAAAGTTGGTGTGGCTAGAGTTCTTCAATTATAAGGTATGTTCTTCATCCTATCCCTTATGTTGAGTTGATTTGAAGGATTAGCAAGTCTTAAAAGTGAAAATAGTTATAGAGGAAAGGTCATAGAGTGGTGTGCTGTAGTTGTTGTGTTATGGACTGTTTTGAGCATGTTGTGGCCATGTTGTTGGGATGATTTACATGTATATGGATGGTATCTAATGTTGTTTGTGTGTTGGTGAGATTACGCTCCTTGATAGGGAAGAAAGGAAGTGTATACTGTTGTTGTATGTTGAAAAACATCGTGTGGGATGTTTTATGGAATATTTTGGTATTTATGATGATGTTGTTGATATTAGTATTGCTATTGTTGTTGTTTTGTTGGTATTGTGATTTTGGGCTAGGTACATAAACAGGGGAGATGCTGCCCGAATTTCGGCAGATTCTAAAAGGATTTTAATTAAGGACTTGAGACAAGTGTATGATGGTGAGTCTAACAATAGTATGAATGGTTTTATATGTAGATTACGAGACTACGAACGATCGTAAATAGATTGCAAGATGGGAGGTAGGTTGGAAAGTCGAGAAGTGATTTTTTAGGTATGTTAAGGCTAAACCCTTTCTTTCTTAAGGCATGATTCCTTTGTTGTGAACCTATACATGATATCTTCGATAACCTTGTTTCTAAAAGTATCAAAGCTTATAGTTCTCGATGTTCTTATGATATCATTGAGCTCGTTTCATAACTGTAGATGTCATTCGTTATTGTTGATCTCATCTTATGATCTTGTTCCTTCAAGGTGAGATATGTTCATGATGATAGTTCCATAATCTTAATTGGAGGTTTACCGACCTTATGTCACTCCAAGGCGTTTAGAAATGTGTACTTAGGTATTGTCTTGTGGGACATAAATAGAGTACTAGAAGAGGATCCCCAATAAGGTATTTGATGCTGGAAGAGATGCTTATGATTGATCTCAGAGTCTAGTTAATGTTCAGTTAAGCGGTAAGAGGTCCTTATGGCCCCGAACTGTGCTTATAAGCCTTATGCGATCGTGTATGCTATAACGGACAAGTGATGGCCATGAGAAGTACATAGAGATTACTCAGGGAGACAAGGTCATGATGGTGGTTATAATTACAACTAGTCTACGACCAGTTGAGCAAATATGTATTTACCACTGGTCTACGACCAGTTGGGCAGTTATGTATTTACCACCATGCTATGGCTGGTTGGGCAGTTATTACCACCGAGCTACGGCCGGTTGGGCAGTTACCACTGATCAGTCGGGCAGTTGCGCTCTACCGTCGGGCAATAATCGAACGGGCAGTTACCACCGTGCTACGGTGGGTCGGGCAGTTACCACTGAGCAGTTGGGCAGATAGCACCAGGATGATATATGATGCATAGTTCAGGATCACAGTATTATATATAGATGTAGATAAATATATGAGAGTATAAAGGGACATGCGTACAAGTTTCTCATTAGTAAGTCAGAAGTGCAAAGTTGATGCTTATCTTTCCTTCCTGCAACATATATATATTTATTATATTACATTTTCGCCTTACATACTCGGTACATTATTCGTACTGACGTCCTTTCTTATGGACCCTGCGTTCATGCCCTCATGTGTAGATAGATGGGACGAGGATCTTCCCCAGTAGGCTGATTTCAGGTACCAGTTTTGATTGGTGGGTTCCACCTTTTCCTGGAGCATTGCCGAGTCTGGGTCGTATATGTAGTTTGTGTTAAGGGTATGTCGGGGGCCTTGTCCCAACTTGTATACTTCAGTCAGGTTCATAGAGGCTTTGCAGACGGTGTCTTGTATACCGCTTAGTTATGTCTTGCCAGTCGTTATATCGGATTTGTGGGCCCATGGTATACATATACACTTATGCATGCTATTATGTTTGTATTTAGCCCCTTGGTCTTATTTTGCCGTTTGAGACATAGAAGATGCGAGTTATAAGTTGGTTCGCTCGCTTTCCGTAAGATGTCGGGTGCCAGTCACGCCTTACTAGGGTTGGGGTATGACAGATAGCTCTCCTCTGTGATGTATTTTTGAGAATATGAATAAAATAGAGCCCTCGAGGAGAGGGTTGATTGAAGAAAAAAAAGTTGGGGTAAGTCTCTTAAAACTTAGTTTTGATTATATTTATGACCACCCGTGAGGTTTGGGCCTTTAATCCATGATTTTGAAGTGTAATATTGGAAAAAAAAATCTAGGTGATAGAATTTTTATATTAAGGATTTGGGAGTCGTTTTAGTGTCGGATTGAAAATTTAAGTATAGATTTGAATCATTAGGTTATGGGTAACCCGTGGGCTCGGATTTGACCTTTTGTTGACTTTGACATAGATCGCGTATTAAATTATAGGAATTGATTCTTTAACTTCATTTAATTAGCGAAATTTATTTTGGCTAGAGTTGAGCGGTTTGGATGTGCTTGCTGTGGAAAGGCGGTCAAAAAAGATTAAAAGCTCACTTTAATCGAGGTAAGTTAAGATGTTGACTTCAATAAGAAATTTTTTCCCAACTTATGTGTTGTATGTGACTTGATGTGTAGGGGATAACATCTACATGGCGTAACGAGCGTATATACGACTATCGGGTATGAAAAGGGAAATGCTTGAAATGCTAGATTATAGCTTTATTTTATAAATCCGTATAAAATGAGTTGAGCATGATATTTATGCCTTATTGATGAATTTGGACTTGTTATATGTTAGAAAGGCATATTTTATCTTTGTATCTTTTACAACCATATTTGAGCATTTATATGCCTTATATTGTTTGAGTTCTTCATACAATTAAAAAGGAATTAACGACAGACAAATTCTATAGTTAAAAAGAAAAATCATTCGCTAATCCTATTTAGCGACAGATTAGCAACGAATTATCAAAAAAAAAAATGTTAGTACGAACAATCTAGCGACGAAGTTCATAGCTAATTATAGCTTTTTTGTAGGTAGTAGATATGCTCCTTACATGTGATGTCATATCGGTATATTTGATACTAAGATGTGAGTATTGAGGACTGTGTGAATCCGATGTCGACACAGTGCTGAGAACCGTATGAGTCTAATGTCGATATATTGATAATCGTGAGAGTCCAGATTCATAAAGAAATATGGGGGCTATTAAGCCAGATTGATACAGAAATAAGGTATTCTAATTTTTTAATAGTCAGACAATAAGTTTTAGAGTCAAGCAAGTTGTAAAATGAAAGTCGGCAAATATCGTCGCAAGTTATACACACAAGTTCATTAATATTTGGGTCAGGTTCCATTTAGCTTTTGTCCCAATATACTTGGATTTACAGGGTGATACACCCACCAAATCAAAGTTCTACGAGTCTAGTTTCTAGCATATTAAACCGTTCGTCGATATGATGTCGAGGTAGGGAGATATTCGCATTTTAGCCAGACTGCGCAGACTGCAGGGAAGGCGGCAAAGGGTCTCTCCAAGAGAGCTCCAAAGCAAGCATGTTGCTGGCCACGAGGATCGCTCAATAAGGGTTTTGAGTCGGTGGAAGGTATATAAGATAATAATCAGATTTTTCAATTCATATCTCACATTTTCCAGAACGAAATTAGACCAAAACTCTCTCTAGAGTTTTACGAACATCGAAGAGTCTCCAAGGTGAGTCGAAATCAATATTTCTCTTCGATGCTCTTCCAATTTCACGAGCTCTTATCGTGTTCTCTCTTGTGATTGTAGTAGTGCTCGGTTCTTATAATTTTGGGTAGAAGGCCAGGTTTCCTCCTTGCTAAAGGTATGCAACTTATTCTTAGCTCCATGGAGAAGATCGTAAGAATCGTATTGGTATGTTTCTTGTGTATAACTCACAGGACGGTGATCGGAAGCCATGAGTCCGAGTTATTTAGTTTATTGTTGATGTTTTAAGTTGATTATTGGGCTTTCTAGTTGTGTTGTTGTCATTATGGAGTCTGGAAGGAGAGAGACGTGGAGAAACGTCACATAGTCGTAGTATAGCGAGCTTCCTGCCTATTGTATAGTCGTTGTGCCTCATGTTGGTTGATATTAGTATGATTATTGCATCTTGTATATTGAACTTGGGTAGAAGAGGTGATCGGTGCGTCATAATTGTCGAAGGTTCGAGAACCAAGGTATGTAAGGCTATGTTTTCTATGTAAGGCTATTTTTTCTTTCGCCGTTATGGCATGAATTTCGATTTATTATTTCTCTATATGAGCTATGAAGTCTAAGGTTCACGGAAGTATTTTGATTCCATGTTGCTAGTTTCATAAGTTGAATGAGATGTCACGAGTACATGACTCGATACTCCATTTAGTTGTCCCACTCATAGGATCGAGCTTCCAGAGTGCGATTATGGTGTTATAGTTCCTCTTGTAAGATGAATCATATCAATAGCCTTAGATGATCGTTGATGGGTTATAGTTCTAGTTTAAGAAGAATCATATTGAGTTTCTAGATTTATCATCATTGGGCCATAGTACTTCAATCAAGGAGAATTATATCGGAATAGTCGTTTAAAGTCTTTCATGATAATAAGATCAATCGAGTAATAATGAGAAATGTCATACATCCTCTATTCGCATAAAGGATGGTTCTACTCTTATCGTCATCGAGTTTTCTTATGTATCATGACTAGGTAGTCAAGTATCCTTATGAGCATCAGATTTTGGTTATTGAAGAGACTTCAAAAGTTAGTGAACTTCATTGGTTAATGAGCTCACATGGAGGTTCTAGGTTCAGTTGTCATTGAGTCCATATGTTCCCAAAGGTGAACCATAGTATCTTAGGTTGAGTCGCTTCAAGTTTGTGTGTATAAGTCAATCCTACCACCATAGGGTAACGATCATTTGTTCTGGTCATGTGAAGTTGTTTATATCGTATCGAGCTCCTATAGGGTGTTATATAGTTCCTCATAAGTCTGAAGAAAGTTAGCTTCGTGTTCATAGGAAACCCAGATCTTATGCGTTAAGGAGAACATGGTTACAAGTTAATGACTTTGACAAGGCATGTGTAATATACTCAGAAGAGTAATGAGTAGTTCTATATCGTATAGTAGTTGTTGCTCTAGTGGCTATACGTAGTTGCTCTCTGTGATTAACTATATGTGGTATGCACGACAAGCCATACTTGGCATATTATATGATAGCATATAATGTTACGGGCTTCCTTCGTTGTGCCTTGGCGCCCATAACCCCTGCGCGCTTAGGAGGGCAAAGCGAGTGTCAGTCGTGCAGGAGAGGTGCGCAGATGAGTGTCAGCCGCGCGCAGGCAGGGTCGGCCGCGCAGGCAGTGTCAGCCATGCGTGGGCGACGTGCATTGAAGAGGGGCTCCGACGGACGAGAGTCAATAAGCATCTAGAGATGCTCTATGGCATATTATAAGAGTGCCAAGGAAGTTTAGCAAGGATCTGGGATGAGCCCATAGGCCGTCGGCGGACGAGGCCACACGCGAGCCTGAGTGTCAGTCCCGTGCGTTTCCGAGCTATGGATGGAATCTTGGGATTTAGGGTGAGGGGACCCTTCCTAGGATGTTATGGAATGTGCTTACCAAGTTTGGCGTTATTTGAAGATCGTTCACCTAAGGGCTTGACTTAGCCAAGGAGCAGTGTCGGTGATAAAGCTCCCGAAGGCTATATCTCGTTCCACGAGTATGGGGATGAGACGAAACTTCATGGAGGAGTGAAGGAAGTCAAGAGAAAGAGTTAGGAACAGACGGAGCCTCATTTGGAGTTCGGAAGAGTGAGAAAGCCCCATTGTGATTCTCTGGCAAAATGATGTCCAGTGCTAGAACTTGGGTTTTTCTTTTTAAAGCAATTATAAGGGGGGCAGAGGTGTCACAGCTCAGCCAGCCTCCCCCGTGCGTGCTGTCGGCCAGTCGCACCAAGTGAGCATCCTTGAGGGAGGACCTCAAGGGCCTGCCTAGGCATCTCATAGGAGTGTCCTAAGTATCCATACGAGTTAGGGGACTATATGGACGACGTCGTGCCTGCGGGCCGCATATGGATGCCGGAGGCTTGACGTAGGAAGTGATTATGCCCCGCGGGCTAACTTTATGGATGTTAAAGACCTCCCGTGATGATTGAGTACTCGAGGCACCACTCAAGAGCCTTGTGTATTGACTTGTGAGCTTGGCTTGGGTTTAGCCTTGCAAGCAAGGGTCCGTTGGCCTAGTCGTGCAGTCGTGGGGTGACGCTGCACCACGAGGGATGGAAGTAAGTTGCGATGGCTATGTTTGCCAATGCCATGGAACAACCATAGGCCCATGAAATAGGACCGCACCTAACAAAGGCCAAGGATTGGGAGTTGCCCTACTCGGGCACAACACAAGGCAAGTGTCAAGCTTGAGGATAGGATTGTGCGCGCAGGAGTGACGCTCAGTGCCAGGCGAGAGACAGGCATGTTCGTAGCCAACCCAAGGGGTGCGCATAGACGAGACCCAGCATATGAAATGCGCCATAATAGTATGATAGCAAGACAAGGCTGAAGCCTTGACATCAAACGGGCGGCACAAGGAAAGCTAAGCCTCTAAGGCAAGCTTTCACCATAGGCATGGGGTCGTGCCGAGAAAATCTGGGACAAGGAAAGGCTGGCTTGTAGTCAGGTGGGACTACGAGCGCCGCACGGGCTATTTGTGTGCCGCTGCCGCTTAGGAGGAGTTGGCCCGTGACAGTTGGTATCAGAGCGAAGGGTGAGCATTGTGATGCTGAGTTGATATCACGTGTGATTGATATTGGCAATAGTGGATTGCAGTGCGGTTTGAAGTGAAGCCATTGGCGAAGGTTGATCTGGCCAGGGTCAGAAAGACGAGTGAAGCCACGGTTATGTTCACAGCTCCCATGAGCTAAATTTTTTTAAGAGCATTAGTTGAATGTCAGTGCAGAGATCACATCAAAGCAGGAATGATATTCTTCGTGCCAGTCGAATGGGTGAACCCGATACTACTGGTTACAAGGGATTGGTTGCGCGTATTATGGCTAAAATTTGCTTTGTCAGCCATGAACTACGACTTTCAGGATCAGGACATTTCACAGCCGTTGTTTCCGCCATCGGCTGTGTTTTGGGAGTTGATTTTGGGGCATCCTAGTTTGATTGAAGTATCTTCAGGGGATGTCTTCCGTGCAGTGGATGCTGTTTTCAGAGGGATTCCATTGAGGCATGTTTGGTTGGCTTTTGCGCCATCGGAGGATGGTCATCTTAGTGCACCAGCGTGCTATTCTGTTGGGATTTTATCGCAAGATGGGACAAACGGATAGCTGAAGCTCAAATGTTCTTGATTGTGATGATCCATCAGTTAGTTAGAAACTCTGTTAGTAGTGGGCTAGCAGCTTTGCTGAGCAAGGCATGGACTTGGCTAGAATGTCAAGTGAAGGTAGCGAGCGTTCCAGGTGGTTCACTTGCATCAGAAACTTGTCGGTTCAAAATGTCTGGTCGTGTGATGCAACGAGTCGGAGTTGTTGGCCATTTTGAAAAGGGGAAATAGGAAATAATTTTTTTCTTTCAAACAGTCTGGGCTCCCGTTGAGGAGAGGGACATGCCGATGAGTCGGGTGGTCAGGAAAAAGGCCATGTTTTCCAGGTCGAGCAACCATGTTGTGGAGAGCTACGAGCCATGGACTATTAACTTTGGGTTTGATCGTGGAGATCCTACAGTGGATGCGACGGACGCATCAGTTGAGTGTCTTTCCAGGATGGATAGACTTGAGTATTGCCTGAGGGCATTGGAAAGCGTCCTTCGAGGGTTGGACGTTATGGGGAAGTTGACAGACGCCTAGCCATCTTAAGGGTTGCAATGAATGGAAGGTGAGACCCTCAAAAACCATGTCGGACAAGTGGGCTTGGTGCCTACAACATGGAGCAAGCTTGGCTTGCAGGATTCAGTGAGGCATGCCAGTGAGAGCAGGATTCCTTGTGTAATGATTGAATGTCACAATGAGGTGGACGCAGCCACCATGTTTGTCAAATGGAAGGCCAAACCATTTTAATGGGGAGGCAAAATCAGAAGGGAGCCACTACAAAGGTAGGGACGCATGGACAAAAACCAAGCTGAACCGCTAGACGGAGAGGCATTGTTGGTTAGAATGTGGAATTGCGTGGAGCGGGAAGAGGACGGAGTCGAACCACGTGAAGCTGGGAGATCCTTGAAGGATGATGGACCACTTTGTAGGGAGGAAAAGATGGAACTAGGCCAAACTGCGAGGGCAGGGCGGTGATGCTGAATGCGAGCCGAAGCACTTAGCGTGGGGAGGCAGATGTGTCGAACCACCAGAGTGGGGAGATACAAGAGTTAGTCGAGGAGGCAATGGGCTGAATCACGGATGTGAGGAGGCCAAGGTAAAGTGGGGTTAGCTAAGCTTCCAATTGGATGGGTTTCCAAGTGTGAGAATGTAGTCTTTCCAGAGCAGAGAGTACTAGGGTACACCAAGCAATCGGGGAACCATAAATATGGAACCAAGTATTGGGGTGCACCGAGAGCGTAAGGGATCTGTCGAGGGAGTGACAATGTAAGAACCAAGATGTTGTTCAGAATGGGCGAAGCTACCACTTTGAGGAAATGAAGTACTCACCACGAGTACGTCCCATGAACTTGACAAGTGCCAAGAGGGTGCAAAGTATGTAAGTGCCAAAGACACCACTGTGGAGCGTGGGTCCTGTAGGGGCCGTGTTAGACGTCAAAGGGGACAAGATTGGATTTGAAAAGCCGCTAGTGTCAGTGTGTGGGCAAGTTAACTTCGATTTATGGGGTCGAGCCTTGATTTGTTTATACAGCTGGTATAACGGGATCTTGCCGAGGAAAACGAACAAAGGACCATGAGGAAATGGTTGGCAAAGGTTGCCACATCGAGGGATGCCTACGTTGAAAAATAAGGAAAAGTGTCTTCCACTTTTAGTGGGGAGTATTCGCCTATGAAGAGGCGTTGGGCCATGTGAAAATTGAAGGACGATTGTCTTCCGAATTAAACGGTAAGAAGGAACTGCAAAGGTCGCAGAGAGACTATGGAAGTCGCACCAATGGGTGCTATGGTGAAATTACCAAGATGGGAGACAAAGGTTCCTGATCTGATGAAGGCCGTGAGGAACATGGTGTGGATGACAGGCGGTCACCACAAAGTTAGCCACCAGAGGGTGCAAGTGCGGAGGCACTTTCCAAGCGGGGTGCAGAGGCACACTTGGGAGAAACTAGGGAGGAGAAGTGCATGGGGCACGACTCCATTTTTAAGAGGAGATGAGATGGGTTTTAGACCCAAAGGACTAGGGAAGGAGATGTGAGACCCCGAGGGGGCAAACTCCGGGTTGGCGTGGATGTGTAAATGTCATCGAGGACGATGACGAGCTTGAGTGGGGGTGTCACGACCCGACTAGGGGCCGTGACGAGTACCCGGTACTTGTACCGAGCACCCCTTATCTTGTCTCATATCCTTATTACTAAGTGGGCCGTATTTTTTTTGTTACTTAACATTAACATTAGTAGCATAATTATGAACCTAGGCGAACAACCTTTACTAACACATTATACATCGACTAGGACTTCTAAAAGTACAAAACATTTAACTGTACACATCTGTCTACGAGCTTCTAGACATAATACACATATACACAAGAAGGGCCGAGCACTGTCACACCCGAATATATATATATATATACACAAAATAGTACCAATAAACAGTGGCTCCGGAACAACTGGAGCACTCTCTATGAACCGCTGGTGGAGCTTCTAAGAACCGGATCCGTCTACCTGCTTACCTGCGCGGCATGAAACGCAGCGTCCACAAGAAGGGACGTCAGTACGAATAGTGTACCGAGTATGTAAGGCATGAAAATAGTAAAGAGAGGAATATAAATTGCAACCAATACATAATGAAATCATAGGACATATAGAGCGATAATAGAGTAACTTGTACATGTATGTGCCACCCAGGGCAGATGCCATGCATGCTAAGCTTTCTTTAAAAAAAACATTTCGTGTTCATATATGAAAATAAAACATAATATATATTGCCGAGGCGTCGGCAGCCGATCCATTTAACCATGAATGTGTGTAAATATCCCGCGTCCGGGCATCCCGCGTCCGGGATGATATCAAGTCAAATACGGCTACATGTACCGTGTGTAACCCCGCGTCTATAGCGCTCTGCCCTGCTCCCTTCTTCCCCGTGTACATATACATATATACATATATACCATAGCATGCAAGCGAGCCCAAAAAGAAGCTATAACGTTATCGGAGTGACGTAAGGTCGGTAGCCTCCGATTACATTATGAAATCGTCATGGTCGTCAGGTCTCACCTTGAGGGAACAACAATTATAAGGCGAGACTATCCATAAAGGATAACATCATGAGAGAACATAGAACAGGATCATAAGGTATCGTTTCATGTACTATGGAATCTTTAATCATGGAATCATCATTGTCATATTCATCATGTAAAAATTTTCTTTCCTGACATCATCCATGTCATTGTAGAACATACTCATCGTCATTGACAAAAAAATTTACTTTGCCATAACCTTTGTTTTGGGAAAATGCGGGCGTTTGGAAAACATTTACGAGCTATTGGGGAGAAGATCATACCTTAGGATCAATAGATTAGTTAAACAACTATTGTTTAGTAGTCGGAATAGTAACTAAAAGTTTCCCTTAATTATAGTACGGAAATAAGCTAAATGGAACAATAGGAGGGAATTTGGGAATAGTGGGCCCACCTCGGGTCGACCGGGGTGGCGTACCCAAATTGCATATAATAAGTTTCATGGAGTCACTTATGAAGGTTTTGTCAAAATCCGGCTTCATTTGGCAAGTTATAGAAGTAGGGGCCATTGTTTCAACAAGATATGAAAAATTTAAGCCAATTCTATTGAATGAAAAAGGGTTAATTTCAATCTCGGGTTTCTAGGAATAGGATCATCCCCGAAGTTTGTATTCAACCCTATTATGTCTAAGACATGCCGAAGAAGGAAAGTGAGACCTTACATACCTCTTTCCGCTCCTTTGGCTATCCCGAATTCAACTCACAAATCCGCCAAAATCTACAAATTGGTCAAGTTTACCAAACATGATTAGTGCCTTTAGAATTGAATTCTTAAATGATACTTGGCTACCGAAATTTCGGCAGCACTTCCCCTGTAAACTACTCCATCCCACCAAGTTCAACTTGGCCAATTTCAATCAACAACAATCCGGGAATTCGACCCGGCCAAACTAACAACACAATATCAACGACCAGACTAAAGATTTCCATATTCATTCCAAGTTACATTGTAACAACACAATCAATATACTACTTCCTTCAAAACCTTCCAACTCCAATAAGAACATTAACAACATTATAATTCATATACCAACAACACCACACTAACAACATTATCTTCCATACATTCAAGACCATTATTTTCAATTTACATAATCTCTAAAGCAAGTCTCCAACTACCATGATTTCTCTAAGATCATTAAGCTTTTCATTAGCAATCTAGAATCCACAATCAACACAATTTCACTCCTTAACCATTAAATCCTTATTTTACATCATGGAATTTACCATAACAACAACTACAATACTAAGTAAAATTAATTCACCACACCTTTCCATAACCCACACCATTCGGCCAACACACCCCATATACATATTTTCATGAATTTCTATATTTTCTACACTTTACAACAATAACCAACACACAACATAACACAACACATAAGAAAAAGTTCAAACCTCACCTTTTTACTTTGAACATTCACTTGGATTACTATTGAAGACTTGTCAAGCTTTGTATTTTCCTTGCTCCAAAGAACTCTTCACTATGTTAAGAACCCTTCAAGGAATTCTTTAGCTAGAAGAGGTAGATTTTTGATGAACAATTCCCAAAGTTCTTGTTGCTCTTGTTATGGCCGAAATGGCCTTTGAAGTGTTTCTCCCTTTCTCTTATTCTTCAAGACTCTTGAAATTTCTAGAGAATTATGACAAATAAAGATGACTTAGTCATCTTTTAAATTTGTTCATTAAAGCCCCATGTGGGCTTAAGCCCACTACTAGGTGGATGGCCAAACATGGCCCAATTAGCCAAGCCCATTTTTTTTGTGTTTTGCACTTCATGAAAATTTATTTTTTTCCAAATTTCAAATTTACCCTTCGTCTTCCTCCGTATATCCACGAGTCATATTGCAAATTTCCTTTTATGTCCTCGACCTTTCTTAATAATTCCACTTCTAAATTCTTCATAAGCCATTCATATGCTTAACAAAATAAAATATGGCCTTGCTTGTTGTCTTCCCGCAATTGTCTTGAATTATCCGATTGCACAAAATGCGGGATATAACAGGGGGAGAATGTTATGGGCTGCCTTCGTTGTGCCTTGGCGCTCATAACCCCTGCGCGCCCAGGAGGGCCAAGCGAGTGTCAGTCGTGCAGGAGAGGTGCGCAGATGAGTGTCAGCTACGCGCAGGCAGTGTCGGACGTGCGGGCAGGTAGGGTCGGCCGCGCAGGCAGTGTCAGCCGCTCGCGCAGGCAGGGTCGGCCGCGCAGGTAGTGTCAGCCGTGCGCGGGCGACGTGCATTGAAGAGGGGCTCCGACGAATGAGAGTCAATAATCATCTAGATATGCTCTATGGCATATTATAAGAGTGCCAAGGAAGTTTAGCAAGGATCTGGGATGAGCCCATGGGCCGTCGGCGGACGAGGCCATGCGCGAGCCTGAGTGTCAGTCCCGTGCGTTTCCGAGCTATGGATGGAATCTTGGGATTTAGGGTGAGGGGACCCTTCCTAGGATGTTATGGAATGTGCTTACCAAGTTTGGCGTCATTTGAAGATCATTCACCTAAAGGCTTGACTTAGCCAAGGAGCAGTGTCGGTGATAAAGCTCCCGAAGGCTATATCTCGTTCCACGAGTATGGGGATGAGACGAAACATCATGGAGGAGTGAAGGAAGTCAAGATAAAGAGTTAGGAGCAGACGGCGCCTCATTTGGAGTTTGGAAAAGTGAGAAAGGCCCATTGTGATTCTCTGGCAAAATGATGTCCAGTGCTAGAACTTGGGTTTTTCTTTTTAAAGCATATATAAGGGGGGCAGAGGTGTCACAGCTTAGCCAGCCTCCCCCGTGCGTGCTGTTGGCCAGTCGCACCAAGTGAGCAACCTTGAGGGAGGACCTCAGGGGCCTGCCTAGGCATCTCATAGGAGTGTCCTAGGTATCCATACGAGTTAGGGGACTCTATGGACGGCGTCGTGCCTGCGGGCCGCGTTGGGCGCACAACATGTGCCGGAGGCTTGACGTAGGAACTGATTATGCCCCGCGGGCTACCTTTATGGATGTTAAAGACCTCCGTGATGATTGAGTACTCGAGGCACCACTCAAGAGCCTCGTGTATTGACTAGTGAGCTTGGCTTGGGTTCAGCCTTGCAAGCAAGGGTCCGTTAGCCTAGACGTGCAGTCGTGGGGTGACGCTGCACCACGAGGGATGGAAGTAAGTTGCGAGGGCTATGTTTGCCAATGCCATGGGACAACCATAGGCACATGAAAGAGGACCGCACCTAACAAAGGCCAAGGATTGGGAGTTGCCCTACTCGGGCACGACACAAGGCAAGTGTCAAGCTTGAGGATAGGACTGTGCGCGCTGGAGCGACGCTCAGTGCCAGGCGAGGGACAGGCATGTTCGTAGCCAACCCAAGGGGTGCGCATAGACGAGACCCAGCATATGAAATGCGCCACAAGAGTATGATAGCAAGACAAGGCTGAGGCCTTGACATCAAACGGGCGGCACAAGGAAAGCTAAGCCTCTAAGGCAAGCTTTCACCATAGGCATGGGGTCGTGCCGAGAAAACCTGGGACAAGGAAAGGCTGGCTTGTAGTCAGGTGGGACTACGAGCGCCGCACGGGCTATTTGTGTGCCGCTGTCGCTTAGGAGGAGTTGGCCCGTGACAGATGTTATGCCACAGGCCGTACTCGGCATAGGCTACGCTTGGCATACTATGATTGCGTACGGTGATACGCCACAGGTCGTACGCGGCACAAGCCATACTTGGCATACTATGTTATAGCATACGATGTTATGCCGCAGACCGCACTTAGCAAACTAGTAGATTATAGTAAAAGGGTTTAAAGGTTAATGATACGTGATAGTATCAAAAAGAGGAAGAGGGAATTTGAGGTACGACGGTTTCGAGTGTTATCTTATATGTTATATGTCTAAGATGGCTCGGATACTAAGTGTTGACACCTAATTTTTGACCTCCCATAATTTGTTTTGATTACCCAGAGTCCTTGAATATCAAACAGAGTGAAATCTGTATTTTTAAAAGTCAAAATAATTTTTATAAAATTATTTAGATAATATTTTACCAATTTTTTGCTTGATAAAGTAATTTCTATAATAGTTTAAATTGATCAAGTATTTTACAATTATGATGTTTTGCTAAATTAACCAAAAGAAAATAATTTACAACAATTATTTACTTAATTGTTCAAATTGTCAAATTATCAAATTGTTAATAATTTCACTCTATTTTAAAGGATTTTGATTAATTAAAATAAATTATCTTTTGCCCCTCAAATTTTAATTTCTGCATAATCAAGTCATATTGATAATTTTTTAAATTAATCATAATTGATTTGGGTAACTAATTATGGTTATATTTGTAAATTTCTTATGATGTGTTAATTATGGCTACAATTGAAATAATCAATTAATTAGCCAAAATGGGGCCACAATTGAAAATAGCAAATTCATGCTTCAACTCAATTAAGGCCATCCCTTAAATTTATTATTTTTATGAAGATTAGTCGTGTTTTTAAATTAATTGGTTGATTAATTTCAATTTAGTAGTAAATCAATCTCTTAAATTGTCTTTTTTTTTAACCAATTAATTCTTTTCCTTTTTCTTTTTTGCTGCATTATATATATATATGTGTGGGGGGGGGGGGGGGCTGCCCTCTTCAGAGGGGTCGAGTCCAGCCCAACATAGACCCGGCCCAATTCGCGAAGTAAATGAAGGGGCTAAGGCCCTATTCATATTATTCAACTGCCAAACGAGCCTTATGCTCGTCCCCTCCCCTTTCCCCTTTGAAACCCTAGCCACCTCTATGGGTCTCTTCTCTCTCATCGTCATCGAAGCCATTTTTGGCAAAGTAGCAGAAGCCCTTTTACTTTTACAGTTTTGCATGGCCTCAAGGGGCAAAGCATTCAATGCTTTCACCCGTTACCACCACGAATCGACCAAATGGGGTGCTAACGAGCTTATTTACTTGATTTTTTGGTATTATTATTATTTGTTCAATGGTCTAACACTGCAATCCTTTAATGGTTCTTGTTTGTTTGCGATTTTGAATTTTGAAATCTTATTGGTTTGCGATGAACTTTTCAGATCTGGGTTTAGTTAGTCCAATCTTAACCCTTGATGTATAGTTGACCCAATCTTGACCCTCCAACACCAAAGTGTGAGGAAAATCCCCAACTTGGAGGATTGTCCTTCATCGGGTGATTTGAGATTTTAAGGGTTTAGAAGATTCTATAAATAGGGTCTTATTTTATTTTTTTTCAGAATAGAGGGGGGCAATCTATAATTTTAGCTTGCAAAAACACTGAGAATATCTATGGTTTTTATCTTCTGCTTGAAACCTTTAAAATTTTCAGTGAGTTTAAAGTTTCTTTTAAATCTTTTCTTGGGTGTTCTTGTTAGCTTGGAGTGTTTGGAGTCGATTCCGGGTTCAATCTCTTCAAGGTTGTGCCTTAGAAAGGTAATTTCCACTTTCTCTTGTTCTCTTTATATTGTGTGTGCTATGTGTTCTTTATGATAGCTTAATGTTGTAATTTATTGTTTGTGTGAGTGATTAGGATGTTCTATCTTGTTAATGTCGTTTTGCTTTGGTCTGCTGGATGATTGAGTTTTTTTAGTACACTTTTAGTTGATTATGGTATGTTGTTAGTCTCATGATCAGTCTAAAACGTGAATCATGTTAGTATAGTTCTTGTGTTGGTCCAGTTGATCCATAATGGGCACATCATGTATTGTTGACTAAGGCCCCGTTTTTCCATAGATACCAAAACAAATTCACTTTTTTTTAGAATTTTAGAGTTGGAGCTGTGTTTGGCCATAGTTTTTGAATTTGTAGTTTTTGGTGAAATGTAGTTGTAAAGAAGTGAAAAAAGTGAATTTTGTTTTTTTGAAAAACAAGTTTTTTTGAGTTTTTGGTGTTCTGGAATACAACTTCAAGTTGTATTCGGAATTTTCATGGCCAAACGCTGATTCCGGAAAAAAGTGAATAATTTTTATGGTCAAACGGCACCTTAGTTTATGAGACATTTGTTCAAAATGACATTAAAAATCAGCTGCATCGCTCTTGCATATCTAATTTGATGTTGACATGTTTTCTTTTCTTTTCTTGACATTAAAAATGACATTTTTTTTATTTTTTTTATTTATTTAAAAAAAAAAAGAAAAAAAAAAGATATGCCTATTAATTTAATCTATATTTTGAATAGAGAGGCTTAACCTTGCTTTCTTGTGGGATGCTTATCAAAGATAAGTTAGACACTTTAACTTAAGTATAGAAAAGGGTGTTTGTCATTTGTTTACTGTTGTTCTGGTAATATGACCGCAAATCTGTCCTGTTACATTAATCTTGAACCACAAGTGATATAGGGGACTTAAGGAGAATTTGTCTCAGGTGTTAATAGGGAAACCAACTTAAAAAAGATTATTATGTGTTGAATATGCTTTGGGAGGTGATATCTAGATGTCATTTATTTTGAGTACAGTCAGCTGGTCATTGTGTGCTATTGTTCAAACCTTAAAGGGTAATATAAAGGTGGCATAGTTAGATCCTATTTGCAACTAAGCTTGATTAATGCAAAGTTTGGTTTTGGCTAATTCTGCAAATGTTATTAACCTGTGTTAAGTTGGAACTTATGCCTTAGTCTTTAAATGATGTGGATTCTAGTATAGGGAATGTAGCTTCATCATGTTTAAACATCATACTAGTTGTTTGATTGTTGTCTTCCTCTTTGTTAAAACCATGCCTACATTTATGCAACATAACTTGTATTCCTTTCCTACACTGTTTTGTAGCAACTCATTGAAGGGTCATATTTGTCCCCTGTTTAAGTTTCTGTGAGATAATGATATATCATGGTGCTAAGCTATCTATGTTTTAGTCCCATATGCATTACTTGACCTCTATCTACTGTTTTGCATTACAAGTTTAAGTGTCCTTTTTTTTTTCTGGAATTTAACCAAGGCAATTGGCTTGTATATATGTATATCATATAGTATACTCTTATCTAATACATTAATAGGGAGGTTTAAGTGGTCATTATGGATCAAGCTTAAGCCCTCCCCGGTGTTTGCCATGCCTGGGGTTCAAAGAAACCCCTTGGATCTTGTGCGGCATCGGGAATAATGGGGGTAAGAGGTTTCTTATAATTGACCATTCAAATATCTGTATGGATGTGTGTGATCATGTATACCATGGATACACACACACACACACACACACACACATATATATATATTCATCTCTGTTTTGGTTTAAAGGTTGAAGTTGCCTAAATTTTGCACTGTTTTGGGAGCTCTTTCTATTTGAATTTAATGGTCTGTTTAAGTATTGGTCTAAGTGTGTATATATGATATTGATCCTTTATCTTTTCATTTGGGAATCTCTTCTTCGTATTTCTGGGTCATGTCTCTGCAAATACAAGGATTGGGCTGAGGCCCAATCCTGCTTCTGCCCGAGCTTGATTTTCGCTGTTTGCAAGGGAAGCTATATTTTTTGCGAAGGCCCAACATGGGCGAGCATAGTAAAGTCCCAACTATGGGTGAGAATAGTGTTAATGGGTGTGGGCAGCCATTAACTAAAATTCTTTATTTTCTTGCTTGATCATTTGATGTATGGTTTTGTAAAATTAAACCTTTACTATTAGTGGAACCCTTATGAACATAGAATTAGGATTAACACTTAACTTAGTAAGTAATTATTTTAAACGGGCATAAATCTTTTTCTTTTTTTTATGAAATCTCCGCTTATGGAAAAAGGGAAAACATTTTTCTTGCTTGGTTTTCAAACTATTTTGGGATAAAAATGTTGAAGAACTGCCAAAATGTGGTCCTAAAACTGGGATAAATGGATTTCTTTTTAATTAGCAATAGAAAGGCATTTTCAAACTGATTTCATGAAATGAAGGTAAATTGGTTGATGGCTTTGAATCTAAATAATTTCTCCAACCAAGTAATAGTCCTTTGATACAATGTTATTATAAATATTGGAAGTCCGCCAAAATTTGGACCAAAACCATTTGAAGAAAAACGCTATGGACTGCATTTCTTTGAGAAAATTGGACACATTTTGGATCTGTTAGACCTGATCAACTTGGGCTAAAAGAAATGGGATTTTACTTTGGACTGAAGTTGGAAAATGGGCTTTACATAAAAATGACTTTTTTTGAAAGCCAGCCTCTTGGGCTAAACATATTGTGACATTTTGGCGTACCAAGTTGCTCAGACTAAAAAATGGACTTTGGGCCTGGTTTGAGGATGGACGAATCTGGTTATGTGGAATATGGATTGGACATATTGGGCTTCACTAAAAAGGGATATATATATATATATATATATACACACCAAAACGGGAATATATCCCATATTTTTCATATAAGTATAAAACCCGTAGGTACTAAACACATTTCGTTAGGACTAGAATAGTAGCGACTCTACCCGAGAGCTATCCCGGGTGTGTCCTAGTCTGGAAATGAAGTGGGTTGAACACTTACGTGGATTTTTCTAAACCAAAACCCCTTATTTATTAGGGGAATTTTTGCCGGATTTTTTAAGGGAGATGATGATGTAAACATAAAGAAATATATATTTTGCGGAAAACTTTAACACATAAGCAAATAAATAAACCTTACAGTGAAGCTCGTAGGTCAACTGTATTCTAGGGATCCTTAATACCAGGGTGCCTAAAACCTTCCCTGGGGGATTACCAGAACCCTTACCTCGAACTCTGGTCCAAAAAAATTTTCTCGGTCTGAAAATTTTTTTAAACCCAATTTTTCCTAATTTCCCTTTTGAATAAATTAGGTGGCGACTCTAACAAATATAAAATCCAATTAGATCACCAACAATCTCGGATTAATTTTATGCCTTAACCCGCGTAAAAGCGAACCGTAACACTATGAAGGATTGAGATATAAGTCTAGAATGACTTAAGGTACAATAAGCCTTAGCATCTGATCCTATAAGTTGTTTCCTAGCCTCTCGACACATTCATTTGATTGAATTTCATTAATCTCTTGTTGAGCTTCGGTATTTGCATATGCTATCATGTCTTCCTTATGTACGAGTGTAATTCTTTCTGTACTCACGTCCCTTTTACCGGCGGTGTTGTGCTTTTATTCGACGCAGGTTTAGATGCGCAGAGTAGTAGAGCTCCTCAGTAGGAAATTGCTACCATCTCGCCATATTCGGTGAGCCCCACTTACTTCCTAGGGCGGAGTCTAGCAGGTTTGTTGTATATAGATGTTATGGCTAAGTCGAGACCCTATCCCAATAGTATTACAGATATTAGATAGTCTAGATGTTTTGTAGACTTATGATGTGTATGTTGTCCATTATATTCAGTTGTTATGTTAGTTTTCAGGAGTCGGATTATCAATTGGTGCTACGGCCAAGTGGCCTTATATATATATATATATATATATATATATATATATATCTTTTAGATTGCTAGTTACCTGTGGTTGCCATGTTTCTCGTGTTGGCAGGTGTTTATATATATGGTGCTTTTGTATGTGTTAGGTTCATGAGTCTTGTAGGTTTTTTCACTCTCTCAGGTGCGGCATCGAGTGTGGGTCCGCTTCCCTAGGTTTGGGGTGTGACAAACTTGGTATCAAAGCAGGTTTGTGTCCTAAGGAGTCTATAAAGCTGTGGCTAGTAGAGTCCTACTTATGAGTAGATTATGCACCACATTTATAATTAGGAGGCTACAGGGAATTTATAAATTGTTGCCCTTCTTGATATTCCAGATCGTGCACTAGAGCTGAGTCATAAGAATTTGATTATAACTCGTACTTTGTTATGTGCTTTACAGAGATGTCTATGGCTAGAAAGTTTGCGGCTAGCCGGGGAACTAATGCAGCAACAGAGACAGATACCAGTAGGTCACCACCTTCCAATATGTGCCAGGTTAAGGCCTAGAGCGAATCACCTACCCAGATATCCCCAGCACAACACAGGGACCATAGGATCCTTGGGGAGTTCCAGTCCTTCAATACCACCATTGCGTTCTTCTGATCAGGACCCGAGAAATGCAGTTCAGCCATTGACGCAGATAGTAGCTACTCAGGAACAACAACAAATTAGAGCATCTTTGAGTGAGAAGCCTTATGAAGGGCCTACCGATTTAAGGGTTTAGAATTTCATTAATATGAACCGTCCTGAGTTCATAGGGTCTAATCCGAATGAGGACCCGCATAATTTTATTGATGAGCTCCAAAGGACGCTTCGAGTTATGCATGCTTCAGAGACTAAGGCAATAAAACTGGCTTCATACAAGTTTAAAGATGTAGCAGTCTTATGGTACAAGGCTTGGGACCGGTACTGGGGACCAGATGCACCCCTAGCTATGTGGGAGGATTTTGCGGAGGCCTTTTTGGATCATTACTTGTCTTTAGATATTCGAGAATCCAAGGTTGATCAGTTATATCCCTTAGGCAGATAGACATGAATGTATAGGGATACAGACTCAGGTTTGACTCATTAACGAGATATGCTCCTATGATAGTATCCACAATGTGAGACAGGGTTCAACGGTTTGTGGGTGGTCTTGAGTCGCATTTGATTGGAGATTGTACTATTGCGTCCTTGAATCAAGACATGGATATCTACAGGATCAAGCATTTGCCCAGAAGCTAGAGGACCATAAGCATCAGCTTCGGGTCAATCGGGATAAAGACAGGGTGTAGAGCAAACGAGACAGATCAGCTGGCGAGTATGGGGAACCTCAAAGTGATAATGAGCCACAATCTTCTAGATGACTAGCCAGGCCTTCACGAGCTATAGCCTATTCTGTAGCTAGTGCACATCACAGTCCAAGAGGCCCAATTATGATCAAGGTCAGAGCTCTACGGTGTCAGGCCTACCGACTCAGAGTAGTAGGGAATGACGAAGGCCACCTATTCCTCCTTGTAGTCATTGCGGGAGACCACACACACGGGTGTGTCGTGCAGGATCTGAAGGGTGTTGTGAGTGTGGTCTTTCTAGCTATCATCAGAGATTTTATCCTCAACTTAGGCAGAGGTGTGAAGGCGATATGGCTCAGCC
Organism: Lycium barbarum; assembly: GCF_019175385.1. Taxonomy (NCBI): domain Eukaryota; kingdom Viridiplantae; phylum Streptophyta; class Magnoliopsida; order Solanales; family Solanaceae; genus Lycium; species Lycium barbarum. Next base: position 54,841,568 of record NC_083343.1, on the reverse strand, counting down.
TACAGGGTCAGCTGCAACATCATCATCAATAGTACGTCCCATAGGTCATGGTTTTCAGAAACTGCCAGAGACACGAGGTATGTAAAAGAAGTTATGATCAAAATGATAATAGTTACTTTTTGGAGGGCCAAGAGAGGCCCAACGTTGCTATTATTCATTTTGTTCATGTTGCGTGTTGTGTTGCCCAATGAGGCAAGTTATTGTGTTTCTGGTTGGCTGACAGGATTTTGGATAGTCTTATTACCAAAGGATACTTTGCCAAAATTTTCAAAACTTTCAGAGTTAATCTTTTTCGAGTATCACTCCTTATTCGAGGACGAATGATTCTGTTAGGGGGGGGGGGGGGGGGGGGGGGAGGGTTAACGTTATAACCCTTACTTTTGGGGTTAGACTAGAAGTATGCAACATGATAAGAAGGTCGTGTCGTAAGGTATTTGAAGTGTTTAATAGTCATACAATAAGTTTTAGAGTCTAGCAAGTTGTAAAATGAAAGTCGACAAAGGTTGTCGCATGTTACGCTCACAAGTTCATTAATATTTGGGTCAAATTCCACTGAGCTTTTCTCCCATTATACTTGGAGTTACGGGGTGATCCACCCACAAATCAAAGGTCTATGAGTCTAGTTGCTAGTGTATTAGATCATTAGTCTATCACACCCCAACGAGGTGTATGACGGGCTCCACCCATAGGCCGGGAACCATCTGACTTAGCGGTTACTCTAAACATCATATACCGTAACTCAAAGAACACCTACACACAGAAAAGGCCCAACATAGAAATGTCTAATAATCTAACATATATGTACAAATGCGAACCGACAAGGTCGCTACAACCTCATTAGTATTATAAAGCCGGCAAAGCTATCAGAAATATATCAAGAACCCAAAACAAGGCCGACAGGGCCATACATAATATGTACATACCCCACTATCTCTATGAGCCTTTAAGAGTGTACATATGAACATATATTACATAAGCGAAAAAGTACCAAAAGTAGCAAGTCCGGAGTAGTGGCACTTGCTGACACCGCTGAGCTGGAAAATCCTACTGCAGTCGCTCCTCAATAACCCTGTCAGAGCCTGCAGCACGAAATGCAGCGTCTCGTGCAATGGGACGTCAGTAAAGATAAAAGTACTGAGTATGTAAGGCTGGAAGCAATAACATAAGTGGGACGGAAATATAAATAGAGTAAAGGTAACCTGTCAGCTGAGAACATATAATATGTCGTGCATGAATCTTAAAAATCATATATAAGTAAGCACATATGTGTATATGTATATCATATAAGTATTAGTGTTGCGGAATGTGCAGCCCGATCCATATATGTTAGTGCCGAGGAACATACAGCCCGATCCATAAATATAATATGTTAGTGCCGAGGAACGTACGTGTTACACCTCGGAAAAGTCCACGTACATGTACAAGGAATAGAACGTCAAGGGTATGAGTGTGGGGTGTTTTGCTAAGCAAGGGGTGATGATTCGTGAATTTTTGGAAATGGAAAAGTTGTAGAATTTCATGCAGCCCAGTGGTCGTATAGTGATTTACGGCCCGTAAAGTGATTTACGGACCGTAAACCACCATCGTCCTCCAGCCTTATGGTCTCAACGCCCTTACGAGGTAGTGATGAGTTTCACGCGCACTAAGCCCAGCCCGCGCGCGGTTAGGAAGATTGGCCGCAGAGCGGTACCACCCACCCTACCCTACCACCTATAGGCGGCCGTCCTAGAGCCGCCCGAAAAGGAACTACAGTGATCTTGAATAGGGATCCTACATCGATAAATAGAATCCCCATAAAAATACCACTAGATCGAGCACCACTGATTTCTCAAATTTCAACTTTCTGTTAAGTGGTGAAATGCTTAAATACGACTTGGAATACGGCCCGTAAACTGGTTTACGGACCGTAAACCTCGATCGTAAACTGCCATGTTCTTCAACCAGCTTCTCTGTTTTGGACATGCTTAAAGACGACCACATAATACGGCACGTAAATCAGTTTATGGTTCGTAAACTGTGGTTTACGACCACTGTTCACCCCGACTGGAATTCATTAAAGATCAACTTTCAGTTATTAAAAGGGACCAAAGCCTCATTTTATTTCATTTTTCATCCATACAACCATCAAGAACACTCTAGAAGCTCTCCAAATATTCATCTACAAAATTCAAGAGATCAAGGGAAACCAAGATCATCAACATCTAATTCCTGAAAGCAAGTGCATGAGGCTCTATTGGAAGTCATCTTCTTCAAGAAATCTCAAAAGGTTTGAAATCGGGTTTTGGTATAAAAAGAGTATTGTTGCTCAGGTCTTGTTCCACCATCATCCAGGGTATGTTTCATGACTATACCATATGTTTCAAGGTATTGGAAGGCTTAGATACTTGAAATGTGTAAGAACATAGAAAATGGGCCTTGCACGGGTGAATAGTGGCACAATTGAATAGTAGTTGAATGGAGTCATGAATGTTGATAAGCTACGGTTGTGAATATGTTATAAATAATGTCTAGACCATGAAATAAGTATTATATACGAGAAAACGTGATAACGAGCTATAACCATGGATGTGGAGAAATTGGAGGAAAATGGTAGATTTTTCTCAAAGTGTATAAGTGATGATTGTTAAAAGTAATATTGTGAGTGTCGTTACGAATGTATGAGAGTTGAAATGAAACATGGGAAAAGTATTAGAAATGAAGGAAGTGCTATCCAATTTTCCTTAGAAATACTAGTCCGTTCTTATAATTACTTAGCTAACGACGACATGAATTCTCTTGAAGGTATATACGAGTGCATTAAGGGAGAGAGAGCAAGCAATAAGAATTGTAAACGTCAAAGGTAGGTGAGGCTATTCCCTTTTTTTCAAAGGCATGATCCCTAGCTTACGATTTCATAAATGCTCCCATCTTTTCCTTGCTATCAAAGGTTAAAAAGTCTAATATTCCGAAGCATGATTTCCTTCTTGATATTCCATAAATGTTTTCCAAGTATTCCTATTTTCCAAAACCAAAGGTTGTGATTATGTGAGTTCTTACGATAACGACGAAGGATATTTTTTTTTCAATGACAACGATGATGTCAAAAGTGAGAATATCATTATGATGACTATGATTAGAACGATCTTATGTTTAAAAGTTTCAAGTTTACGATTTCAACGACTATATGAGAACGTCGAGCTATTTACTGATTTCTCAATTTATTCATGGATGGTGACTTATTTCTAAATCTTCCAAAGTATATGAATGGATGCCTTATGAAGTTCATGATTTTATTCTATGCTTTCTTTTAATGCTATTCTTCATTGATAGTCTCGCCTTATAATAATTGTTCCTTCAAGGTGAGACAAAGCGACGATGATTACCCCATAACATAATAGGAGGCTTTCGACCTTACGTCACTCCGACGTACTTACAGCTTTTCCTTGGGCTCTCAAGCATGATATGTATATTATGTATATATATATATATATATATATATGATATGAAAATGTTTTCAGGGGAAATGGGGAAAGGTGAGGCGCTATAGACGCATAGCCACCTAGTCAGCTGGCATATCATGATTTCATCCTGGACGCGGGATGCCCGGACGCGGGATATATGGGTTATGGATCGGGCCGTACGTTCCTCGGCACTAACTTATTATATTTATGGATCGGGTCGTACGTTCCTCGGCACTAACATATGATGACATATGGATCGGGCTGCGCGTTTCTCAGCAATTTACTATATGATACTTTATGAGTATGCATGCATGGATCCGCCTTAAGAGGCAAGCAGTTATCGATTATCCCCTTGTACTTACTTTACTTTCTTATTCTTACTTTATTTCTTGATGTATGCCTTACGTACTCAGTACAATGCTCGTACTGACATCCTTTTCTTTGGATGTTGTGTTCATGCCCACAGGTAGACGGGAAAGCGGTCCAGACTGATAGGAGTCACTAGCCGAGCTGAAGAGCACTCCATCTTTCGGAGGTGCTAATTGGTTGTTCCTTTTGTGTATATATTTTGTATGCCACTCAATAGAGGCTCATAGAGGCTCATAGATGCTCGATGTGGGTTGTGTGGTTCCACAACGTGGGTAGTACGCATGTGTATAAGTATATGGAAAATATGTTTTTGTATCAACGCATTATATTTTTGTAATGAAAAGCAAATCCTCTTTTTAAAGTTAACCGGAAATAGATGAATGATTGTTAAATGGGTTAGGTAAATGATAGTACGAGCGGTGCTCGGTGGTTAGTCCCGGGTACCCGTCGCGGCCCCTAGCCGGGTCGTGACAGAAGTGGTATCAGACCAGTTCGTCCTAGGAAGTGTCTACGAGCCGTGTCTAGTAGAGTCTTGTTTATCGGTGTGTTGTGCACCACATCTATAAACAGGAGGCTACCGGGCATTTAGGAAACATGACCATCTTTCTTCTTAATAGATCGTGCGATAGAGCTGTGTTATAAGACTATCTCTTCCCTAACGGTGCGTTGTCATTTCAGCAAAACCAATGAAGGGAAAATCTACGACGGCCCAGAAGGGCAAGATGGTGGTTGAAGAAGGGCTTGATCGGGAGCCGTCTACGGATATGGAGGAGGGTGAACCCCAGAATAACGCCCCACTTAGATTTTCCCATACCTCGCCCACTTTTAAGGATCAGAGGGAAGCCTCGATCTTAGCTCCAGTACCCCCCGTTCCTTCGCAAGATACCGCGGGCCAAGAGATGAGACAGGCCATTCTTTTACTGACTCAATTGGTAGCCGCTCAGACTCAGCGGCAGAATGCGAGTCACGATGGCAGGGGTTGGAGAAAGGGAGTTAATTCCTTTGGGTCTGACCGTGTGATTAGAGATGCACCTCCACAGTTTCCCAGACCCAGATTTGATGGACCTGCTTATTTAAGGTCATCCCCGAGTCTCAGAGTTTCTCGTTCTCGGGTTCAGAGTGATTCCGGTCAGAAGAGGTCACCAGTACCACGATGTATTCAGTGTCGCAGGTTACATTGGGGACCGTGTCGTCGGGACTCGGATGTTTGTTATGCCTGTGCTAGGCCAGGCCATTTAAAGCGAAATTGTCCATCGCTACATGGTAAAAGTGAGGTTCGGACTACGGGAATGGTAACGGGCTCTTCATCATCGACACACCCTCCAAGGTCAGGGCCACAGGGGCTAGTAAGCAGTGGTAGGGACCGAAGAACGCCTAGTCCAAGCGGATCCCAGCATCATACCCAGGCGTTAGCTGAACGACGGGATCCTGAGTCTTCCACTGATATTACTCCAGGTATATTGCTAACACCATAATGCGAATACGTGTGCAAATAAGCCATATGGTAAATGTAATGTAACTGACTAAAAAGGATAACAGGTTGAGTATGCCTGCTTCATGAGGCTACCCTATGTTACGAGCAGGTTTGCAAACGAGATCAAGAAGTGTCACTCTATAGGGTGGATTATGATCTGGGTACAATGAGCCGTAACAAGAATTGTTGTGTAAAGTATAGCGAGAAGACGCCTAAGGGCATAGATGATATCTTTAGTTGGGCATATAAGGCCGAGACTACGGTAAAGATAAAAAATGAAAGTAGAATAATTAGTAGGAGGAAGGTCAACGCGATAGGAGCGAGATGGGGGATGATCAGGACAGATAGAATTAGTTTTAGGTAGCAATGGACGGATTGACACAGGTGGTATATCCAAAAGAACAAAGCGGTACTAAGTTAAGAATATGGTTCCTCATGCGAAGAGTCAAGGATCGACTATTAAGTGGGAGGAGATAAGATAGCAAAGAGGAAATGTACGAAGTACGAGTGCCTAAAGAATAGTGGCGTGGTAGTTAAAGGAGAACATATCTCCTACAAATATCCCATACCAAGTTAGAACGAGTGAAGTGAATGAGGTAAAGAGTTGAAGAGGAAAAGATGATCATGAGTTATGGATCTACTGTACGACGATGAAGCGATGAAGTAGAGTTATAACTAATAATGATAGTGGTACAATGCAGATATGAATCGGTTCCAAGGGCAAACAAGAGTAAGAGAATAAGGAGGCATGGGGCGCATTAGCGGCGTAAGAGAGACCTAAGCCCTAGGGAAACGAAGGTGGCGTTACAAGCAATTTTGAACGCCGAAGAAGAGGGCGAGTGACATTAGATGGGTGGAATGGATAGCTAGACCCACTATTAATGTAAGCATCCCTATGGGGTAGGAAGTTGTTAATCGGAGCAGATTCAGATACAGACACATAACTACTGGATGAGCTAAGTAACGTACGTTTTTGCTCGGAGTGTTATATCGGGTGCATTTCTTGGTTATAAGACTGTAAGGCGAGTACGCTAAGACTCCATGACTCGACGTATGAATTGTTATAGCCATAGACTGTAGGGGACGGAATAAGTGAGGCGTAGTGTAGCCAGGAGTACGTGGATTTGAGATTTAAAGGTACGAGTAAAACCCTTAAAAGGGGGGAAGCAAATAGAGAGGACGCCAGTGTGAGGGTTCGAATGATGAACCCTACGGGAGTGTATTGACTAAAAGCGGCAGAATAAGGTCACGCAAAGGCAAGAAGAAGGGGGAAGAAGAAGAGCCGTGAGTCGGCAAAGATAGTAAAACATTGGTGACGGGCAGAGGTGGACCCACAATTCTCTAAGATTATACCACCTCATCGTCCCTCTAAATTATAAATCTCAGATGAATTTGTAGCGAAGTATAAGGCCGATATGTGAGAAGTTGTGTCCCCTAAGGTCCCAAGTGGCGCAAAACGAGGAATAAAATTGCGAAACTCTGGTTGCGTGACATGGTTGGAGGAGAGTTGGAATCAGTTTAGGGAGTACTGATTAGTTACTATTACTCTTCCAGTAGAATGGAAAATCTCGTTTCTCTGCCCTTATATAGATTTAATGACTTCCGGGATTGAATACTCTTTTAGCCCAAACGAAAATATAACCCCGGAGAATGTTGTGAATATAGTGGGTGACGGTAGCCCCAAGAAGAAGGCATGCAGGCCTGAGACACATAATAATTCATGATATTAACATGGGTCTTATTGTAAAGTTACCCCGTTCTCGAGGTAAGGGCATTAGCGAAAAGGTCATTGAGAAGGATATTGACACTTAGATGAATATGACCATGGATACGGCATACCGATGAATATGACTATGGATGCGAAGACAGAAATGGATATAGGTATACGGATGGATGGATACGAATGCGAATCGCGCAAAAAGAGTATGTAATTCGTAGATGTCTACGCGTCGCCAATGAGACCAAGTGAACACTTAGGAGAGGAGTAGGAGGTAAAGTAAGGGTGAGAGAGTCATGATGCCCGGGGTGAGTGGAAGAAGGGTATATGGTAAACGAAACTGAAATGTCGAGTTGGAATTGTTGTGAGAGACAAATGGAATAATTGCTTGGGGCATAGTATAAGTACAGGTTACATACTCACTATAGAAGCCCGAGGATATGACAACCTACGAGAGCGATAGAATCACGGAATAAAGGGGGAGTTAGGTTCCGAGGCATTAGATCCTATAAGATCGTATGCAACAAGCAAGGTAGCTTATAAATATGTTAGAACTCCCACTAGGAGCATGTCGATAAAATGATGCTCAAATGACAAGAAAGTTGATGTATGAGAAAGTACCCTTTGCCACATTAGATAGGTAAGTGCGAGGACTTCGAAATAAGGAGGTGGCTTAAATCAGAGTTTGGTGGCAAAAGCGATACTCGGGAAGAAATACTAGGGAAGCCAGAGTGAATGCGGAAGCCAAGTAGTCGCACCTAGTCGAATCTCTAGGAGAAGTTCATGATGGTATGTATGTTTTAATTTTATGTTTTTGGTCGTGTGTGGCCATAAATGTGTTAATTTTGTGATAGGGCCCTGTGAGGCGAAGATATTGTGGGTTGTGGTAATGGAAAGATAGTGTCCAAATTACAAAAGAAACTCCGGCAAATTTTCTTAGAATCCCCGCTGATTTAACATTCGAGGACGAATGTTCCAAAAGGGGGGAAGAATGTTACACCTCGGAAAAGTCCCCGTACATGTACAAGGAATAGAACGTCAAGTGTATGAGTGTGGGGTGTTTTGCTAAGCAAGGGGTGATGATTCGTGAATTTTTGGAAATGGAAAAGTTGTAGAATTTCATGCAGCCCAGTGGTCGTATAGTGATTTACGGCCCATAAAGTGATTTACGGACCGTAAACCACCATCGTCCTCCAGCCTTTCAAATTTCAACTTTCTGTTAAGTGGTAAAATGCTTAAATATGACTTGGAATACGGCCCGTAAACTGGTTTACGGACCGTAAACCTCGATCGTAAACTGCCATGTTCTTCAGCCAGCTTCTCTGTTTTGGACATGCTTAAAGACGACCACATAATACGGCTGGTAAACCAGTTTACGGCTCGTAAACTGTGGTTTACGACCACTGTTCACCCCGACTGGAATTCATTAAAGATCAACTTTGAGTTATTAAAAGGGACCAAAGCCTCATTTTATTTCATTTTTCATCCATACAACCTTCAAGAACACTCTAGAAGCTCTCCAAATATTCATCTACAAAATTCAAGAGATCAAGGGAAACCAAGATCATCAAAATCTAATTCATGAAAGCAAGTGCATGAGGCTCTATTGGAAGTCATCTTCTTCAAGAAATCTCAAAAGGGTTGAAATAGGGTTTTGGTATAAAAAGAGTATTGTTGCTCAAGGCTTGTTCCACCATCATCCAAGGTATGTTTCATGACTATACCATATGTTTCAAGGTATTGGAAGGCTTAGATACTTGAAATGTCTAAGAACATAGAAAATGGGCCTTGCACGGGTGAATAGTGGCACAATTGAATAGTAGTTGAATGGAGTCATGAATGTTGATAAGCTACGGTTGTGAATATGTTATAAATAACGTCTAGACCATGAAATAAGTATTATATACGAGAAAACGTGATAACGAGCTATAACCATGGATGTGGAGAAATTGGAGGAAAATGGTAGATTTTTCTCAAAGTGTATAAGTGATGATTGTTGAAAGTAATATTGTGAGTGTCGTTACGAATGTATGAGAGTTGAAATGAAACATGGGAAAAGTATTAGAAATGAAGGAAGTGCTATCCAATTTTCCTTAGAAATAGTAGTTCGTTCTTATAATTACTTAGCTAACGACGACATGAATTCTCTTGAAGGTATATACGAGTGTATTAAGGGAGAGAGAGCAAGCAATAAGAATTGTAAACGTCGAAGGTATGTGAGGTTATTCCCTTTCTTTCGAAGGCATGATCCCTAGCTTACGATTTCATAAATGCTCCCATCTTTTCCTTGCTATCAAAGGTTAAAAAGTCTAAGATTCCGAAGCATGATTTCCTTCTTGATATTCCATAAATGTTTTCCAAGTACTCCTATTTTCCAAAACCAAAGGTTGTGATTATGTGAGTTCTTATGATAACGAGGAAGGATATTTTTTTTTCAATGACAAAGATGATGTCAAAAGTGAGAATATCATTATGATGACTATGATGAGAATGATCTTATGTTTAAAAGTTTCAAGTTTACGATTTCAACGACTATATGAGAACATCGAGCTATTTACTGATTTCTCAATTTATTCATGGATGGTGACTTATTTCTAAATCTTCCAAAGTATATGAATGGATGCCTTATGAAGTTCATGATTTTATTCTATGCTTTCTATTAATGCTATTCTTCATTGATAGTCTCGCCTTATAATAATTGTTCCTTCAAGGTGAGACAAAGCGACGATGATTACCCCATAACATAATCGGAGGCTTTCGACCTTACGTCACTCCGACGTACTTACAGCTTTTCCTTGGGCTCTCAAGCATGCTATGTATATTATGTATATATATATATATATATATATATATATATATATATATATATATATATATATATATATATATATATGATATGAAAATGTTTTCAGGGGAAATGGGGAAAGGTGAGGCTCTATAGACGCATAGCCACCTGGTCAGCTGGCATATCATGATTTCATCCTGGACGCGGGATGCCCGGACACGGGATATATGGGTTATGGATCGGGCCGTACGTTCCTCGGCACTAACTTATTATATTTATGGATCGGGCCGTACGTTCCTCGGCAGTAACATATGATGACATATGGATCGGGCTGCGCGTTCCGCAGCAATTTACTATATGATGCTTTATGAGTATGCATGCATGGATCTGCCTTAAGTGGCAAGCAGTTATCGATTATCCCCATGTACTTACTTTACTTTCTTATTATTACTTTATTTCTTGATGTATGCCTTACGTACTCAGTACAATGCTCGTACTGACATCCTTTTCTTTGGATGCTGTGTTCATGCCCACAGGTAGACGGGAAAGCGATCCAGAATGATAGGAGTCACTAGCCGAGCTGAAGAGCACTCCATCTTCCGGAGGTGCTGATTGGTTGTTCCTTTTGTGTATATATTTTGTATGCCACTCAATAGAGGCTCATAGATGCTCGATGTGGGTTGTGTGGTTCCACAACGTGGGTGGTACGCATGTGTATAAGTATATTGAAAATATGTTTTTGTATCAACGCGTTATGTTTTTGTATCAACGCGTTATATTTTTGTAATGAAAAGCAAATCCTCTTTTTAAAGTTAACCGGAAATAGATGAATGATTGTTAAATGATTTAGGTAAATGATAGTACGAGCGGTGCTCGGTGGTTTGTCCCGGGTACCCGTCGCGGCCCCTAGCCGGGTCGTGACAGTACGGCCCGATCCATAAATATGATATGTTAGTGCCGAGGAACGTACGACCCGATCCATAAATATAATATGTTAGTGCCGAGGAACGTACGACCTGATCCATAAATATAATATGTTAGCTATACATAATGTAAATAGCATGCATGAGAGGTCATATGAAATCTAGAACTTTATCGGAGTGACGTAAGGTCGGTAACCTCCGATTTATATTATGGAATTCGTGTCGAATCCAAAGAAATAACTTAACGATGATGAACATAATAATATACCAAGAATCAATCAAATAACTAAGACATTAAGATTTGGAAATACAAAGTATAGGAGTGGAGCGAATTTGCTATGGAACGCTCATGTTCATATTCTAGTTGGATTCATGCCAAAGAAAGATGGAAACGAACACCTTACATACTTTATCCGTCAAGCCACCACTTAAAGGATCCGTTACTTCGGTGTTTTCCCTTCAACCGAACCTATATATCGAGAAATACATCTTTAATCATACTTTCATCATATTTCCATCAACTTATAAACACTAATTATTGAAGACTAATTTGGGTTACGAAAATTTGGTCAGCATTTCCCCTATATTCTTTACCTCCTCCAAATACCAAAACAACTCCCAAACAATACCAACAACATCAACAACAATATCATCAAGATTCTACAAGATAAATATGCACAATTCCATCCAAACTTTCTTCAAACCTCAATCCATAAGCCAACAACATCAACAAAACAAACTATAACTTTTATTCTCGTAAATATTCCTAAATCAACGTTAATAAAGAGAGAGATTTAATGATTCATACCTTATCTTTACTAAAGTAGAAAGATCTTAAATATTTAATTTGTACCCAAGCCCTTTCCAATGCAAAACAAAATTATAATCGCGACTACACGTTACCGGGACCGCAACTAGTACTCCGTTACTTGAAATTACTCAAAATCCTCACTTTTTTGGTGTATATATTCTCTCTTATGCTTGCTGAATTTTCTGGAATATTTGGGAAATTATTATGACAAAAAATAGGGGTTTTAACCCTTATATAGTGTGCTAAAGTCGGTGGCCCTGCAGCACTGTAGCACTGTAGCAGTGCGTTTCTGCTCTGTCAACCTAACTTGTAACGTCCATAATTCTCTACTCCAATGTCGTATCGACGAGCGGTTTATTGCGTTGGAAACTAGACTCGACGAACTTCACTTTAGGATTTTCAAACACCTTAAAACTCCTAATATACTAGGAGATATACCCCTCCAAATTGACTAAAAATGTGCCCAAAATTCTGCCAACATTTTTTTCAAATTTTTTTCGACAAATTTATTTTCTTCTATTTGCTTGGTCCCAGAACCTTTAGGCGCTTTCTTGACACTTGTTAAGAGTATTCATTAACCTTATAAGAGTTCCGTGACCTGTCCGAGCTTACTTTAATTTACTTACGACGCAAACGACGTTATTCGAGGTGTAACATTCGATACGATGTCGGGGCATGGAGATATTCACATTTTAGCCAGACTGCCTGGCAGGCGGCAAAGGGTCTCGTCGAGCGAGCTCCAAAGCGAGCATGTTGCTCGCCATGAGGCTCGCTCAGTGAAGATGATTAGTCGGTGGAAGGTATATAAGATAAGGATAATACTTTTCAGTTCATATCTCATATTTTCCAGAACGAAAATAGACCAAAACTCTCTCTAGGGTTCTTCAAACATCAAAGAGTCTCCAAGGTGAGTCGAAATCGATTTCTCTCTTTGATTCTATTCCAAGTTCACGAGTTCTTCGTTTTTTCTCTCGTGATTGTAGTAATGCTTGGTTCTTGTAAGTTTGGGCAGAGTAGGCTGGTTTCCTCCTTGCTAAAGGTATGTAACTTCTTCCTAACTCCATAGAGAAGATTGTAAGGATCGTATTGGTATGTTTATTATATAGAACTTAGGGGACAGTGATCGGAAGCAGTGAGTCCGAGTGATTTAGTTTATTATTGATGATTTAAGTTGATTATTGGGATGTCTAGTTGTGTTGCTATTATTTTAGAGTTCGAAAGGATAAGGACCTGGAGAAACGTCACACAGTCGTATAACAAGCTTGCTGCTCGTTGTATAGTTGTTGTGCCTCATGTTGGTTGATATTAGTATGATTATTTCATCTTGTATAGTTGTCGCAGATTAGGCGGACCCCTACCTCGTAAATTAGATAACAGCAAAATACATACACAAGAGGTTAAAGTCGTATGACCTCTTACAAAAATAAAAACTATGGACACTCCCACCTCTTTGCAATTTAAAGCTTTAACGCTACAAGCAGAAAGGCATCTACAATGTTGGTGGGAGGACTCCTCTCATATAATATACATTTCAGAAAAGAACACATAAAAATACAGACCATGCAACATCTGCATACTTTGGGATTTATGGCTTATTGTATAAAACTTATTCTATAGAACAACATATCCAGTGATAAAACTTAATTCTATGTATATGATAATTCAGCATGTTAAGACTTATTTGTTATGCTTTCACATATTTAATTTGGGCTTAACGAGTCTTTTGATCTGCCTGGCTTGGAATAGTCGAATGTCATAACGACTAAGGAGATTGAGTCGTGACACTACCAGGATCATATTATATATAGTTAAAGACCACAATAACCTTCCGCTATAACATGCTAAATTAAAATAATTATGTAAAAAGAATAGAGTGTATATGTGTAATTTAAATCCTATCTTTTGAATTGCTTATGCTGCCTCACACAATCCTACTCTTCATAAAGTTGTAACAAATACTAGCTCCTTTAATTTAGTAAGAATAGCATAAAAAGGATAGGTAAATTGATTAACTTCATTTCGAACCCTTAAAGAGTACTAAAATTTGACAACACCATTATCGTAAACTTGGTAAATCAACAAAGCTGCTAATCTGAAATAAGAGAGTTTGCGTCTTTTTTACAACTGTTGTGTTCTTAATCTTACAATTTTTAGGCTAATATTAATTGAGTGTTTAAACTTAAGCAAGTGCCAAAACAGCAGAGACACAAAATTAAATGAACTTTGAGTAGCCTTTGCAGCATATATAAACATGAAACTGATTGCTATCAAAGAATGTAAATTGTTATCCGCACCCAATGTTTACACCAAGCCGATAGATGCGTGGCTTGTGTGTGACTACCTGTACACGGTAAAAACCGGGTCAATGTGTGACCGGTCAGACCGAAGCCAAGGATAAGTGCAAATGAGCACGAGCATGTTCGATCTTTTCTTCACACCGGGGTATCATATCAGATGTAATTGACCCGAGACAAGAAAACGTGTCCGTTGGTCCGGATACGCCGAGCCAAAATCAACGTGTCCGTTGGTCTGGTTAGCCGGTTGTGAGGTTTCCACACGTCAGGAAACCGTTATGCTATCAGCACTGACGATTGTACGGGTGTCAGACTGTACGGTCCTACCTTATCTTTTTTAGGGTTTCTTTATTCATAAAGGCTTTTGTATTGTATTCATGGCCTATAAGGCATACCTATAAATAGAGGACATTCTTCCTCTTTTTGGGGTTAGCTTTTTTTAGATCTCAACATTGTAATAGTCAAATATATAAAAGCTCTCTCTCTCAAAGATATTGGTCTGGATTTTGTGGTGTTCTTCCTTAGCTTTGCTCATCCTTTCAATATATTACTTAATATATATTTTGGCATAAATCATCAATCACAGTACACATTCACACAACACTAACACGTATATGTATAACTACAAACAAATCCATAGACATCTCATACTAACCAAATAGATTAAAGTTCATCAACATATCCTATACCTCACTTACAAATTTAATTGTTACCGAAATTCGGGGCAAACAGTTTGACGCCCACCGTGGGGCTAGGATAATAGTGGTTTTTTAATATTTGCTTCTTCCTTCTTTTACCCGTTGGTTGAAGAATCTGCTAATTTTCGCAAAAACGGACGAAATGGCAAGCAGCGGACATTCCGGTCATGCGAACAACAATGAGATTGTGGCTAAAAATGAGAACAACAGTGGGTTACGACACCTACCTACAGATCCAATCGACCCAAACTCTGTTGACTCGAGAGAAGGCCTTAACCGGCAGAATACCATGAATCAGGAGAATGCCGCCTTTCCGGCCACCGATCCCTTGAATACTCATAACTCAATTACTTTCTCCCGGGCTCAAGGCCGGAAAACATCGGATACACCAGATGAGATTAACTTACGTTTAATATTTGAAATGTTGCAGGAACAGGGGACCGCCATAGCCGAACAGGGAATTGCTATAGCTCAGCTTCAGAGCAAAAATGACAAGACAGCTACGGTAAGATCAAAAGGGGCCACCGAACCAAGGAGGGACGAAGCACGAATAGTAGAAAGCAATGGATCTGGAGCCAGTTCGTCTACCGAAGTTCTGAAGATGCTCGAGACCTTGGAAAAACGGGTCGATTCAACGGAGAAGAGGGTGGAAACATATAACTCTCGGGTGGATCAGATCCCGGGAGCTCCACCGATTCTGAAAGGGCCAGATTCAAAGAGGTACATTCAAAGGCCTTTCCCTCTTAGTGCGACTCCAAAGTTAATCTCGAAGAGTTTCAAGATGCCGGATATCTCGAAATACGATGGTACAACGGACCCGCAGGAACACGTGACTTCGTACACCTGTGCCATAAAAGGCAATGATATCGAAGAGGATGAAATTGAGTCCGTGTTATTGAAACAATTTGGGGAAACACCATTAAAAGGAGCGTTGACCTGGTATGACCATCTGCCTGAGCATTCCATCACTTCCTTCAAAATGCTCGCAGACGCGTTCATCAAAGCCCATGTTGGGCCAAAAAGGTGCAAGCCCGAAAGGCGGACATCTTCTGAATATCCCAAAGGGACGATGAGCTGTTACGAGAATTTTTGAACCGCTTCCAAAGGGAACGGATGGAACTCCCTCTAGTTCCGGAAGAATGGGCTGCACAAGCTTTCACCAAAGGGCATAACCCTCGGAGCTTGACTGCTTCATTCAAACTGAAGGAAAACTTATTGGAGTATGAGGCTGTAACCTGGGCAGAAGTTCATAACAGATACAAATCAAAGATTCGGGTAGAGGATGACCAGCTCGAACTACCCCCAGGACCTATAAATATGAGCAAAAGCTCTGAGAGGTTAAGGAAAATTACGAGCCGGAGGCGCGACCATCGAGGGAAAGGTACCAGCCATACTCTCATTCGGAAAAATCAAGCTTCAGGCCAAAAAATCAAGGGTCAGCCCTAGTCACTTCTCGGGTAGGGGCGATAAACAGGCCGAACGCTAGTCAAACAGTCGAGGCCTATCATTTAGAAGTGATGCCCGGAGTTTGGCTAACAACAAAGACGTACCGAGGATATCAGAATATAACTTCAACATCAACACCTTGGACCTCGTCTCAGCTATCGACCGTATCACGGAGGCTAGATGGCCAAGGCCATTGAGGTCAGACCCGGGTCAACAGGACCCAAATGTGGTGTGTGAGTATCATGAGACCCATAGGCACAAGACTGAAGATTGTCGTCAATTAAGAGAGGAAGTGGCTCGTTTATTGAAGAATGGCCACCTTTGAGAATTCCTGAGTGAACGAGCCAAAAATCACTACAAAGAAAGGGAAAGTCACAAACGAACCGAGCCGGTGGAACCTCAACATGTGATCAATATGATAATTAGGGGAACGGATGCTCCACGAGGGTCGGTGATGAAAAGAACAAAGGTCTCAATTGTGCGAGAGAAGCGCACCCGGAACTATGTAACCGAGGGTTCCATCTCCTTTAGTGATGAGGATGCAGAAGGCATCATTCAACCGTACAATGATGCATTGGTAATTTCTATCTTAATTTTCAAATCACAAGTTAAACGTATTTTATTGACCCAGGTAGTTTGGCCAACATCATCCGGTGGAGAATGGTAGAACAGCTGAGGCTACTCGACCAGATTGTACCGGTAGCGCGAGTACTCAGCGGGTTCAATATGGCAAGTGAAACCACGAAGGGTGAAATTTCTTTGCCGGTCAACATTGACGGCACCATACAGCAGACGGTATTCTACGTCATCGAGAGAGATATGAAGTATAATGCTTTGCTCGGTAGACCTTGGATTCATAGCATGAGAGAGATACCATCAATACTGCACTAGTTGCTGAAGTTCCCGACCCCGAAGGGGATAAAAACTATCTGAGGGAACAACCCGCAGCAAGGGAAATGTTCGCGGTCGAGGAAGCACCCCTTTTTCCAAAAAATCCGGATCAAAGAGATGATGAATCAATCGAAGGCAAAGAAACCAAATAGCAATTAAAGAATATGGGTTCGAAAGCGGAGCAGAAGGGATCGGATCCAACTGGTGAAGGGGACGATTTCGGCATGCCTAGATCGTTTGTATTACCGGATGACTCGGATGCAACCAAATCTACCGTGGAGAGGCTGGAACAAGTCATCTTGTTCGTGTATCTACCGGATAGAAAGGTATACCTGGGCACGGGGTTAACCTCGGAGCTCAGGAACAAGTTAATTAAATTTCTTCAACCTAATGCCGATTGTTTTGCGTGGTCCCATATAGACATGACAGGTGTGCCACCAGAAGTAACGACTTATAAGCTCAGCCTCGATAGGAAATTCCCCTCGGTGTAGCAGAAAAGGAGACCAATGGCCGAGCCAAAACATGCCTTCGTAAAAGATGAGGTAACAAAGCTTTTAGAAATAGGCTCAATCCGAGAGGTAAAATACCCGGACTGGCTAGCTAATGTAGTGGTGGTGCCAAAGAAAGGTAATAAATTTAGAATGTGTGTTGACTATAAGGATCTAAACAAAGCATACCCGAAGGATTCATTTTCGATGCCTTCAACGGCTGGGCATGAGATGTTAAGTTTTCTCGATGCTTACTCTGGGTACAATCAAATCTAGATGCACCCGGAGGACCAAGAGAAAACCTCCTTTATTACCCGATACGAGACTTCCTGTTATAATGTCATGCCATTCGGGTTAAAAAATGCCGGAGCAACTTATCAATGCCTAGTTAATGGAATGTTCGAAGAACAGATAGGGAAAACAATGAAAGTTTATATTGATGACATGCTAGTCAAGTCCCTGGAAATAGAGGACCATTTAAAACATTTGCAGGATACCTTTGATGTACTTCGCAAATACAACATGAAGCTTAACCCGGAGAAATGTGCCTTCGGTGTCCGATCCGGAAAATTTTTGGGCTTCATGGTATCGAACCGGGGAATTGAAATTAACCCGGACTAGATCAAAGCCATTGAGGATATTGAGGTGGTGAACAACGTCAAAGCAGTGAAGAGGCTCACCGAAAGGATAACAGCACTGAGCCGTTTCATTTCGAGGTCTTCGGATAAAAGTCACTGTTTCTTCTCACTACTGAGAAAGAAGAATGACTTCGTCTGGACACCGGAATTTCAAAAGGCTTTGCAGGAATTAAAAAGATACTTATCGAGCCCGCCCCTGCTGCACACACTAAAGGCAGACGAACAGTTGTTTCTATACCTTGCTGTGTCCGAGGTAGCGGTAAGCGGTGTTTTGGTCCAAGGATAAGCAGGTATGCAATTCCCAATATATTATGTGATTAGGACTTTAGGAGATGCGGAGACTCGTTATCCACACCTTGAAAAGTTGTCCTTGGCATTTGTAAGTGCGTTAAGAAAGCTTAAACCACACTGTCAATGCCATCCGATATGTGTAGTAACTACTTGTCACGACCCAGCTAGGAGCCGCGACGGGTACCCAGAGCTAACCACTGAGCACCGCTCGTACTATTACTTCTTAGACTCATTCAACAATCATTTATCGGTTTCATGCTCATTTTACAAAGAAATTGCTTTTCATTACAAAACATAATGCTTTTATACAATAACATATATCAATATATTTTACACAATATCCATGTAGTGAAACCACATAACCCACATTGAGTATCTACGAGCCTCTATTGGATTACACATACAACTGTACACAAAATATTCATCATAAGCACCTCCGGAACAAGGGAGTGCTTTCAGTCATCTAACCACTTCTAAGAGTCCGGAGCAAGATCCCCTCCCTGTCTACCTGTGGGCATGAACACAGCGTCCAAAGAAAACGGACGTCAGTACGAACATTGTACTGAGTATGTAAGGCAGGAATGAAATGAACAATGTCATAGAAGCATCATGAATCATAAGAAAAGATATAACCTTCTTGAGTGTTATAAGCAACATACTTTTTACATATATCATGTTTTACATCATCATAGTGTATGTTTTGTCATATCCCATATATCATCATATTCATCATCACATACATCATCACATACTTCATCACGTACATCGTCACATCGTACTCCGCATCATTACCCACGTCCGGGTAATCCTCATATGCCGCCCACTAGTGGTGATCATGCCCGGCCCTCTAGGCTCGATGTAAACATAGCAGCCCGCATTAGCGGTGACATGCCCGGCTATATAGGCGCGGTGGAATCATACGCAGCCCGCATTCGCGGTGAAATGCCCGGCCAAATAGGCACGGTGGAATCTTATCATCACAAAATCAATCATAACACATCACTATTACACATCTCATAACATAGCATCATCTTATCATTTCTTGGTACGTTATACATATCATCATCGTATTACAAACTAGCATTGTTAATCAGCTTATAGACATATCATATATTAGCATTAAGAGCATACGTAAAGCTTTTAAGGGCAACCACACCATGTCGGGTGACGTAAGGTCGTGAACCCCCGATTATGTTATGAACGTTTACGAATATCGTGCCTTGCCTTGAAGGAAATAGAGCATGAGGCGAGTGTTAACAAAGATAACATCATTATCCTTATAGGAACATCATGCCACAATTTCTTGAATCGCTATACTCTAGCTCATTATCATCACCATCATATTCATATATAATTTAATATGATGAAGGACTCATAGGCTTCATTTTGTAGAAGGATTATATAAGACTTCAAGGATTCATGCCTTTTGAAAGAAAAGATAAGCCTCACATACCTTTGTCGTTTAACTATGCTATTGTTTGCTTGATTTCCTTTGATGTCACGTCTCTACCTTCAAGAGAGAATTCGTACCATCGTTAGTCAATCGACGAGAAGAACGCACTACTATTTCTAGGGAAAATTGGACAGCATTTCCTTTGTTTCTACTACTTTTCCCATGATTCATTTCAACTACCAAACATTCACAACAACACTCACAATATCGTATTAACAATCGTCATTTATCTACGTTTACCACATTCCACCATTTTTCCCCAATTTCTCCACATTTATGGGTTTTAGCTCATCATCACATTTTCTCATACATCACACCTATTTCATGGTCTACATGTCATCTATAACATATTTATACTCCCAACTCATCAACATTCATAATTCAATCCAACTATCATCCAACTATGGCACTATTCACATTTTATGACCCATTTACTACACTCTTCTATAATCCAAGTGTTTCAACGTATAAATACTTCAATCATCACGAGAAAGTCATAAAACGTACCTTAGATGTGGTAGGAACGAATCTTGAGTAGCAATACTCTTCTATTCCAAAAACCCTACTTCACTTCCTTTGCAATTTCTTGGTGTAGGTCAACTTTGATGAGTTTCACACTCTTGGTTTCATGGATTTGGTGTTGTTGATCTTGATTTTCCTTTGATTCTCTTGTGGATGAATATTAGAGAGTATTCTAGATGTTTCTTGAAGTGTGGAGTGAAAATGAAATGAATGGAATGAAAAAGGGTCCCTTATACTTAACTTAAAATCTGATTTTTATAAACAGTAGTCGAAGTGCACAGTGGCCGTAAACCCAGTTTACGGGCCGTATTCTGGTTTACGGTCCGTCCTTCATGACCGTATTTGTCACGACCCGGCTAGGGGCCGCGACGGGTACCCGGGGCTAACCGCCGAGCTCCGCTCGTACTAGTACTCCATAGGCTTATTTAACAATCATTTATCGGATTCGTGCTCGATTTATAAGAAAACCCATTTTCCTTTAGGAACATAATGTTTTTATACACATGAGCCCTCAGGTTAGCAAAATAATATATATGTATATACACAATGACCACGCCATGAGACCACATGACCCACATTGAGTATCTACGAGCCTCTATGAGATGACATTTACAATTGTACACAAAAGAATCATCATATGCACCTCCAGGACAATGGGGTGCTTTCAGTCAGCTAACAGCCTCTAAGAATCTGGAGCAAGATCTCCTCTCTGTCTACCTCTGGGCATGAACACAGCATCAAAAGAAAACGGACGTCAGTACGAATATTGTACTGAGTATGTAAGGCAGGAATGAAATAAACAAACATAATAGGAAGATCATGAGTCGAGAGGCAAAGGTGTAACCTGCACAAGTGTCATAGGCAATCGCATTACTTACATATATCACATTTTATATAATTATGGTATACATGTCATCACATCATATAAATCATCTCATCATAGTCCTCATCGTTAACCCGCGTCCGGGTAACCATCATATGCCGCCCACTAGTGGTGATCATGCCCGGCCCTCTAGGCTCGGTGTAACATCGCAGCCCGCCTTAGCGGTGACATGCCCGGCCATCGTGGCGCGGTGGAATTATATCATCACAAAATCAATCATAACACATCACTCTTACACATCTCATACCATAGCATCATGTTATCATTTCTTGGTATTCCATGCATCCCATAGTCGTATTACAAGTTAGCATTATTTATCATCTTATTGTCATAACATACATTAGTGTTAGGATCATACATTAGGCTTTAAGGCAACCACACTATGTCGGGGTGACGTAAGGTCGTGAACCCCCGATTGTGTTATGGACATTTCATGGGTATCATGCCTCGCCTTGAAGGAAATAAGGCATAAGGCGAGTGGTAATAATAATAACATCATTAGCATTGTAGGAACATCGTGCCACAATTTCTTAAATCTCTATACTCTAGCTCATTGTCATTATTATCATTCTTATAGGTGATTCGATATATAGAAGGATTCATAAGCTTCATCTTATAGATGGATTATGGAAAACTTGAAGGATTCATGCTTTTTGAAATAAGAGTTAAGCCTCACATACCTTTCTCGTTTAAGCAATCTAGCATTCGCTTATTCTCCTTCAATGTCACATCTCTACCTTCAAAAGAGGATTCGTACTAACGTTAGTTAATCAACTATAAGAATGCACTACTATTTCTAGAGACAATTGGGCAGCACTTCCTTTGTTTATACTACTTTTCCCATATTCCATATCAACTCTCAACACCCACAACAACAACTACAATATAGCAATCAACAATCATCATTCATATACAATGACCATGATCCACCATTTCTCTTCATTTTTACCATCTTTATGGTTTTGGGTTCGCTATCATATTTTCTCATGTATCACACTTATCTCAAGGTCTACATGTCGTTTATAACACATTCATACTCACAACACACTAACATTCATGATTCAATTCAACTACCATTCACTCATGGCACTATTCACTCATTTATGACCCATTTGCTATGCTTTTCTAAAATTCGGGTATCTTAACCTTCCAATACCTTAAACAACATGAAATGGTCATGAAACTTACCTTGGAAGATGGTGGAACAAGCCTTGAGTGGAGTCTCTACTCTAGCACCAAAACCCTACTTCACCTCTTTTGGTTTTCTTTGAGGAAGATGAACTTGAGCTAGGTATCACACTCTTGTTTTCATGAATTTGGCGTTGTTGATCTTGATTTTCCCTTGATTCTCTTGAATTCTTGTGGATGAAGTGTTTTGGAGTATTTTAGAGAATTCTTGAATTGTGAAGATGAGAAATGAAATGAAATGAGCTTGGGGTCCCTTATACTTAATTTAAAAATCTGATTTTTGTGAACAGTAGTCGAGATGCACAGTGGCCGTAAACCCAGTTTACGGGCCGTATTCTAGTTTACGGTCCGTCCTCCACGACCGTATTTAAGCATATCAGAAACAGAAAGGTTTGTTGTAGGCCACGGTGGTTTACGGTCGCAGTTTACGGGCCGTATTTCGATTTACGATCCGTATTCTGAGTCGTATTTAACCATTTCAACATTTGACAGAAAGTTGAAGTTTTGATAGTTGGAGGACGATGGCACTTTATGGTCCGTAAATCACTTTATGGGTCGTATTGTGTATTACGACCACTGGGTCGCAATGCAAATCTGCATCCTTCGCGTTTTCAAAACTCATTGGTAGTCATTCCCTTCTTAGTAAAACATCGTACACTCATACTCTTCGTTGGTCTATTCATTGTATGCTCACGAAAAATTTTCCGAGGTGTCACAGTATTTAAGCATAACAGAACCAGAAAGGTTTGCTGGAGTCATGGTGGTTTACGGTCACAGTTTACGGGCCGTATTTCGATTTACGGTCAGTATTCTGAGTCGTATTTAACCATTTAGACATTTGGCAGAAAGTTGAAGTTTTGGAATGTTGAAGGACGATAGCAGTTTACGGTCCGTAAACCACTTTACGGGTCGTATTCTATTTTACGACCAACTGGGCCGAAGTGTAAATCTGCAACTTTCGCATTTTCAAAACTCATAAGTAGTCACCCCTTTCTTAGTAAAACATCGTACACTCGTACTCTTCGTTGGTCTATTCATTGTACATTCACGGAGAAATTTCCGAGGTGTAACACTACTTACCCACTAAAAAATGTCATGTATAAACCGGAGTTATCAGGTAGATTTACCAAATGGACCGTCGAGATTAACGGATATGATATCGAGTATAAGCCTAGAACAACTATTGAATCTCAAATCTTAGCCGATTTTGTGGCAGACTTTACCCCCGCCATGATTCCCGAGGTCGAGAAAGAACTTCTGCTAACCTCGGGAAGGCTTCGGGTATCTAGTCTCTACAGACAGACGGGCCTTCGAACCAGAAAGGTTTTGGGTTGGGCATTGTTCTTAAGACCCTCACCGGTGATGCCATTAGAAAATCGATTAGAACTATAAAATTGACTAATAGTGAAGCCGAGTATGAGGCTATGATTGCAGGTTCGGAATTGGCTCGGAGTCTGGGAGCCAAAATAATCAAAGCAAAATGCGACTCTCTCTTGGTCGTGAACCAAGTGAATGGCGTCTTCGAAGTCAAGGATGAGCGTATGCAAAGATACTTGGAGAAAACTCAGGTGATACTACACCGGTTTAAAGAATGGACCATGCAACATGTACCCAGGGAGCAGAATAACGAAGTCAATGCATTGGCCAATTTGGGCTCTTCAGTCGAAGCGGAAGAAATCAACCTCGGTGCCGTAGTAAAATTGATGAATGCGGCGATAAAAAACGGTAGGCCGAGATAAACACAATGGGTCTAACTTGGGATTGGCGCAACAGATACATCAACTACTTGCAAAATGGGAAGCTCCTGAGCGACCCAAAAGAATCACGATCACTCCGGACCAAAGCAACTAGGTTCTGCTTAATAGATGGCCAATTATATTGACGGTCTTTCTTCGGACCTCTGGCTAAGTGTTTGGGTCCCGGAGAAACAGATTACGTGATAAGAGAGGTCCACGAGGGTACCTGCGATAATCACTCCGGTGCGGAAGCCTTAGTTCAAAAAATTATCAGAGCCGGTTACTATTGGAACCGGATGGAGGAGGATGTGAAATTTTTTATCCGGAAATGCGACGAGTGTCAAAGGCATGCCCCGATGATTCATCAAACCGGGGATTTGCTGCACCCGGTGATATCACCTTGGCCGTTCATGAAGTGGGGAATGGACATCGTTGGTCCTCTACCATGGGCACCAGGTAAGGCTCATTTCATTCTTTTTATGACTGACTACTTCTCAAAATGGGTTGAAGCGCAGGCCTTCGAAAAGATTAGAGAAAAGAAGGTTATTGAGTTCATATGGGACCATATTATCTGTCGTTTCGGCATCCAGCCGAAATAACTTGTGATAACGGCCCTCAGTTCGTTGGCAGCAAGGTCAATACTTTCCTCGAAGGGTTGAAAATCAAGAAGATAATATCGACTCCGTATCACCCGAGTGCAAACGGACAAGCGAAATCCACGAACAAAACAATAATTCAAAATCTAAGGAAAAGACTTGAAACATCGAAACATAAATGGAGGGAAGTGCTGTCGGAGGTATTATGGGCTTACAGAACTACGTCAAAATTGAGCACGGGAGAAACACCTTTCTCGTTGGTCTATGGGGTCGAAGCTCTGATTCCCGTAAAAGTTGGCGAACCGAGCCTCCGGTTCAAATACATCACCAGGGGGTCAAACGAGGAGGCTATGGCCGTAAAACTCGACCTGGCGGACGAACTACGCGAAAATGCGCTATTCCTTTTAGCGGCTCAAAAATAAATAATGCAGAGGTACTACAACCGGAGGGCCAATCTTCGACATTTCCGAGTTGGGGACTTGGTAATTCGGAAAGTTAATTTGATTACCAAGAGTCTCAATGACGGGAAGTTGGGTCAGAAGTGGGAAGGGTCGTACAAGATAACCGGAGTGACAGGCAAAGGATCGTACTAACTGGAATCTATGACGGAGAACGGTTGCACAATAACTTGAATGCGGATCATTTTAAGAAATACTATTGCTAAGGTATGGATGCCTACCCTTGTGATCATCTTTTATTAACCTATCCTTTTTTGCAGAAGTCGTACCGAAATAAGCCCCTGGGCAATGGAATTAGGTCTGAAAACACGTATTGCACTCTTTTTCTTAGTACGATTTTGTCCCGAAGGGGGTTTTCTAACAAGGTTTTTAACGAGGCAACAAGTACAGCGTGTTACTTTATGAAAACAAGGCAAAGTACCCGGAAACGGAGGGTCCGCCTCTCGAGTGGGGACTTAATAGTGCTTACCCGATCATGTTGCTCAGATAAAGACTAGGGGACTGTTACACCCACATCGAGGCCTATACCGGAAAGGTAGAATGAGTTCAACTCACCAAAGCAGATGAAGAAACACTATTAAGTGCTATCCCGGAAAGGTCTTCGAAATTTTATGTCTCTTATTCTTGTGTAAACCCGGACCTTCTGTGTTAGGTTTCGATGTAAGGACCAAACGATAAAAAACGAATCGTGTCCAGTTAGTATTTGTTACGGCAAAAACAGAATGAAACGGATGAAATCCTCATTTTATGTACGTACAAACACTGGCTATATAAAAGAGCACATTCTGAAAGCATACATCTCGGACACGTCTTTCTATTAAATACCCTATACCGGGAATTATTATCAAAATTCGGCAAAGGCAGCAAGGTCGAGATAAACCGAGCCCAAAATCTCTTAACACCCTCGAGTGGGGACTGTAGTCTCAAAACTTGACAAAGGCAGGGATTTAGGTATCCGAACCTAATCTATTATAAGTAAACGGTCGGAAAAGGTTCAAACAATTTAAAAACCTCGACCCAAAATGCCCAACGTGATTTAGAGACATCTGAATTCACGAAGCATAAATAAGCCCCTGGGGAAAACCAATCTGTTATATCCCGTATTTTATACGTTCGGATATTTCAAGGTAGTCGTGGCAAAGCTAAGAGAATGATCATCTCCCAAAATTTTTTTACTGTACAAGTTGGTTATGAATATTAGTAGTATGGAAATGTCGGAAAAGGTTGAGGGTAAAAAGAGGAATTCGTAAAATGGTTCATGGAAATAATGCGGAAGGCCAGGGGCAAAATGGGAATTTCACACAAGGATCAGGGATAAAGATTATATTATCTGAGTATGAGAATATATATATATATATATATATATATATATATGGCATTTGGAGAGCGTAGGAAGTAAATCTATTAACGTGATCACTCGAGGATAGCCCTCGTAACTATAAGCCAAGGTGGGGCCCACCCATCGAGATTTTATTAAAGACATATAAAGCGATATATGGGTAGTACATGTGAAGTTGAGCAAGTCCTAAGAAGGACCCATAAGCCAAAAATGAGTGTAAGCCCTCCAAAAGGACGATTTAAGAAAACGTTTCCGGGATGACCTGACTTGGAGGGGAAAAAACGGCATTATACGTTTGGCATTTGGGAAAAAATCCAGATATAAAAGTTGTAGATAATTGAATTAGCTTTCCAATCATAGGTCGTGGGTGCACAGGTGACGTCGGAATAGGGAGATACGGACGTTTTAAGGTAGAAAGGTCAGTGGGCTAGGCCCAAACCGGGCCCAACCGGGTTAGGCCCATGACCCATGCCTATTTAAGTTAAATTCAGCCCCTTTCTCCTCATTTTTCAGACCAAAAAAAACCCAGAAACTTCTGGAAACAGAGAGAGAAGAGACTTGGAGAGAAGAAAACCTATTTTGATCAAAATCTGAGTCCCGAATCCCGAAGCCCATGAAGAGAAAAGAGTTGTACGCTGCGTTGTCTTCAATTTGAGCTAAAAATCAACCAAGGAGGGGAGTGATAACGTGGTGGCTGCATGAATAAGGTTCCTTTTCATTGTTAACGAGTTTATATAGAGTTTTAATGGATTAGAACGGAGAGAATAGCCTGATAAATTCTTTTGTTGGTGTTGTGAATTATGGAATGAGAAGTGAAGGGAATATTGAATGAAAATAAATGTATTTAACTTGTAAAAAAGTGGATAGTGTTGTTATTGATGTTGTTCATAAGAATTCCGACTCCTTTACGAAAATAATTTTGTTTTAAATAAGTATAACGCAAATTTGGTGGGTTGAGAAATCTAGAAAACACTGTGCGGGCAATTTTATGCCATACGTTGTTGTTGGAAAATGGTATAAATACTATTGGTATTGTTGTTGATGTTGTTAGCGATTGAGTTGAATATAAATGAAATTCCGTTGAATTGTGTGACGAAGGTTGTTAATATTAGAACATATATTGGATTGATTGTTGAAGTTGATAGCATGATGGTTGATATTGTTGAGTTGTGTTAATAGTTTGGCCGGGTTTGGATTCCCGGGTTGTTGTTGATTGAAATTGGCCAAGTTGAACTTGGTGGGATGGAGTATTTATAGGGGAAGTGCTGCCGAAATTTCGGTAGCCAAATGTTTCCTTAAGAATTCAACTCTAAGTATCCTAATAAGAGTTTTGGTAAACATGACCAATTTGCAGATTTTGACGAGATTGCAACGTGAATTCGGAATAGCAAAAGAAGCGGAAAGAGGTATGTAAGGTTTCACCCTTCTTTCTATGGCATGTCTTAGCCGTAATAAGTTGGGTACGCGCCTCGGGGACAACTCTCTTCCCCGGAATCCGCATCCAAAGTTTTCCACTTTTTGTTCAACAGAATTGAACTAGAAAGTGTGCAAATGATGGAAAGACCTCTTAAACCCCTAGAACTTGCATAAGTGGGACCCGATTACCCTAGGACCCTCACAAGTAATGACATGACACGTAATATATGTAAATCATATACGTCACCCCATCCGGCCCGAGGTGGGCCCGCTACTCTCGGATTTTTCCTTACAGTCTTGCTTGACTTATTAGAAGTGAATCCAAAGGGAACCTTTGATCCCGAGTTCGTTACCAAATGATAAGTACTATGACTCCTCCAACGAGGACCCTTCCATGACGAGAATGATAACAATGACATTACATAAGAGGATATGCCTATGATACGCACTACCGGAACGACTCTATGACCAAGATAACTAAGCTATGTATCTTATGTAAATATGAAAATGATAAATTAATTTTTGAATCTTATTTATATTCCCTAGCTATGACTTTATTTTCTAAAGATTTCAAAGTCTATGAACTGTCATCTATGATGCCCACAATTTCATTCTACGTTTACTTTAATACTATTCTCCGTTGACCATCTCACCTTAAAATATTCGTCCCTTCGAGGTGAGACAAGAGCGATCACGAGTATTCCATAATGTAATCGGAGGTCACCGGCCTTACGCCGTTCCGATGGCTATATGATTTTTCCTTGGCCTCCCTTGTGTGCTTATATGATATATACATATATAAAGCCTGTCTATGTATATAAGATATGTATATATATATATATATATAAAACATGTATATGTCTATAAGATATGTATAAGTATATAAAAGATGTATATATATATAAGATAAGTAAATGTATATAAGACATGTATATGTATACAAGCTATGTATATGAATACAAAAATATGTGTACGTATATAAGATGTGTATATGCATACGAAGTACATATATGCAAGCTATGTATATGAACCTGGGTTGGGGGAAAGGATACATGGGGGAATGGGAAGGGAAATATGTTTCACTGCCACCTGATCAGCTGGCTTATCATCCCGGACGCGGGGTGCCCGGACGCGGGATATATGGGTGAGCCGGTGTATATCGGCGCTATGTGGGTGAGCCGGCATTGTTCGGCGCTATGATATGACCTACCATGTCATGACCAGACATGCTATGATAAGATATGCTATGGTAAGCTATACTATGACATGATATGCTATGATCTGCTACGACAGGACATGATATGACAAGCTATGCTATGCTATGATACGCTATGATATGCTATGCTATGGTAAGACATGCTATGACACGCTATGCGATGACACGACATGCTATAACATGCCATGCTACGATATGAGGTACTATGTTATGATATACTATAGCCTGACACCCTATGACACGATATACTATGACGTGATATACTACGACAAGACAAGATATAATACGATATGATACGAGATGATAATATATGACATGAGATACGTTCTATCTTCTATATTCTATGACTCCATGACATTATTAATTATACATTATGTTACTGCTAGTGTTATCTTTCATGCCTTACATACTCGGTACACTATTCGTACTGACGTCCCTTCTTGTGGACGCTGCGTCGCATGCCGCGCAGGTCAGAAGACAGGTGGACTTGATCCTTAGGAGTTCTACCAGCGATACTCTACAGCGCTCCAGTTGTTCCGGAGCCTCACTCCAGTGGTACTATTTTGTGTATGTATTCTCGGGCACGACAGTACTCGGCCCTTCCTATGTATAAATGTACTATGTCTAGAGGCTCATAGATAGATATGCACAGTCAGTTATGTACAGTTAGATATGTGGTAATTTGGCATCTTAATGCTACTATATGAAGTAATAGCGAAGCTTACTAGTCTATGTTCATAATGACGCTGCTAATGTTAATGTTCAGTTCAAAAAAAAAATATATGGTACTATTCATACGGCTTGCTAACAGGTACAGGTAAGATTATAAGTAAGGGGTGCTCGGTACAAGTATCGGGTACTCGTCACGGCCCCTAAGTCGGGTCGTGACAGAAGTGGTATCAGAGCAGTTCGGTCCTAGGAGTTTGTCTACGAGTCGTGTCCAGTAGAGTCGTGTTTATGGGTGTGTAGCGCGCCACACTTATAAACAGGAGGCTACATGGCATTTAGGAAATATGACCTTCTTTCTGTCTTAGATCGTGCGATAGAGCGAAGTCATAGGAAATAAGATTCCCTATACTAACCGTCGATTTCCGCAGACGTCTAGTGGTGGCGAAAGAAGGCAGGTGACGATATGACAAGTCACGGAGGTAAGTCCAGATATTTTGTTCTGTTATTTGGGACTGAAAGTTCCGGATGGTTGGAATATGTCATATAGCTGTATGTTCTGTGAAGTATTATCAATATTTGTTACGTACAGATTTTGAAAAGTAAGAATGGTAAAGGAGGTTCTGCCAGAATAGATACGCCTAACAGGAAGAAACGGGGACAAAAGATACTGTAAGTAGGTAGTAAGTGAGATGCGTTGTTTCAGAAAGGTTATGGATTTGGCATGGCGATGAAGGTGCGATCCTTATCATCAAGAATCTGGGAATCCAGGACGAAGGATAGTCATGCACGTGAATGAAAAGTGAAGGTTGGGGGTCCAAAAAGGGTAAAACGGTAATTATAAAGGAAATGACGTGTTACGAAAATACTTCGGAATCTGTAAGACTTCGACTTGCTCCAGAACATGTAATAAAGGTCATGTAAGGAAGCAGACGCGAAAATATCAGCATTAAGACACCGAATTCCAGTGAAATATTTGGGTTAAGCGTGCTCAGGTGGGAGCAATTCCATGATGGGTGACCCCCTGGGAAGTTGGTAAGAAATTCCACAGATTGAGACATAAGAGACAAATGAAAATATAGGGTAGTCTAAGGAAAAATTTGGATATACGGGATGGTTGGATACCATAAGAAGACGCGTAGGACGAGGCAGACTAGCTCGGTGAAGGGACAAGGAGTGCGTCACAGCTCGGGAATTAGGATAGGATTGAAAAGCATATGAAAGTATTCTGTGGACTAGTTGATAGTAAAGATATATATATATAAAAAGGCGTAAGATATCCCACACGTGATTCTATCGGAGGACATGTCAGTTCCAGCAACCGGCGTTACGGTAAGGAAGGCATTGACCACGCAAGGGTACCAAAGTTAGAGGGACGGCAAAAATAAATGGTACAAGTGCTACCAGGTAAACTACTATTATTTTTACTATAGGTTAAGTTTGGAAATTCTAGTATAACAATATTTGGAAAAGAAAGGGAGTGAGTAGATGGAGACGAGGAGATCAAAGTGTCGGAAGGAATAGTGACTAGGATAGGGGGAGGTGAAGTAAGAGGGAGAATGATTAGGCTTGCAATGATGTTGAGGTGAGAAAACTATAAAGGAATAGATATGTGGCTATATTAATATAGCTAAAGGTTCGACGAGCAAGAATAAGGGGAGTAGTGGATTAGAAAACCTACGACAGAAAATGAGGACTCGTGTAAGACCCAGGAGTTCGATGATAAAGAAAGTAAGGGAAAGAATAAGGAATGGGCATAAAGGAAAGGATAACTATAAAGAGGGACCCTCCCGAAGTATTATGACACCCCATAAGATCAATTGAACATTCGAGGACGAATGTTTTAAATGGGGGGAAGGATGTTATATCCCGTATTTTATACGTTCGGATATTTCAAGGTAGTCGTGGCAAAGCTAAGAGAATGATCATCTCCCAAAAATTTTTTACTGTACAAGTTGGTTATGAATATTAGTAGTATGGAAATGTCGGAAAAGGTTAAGGGTAAAAAGAGGAATTCGTAAAATGGTTCATGGAAATAATGCGGAAGGCCAGGGGCAAAATGGGAATTTCACACAAGGATCAGGGATAAAGATTATATTATCTGAGTATGAGAATATATATATATATATATGGCATTTGGAGAGCGTAGGAAGTAAATCTATTAACGTGATCACTCGAGGATAGCCCTCGTAACTACAAGCCAAGGTGGGGCCCACCCATTGAGATTTTATTAAAGACATATAAAGCGATATATGGGTAGTACATGTGAAGTTGAGAAAGTCCTAAGAAGGACCCATAAGCCAAAAATGAGTGTAAGCCCTCCAAAAGGACGATTTAAGAAAACGTTTCCGGGATGACCTGACTTGGAGGGGCAAAAACGGCATTATACGTTTGGAATTTGGGAAAAACCCCAGATATAAACGTTGTAGATAATTGAATTATCTTTCCAATCATAGGTCGTGGGTGCACAGGTGACGTCGGAATAGGGAGATACGGACGTTTTAAGGTAGAAAGGTC
Organism: Lycium barbarum; assembly: GCF_019175385.1. Lineage (NCBI taxonomy): Eukaryota > Viridiplantae > Streptophyta > Magnoliopsida > Solanales > Solanaceae > Lycium > Lycium barbarum. The sequence goes on along the minus strand of NC_083343.1, from coordinate 54,809,313 downwards.
AGTGGGCTAGGCCCAAACCGGGCCCAACCGGGTTAGGCCCATGACCCATGCCTATTTAAGTTAAATTCAGCCCCTTTCTCCTCATTTTCCACACCAAAAAAAACCTAGAAACTTCTGGAAACAGAGAGAGAAGAGACTTGGAGAGAAGAAAACCCTATTTTGATCAGAATCTGAGTCCCGAATCCCGAAGCCCATGAAGAGAAAAGTGTTGTACGCTGCGTTGTCTTCAATTTGAGCTAAAAATCAACCAAGGAGGGGAGTGATAACGTGGTGGCTGCATGAATAAGGTTCCTTTTCATTGTTAACGAGTTTATTTAGAGTTTTAATGGATTAGAACGGAGAGAATAGCCTGATAAATTCGTTTGTTGGTGTTGTGAATTATGGAATGAGAAGTGAAGGGAATATTGGATGCAAATAAATGTATTTAACTTGTAAAAAAGTGGATAGGGTTGTTATTGATGTTGTTCATAAGAATTCCGACTCCTTTACGAAAATAATTTTGTTTTAAATAAGTATAACGCAAATTTGGTGGGTTAAGAAATCTAGAAAACACTGTGCGGGCAATTTTATGGCATACGTTGTTGTTGGAAAATGGTATTAATACTATTGGTATTGTTGTTGATGTTGTTAGCGATTGAGTTGAATATAAATGAAATACCGTTGAATTGTGTGACGAAGGTTGTTAATATTAGAACATATATTGGATTGATTGTTGAAGTTGATAGCATGATGGTTGATATTGTTGAGTTGTGTTAATAGTTTGGCCGGGTTTGGATTCCCGGGTTGTTGTTGATTGAAATTGGCCAAGTTGAACTTGGTGGGATGGAGTATTTATAGGGGAAGTGCTGCCGAAATTTCGGTAGCCAAATGTTTCCTTAAGAATTCAACTCTAAGTATCCTAATAAGAGTTTTGGTAAACATGACCAATTTGCAGATTTTGACGAGATTGCAACGTGAATTCGGAATAGCAAAAGAAGTGGAAAGAGGTATGTAAGGTTTCACCCTTCTTTCTATGGCATGTCTTAGACGTAATAAGTTGGGTACGCGCCTCGGGGACAACTGTCTTCCCCGGAATCCGCATCCAAAGTTTTCCACTTTTTGTTCAATAGAATTGAACTAGAAAGTGTGCAAATGATGGAAAGACCTCTTAAACCCCTAGAACTTGCATAAGTGGGACCCGATTACCCTAGGACCCTCACAAGTAATGACATGACACGTAATATATGTAAATCATATACGTCACCCCATCCGGCCCGAGGTGGGCCCGCTACTCTCGGATTTTTCCTTACAGTCTTGCTTGACTTATTAGAAGTGAATCCAAAGGGAACCTTTGATCCCGAGTTCGTTACCAAATGATAAGTACTATGACTCCTCCAACGAGGACCCTTCCATGACGAGAATGATAACAATGACATTACATAAGAGGATATGCCTATGATACGCACTACCGGAACGACTCTATGACCAAGATAACTAAGCTATGTATCTTATGTAAATATGAAAATGATAAATTAATTTTTGAATCTTATTTATATTCCCTAGCTATGACTTTATTTTCTAAAGATTTCAAAGTCTATGAACTGTCATCTATGATGCCCACAATTTCATTCTACGTTTACTTTAATACTATTCTCCATTGACCATCTCACCTTAAAATATTCGTCCCTTCGAGGTGAGACAAGAGCGATCACGAGTATTCCATAATGTAATCGGAGGTCACCGGCCTTACGCCGTTCCGATGGCTATATGATTTTTCCTTGGCCTCCCTTGTGTGCTTATATGATATATACATATATAAAACCTGTCTATGTATATAAGATATGTATATATATATATATATAAAACATGTATATGTTTATAAGATATGTATAAGTATATAAAAGATGTATATATATATAAGATAAGTAAATGTATATAAGACATGTATATGTATACAAGCTATGTATATGAATACAAAAATATGTGTACGTATATAAGATGTGTATATGCATACGAAATACATATATGCAAGCTATGTATATGAACCTGGGTTGGGGGAAAGGATACATGGGGGAATAGGAAGGCTTATCATCCCGGACGCGGGGTGCCCGGACGCGGGATATATGGGTGAGCCGGTGTATATCGGCGCTATGTGGGTGAGCCGGCATTGTTCGGCGCTATGATATGACCTACCATGTCATGACCAGACATGCTATGATAAGATATGCTATGGTAAGCTATACTATGACATGATATGCTATGATCTGCTACGACAGGACATGATATGACAAGCTATGCTATGCTATGATACGCTATGATATGATATGCTATGGTAAGACATGCTATGACACGGTATGCGATGACACGACATGCTATAACATGCCATGCTACGATATGAGGTACTATGTTATGATATACTATAGCCTGACACCCTATGACACGATATACTATGACGTGATATACTACGACAAGACAAGATAAGATATAATACGATATGATACGAGATGATAATATATGACATGAGATACGTTCTATCTTCTATATTCTATGACTCCATGACATTATTAATTATACATTATGTTACTACTAGTGTTATCTTTCATGCCTTACATACTCGGTACACTATTCGTACTGACGTCCCTTCTTGTGGACGCTGCGTCTCATGCAACGGTTACAGAGAATGACCAATCGAGAGGCGAAACGTGTCCCAGAATTAATGGGACGTGATTTGAAGCGATGTGGGTTAAGGCAGTTCCCGAGGACGACCACTCGAGGCGAGACACGTGGCCGAAGTCAGAAGGACGTGACAGTTACACCTCGGAAATTTTTCTGTACTTGTGTGATGAGTAGAACAATGAAGGACTTGAGTGTATGGTGTTTTACTAAGTCGGGAATGGCTAATTTTGCATTTTTTGAAATAATAGAGTTGCAGAAAATTTTTCTGCCAGTAGTCGTATATGGCACTATACGGCCCGTAAAGTGATTTACGGACCGTATAGTGCAATCGTATTCCATCATTCCAAAAATCTCAACTTTCTGCCCAGCGTTGATATGGTTAAATACGACCCAGTTTACGGCTCGTAAACTGGTTTACGGACCGTAAACCAGGTCGTAAAGTGCCATAATCCTCAGCCAAACTTTCTGTTTCTTGGAATGCTTAAATACGTCCACAGTGGACGGGCCGTAAATCATAAAACGGTCTGTAAACTGCAATTTATGACCACTGTTCACCCGACGAGAATTCATTAAAGATCAAATTTTGGGATTATTAAAAGGGGCTTGGACTACAATTCAGTTCATTATTCATCAACACAACTCAAGAAACCTCTAGAAAATTCGAAATTATTCCTCCACAAGAATTCAAGAGAATCAAAGGGAATATCAAGATCATCACCACTAAATTCATGAAAATAAGTGTAAGAACACATCAAAGGATCTTCTAAATCAAGAAATTCTAAAGAAGGGTGGAACTAGGGTGTTAGATCCGACGTTTTTGCTTATTCGAAAATTCAAGATAAATTGACTTGTAATGAATAAGGCCACAATTGGAAATTTCTTGGTGTGAATGTGTCGGTTATAAATACGTTGGTGTGGAATTACGGAAGGAGGCCAAGGGCAAAATTGGAATTTTGGAAACTTGCTTCATGAATTACAAAATAAAGTCAATTGGACTCAAAAAAAATAAGAAAGTGAGGCCCAAATTTAAGGGCCCAACCGGCCACACCATTGATCCAAGCCCATGGATTAATTAAATTCCATGTGACCTTATATAATCATCCTAATCTATAGAACATTCAAGAATAAACAAGAAAAACCAAGAACAAGAAAAGAAAGAAGCCAATTCGGCTAGAGAGAAAAAGAAAGAAAGAAAAAAAGAAAAAAATCCTTGGAGCTTCAATCTTGATTCAAGAATTCTAATTTTGTTGCAATCTTGCCAAGTGCAAGATTCTCTACAACTTGGTATAATTATCTTGCCAAGAGGACAACTTTAGTGGCAAGTGAAGAACTTGAAGGAAAGGTAAGTATTTTGTACTTTTGTTATGTTGTGAGAGGTGTATGTATGATGTAGTGAGTGGAAATGAATGAAAAGCATGAAAATTTTGTGTGTTGGAATTGGATGTGTGTTGGCCGAATATATGCATATTTATTGCATAATTATGGTGACTTGAATTCATGTTGAAATCTAGTTGTGATTATGGTAGGACTTGTATTAGAAATGAATGTTGAATGAATTAGGGAAAGTTGGAAAAAAATAGTATGTGGCCGTGAGATGCAAGGAGTGAAATGGAAGTGAATTAAATTTTGTTAGTATGTTAATTGTGTTAATTGAGAAATGAATGAAGGAGTAATGGTTTTTGTTGTTATGGAAGAATGGTTATTAAGTTGTTGAAGGAAATTATTTAACTTTGTTATGGTTTATGTAAAAATGGAAATGAAAGTATCAAGAGGTAAATTATGATTATTGTTGATGAATTTGGAAGATGGAAATGTATAATTAACTTGTATGTTGAAAGTTAGGAAAAATTGGACAAGTAGTGGCTTAATGGAAAGTTGGTATGTTTTGCATATCTTGTGTATATTGTGTGGAAATGGTATGATATGCCTCCGACGTATGTTGTAATGATTTTGATGGATGATGAATATGAGAATAATAAGTTTAGGTTGGAAATGTAAGGTTGAAACGCAAAATGTTTCGTTATGTCGAAAGGATGGCTAGTGATGCCATATCGTATGTTTAATGCATATTGTTGTTATTGATGCTATTTCTGGGTTGTTGTGATGATGAATTGGGCCGAGCTAAGTCTCGGGGATGTCTTATATACAGAGGAAATGCTGCCGAAATTTCGGTAGGCAAGTCTGTGTTAAGTTGAATTATTGAAAAGTTTGAAACTAACAAATGGTAAACTTGACCATTTCTAGATTTTGGACGAAATTGAAGTCGACGCCAAGCGAGCGTAAGGTGATATCGAGGTATGTGAAGCATTTCCCTTTGTTCCTAGGCATGTTCTGGATGTGATAGGCTCGGCCGCGAGCCTTAAGTACGACTCCGTTCCCCGGAATTCAAGACGGAAAACCGCTCCAATTCGTTCAATTCAATTGAAGCTATTTTCTTACAAATTGCCTTTAAAGTGAGTTTTTGTACAAAACTTCCCTAAACGGAGTCGGAACACTTCCAAATGATTATGGATGACCTCATAAGGTCTATTAGCGATAATTTACATATGTTGCCTCGAGTTGGTCCTAGGCGGGCCCGCAAGGCCCGATATCTTCTGTAATACTTTAAATACTTCCGTTTTGTCCGATTTTCTCAGAAACCATCTGAACTATTGTTTTGATTATGATCCAACTATGTTTATGAAATTCTTACAAAATGATTTCTGAACATCTGAGAATCTGATTCTGATAATAATCTGTCGTGCCTTCCCAAGTAGGATATAGGCGCGTACTATGCATACTATCCGGATACTCTGATTTTGACTCGCCGTTTGGCACCATTCAGTTTGATTGAGTCTGTATGTTGAGTCTGTATGTAAGTAGTTTCTCATTTATCGGTTCGTGTCTGTCTCAATGCATTCTTTCACTGCGTCCCGGGCCAGGTTCTGTTATCGTGCATATTTCTCTGCATTGTTCACCGCGTCCCTCGGCGTGCGGGCCGGGATCTGTATGTCCGTATGATATTATGATCTGTGTATGGGGATGGCGGCCAGGATGGCATATGATCTGATCTGATTTTTTCTGTCCACCGCGTCCCGTACTAAGAGGGCCGGGTTCTGTTACCGCGCCCCCAGACAGGGCCGGGATCTGTATGAATGTATGCGTGTGCCATCTGTATTTATTTAAGCACATGCCTCTGTATGATTCTGTATGACTCTGTACTACTCTGCATGCATAATTCTGTCCGACATACTTCTGTCTGTCCGACTGAATTACGACTATGTCTGTATGTCCGTATGGATTCTGATTCTGTATGTCCGTAGGGATTCTGATTCTGTATGTCCGTATGGATTTTTATTCGGTACACCCGTATGGACTCCGATTCTGTACGTCTGTATGGATACTGATTCTGCTCGTCTGTCCGTATTATGATTTCGTCTGTCTGTCCTAACCATGATTCTGTTTATCTGTATGAACCACGACTCTGTATGTCTGTCTGGATCATGACTCTGTCCGTCCGTCTGATTTATGGGTCTGTCTGTTATATTTCTGTGAATCCGGTTCGGACTATGTTTATATCTGCTATGTTTCTGCTTTACATACTCGGTACATTTTTCGTACTGACCCCAGCTCTTCGGGGGCTGCGCTACATGCCCGCAGGTACAGACGCACCAGGTGATACGCCGCCAGCGTAGGTTTCTGACTCTGCTGTTTGAAGAGCTCCTTCGATCCGGAGCATATACTTTTGGTATATATCTTCTGTTCTTCCGTATGTTCTGTATGTATGGAAATTCTGGGTACGGCGGGGCCCTATCCCGTCATATGATTCTGTATGTCTGTAGAGGCCTGTAGATAGATGTGTGGGTTACGGGTTTCGTCGGTATGTTAGCCTTATCGGCTTATATGTAAATGTCTGTATGTTCAGGTATGTATGTATATATATGTATGTTTGCGCGCGTGCCGTATTTGTATCGACCTACTTCTGTAACTTCTGTTAAAAAAAAAAATCCGTATGATTCGAAAGTCGGTCGGGTAGGTATGTACGGGTACCCAGTTAGGGTACCAGTCGCGGCCCACGGGGTTGGGTCGTGACATAGGGTTTTGGCTAAGTTAAGAATTTCAACTCAAGGGTTGTTCACCCACTATCCAAGGTAAGTTTCATGATCATTCTATGTTGTTTGAAGTATTGAAAAGCTTAGACACTTGAAATGTAGAAGAACATAGAAATGGACCATTATTGAGTGAATAGTGCCATAAATGAATGATAGTGGGATTGAATTATGAATGTTGAAGTGTTGTGAATACAAATACGTTGTAAATGATGCTTACATCATGAAATAAGCATTAAACGCATGAAAATGCAAGGACGAGTCATAAGGCTAATTATAAGGGAAATTGGAGGGAAATGGTGGATTTTGCTAAATGTACGTAAATGACGATTGTTGATTTCGATATTGTGAGTAATGCTATGAATGTTGGGAGTTAATATAAAACATGGAAAAAAATAGTATAAACAAGAGAAGCGCTGTCCGACTTCCCCTAGAATTAGCGACGCGTTCTTGTAGTTAGTATGCTAATGTTGATATGAATTCTTTATGAAGGTAACGACGCGATATTAAAGGAGAACGAGTGAGCGATATCTTAGCTAAACGACCAAGGTATGTGAGGCTAGTCCCTTCTTTCTGATGGCATGAATCTTGTAGCACGAAATTCCTATTCTCTTCATGAGTTCTTATAGTCCGAAAGGCTAAGAGTCTAACTCCTTAATGTCTATATAAGATGAGGAATACGATATGATGATGCTAGTATAATGATGATGTTAATTACCGCTTACACTCACCTTATGTACTAGTTCCTTCAAGGTGACGCAGAGTATCAATAGTTGTTCCATAATGGAATCGGGGGATCACAACCTTACGTCACCCCGATAGAGTAAAGTTGATCTTGAGCCTTATGCATGTATTACAATGAGATAAGTATTTTATGATGAGTATATTATTATTATGAGCATTTTATGATAAGCATGACATGAGCATTTCACACCGTGCCTAGTTGGCCGGGGGCAGTCACCGCCAAGGCGGGCAGCTATACGGATACACCATGACCTTCGGGCATGGGCAGACACCACTAGTGGGCGGCATAAGATGGTACCCCGGACGCGGGAGGCCTGGACGCGAGCTAATATTATTGATTATCACTGTAATAACTCATTTTTTTTAAATAAGGGTTTGTTTGGTAATTTTTGCTAAAAAGGAATTAAAAAGAAAATAAAATAGAAGGAATTTAGTGGGCCAAGCCCAAAAAGGAAAAGGAAAAAAAATAAAAGGAAGGGCCGAAGCCCCAATTTGAAAGAAAGGAGCAGAATGATCTTAAAAAAAGAAAAACAGAAGCCACTGTAGCAGAGGCAGAAAACGTAGAACCAAAAGAAAAAAAAACGCAGTAGAAGAAAGGGAGAAAACGAGAGGAAGGGAGAGGAGAAAAATAAAGATTTTCCACCCAACTCATCAAGGTAATGACTCTAATCTTTTATTTAAGTTTGTTACATAATTATGGGTGAATCTTTATGGTGAAAACATGGGGATATTTTGAGGAATTGAGAAAGTTTAGCTCTAGGGTTTTTCAATCAAATCATTGATTTGAAAGGGAAAATATTCTCGGATTTTAGATTTCTAAATATCGTTGGAATCCTCTCGTTAAGGCCTTCCCGAAAACATATGTCTTGTTGGGTTTTGAACACATTGACTAGAGGGCGTTTTCATCCTTTAAAATTTGACTTTAACCGTTTAAGCCTCTAAAAATATAGAAGTGGTTTACCTTATGGGTTTTGACCATTCTAAATCCGTTTTTGTGTAGTGTGAGGCAATTCGGAGACTCGAGAACGCAGTTTTGATTTATCGGGAAGTGTGCTTGAATTGTGAATTTGAGGTAAGTGAGACTTTAAGCTTTGGGTACTTGCTTTTCAAAACCCGTTTTAAAAATATATTTTGTCTGCCTGGTCCATGTGTTGGGGCAAGCGTGTGCTTGGCAGAATCGGTGGTTCTTATGGCCAGCCGCATATATTTTATTTTCAAGTACTCTAAAACTCTATTTATAAATTGTTTCGTAATGTGATACGGCTGTGAGCCATGATATTGGGGCATTGTGTATGCTTCCGTTAGCATTGTGTATGCTTCTTGATTATATTGGGGCATTGTGTATGCTTCCCTTAGCATTGTGTATGCTTCTTGATGATATTGGGGCATTGTGTATGCTTCCCTTAGCATTGTGTAGGCTTTCTGATGATATTGGGGCATTGTGTATGCTTCCCTTAGCATTGTGTATGCTTCCTGACATATTTGGCACATTGTGTATGTTGTCATGGATTCATAGTGTTGACTAATTCTTTAATTGCCACTTATGACGGTTCGTAGTGTAAATTGTGTTGAGATGTATAATATATTTGATAAACAGTGGTTTGGACCTTGGTTGCTATTATATAAAGATATGTTTATGCGCATAATATTTTGTGCTTGTTGTGTGTTTGTATTTTCTAACACTTGTTCCAGGGGTATTTAAAGTGGCGGGTCGAGGATCTTACTGGGTTATATTTACGTATAGCTCACTCCTTACCTGCATGTCCATGCAGATACTATTGGTGACGACGAAGCTAGTAGCTCATGCGTTTGTTAGAGTTGATCTATTGGTGGAGGTGAGCCGCCGCTTTGTTCGTGGAGGCTACCAAAAGTGTCTTTACCATTTATTCATTAATGTTTTTTTTTTCTTCTTCTTTTGGGATTTAAAAACCCAAGCCTTTTGTAATTCTCTTAGATGCTCCATGGTCTAGTGTGGGGTTTGGGCAATAGTATTTGGTTAATATTTTGAGACACTAGCTATTCGTAATTAATTATCATATTATTTGGGTACTTATTTAAATTATTAAATGCTGTGAAATTATGGTTAAGATATGAAAATTTGGTTCGCCTGGCTGGTGGTGTGTGCTGGGTGCCAGTCACGTCTAAGGGGTATTTTGGGACGTGAAAAAGTTGGTATCAGAGCTTAGGCTTTAAGTCCAGGGTCATGGAGCAGTGTTTAGTAGAGTCTTGTTCATCGGTATGTAGGCGCCCATACTTATGACCTTGAGGCTACTGAACATCTAGGATGGTTTCCCTTCTTTCATTTCTTATTCGTGCGTTGAGTTGAATCTAGTCTAATTGTTGTAACACTTATTTGGAAGACCGCTAGGACATGCATATCCTCCCCTGCTAGATGTCACGATTGATTCGAAAGTTTTTTTAACGTTATATGTGCAACTGAGAGTGATGCTGAGTACATGGAATGTTGTGTGCATTGATTGTAGTTGAGATTGGACCGGGTGTACACTTTGAGATAGTTTTGTTTACAAAGAAAATTTTGCCAAATATTTTTTTAGAAGTTCGGGAGTTAGTGAAAATTTTGAACGTTACGAAATCGTTGAATGGAAGGGTAGCGGTTGCGGGTGCGGGTTCCCTAGTCAAAAAAAAAAAGTGGTCAAATGGTATAAAAAAAATTCTTTTTTTTGTGTAAGAGCGACTATTCAAATTTGGGGTTGTTGGTGACTCTATATTATGAGTCTTATCGGTAAAGAGAAAGAGGGTAGCGGGAAAGTATGAAGTTTAATGGCATACCCACGCCTAGGTTGTTGGCCTTTATGGTGAAAGATATTTTGAGCAAAGTGTTTGTATGGTTCTAGATTAATGTCTCTTAAAGTGATTTTCTAGTATTGGTAATGTCGTAATGGTGATGTCATAAGTGTGATTGTGGTGTAAGAATGCATAATTTAAGTGTATTAAGTATGAGCATGATAATGGCAGTACGAGATGCACAGCTTGTTCGTGGAGTAAGTCCCTGGATGAATTCCAAGTTGTGAGTGAGAATAAGACTTTCTAAGAATTTATGAAACAACATAGTAAGATGTTTAGCATAAAACTCAGTGTATAGTGACTTGATTAGTTGTCGAAGGGAAAGACGTGGAATGTTAAGACTATCACGCATCAGAAAAAAATAAATGAACCATAAATGAAGTTTGAGTAACGAAAAACGTCATGACTATCCGTGAGAAAAGTAATCAGCTTACACAATTTTGTTAACATGCGTTGTTTTCGGTAAAGCACAAGCTTGAGTAATATGAGAAACACGTTAATGAGGTGATGGTGTAAAGGAAGATACTGAGAGAACTTGAGTATTTATGAACCATTTGTGATTCGATCTAAGTGGGGGAGTCTAATATTATTGACCGGTCTATCGAACATGTGTGGGCACAGTTCAGAGTCATGATACGTTTTTGTGCTGTAAAAAAAAAAAATCCTTGGCGTTATTGACCTTGAGGTTATCTTTGATTCAGATTGAATGACTTCGTCTTGCCTTATGCTTTGATTGCCATAAAAAGATCGTTCCATTTTCCATTTCGGTGGAGCCTAATATTGAGTTTGTATTGAGTTTAAAGGATTCATTTGGTATGTCCGCAGATAAAGCAACCTCGTCGATAAAGTTCTTTGTATAATAAGTGGAGGATATAGGTCGTATTTAACTATAACTCGGGGCATCAGAGTTGAATAACTAACTATTGGGTTAGTGTGAGTGGTTAACAAGTTTTTGAATATGCTTTCAGAGAACCTACTAATTATACCATATAATGGGGATGTCGACTAAAACTTGGGTATTGATATGCTGTCATTAATCTGGTATATTTTTTATTTTTAGTTATAGAATGACTCTGCAAAGTCAAAGGAAGTAAATTATAAGTTACAAGATTTCGTGATTGAGAGGTCACTATACCAATTATAGAGCCCGGAGGTGCTTAATTTCTGTTTGTCGGGGAGAACATTGAATCTATGCAGATTTTTATCACTAAGAGAAAAATGACTTAATTTTTATCATATGATGGGCAAGTATCTTTTTGTCTTTTCCTAAATTACATGATATGTGGCTTCAGTTACAGGGTGTTATATGCTATTCTAAGATAGACTTGTGATCAGGATACGCTGAGTAGTAGGAGAAAGGGTTGGATAATCTGAAGACATGTACCAAGACTTATTTTGGTCAGTGTAAATTTCTGGTGATATCTTTTGGATAGAGAATGCATTAGTGATTGTCATGCACTAGAGGATTGGGGTATTCAAAAACGTTCCTTAGCTCTCTATTTGTTATGTTCATTAATGACATATGCGAATATCTTCTCAGTCGATAAAAGCATATGTTGTGGTTGAAAAAGATGTCGGGATAATATCGAGTAAACAACTGAGGTTAAAAGTGTGAAGTTTAATTTTTACATCATGGCGTTATGAGCCTTGTCGTATCTAGTAAAAGGATGGAAGGTTGAGTTTAATACACACACTAAGGCTCTATCATGTGTTATGCTACAGTTGTTTTTGTTTGAACATGCGCAGTTGATCGATACGAGAGTCTTGACCTTATTGGGGATTATTGATAGTCTCTAAAGACGAGGCTACTTGATAGTGGAAAAAAAAGGGAACATTCTAATTAAAGAGTTGAATGTGTGTACACCTATGGTGGTTGACTTAAGGAGATTTGTACTCGAAAAGATACAACGTTTATTATATTTATTACTTTTTAGATTCACAAATGTGCATTGGGGCCGCAAGAAGAGAGTGAAAGTTGACAAAAGTTATTTGGGGTACATAAATATTGTTCTTGTGTTTAAATCGTTAATATATTAAATACGAGTGTTAGAGACTCGAAATTTTCGATGCATGGTTGTCTCCGATAGAAAGTAAAAATAGATCAATGTAGACTTTGTAGCTGGTCTATATGTTCATTCAGAAAATCGTGATCGTAGCTTTGGTGATATTGACTGACTTAGCGAGATTGTGTACCTGATTTAAGCTGAACTATTTTTTTTTATATATCATACTAGCTTATATAGTGTTATGTGTCAGAGATAGTGCAATAGCATGAGATGTCAATATTGTCATGTGTGACAAGAGTAACAGTGCATGGAACGTTTATGTAGGAGCATGTGGATGTGTTCCAGCATCGCTATATGTGAAAGTGTTATGTAGGAGTGTATGGATGTGTTCCAACACCACTGCACATGTGAGAGATATGTAGAAGCATAAGGATGTATTTCTAACATTGTTGTACGTGAGAGCACTATGTAGGAGTGCTTGGAGGTGTTTCAGCTCTACTGTATGTAAGATTGGTGGATATGTTTCGCCATAGGATCGTGGTTGTGGCACTTGGATTGTGCCATCCTTGGGTGCCCAGTCTTAACACTAGTCAGATGGATATTACCTGATAAGTGGTTAATGATCAGTTGCTTTTGACCGAGCTCGTGTATGATAATAGTTTACTAATTCAGCATGCAGATCTTGTCATTTTAGATTTTACGTGGATGTTGGAGTCTTACTCTATCAGGTTGGTTGAACACTATAAGTCAGAGTAAGCAAAGTCCTAGGTAAATGTTGATTCTTGTTGGCTTTTGGATTGAATCAGGTTGGTGGCATATGGACTTGCTTTAGCTTTGTGATTGTCTGTTGTTCATATCTTGTGTTTCACGTGTCCATACTTAGATGATATGTTCATGATGATTGCCATGATTTAGTCCGGAAAAAAAAAAAGTTGAGCCAGATGAAAAATTGACTTACAAGGAAGGTTCAATATCTATTGCTAATAGACAAGTGTGACAATTGAGCTCGAGGAAGGTTGCTTAAGTGGAAGTATAGTGTGCAAGTCATGTCTTTTGAGCCTTTATAAGAATATCTATGTCGTCCTCTAGTTGATTAGTTTGAACTCGAGAAAGTAAAGCTAATGTACAAAAAAAAAATTAGTGTGATATGCCTTGGATAAGGCCAATTTGAAGCAAAACACTTTAAATACAACTCAAAGCAGTTAAAGGCTTTTTCATTTAGTAATCGTGTGTTCATGGAAGTTTCTTTTGACACTAATGGTATTATGTGATATACTGAAAGAAGGATAAGTTGGGCGCAAGCATATCGCTGATAAGATTTTGGGCAACAGGTTGTGGTCGTAGCTAAGAGACTTGTTATGCTACAAGAGGTGCACGTTATATTATGCGAATACGTTCTGAGAGCACATTAATGGTCTGATCCATGTTATTGAGATCGAAATAGTGCCAGTAAATGAGAATCGCGTTTTTTTTTTAAGTTGTTATTCTATATTTGAACATATGACTTTGTTAGCTATGGACAAAGAAGTATTTTGCGGTCAAAGTATTATAGTAGGACTATCTACAAAGAAAGATCACTTTGATAGTATGAGTGGGACATGCGTACTGAGTATTCATATCCAGACAATTTCAAAAAGTTCTTGAACACGTTCGAGGACGAACGTTATTTTAAGTGGTGGAGAATGTAATAACTTATTTTTTTAAATAAGGGTTTGTACGGTAATTTTTGCTAAAAAGGAATTAAAAAGAAAATAAAATAGAAGGAATTTAGTGGGCCAAGCCCAAAAAGGAAAAGGAAAAAAAAATAAAAGGAAGGGCTGAAGCCCCAATTTGAAAGAAAGGAGCAGAATGATCTTAAAAAAAGAAAAACAGAAGCCACTGTAGCAGAGGCAGAAAACGTAGAACCAAAAAAAAAAAACGCAGTAGAAGAAAGGGAGAAAAAGAGAGGAAGGGAGAGGAGAAAAATAAAGATTTTCCACTCAACTCATCAAGGTAATGACTCTAATCTTTTATTTAAGTTTGTTACATAATTATGGGTGAATCTTTATGGTGAAAACATGGGGATATTTTGAGGAATTGAGAAAGTTTAGCTCTAGGGTTTTTCAATCAAATCAATGATTTGAAAGGGAAAATATTCTCGGATTTTAGATTTCTAAATATCGTTGGAATCCTCTCGTTAAGGCCTTCCCGAAAACATATGTCTTGTTGGGTTTTGAACACATTGACCAGAGGGCGTTTTCATCCTTTAAAATTTGACTTTAACCGTTTAAGCCTCTAAAAATATAGAAGTGGTTTACCTTATGGGTTTTGACCATTCTAAATCCGTTTTTGTGTAGTGTGAGGCAATTCGGAGACTCGAGAACGCAGTTTTGATTTATCGGGAAGTGTGCTTGAATTGTGAATTTGAGGTAAGTGAGACTTTAAGATTTGGGTACTTGCTTTTCAAAACCCGTTTTAAAAATATGTTTTGTCTGCCTGGTCCATGTGTTGGGGCAAGCGTGTGCTTGGCAGAATCGGTGGTTCTTAAGGCCAGCCGCATATATTTTATTTTCAAATACTCTAAAACTCTATTTATAAATTGTTTCGTAATGTGATACGGCTGTGAGCCATGATATTGGGGCATTGTGTATGCTTCCGTTAGCATTGTGTATGCTTCTTGATTATATTGGGGCATTGTGTATGCTTCCCTTAGCATTGTGTATGCTTTCTGATGATATTGGGGCATTGTGTATGCTTCCCTTAGCATTGTGTATGCTTCCTGACATATTTGGCACATTGTGTATGTTGCCGTGGATTCATAGTGTTGACTAATTCTTTAATTGCCACTTATGACGGTTCGTAGTGTAAATTGTGTTGAGATGTATAATATATTTGATAAACAGTGGTTTGGACCTTGGTTGCTATTATATAATGATATGTTTATGCGCATAATATTTTGTGCTTGTTGTGTGTTTGTATTTTCTAACACTTGTTCCAGGGGTATTTAAAGTGGCGGGTCAAGGATCTTACTGGGTTATATTTACGTATAGCTCACTCCTTACCTGCATGTCCATGCAGATACTATTGGTGACGACGAAGCTAGTAGCTCATGAGTTTGCTAGAGTTGATCTATTGGTGGAGGTGAGCCGCCGCTTTGTTCGTGGAGGCTACCAAAAGTGTCTTTACCATTTATTCATTAATGTTTTTTTTTTCTTCTTCTTTTGGGATTTAAAAACCCAAGCCTTTTGTAATTCTCTTAGATGCTCCATGGTCTAGTGTGGGGTTTGGGCAAAAGTATTTGGTTAATATTTTGAGACACTAGTTATTCGTAATTAATTATCATATTATTTGGGTACTTATTTAAATTATTAAATGCTGTGAAATTATGGTTAAGATATGAAAATTTGGTTCGCCTGGCTGGTGGTGTGTGCTGGGTGCCAGTCACGTCTAAGGGGTATTTTGGGACGTGACAATCACACCGTTCCGACATGGACGGGCAACTTGCATATGATGCATAGATGTTATGAGGATGAGTATGAGTAAGATGGCACGCATGATTTCCTTTATGATTATCAGACACATCCAGATATTTCATGTTGATGTTATCACTATATTGTTGATGTTTTCTTTCATTGTTTATGCTTCTCATACTCAGTACAACATTCGTACTGACGTCCTTTCTTCGGACGCTGTGTTTATGCCCACAGGTAGACAGAGAGGAGAGCTTGGCCCAGATCCTCAGTAGCAGTCAGCTGGTTGAAAGCACTCCATTGTCCGGAGGTGCTTAGGATTATCCTTTTGGTATATATGTATATTTTGGGCACGACGGAGTCTTGTTCCGTCCATGTATATACAATATGTTAGTAGAGGCTCGTAGATACGCAGTGTGGGTTAGATGGTCTCACAAGACGTTTTCATATGCATGTATATTATTTTGATGGCCGAAAGGCAATTGTATATAAAGTATTTATGTTTGTTTAATTATGATTTTCCTACAACTGGTATGTAAATTGATAAAAGAATATTAAATGAGCAAGATAAGTAGTAGAGTGAGCGGTGCTCGGTAACTAGCTCCGGGTACCCGTCGCGGCCCCTAGCTGGGTCGTGACAGTGACTTAACAGTTCCCGCCAAATTTGAAGATAAGAATGAGCTTGTGGAACCACCGGTTTTGGGACTTATCCACTTCCCGTTACTCCGATAATGCTACGATCCAGAAAGTGTGGGGACTATCTGTATACGGTAAAAACCGGGTCAATGTGTGACCGGTGAGACCGAAGCCAAGGGTAAGTTCAAATGAGCACGAGCATGTTCGATCGTTTCTTCACAGCGGGGTGTCATACCGGATGTAATTGAGCCGAGACAAGAAAAGCGTGTCCGTTGGTACGGATACGCCAAGCCAAAATCAACATGTCCGTTGGTCCGGTTAGCCGGTTGCGAGGTTGCCACGCGTCAAGAAACCATTATGCTATCAGCACTGACGATCGTATGGGTGTCAGACCGTACGGTCCTACCTTATCTTTTTTAGGGTTTCTTTATTCGTAAAGGCTTTTGTATTGTATTCATGGCCCATAAGACATACCTATAAATAGAGGGCATTCTTCTCCTTTTTGGGGTTAGCTTTTTTCAGATCTCAACATTGTAATAGTCAAATATATTGAAGCTCTCTCTCTCAAAGATATTAGTCCGGATTTTGTAGTGTTCTTCCTTAGCTTTGCTCATCCTTTCAATATATTACTTAATATATATATATATATATATATATATATATATATATATATATATATATATTGACATAAATCATCAATCACAGTACACATTCACACAGCTCTAACACGTATATGTATAACTACAAACAAATCCATAGACATCTCATACCAACCAAATAGATTAAAGTTCATCCACATATCTTATACCTCACTTACAAATTCAATTGTTATCGAAATTCGGGATAAACACATATTAATTTTTATAACTTAATCATGATTAATTAACATGCATTTTCACATTATTAAATCACTTAGATATATAAAATGATATGATCCGGCGTAAACGCCGATGCTGGTAATTTTACCAAATCTAACATTGTTCCTCTAGACAGCAGAAATCTTATTTATTTGTTCGTTCTTGCAGAAGTCAAACTCTTTCTCCCAATAAAAAAAAAATTAAAAAAATCCTGTTGAAAATTTATAGAAGCTAATAAACTTTCTATTATTCTCCTATAAACGATTAGCTTGCTCCAATAACTTCATACTCTCCTAAAACTAAGTTCCTCCTGTTGGTTCTTAGAACCAACACACCAATGAATCATCCATTGGGTCGGGTCAATTCAGGCAATTCAATCATGATCAAGTCAAAATATACCTACATTGACCTTAATTACTCCTTAGACATGTCTCCTATAAGTTGAATTTTTCTTCTACCCACTAAGGAACTATTAGATTTAAAAAATTAGTCTCCATTTGAAATTCCTTTATCTTTTCATCCTACTTCAATTTGGAAGTGTAAAATATAAGATCAAGGTATGGAAGGAAGCTTATTAGAAATGAAGATCCTCCAGATAATAAAAAGGATCTTGATGGAATATTGGAAAGGATAGAAGGGGCATGGCCCTATCTTACTCTTTTTAAGTGAATTAAATGTACTAGTTAAACCATTAATTTTATCATAGTAATAATTGAAGAAAGAAATTCAACCCTGTTACTTAATGAAGTTGGACTTTTGCTTAAGGAGTTCAAAAGTTGGAAGAGAAAAAAACAAACATCATTAAGAATACTCTTTGAATTGCTTGAGATTGCTTACATCTTCTTGTTATCAGTGACATCGAAGACTCACCGAATGTATTTCTTGATACTCCCTCCATCTATTTTTACTTGTCCAATATACAAAAATAGATGTTCACTTTACTTGTCCAATTTGGAAAATCAAGAGATAATTTACCATTTCATGTCTATTTTGCCATTATTATTAATTACTGGGTTGAAAACTTCATGAATAGAATTGTTAGTGGCTACACAATTTTTAAAGTGTATTTGATCGATGCAATTATTTAGATAATTTATAATAACTAAGAGTGATATAGTAAAATTATCATTTTATATTGCTCTCCAAGGAGTGTGTCAAGTCAAACATAGACAAGCAAATATGGAGGGAGGGAGTAGTTCGTAATAACCTCTTGATAAATAGGAATATGTTACAAGAATCCGAGAGTCTTCTAAGGAACATGGAGTTACGGGTGTTGTGCTTGAGCTGATCCAAAACGATCATGTCCCGCAAATTTTGACTTTCGCTTGAAATGAGCAAATATATTATGTTGATTGCCCAACCATACTTTAGCTATCTTATGTAGAGCTGAATTAATTTTTTTTCGAGATTCTCATTGATAGGCTGGAGGTTAATACTAGGCCTCTAAAAGAATAAAAGATTGTTTTTAGCATTTTTTCACTTATGGGCCGAATCATGCTGGTAAGTATTTCCTACTAGCTACTTCCACTACTATTATCCCTACAAATTAAAGACTATGTGAAAGAGACAAGAACATTATAGGAAAGGTTCAATTTTACCACTACTATGTAAAACTTCCAACTGAAGAAATGGCCATTAAAACCCAAGCTAGTAGACTCCCTCATCAAACAGTTTTAACAGACACACATATCATCATTTTTGTATGTTGATGATAATCTTGAAACATGGAAGCATCTAAAGTCAAACCCTAATTCTCATTTCTCACATCATATACCCAAAAAGTTTAGCACAAAGTACAGACAGTTGAAGCTAAGGCCTAACAACAACAACCTAGTGAAATCCCACAACGTGGGGTCTGGGGAGGGTATAGTGCACGCAGACTTTACTCCTACCAAGGTAGGACGGCTGTTTCCGAAAGACCCTCGGCTCAATAAAAACACATAAAAAGAGGTCAGATAAGGCTAAGAGATTCAAAGCGATATGGAAATGAAGTAACGCAAGCGACACAGATAACATAGAATAATCAAAGCACATGAAATAACAGATAATAGCATAAATCAGAGAACAAGAAATTATACTACGATAATGCGACTACTAATAAGACAGGATAATGAGACTATCTACTAGTCTTCTACCCTAATGTGGGTCCTCCAAACCCTCTTATCTAAGGTCATGTCCTCGGTAAGCTGTAACTGCGCCATGTCGTGTCTAATTACCTCTCCCCAATACTTCTTTGGCCTACCCCTACCTCGTCTGAAACCATCCATGCCCAACCTCTCACACCTCCGCACTGGGACATCTGTGTCTCTCCTCTTCACATGCCCAAACCATCTCAATCTCGCTTCTCGCATCTTGTCTTCCACCGAGGCCACTCCCACCTTGTCCCGAATATCCTCATTCCTAATCCTGTCACTCCTGGTGTGGCCACACATCCATCTCAACATTCTCATCTCAGCAACTTTCATCTTTTGAACATGAGAAATCTTAACTGGCCAACACTCCGCCCCATACAACATAGTCGGTCTAACCACCACTTTGTAGAACTTTCCCTTAAGTTGTGGTGGCACCTTCTTGTCACATATCACTCCGGAAGCAAGCCTTCATTTCATCCACCCTGCCCCAATATGATGTGTGACATGATCGTCAATCTCCCCGCTGCCTTGCATAATAGACCCAAGATACTTGAAACTACTTTTCTTCTGGATGGCTTGGGTACCAAGCCTCACTTCCAAGCCAGCCTCTTGAGGTGCTTCACTAAACTTACACTCTAAGTACTCTGTCTTGGTCCTACTCAGCTTAAACCCTTTAGACTCCAGAGTTTGTCTCCAATCCTCCAGCTTAGCGTTAACTCCGCTACGAGTCTCGTCGATCAGGACTGTGTCATCCGCGAAAAGCATACACCATGGCACCTTACCTTGAATTTGCCGTGTCAATCCATCCATCACCAAGGCATATAAAAACAGACTAAGAGCTGATCCTTGATGCAACCCCATCACAACTGGAAAGTGCTCTGAGTCTCCTCCTACTGTCCTTACCCTGGTTTTGGCTCCCTCATACATGTCCTTGATCACCCTAATGTACGTCACAGGTACACCTTTAGCCTCCAAGCATCTCCATAGGATCTCTCTTGGAACTTTGTCGTAAGCCTTTTCTAGGTCGATGAATCGCGTATATATAGGGAGTGCTAATTTCATTATTTCTATCTAATACATATATATGCTGATTTGAAATTTCATATAGTTACACTTGTTTTCTCTTCTAACAAGTTTCTGCTTAAGCTACAAAGTAACTAGAGCCTATACAGCCTAACAGGAAGTAACAACTTCAAAATAGCAAAAAGAAGCCAAAACTGCCCAGTTGTTTTGAAGAAATATATCCTTCTTTATTTCCTCAAAACAAATCAGCAGTTCACAGTTATGGCCAATCCAGGATTCCCATTAGTTCTTCCTGTGTTTGAGCATTAGAATCATCAAAGAGCCAGTTTTCCAGCAAAGTTAAGGGTACTTCCGTCTCCAAATTTTGCTTGCTCCCTTTTTGGAAAAATCCATTTTCATTCTTGAAATTTGGCAAATTGTGTTTATTATTTTCAACTTGGAAAATTCCAGCATCCTGATCAGGTGTGAAAGCAACAACATCGTCCGCCAACATAGACTGACAAACATCAGAATTATAGGATGAATTGAAGCTAAAGAGAGAGTCTAACCCCTCCGGTGTTGGTGCATTCATGGTCCCTTCACTAGGACTAGAACTCGAACCTGTCCCGATTAATAAATTGTTGTAAGAGCTCTGGCTGGTGGTGGTTGAGTTAGAAATGCTTTGAGATGATAATTGAGGGGAATTTTTCATCCAATTTTTAAGCAATCGAGAGATGTTATCAGCGCTAGATGCATAAGTAGATGTTTGGATAGGAAGAGGAGTAGTAGGAGAAATGTTTTTTTTGTCAGTAAGGGACAAAGCATCAGAAAGAGCTTGTTTAGCTGTGTGGATGTCTGTTTGAAGTCTCCTTTCCCACTGTCCCTTTGAGATTGATGATGATGATTTTCCCTTTTGACTATTCTCATCATCATGACCTTGAAGCTTCTGGAGCTTCTTTTGCAAATGAGTATTCCAGTAATTCTTTATGTCATTGTCCGTTCTTTGTGGAAGGTATGAAGCTATGGCTGCCCATCTATACCAACAGAAAGAAGAAAAAAAGTTAGACAAATATATATATACTAGTAAGATCGAACCCTAATTACTGGAAAATTTGAGCAACTATATATCTCTATTGAGATTTTGGAGTATAAGATTGGAGACAGATCCAAGATTTAAACTTGAAGCATAAAAGAACAAGAATTCCTTATTTTTTATAGATTGATTTAGTACCTATTGCCAAGAAGAGCTTGGAGGTGAATAATCATCCTCTCTTCATGCTCGGTAAAGTTGCCACGTTTGATGCCTGGACGGAGATAGTTTGTCCATCTAAGCCTACAGCTCTTGCTGCATCTAAGCAATCCTGTAAAACCAAAGACAAAAGGAAATTTTTTTAAAAAAATATAAAAGAAGGTAATAGTAGCTAGTGAGTATACAAAAAGGTTGATCTAATTAATGAGATGGATGTATTCATTCAAGAAGGCTATGATAGAGCTGCAGAATGTTAACTACACATCTTTAATGATTTTAACCAACCCCAAATAAAAAGACAAAGAAAAAAAAAAGGGAAAAGAATCATGAGATTAAAATGTTTACCAGTATTAGTAGGAACAGCTCTCCAATTTCCAGGACCATGTTCTTGAATATATGAAACTAAAATGATATCTTCTTCTGGTGTCCATGGTCCTTTCTTCACACCAATTTTATCACAACAAGGTGGCCTTCCCATTTTATTTTCAAGGAAGAAATGATCTCTTTTTGATGAGTTCAAGTTTGAAACAAAATTATGCTTCAAGTTTGAAACAAAATTATGCTATCTTTCTTTATTTCTCAAGCTCTTTTTTTGGGATTACTTCTAAATGTTGAGGCAATAGAGTCTAAGCCAAAAGGGGTTCTTGTTTGTGTATATATATAGAGGATTAGAGAAGAGAGAGAAAGGGAGAAGAGACCAAGGTGATGTTTACGCTGACCAAAGATGAAGAGGTAAAAGAAAGAGTCAAAATGATAGCAATTAGCATTTACTCATTTGCTTGCAAAAGGTCAACTTTATTCTTATGCAAATCTTTAATTTCTTTATCTTTTTCCGCCTCACGAAACCGCGTGGCATTCAATATATCCGCTTTCTCAATGTTTTTTTTTTTAAAAAAAATATATTCGAAGTTAAGTATTTAAGTGAAAATTCTAATTAATAGATGTGTAGGTGACATATTTTGTATTCATTGAGTCAGTGTAAATGACAAGTACTTATCCAAATGATCTACCAATAGAGGTGAAGATATGCGTGATCCAAAGGGTTTCATATTCCAAAAGTTTTACTTTTAAATATCCTAGAGCCCGTTTGGATTGGATTATAAGTTGCTTATAAGCTGTTTTCAGCTTTTTGAGTGTTTGACTGGTCAGCTTAAAGTCATTCTGTGCTTAAAATAAGCCCAAAAAATTAATTGGACCCGTTTGGCTTAGCTTATCTAAAGCAGCTTATAAGCTAAAAAAAAATAAGTTGGACTACCCTAATTTTTTTTATTTTTTTTGTTTTTTTTGTCTTATAAGCTGTTTCCAGCTTATAAACTGCTTTTTTTAAGCCCATCCAAACAGGCTCTTGGGTTGAATTGCGTTTCTTTTTATAGATTCCTTGATCATGTTTAAAAAATATTCTTTGTTGTTTCGCAAATTCCTTTATATCTTATTCTTTATAAAAAGTTTCTAACAATCAAATCAAGCAATATTTAGGAAAGGAAAATTCATACAATATAGGAGAACCACACTTGAAAAATTAGCTATTGAGGTGGAAGAGCGCAGAGCTATCTAAGCTCCACATTAGCTCTCCATTACATCAAAGTGAGACTCAAGTCGCATACCTTGCAATAGGGTCATAACAAAAATATAGTGCGACAACTGACATGACATGTTTATCATAGTTAACAACTTGGATTAAATATTGAATTTAAGTTAGTTACAATTATAGTGTAAAGGTTTTTAACAATACCACCAAAGGATGTGGTGCAGCGGATGGGGCTGCTCCACCCTTAACTAGAGATCTCGAGTTCGAGCCCTGGGAATGAAAAAATCCTTGATAAGGTATATATAGTCTAATTTATGTATGTATGTTAATTAATACTTTCATAGATATTTAATTACAATTATCTTAGAAGTAATTCAATTGTGTACATATCTTTAGCACCTACCGTTCATAGAATATAAATTCTAAGAAATTACATTTTTATTATAGAATTCCAAGCATTATTATATAAACAACGTATTACTCTTAATTTAGTCGTTTACTCTAATTTGATACGATTCTGATCTCTCTCTGTTTTTAGTGATCTTACTGAATTTTCTTTCCATTTGACTTAATAACCTCAAGATGGGAAGCGATATAGCCAGTCTCTTCCCAGTCAAACTGGATAAAATTTTCTAGTTAGTCAAAATTGAAAAGATTCGCTGTTTAAATTTTTCAACACCCATCAGAAGCCTAGGTAGTAGGTATATGATTCTGTGTCCAAAATTTCACATGGTTCGTGCCAATTTTACCTATGACTTTTAGGGGTCGTCTGGCACGAGGGATAGCTAGGATATTTCAGAACTAAGTTTACAATTAAATTTATATTGTGTTTAGTTAATGGTAAGATTACGCTCTATGTCCATTTGTGAAAATATTTATGTCACGTAACCTATACTTTATGTATAAACACCGATTTAGCCAATATTAGTGTATAAAGACCTTTTATACATTATTATACACTTTATACAAGATTGATACATTATGTGTAGTGCTTTTGCCCCAGGGCCTCAGGTATAATGTTGTATAATATTATATATTGGGATACGTGCCGTAAATATTTCAAAAGTTTTATATTTTTTAAAATATCTCGTTAATTTATACCGTCAATCAATCACATTATAAATTTTATCCCAAACTGAATCCTAGATATCTCATCTTATCCATCAAATTTAAAATTATTTTATCTCACCTCTCATATGAAATAAATTACTTCAAAAATTATAATCTTAAAATTATAATCCAATAATAATTTGGTCCGCAAATCAATCAACCCCTTAGCATGTATTGGTAAATTGAATACGCAACTCCACCCACCTCTCCCCGTTCCCCTGCCACGCCCGACTTTTTTGTTAAATGTGTGTACTGAACAAAAAGTCAAAGGGGAAATCTCTCTGCATGTTATGACGCTAAGCAAAAGACAAATTAATTTTTTTTTATTTTTAGAAAAAAACAAAAACCTACTCCGGCTATCCTTTACGAAAAAGTTTATCCTATTGAGCAAAAAATTATTACTCCCTCCGTCCCAAAAAGATTGTCCTCTTTTGGCTTGACACAAAGTTTAAGAAATAAATGAAGACTTTCGAAATGTGTGGTTCAAAACAAGCCTTAAATATTTGTGTGGCTGTAAATCATCTCATAAAATTAAATTGTTTTTAAATATAGAAAGAGAACAATCTTTTTGGAACAGGCTAAAAAGGAAAGGAGGACAATCTTTTTGCGACAGAGGGAGTATAATTTCAAATAAATCGTGTCGACAAAAATTAGTTTGGAATTGCAACGTAATTATTATATTTGTAACAAATACAAGTTATAATCTTATTGTTTATAGCTGATGTGTGAAAGTGAAGTGCACGTGGACTTGCAGGGGTGGGATGGGCAGGCTGGGCAGAGCCATGCTTTAGCTACGGGGTCTACGGGTATTGATCATGATTCGATTTGAGTTAGTTTTTACCTAATAGATAAGTAAATCAATTAAGTCAATTTTTCAAATATAAGAATTAAATCAAACCAATTCAACGGTATTCGTCGATTATTATTTCAATTTTTATCAATTTTTTAAATAAGATTGATTGATTTGAAAATAATGGTGCGATCTCTTGGAAAAAATTGCTTATGGGTGATCTCATCTCAAGAACTCATAGAATGAAAAAGGATTTCATAAATTAAAAAAAAAAAAACCATAGATCAAAGTGAAGAATCTATACAGATCAATTTTACAAACACTCTCTTCTCTCTCCATGCAAAACCCTAAATAGAGTGTAACCATACAATGATGATGTCCGGTGGACAGCCACCAACAGTGGTTGGCTTGGAAATCGCTTCTACATCACAATTCCATCCATTGAACCCCTCCTTCAATCCTAATCCAATGATTAATTCTTCAATGAACCCTACAAAAACCCTAACGACATATGCAAATCGTGTAAACCCTAGTATGTTGAACAACAACATGTACTGAGTATGTAAGCATGAATAACAACATAATAAGGATATGAAGAAGCATGAGATAAGGGAGATAACCTGTACATGTGATTGTCTCTTAAGGCGGATATGATGCATGCTTAGCTTTTAAAAAAAAACATTTTCATACATACATATATAATATAAGTGTTAGTGTTGCCGAACGTGCAATCCGATCCATAGATCATATCATCCCACATCCGGGGTAGCATCATAACCAGCTCACTGTAGTGATGTACACATCTACGTGCCTGCCCGACAGACTATAGCGTGGCGTTGTGTGAGAAAATACATACATATATGTATAGTATGCATGAGAGCCCAAATAAAACGTTACAACTTTATCGGTGTGACGTACGGTCGGTAAACCTCCGATTTCTGTTATGGAATCATCATCATCGCTATATCTCACCTTGAAAGAACAACTACCGTGAGATCAACAACAATGAATAAAACCAATAATCATGGAACAAGCTCAATAATATCATGAGAATCATGAGCCTCTAACATTTCTAGGGATAGGGATATTATGGATATCATGTGTAGGTTCACAATAAAGGAGTTATGCCTTAAGAAAGAAAGGGTTAGCCTTAACATAGCTTTACGTCTCCTTAACTACTTAACATTTTCCTCCCAAGCTCGCAAATCTGCATTCAAGAGGATTCATACTAAGGTTAAGTCTTGAAAATACTCATAAGTTCAAACTAGAGTAACTAATGAACTAGCGGAATTTGGGCAGCACTTCCCTTATTTTGTCTACTTCCACCAATTTCCAAAAGAACCCCCAATAAACCATAAAAACATCCACAATACCATAATCAAAGAAATATATTCAATTTAATCTCAAATTAATCCAAAATCTCCTTTTAAATTCACCTCATAGTCATCAACTTCAATCCAATACTTTGTGACTTCTACACTTTGATTCTTTCCCTTTCCAAGAGTTACTAAACCTTTAAACCAACTCAATCATACAAATAAGATGGGCAACATACCTTATAATAGAATAACTTCACCTCACTTAACTTCTCCCAAAATCAATTTCATCACAACATTGCAGAGAAGCAAGAACAATAATCTTCCATGGATTATCTTAAGGTTTTGATGTTTGATCTTCTCTTTTAATGGTGTGGAAGGTCTTGGAATGTTGTAGAACCTTCAAGAACTCTCAAGAACTCTCTTATAATGGGGAGATAAGTGTGGGAGGTGGATATGAAAAATGGGGTCCCCTGTAACTACACCACTACCAACCTGTCACAATAACTCAAAATATAAAATGCATCACAAGGGTACAACAACTACAATAATGGCCCCCACATGACCAAAAAGTCATAAAAAGAAAGCATTACGCACCTAAGACAATGGTGGCTCTGTCTGAACCTCCTCTGGGAGTAAAAACAAGTGTAGATACCTGGATCTCATATCTTCTTCAGCTTCCCAACTCATTTCTTCGTTATTATTGTTTCTCCATAGAACTTTAACTGAAGCTACATCTTTAGTTCTTAATCCCCGAACTTGTCTATCTAGAATAACAATGGAAACTTCTTCGTAGGATAATTTCTCGGTGACCTGGACATCATCCATAGGTGCAATTCTGGAAGGGTCTCCAATGCACTTGCGAAGAATCGATACATAGAAAATCAGATGGACTGATTCTAAGTTTGAAGGTAGATCTAACTCATAGGCCACCGGGCCCACTTTGCATACAATCCTGTAAGGCCCAATGCACTGAGGACTAAGCTTACCCTTTTTACCAAATCTCATGACGTCTTTCATCGATGACACCTTCAAGAATACCCAATCATCAACTTGGAATTCTAGGTCTCGTCGGCGATTATCAGCATAAGACTTTTGACGACTCTGTGCTGCTAATAATCGATCCTGAATAAGCTTGACCTTCTTCACTTCTTGCTGGATCAAATCTGGCCCTACTAACTTAGTCTCTCCCACTTCGAACCATCCAATTGGTGATCTACACTTTCGCCCATATAAAGCCTGATACGGGGCCATCTGAATGCTGGAATGATAACTATTGTTATACTCAAACTCAATAAGTGGAAAGTGATCATCCCAACTACCTTCAAAGTCTAACACACATGTCCGTAGCATATCTTCGAGGGTCTGAATACTACGCTCAGCCTGTCCATAAGTCTAGGGATGAAATGTTGTGCTAAGGCTCTCCTGAGTCCCCAAGCCATTTTGGAAAGACTTCCAGAAACTAGTTGTAAACTGCGCACCTCTATCGGAGATAATGGATACTGGAACACCATGGAGTCGTACTATCTCCTTGATATAAACCTTAATCTTCAGCCGAGTATGTAGTCCTGACAGGCAGAAAATGAGCTGATTTTCTAAGTCTATCCATAATTCCCCCTATGGAATCATACTTACGCTGAGAAAGAGGCAAGCCTATATTGAAATCCATATTAATTACTTCCCATTTCTAAGTCGGAATCTCTATAGCTTGTAGCAATCCTCCAGGCTTCTGATGCTCGATCTTTACCTGCTGATAGTTTGGACATTGAGTTACGAACTCTGCTATGTCTTTCTTCATTCCATCCCACCAATAAATTGACTTAATATCATGATACATCTTCGTCTCTCCCGGATGGACAAAATAATGGGAACAATGGGTTTTCCCCAAAATCTGGTGATGTAACCCTACAACATCAGGAACACATAGTCTGCCTCTGTACCTGAGAACTCTATCTGCAGAAATCTCAAATAATGACTTCTTCTTGTGAGGGAATGTATCTTTATAATGGACTAACATAGTATCCTCATACTGGCGCTCTTTCACCTCAACTACTAATGACGAAACAGCTGAATTCTAAATAGTAACTCCCGTATTGCCCGAGTCCATTAATCAAACTCCTAGGCTAACTAGCTGTTGAAGCTCACGAGCCAACTCCCTCTTCTTTGGCTGAACATCACATAGGCTACCTATGGATCTGTGGCTAAGGGAATTGGCTACTACATTCGCCTTCCCAAGATGATACAAAATGCTAACATCATAATCTTTCAATAGCTCCAACCATCGCCTTTGCCGCAAATTCAACTCTTTCTACTTGAAAATATGGTAGAGACTGTTATGGTCTGTATAGATGTCAACATGGACGCCATAAAAATAGTGCCTCGACATCTTCAATACATGAATTATCGCAGCTAACTCTAGATCATAGGTCGGGTAATTTTTCTCGTGTTTCCACAACTGCCTTGAGGCATAAGCAATAACTTTACAGTGCTGCATCAGTACACAACCTAGTCCAACACCTGAGGCATCATAATAAATAACATAGCCCTCCGATCCCTTTGGAAGTGTCAGAACTGGGGCTGAAGTTAATCTGTTCTTCAATTCCTGAAGACTGTGCTCAGAAACATCCGTCCATTAAAATTTAGCTGATTTCTGAGTCAGCTTCGTCAGTGGTGTAGAGATAGAAGAAAAACCTTCTACAAATCTTCTGTAATAACCAGCTAAACCCAGAAAACTACAGACTTCAGTAGGTGTTGTAGGTGTTGGCCAAGTCTTTACCGCTTCAATCTTCTAGGTATCCACCTGAATACTATCAGCTGAAATAATATGCCCAAGAAAAGTCACTGAATTCAACCAAAACTCACATTGTAAGAACTTTGCATATAACTTCTGGGCTTGAAAAACTCTAAGGACAACACGTAAATGATCTACAGGCTCCGCCTCGGATCGAGAATATACCAGGATATCATCGATAAACACAATTATAAGCAGATCTAGGAAAGGCCTGAATACGCTATTCATCAAATCCATGAACATCGCCGGTGCATTAGCCAATCCGAATGACATTACCCGAAACTCGAAATGACCATATCTAGTTCTGAAGGCTGTCTTTAGAATGTCCTTCTCTCTGACTCTCACCTAGTGGTACCTTAATCTTAAATCTATTTTTGAAAACCATTTGGCACCCTACAATTGATCAAATAAGTCATCAATCCTTGGAAGTAGATACTTGTCTTTATGGTCACCTTATTTAGCTGTCTGTAGTCGATACACATTCACAAGGAGCTATCTTTATTTCTTACAAACAACACAGGTGCTCCCCAAGGTGACGAGCTAGGCCTAATAAATCCTTTCTCAAGTAAATCCTTTAACTGCTCATTTAATTATGCAGGAGCCATTTTATAAAGAGGAATAGATATTGGCTTAGTATCTGGCAACACATCAATAGCAAAATAAATCTCCTTTTCTAGTGGAAGACCTGGGAGCTCATCCAGAAACACATCTGAAAACTCATTCACCACTAGAACAGATTGAAGAGTTAGTGGCTTCGCTTCCGTATCCTGGACCCGGACTAGATGATAAATACACCCCTTAGCAATCATATTTCTTTCCTTAAGATAGGAAATAAACCTACCTCTCAAAGATGCTATATTACCCTTCCATTCTAGAATGGGTCTCCTGGAAATTGAAAACGAACCATTTTTGTCCTACAATTAACATTGGCATAACAAGAAGCCAACAATCTATATCCATAATAACATCAAAATATACCATATTTAGCTCAATCAAATCAGCCATAGTATGATTGTCACAGACTACAACCACACAATTTCTATATACCCGTCTACCTATCACTGGGTGACCAACGGGTGTAGACAATTCAAAAGTTTTAATTGACTCAGGTTTCACCCCCAACCCACCGGCAATATAAGGAGTAACATATGATAATGTAGGACCTAGATCAATCAATGTATATACATCATGAGAAGATACTGATAAGATACCTGTGACAACATCGGGGGAAGACTCAAGTTCCTGTCGTCCAGCTAGTGCATAAATATGGCTCTGAGGAACGCTCGAACTAGATGCTCCCCCTCTACCTCTACCACGGCCTGCTGGTGTCTTTGAGACTTGCCCCAGAGGGCCTACTGATGATGAAGAACCAGCTGCTGATCCTGTGGGCTGAACCATACCTCTACCACCTTTCGATGGATAGTTGCGCATCATATGGCCTGTCTGGCCGTAGGTATAACAAGAATCTGAGCCCAACCAACACTGCCCCAAATATAGCCTACCACAATGAGTACATCGGGGTAGAGGTAGCCTCATCTGGCTTGAATCACCCCTATACTGAGGACCTGAGACTCTGGAACTCTGACCTGGTCCAAAATAAATAGGGCGATCAAATCTCTTGCTTGCAAATCATAGAGGTGCACTAGCTGCTGAATGGCCTGAGTGCCTAGATTACTGCTTCCTCTGACCCTCTCTAAACTCACTAACGGCTCCTAAGGATCTAGCTGTTACATCTCGTGTTTTCATGCATTGGAAAGTGTGCGAGTTAAATGATATTAGTAATGGAAATGAGGTTATCCCTCAAGCTTATGGGTGGTTAGAGTGATGGCACAGATGTATCGTAAGGATTAGAAGTTAAACAAATCGAAGAAAATAAGTTTCGTGGAGGTTCGAAATTTATTTGAATGAAATACGATCCAAGCTATAATATCTCGTATTTTGGACCAGGAAATTGAACCGTCCAACATGAGCAAATTTACACGAGTCCAGAGAACTTGGTTATATTCAAGCATGAAAATAAAGATCTCGTTGTATAAGAAGATGAAGTCCCGAAATGATTTCATGCTTAATAGTGGGCTGCGATGGTTGGTGTTAATATTTTGTGTATGCCAAAGGAGGCTACGAAATAATGAATTGTTATCAGGAAATTAATTATTTGGGTAATTAGTTAAATTTTGGGGCATAGTGGGAAAAAGAGGAAAGAGAAGTATTTATTAACTACAGATAAAAGTGAGCTTACAATGTAATTGAGGGGGGACACCCTTTCCACGTGGCTTCTTGATGTAAAATGGGGAACATGACTCATTCACGTATTAAAGTTGCTGGTGGCTATCTTCATATATATATATATATATATATATATATATATATATATATATATATATATATATATATATATATATATAATTCGTAAATGGTAAAGAGAGGATGTAGATAAAAAAGGCAAAAGGGGATTGCGGTAATCTTGATATTTATTTTGAATTAGAATT
Source organism: Lycium barbarum (assembly GCF_019175385.1). Lineage (NCBI taxonomy): Eukaryota > Viridiplantae > Streptophyta > Magnoliopsida > Solanales > Solanaceae > Lycium > Lycium barbarum. The sequence continues at coordinate 54,777,666 of NC_083343.1, read as the reverse complement.
ATGCTCCTAATAAGAATGGAGGCATCAATGAAAAATAATAGGCAAAAACGTTGTTGTGCTTATTTCAAGGTGATATCCATAGCTATCGCAGCAATGTAATACTCCTTATGTACAGCAACTTGAAGATTTCATGAAGATCTTATATTCGGGTTTTACTCACTACTTCGATCTCGTTGTTCCGTTTTATGGCGTTGTTGAATTCGAGCTTTCTTCGAAGGAAAGTAAAGTGGAAGAAGATCATTTCTTGGCATATAAGGTATGGACTATTCTCTCCTAGGTATATTTAAATTCATCCCGGCCATAGCTAAATTGTGAGATGGGAATTACGAAATTAATTGCGGGAAATCGGATAAGTTATTGTTGTTGTTATGTGGGTTGATTTGAGGTATATTTTTGTGTTGTGTTGTGGCTGGAAATTGCTGGAGTAACTTAAGTATATTGTTGTTGTTTCCAATGATATGTATTTTGAAGGAAAGAAAAAATTAGAGAAGTGTGTTTGATAATCATATCCGGGCATGTCGCTCGTCGTGAAATGTTTATGAGTTGTTGCTACTATATGGCATCTTGTTACTGATGTATATAATTGCTAGATTGTTCTGGTTGTTGTTGTTGATATATGGAGTTTGGGAAAATGAGAAGAACGGGGAGATACTGCCCATTTTGTTTTAGGATAAGTTAAATTTTCGTTATACAATTAAGAGAATCATTTGTATAATTAACGATAGTATCATTATTGTTATCATATAGATCATGGAGTAGATATGAGTTGAGTTCTTGAGCCGTTGAGCTAAGACCAGGTATGTTAAGGCTATCCCTTTTATTCTTTTGGCATGAATCATATGACAAAGAACGAAACGAATGAACGAGCATTATCCATAACGATTCCATTCTTAAAACGTTAGAAAGCTTATGTTTCTTTGAACTCCTGATAATGTTATTGTGGCATGCTTATGACTCTCATGATCATTGATCCAGTAGAGGTAAGAGATGTTGATGATGTTAAATCCATAGTGACATTCGGAGGTTACCGACTCTACGTCACTCTGAAAAGTTCAGATGTCATTTTCATGAGTCCTTCATGCATTTATATATATGTATAGCTATTTTCTCACACTGCGCCACGCTATAGTTGGTCGTGCAGGAACGTAGATGTGCACACCACTTTAGTGGACAGATTATGATGATACCTAGGACGCGGGGTGATACGATATATGGATCGGGCTATACGTTCCCCAGCACTGACACTTATGGATCGGGTTGTACGTTCCTCAGCACTAACAGTTATGATATATGTATATGATTTTTGAAAGAAAGCATGCATGTTGTTACATCGGACATTTTTGCATATTCAAAAAAATTCGAGATAACTTGGCTTGTAATGAATGAGGCCATATTTGGACCTTACTTGGTATGAATGTGTCGGCTAAGAATACATTGGTGTGGAATTACGAAAGGAGGCTAAGGGCAAAATTGGAATTTTGGAAACTTGTTCCATGAATTATAATAGTTAGCCTACAATTTGGGCTCACAAAATAATAAGAAAATAAGGCCCAATCAAGGGAGGCCCAACTGGCCAAGATGGCCTTTGGCCCAAGTCCATTAATTAGTCATGTGACTAATTATATTAAGGGGATAAGCTCCTAAGAAACTTCAAGAGAAAACAAGAACAAACAAGAACAAAAAGAAAGAAGGTCACGACTAGAGAGGAAAGAAAGAAAGGAAAAAAAAGAAAAAAATTCTCGGAGCTCAAATCCTTGGTTCAAAAGGCCATCTCTTTTGGAATTATTACTAAGCTCAAGATTCTCTTCAAGGTGGTATAACTATTTTGGCAAGAAACTACCATTTGTGGCAAGTGGAAGAGTTGAGAAAAGGTAAGAATTTTACCATTTTTATACCATGGAATATATGTATATATGTTGTAGTGTGTGGGAATGAATGAAAAGGATGAAAATTTTGTGTGTTAGGGGTGTGTGTATGTTGGCCGAGAGTGTGTGTTGATGTATAGATAATATGAGTTGAATTTTATGTGGTAATCTAGTTGTGGTTATGGTAAAATTTGTATTGGAAATGAAAGTTGAATGAATTAGTGGAAGTTGGAAGATGTAGGACATGGCCGTGTGGTGTTATGTGTATGATGGACGGTGAATTAAATTTCTTTAGCATGTTAATTGTGTTATTGTGAAGTGAATGGAAGAAAAATGGTTCTGGTTGTCATGGAAAAATAGTTGTTAAGTTGTGCTAGGAAAGTATGCAATTTTATTGTAGTTTATGTAAATGTGGAAATGAAAGTAGAAAAATGCAAATTATGATTATCATTGATGAAGTGGGAAAATAGAAATATGTCATGAACATGTTGGCTAAAGATTAGAAGTTGTGGGTGAATTATGCCTTTGGTAGGAAGCTTGTATATTGTGTATACTTTATGAATATTTTGTGGAAATGATATGATATGCCTCCGAATCATGTTGTAATGATCTTGATGAGTAACGAATATGAAAATAGTAAGATTGGTTTGGAAGTGTAAGGTCGGAATGAAAGATATTGTGTTATGTCGGAAAGATGGCTAGTTATGCCATATTGTGTATTTTGTAGCACTTGTTGTTGTTATTGATGTTGTTGTTGGGTGCTGTGTTGATATATTAAGCCGAGCTAAGTCTCGGGGATGTTATATATATAGGGGAAATGCTGCCGAAATTTCGGTAGGCAAGTATGTAATAAAATTTGGATTCTTAAAGGCTTGAATTTGACAATTGGTAAACATGACCATTTGTAGATTCTGGACGAAATTGGAAGTGAAGCTAAGCGAGCATAAGGCGCAATTGAGGTATGTAAAGCCTACCCCTTCATTCTTAGGCATGTTCTGAACATAATAGGCTCGGCCGCGAGCCTTAAATACGACTCCGTTCCTCGGAATTCGAGATGGAAATCCGCTCCAATTCCTTCAGTAAGATTGAATCACTTTTCTTATAACTTGTCTCTAAAGTGAACTTTTGTATGCAATTGTCCCAAACGGAGTCGGAATGCTTCCAAATGACTATGGACGACCTCATAAGGTCTATTATCAGTAATTTACGTATGTCGCCTCAAGTTGGTCCGAGGTGGGCCCACAAGGCCCCGACACTTTTTGTATAACCTAAATTGCCTTATTTCTGTCCGTTTCTCACAGGCAACATCTGGACTATTATTCTGATCATGATATGACTACTTTTTATATAAATCTTACAAAATGGTTTTGACATCTGGAAATCTGATTCCGGTAATAATCTGTCGTGCCTTCCCAAGTAGGATATAGGCGCGTATTATGAACACTATCCGAATACTCTGATTTGACTCGCCGTTTGGCATACTTCAGTTTGATTGAGTCTGTATAATGATCTGTATGTATGTGGTTTCTCATTAATCTATTCGTGGATGGCTCAATGCTTCCTTCACTGCTTCCCGGGCCAGGTTCTGTTATCGTACATATTCCTCTGCATTGTCCACCGCGTCCCTCGGTGTGCGGGCCGAGATCTGTTTATATCTGTATGATATTATGATTTGTGTATGGGGATGGCGGCCAGGATGGCATATGATCTGATTCTGTCTGTCCACCGCGTCCCGTACTAAGAGGGCCGGGTTCTGTTACCGCGTTCCTCATGAGAGGGCCGGGATCTGATATATGTATGTATGTATATGCTATCTGCATCTGTATTAATCATATGACTCTGTATGACTCTGCATGCATGATTCTGTCTGTCCGATTGGGTTATGAATCTGTCCGGTACACTTCTGTCTGTCCGATTGGATTATGGTTATGTCCGCTACACTTCTGTATCTCTGGCTCTGATTACGACTATGCCAGCCATACTCTGTGCCCCTGATTCGTATGATGATTCTACCAGCTAAACTCTGTATATCTGTTTCAGATTTTGGATCATGATTCTGTCCGCTATATTTCTGTACTTCTGGTTCAGACTATGATTATACTTGTTTTATTTTTGCTTTACATACTCGGTACATTTTTCGTACTGACCCCCGGTTCTTCGGGGGCTGCGTTACATGCCCGCAGGTACAGACGCACCCGGTGATACGCCGCCTGTCTAGGGCGCAGATTCTGCTATTTTGGAGAGCTCCTTTGATCCGGAGCGTGTACTTTTGGTATATATATCTTCTGACATCTGTATATTCTGTACGTATGGTAATTCTGGGTACGGCGGGGCCCTGTCCCGTCATATGATTCTGTATGTCTGTTAGAGGCCTGTAGATATGTATGTGAGTTACGGGTTGCTATGATTCGGGTAGGTTCGTACGACTTTGTGACTCTGTCCGTTATGTTAGCCTCATCGGCCTATATGAAATTTCAGTGTGTTCGGGTATGTGTATGTTATAGCGCGCGCTGCATTTGTATTGGCTTAAGTCTGTATACAGCTAGTGTGAATTATCTGTCTGGTATGCCGTTTCTGTCAGGTAGGTACGTTTGGGTATCCAGTTAGGATACCAGTCGCGGCCCATGGGGTTGGGTCGTGACAGAAGTGGTATCAGAGCGGTTAGTCCTCGGAATGTCTACAGGCCGTGTCTAGTAGAGTCTTGTTTATCGGTGTGTTGTGCACCACATCTATAAACAGGAGGCTACAGGGCATCTAGGATGTTACCCTTCTTTGGATCTTAGATCGTGCGATAGAACTGTATTAGTAGGATGATCCCCTCCTAACGATTTGTTATGTTTTCAGCAATGCCTCCGAAGAAGGCAACAGCTGCCCAGAAGGGCAAAGCGGGGGGTGAGGTAGGAGAAACCAGCCGGGCCCAGAGAGTTACCAGGGCCAGTGCGCAACTAGCGCTTGAGGATGAACCCCCGTCAGCCGGATCTGTTACACCCCCCTTACCGGAGGAGATCGGAGCAGCAGAAGCTGCTGATCAGGGGACGGCTCCACCGCGAGCTCTCGGGGTTTCAGTGCCCGAGCCTCCAGCTCCATAGCCAGGGGCGGAGGATAGGGCCATGCGAGATGCGGTTCAGTTATTGACCACACTGATGACAGAGCAGGTTCACAGGCATGGATTTGGGGGTGGTCGTGCAGACAGATATGAAAGTTCCAGGGCTCGTGAGTTCTTGACATGTAATCCTCCAGAGTTCTCCGGGACAAAACCCGAAGAGGACCCCCAAGAGTTCATCAAAAAGATGGAGAGCACGATACGGTTGATTAAGGCTTCGCCGACTGAGTCCGTCGAGTTGTCTTCGTATCGGTTATATGAGGTAGCGGCGAACTGGTATGAGTCCTGGCAGCTATCTAGGGGTGACGATGCTTCCCCAGCAGTATGGGCCGAGTTTACTAAGGCCTTTCTTGATCATTTTCTACCTCCAGAGCTGCGGAGAGCTAGGGTTGATCGATTCTTGCACCTGAGATAGAACGGCAGAAGTTTTCGAGAGTATAGCCTAGAGTTTGACTCACTGGCCAGGTATGCACCCGCTATAGTAGCTGAGATGGCCGACAGGGTGCACCGGTACGTGATGGGGTTGGATCCTTATTTGATTGATAGTTGCCTGGCGGTGGCTTCTTAGCCAGGGATGCATGTTTCCCGGGTACAGGCACACGCCCAGGGCATGGAGGACCGACGTAGGGAACGTCGGCCAGATAGGGGTCACGACAGGAGCCGGCCTAAGAGAGCCAGATCGGCCGGGTATTCAGGGGGATTTCATAGTGAGTTTTCTCAGCGGCAGGGTAACAGATATTCATCCCAGCCAGCACACAGTACGCCCCCACAGTTCTCGGGCCAGAGCTCCAGAATTCCAAGCTCACAGGCGAGTAGAGGTCCCGGTCAATCGAGGCCACCCATGCCCCCATGTTCCTACTGTGGGAGGCCCCACCCGGGGGAGTGTTATCGCGCTACTGGCGCTTGTTATTTTTGTGGCAGCCCAGATCATCGTGTGAGAGAGTGCCCGCATAAGGGTGGTTCAGGCTCAGTCCAGCCTACTGGGTCCGTTGCTGGCTCATCTTCTCCTTCGGCAGCCATACGCCCCACAGGGCGAGGAGCACCAGCACCAGCTCCAGCGAGTCGTGGCAGAGGTCGAGGCGCAGCTTCTGGTCACAGCGGTCCTACGAACCGCGTATTTGCTTTGACCGGCCGGCAGGACCCAAGAGCGTCTTCAAGTGCACACCCAGGTATGTTAGTGATCTTTTCTTGAGGGATATGTAGATGAATGGGTCTATACTTTATCATATTATGTGACTTTCTTCTTCTGGGTATTAGTAAGAGTAAGGTAGTTGTCAACCTGATAGACACTAAGAATTCGGAAGGGCGATATGATAATTGTATGGTTTAGCCCGGGGTGGGACCCACTATGAGAATTTTCCGAAAATTTACTAAGATCCCGATCTGCCCTAAATTACGTGACAAAGGTCGTGCGGGGCAGTCGACGAAATTATACTAGCCTTAACGCGTCAAAATGCATGAAAGTTTCGAGGTTAAGCGTGCTAAGGCCAGAGCAATTCTGGGATGGGTGACCCCCTGGGAAGGATCATAAGTATGAGTACGATATGTAAATGGAAATTTGGGGTAACCTAGGAGAAAAGAGAATGTGTAGAGTAGCTGGTGCCCTTACAGGAGTCGCGCAGACCGAGGCGGACTAAATGGGCGAAAAGAAGAAGCGTGATATCACTAGAGAATTTGGGCCAATTTGAATAGCGGTAGGAGACGCTTGCAGGGAAGATAGTAAGAAACGTATATGTATGTGTATGATATTCGTCTGGTGACCATATGGATCAAGAGCCGAGTCCCGGCGACTAATGTTGTGATAAACGAAAGGTTTTACTAAACCGAATACACGAAACGAAGCGGAGGTAAGGACACGAATGTTGTCAAAAAGTAGAAAAACCCCGATTACCTTACAACTTAGTCTAGTGCGACGATATCTGAAAAGTAAAATGAGCATGGATAGTAGGAAAGATGAAGAATAAGAGATGTGATTAAGCAAAACTTTCGAAAGAGTCGATAAGCGACACGTAAGACGATTTGTATGACAATTTGACGAACAAGTTTGTGAATGAGTGAACAGATTTCGATGAGATAATCCGTGGTATAATTGTCAGGGTGAACAATGAAATGTCGACAAAGGGAAATTTGCGTAAATCACTGGAGCCTTAATAGGAGTGGTCTGACGCTAATCAAAACTCTATCTGTTATACTTCTGCACTTCTGACTTTGATAAGGTTCTGCCTATTACGCCTCTGTACTTCTAAATCCGATTACGCTTCTGTTTGATATACCTCTGTACGATTGACTCTGGATACGAATCTGTCTGATGCACCTCTGTACGTCTGATTCTGATTACGAATCTGTCTGGTACATCTCTGTACGTCTAACTCTGATCACGGATCTGTCTGACATACTCCCATACATCTGACTTTGACTACGAATCTGTCCGCCATAGTTTAGTACGTTTGCCTCCGATTACGAATCTGTCTGATATGCTTCTTTGCGTCCGATCCCAGTTATGAATCTATTTGATATGACCTGGAATTAGGATAATGTGGTAAGGAACCGAGGAGTGTGACAAGAAGTGATATTAATTATAATGTTTGAAAAGCTTTGAAGGAAAGGAAGAAGGGACACAACGTCTGTGAAGGAGCGAAAAGCATTCATCCGTTACTAGAATATAGTTCATGTAACGACCCAAAATAGGGCCACGACGAGCGATCGAGCTTATCCTGCCCGATGTCCCAACTTACATTATTTGATCCACGAGGTAGCTTTTTTTTTTTTTTTTTTCCAGAAAGTTATAATCACGACACCAAAGTCCACACGTTACTCAAAACGCCTCAAGCGTATTACATATATACATACATACATACACCTGCCATAGAACCAGGCGAGCCCAAGAGGCTTACACTAGTTCTGTACAACAAAATAGCGACCGACAAAACCAAACAGTACCAATGACACCCACGCTGTTCGCAGACTTCAAAAGAGTACGGATTACAAAACATATATACAAAATTATACCAAAGTGAGAACAGCCTCCGGAACAAGTTGAGCTGCCTGACTCCCAACGCTGTCTCCCCCTAAGTAGCTGGATCGCCGGGTCGCGTCCCTGGACCTGCATGGCATGAAACGCAGCCCCCGAAGACAGGGGGTCAGTACGAAATATGTACTGAATATGTAAAGCGAGAATAAATAATAACCATCACATAATTTAGGAAAGAAGAAATCATAACCACCCCAATACCTGCAGCCTTCGCTGGAAGAATCGTAATTATGTACGCAAATATCAAGCAGGCTTCAAGTAAATAATTGCAATCTAACTAACATTTTCAAAATAAGTAATGTAATCTAACACACCTCCTTTAAGGAATTAATATGATACAACGTACGTGCCGCTTCCGGCTCAATATCAACAGTAGCCCCATCGGGCAGCCGCGTCCGGCTCAACATCAATAATAGCCCCATCGGGCAGCCGCTTTCGGCTCGACATCCATAATAGCCCCGTCGGGCATGATAATAATAATACAGGCCCCTTCGGGCATAACATTAATAATAGTAATAGTAAGATCATAAGTAATAAGTGAAATGAAGTAGTAAAACTTCGAACCCCTTTCGGAGTAGTTTTAAGAGAAAAATAGCTCACTCAGACAAAAGTCGAGGCCGTAGCGCACTCAGGTATAAACTGAGGCCATAGCACACCCGGTGATCAACCGAGGCCATAGCGCGCTCAGACATAGGCTGAGGCCATAGCACGCTCAGACATAAGCTGGGGCCACCGCACCCCCCTTGGAGTGGTTTTGAAAAAGTCAAGTGATGAAACCTCGCACCCCTTTCGGAGTGGTTTTTGAAATCAGCACACTCAGACATAAACTGAGGCCACCGTACCCCCCTTGGAGTGGTTTTGAAAAAGTCAACCTTATGTTTCCGTCAGCTTGAAAATAATAATTAATAGATTTCAAATATTTAACTTTGTTTTTGAAGTCACTAGTACCACAACCACGTTCCAAATAAATTCAATAAAGCAATACAAAAGGGTCTCGGGAATTGCGGGCCCACCTCGGGCCAAGTCGAGGTGTCGTACAAAAATTTCATGCATTAGGCCTAGTGAAGTCATCCAAGAAAGTTTCAGGGCAATCGGGTTACGTTTGTGGAAGTTATGGTGGTCTAACCATTTTTTCCAACTAAAGGCACACTTTAAGATTCAATTGAATTGAGTGAATAGTAACCATTCTCTAGTTCGGATTTCGAGGAGCAGAATTGCTCCCGGGGTCCCGATATCAACCCAGCATACTAAGACATGCCAAAAGAAGGAGGGGACAAGCTTTACATACCTTTCGCGCTTCTTACGCTCGTCGAATCTTAATTCCCGTTTCGTCCAGAATCTACAAATGGTCAAGTTTACCAATTGTCAAATTCGAACTTTAAGATTCCAAACTCAATACATACTTGCCTACCGAAATTTCTGCAGCATTTCCTCTATATATATAACATCCCCGAGACTTAGCTCGGCTTAGTTTATCCACACAACAACCCAGGACAACATCAATAACAACAACAAGCATCAAAATACACAATATGGCGTCACTAGCCATCTTTCCGGCATAACATAAAATCTTCCATTCCGACCTTAGACTTCCAAACTAATCTTACCATTTTCACACTCACTACTAATCAAGATCATTACCACGTCATTTGGAAGAATTTCATGTCATTTCTACAATATATACACAAGATATACAAAATTTCCACCAACACCATAATTCACCTAAACTTCCAAATCACACTACTTTCCTTCCAAGCTTACTAACAACAATCATATTTCACATTTAGAACCTTAATCCCATACTTATATAAAATCATGAAAAATTAATAAAATTTTCTTATAATTACATGCAAGCACTTCCAATGTCAATCCAAGTCATTAAACCTTTATTTGCATCACAAAGGTCACAACTAACAAACTAAATGAACTTGAATTCATTTTTCCTCCACACTAGCATAGCTCACGGCCAACACATCATTACACACACACACGTCATGCACACACACACCATACTTCCATGATTCTCATCTAGTTCTAAGCATTATAACTCATACACTTATTCCATAACACAAAATATAGAATTCATACCTTTTCTTTAAATTCCAACTTTCCACCAACGTGGTTCTTTCGCCAAACTAATTATACCACATTGAAGAGCGTCTTGAGCTTGTTACTAATTCAAGAAGAACAAGATTTTTGGATTGAGATTGAAGGCTAGAATTTTTTTTTCTTTCTTTCCTCTTTTTCTTTCCTTGGAGCCGAACCCTCCCCTCTTTTTTCTTATTCTTGCTTTGTTTCTTTTTTTCTTGAAGGTTCTATGGATAATCACATGTATATATATCCTATTAATTGATTAAATGGTCACATGATCTCCATGTGCCATGGGCTTGGGCCAACCCTTATACTTGGGCTTCACTTTCTCTTATTTTATTTTGAGCCCAATTTATTAAAATCTCGTTTTGTAATTTCCGAAACAAATTTCCAAAATTCCAATTTTGCCCTTGGCCTCCTTTCGTAATTTCACACCAACGTACTCCTAACCTACACCTTCATACCAAGCAAGGTCCAAATATAGCCTCGCCCCTTTCAAGTCAAAAATATTTTGAATCTTCCGAATATGCAAAAATGCCGGATGTAACAGTTCATGGCCCAATGCCTGTGTGGGATATGAGAAAATACGTTATGAAGGCATATGAGTCAGTAACGTGAAGAATTACTCCATCATATTGGTAAGGAATTCATATCATAAAGTCAACAAAGGATAATTATAAAACGAACCCTCCCGAAGTAGTATGACGCCCCATGAGGTCAATTTAACATTCGAGGACGAATGTTTTAAAGGGGGGGAGGATGTTACATCCTGCATTTTTGCATATTCAAAAAAATTCGAGATAACTTGGCTTGTAATGAATGAGGCCATATTTGGACCTTACTTGGTATGAATGTGTCGGCTAAGAATACATTGGTGTGGAATTACGAAAGGAGGCCAAGGGAAAAATTGGAATTTTGGAAACTTGTTCCATGAATTATAATAGTTAGCCTACAATTTGGGCTCACAAAATAATAAGAAAATAAGGCCCAATCAAGGGAGGCCCAACCGGCCAAGATGGCCTTTGGCCCAAGTCCATTAATTAGTCATGTGACTAATTATATTAAGGGGATAAGCTCCTAAGAAACTTCAAGAGAAAACAAGAACAAACAAGAACAAAAAGAAAGAAGGTCACGGCTAGAGAGGAAAAAAAAGAAAAAAATTCTTGGAGCTCAAATCCTTGGTTCAAAAGGTCATCTCTTTTGGAATTATTACTAAGCTCAAGATTCTCTTCAAGGTGGTATAACTATTTTGGCAAGAAACTACCATTTGTGGCAAGTGGAAGAGTTGAGAAAAGGTAAGAATTTTACCATTTTTATACCATGGAATATATGTATATATGTTGCAGTGTGTGGGAATGAATGAAAAGCATGAAAAATTTTGTGTGTTAGGGGTGTGTGTATGTTGGCCGAGAGTGTGTGTTGATGTATAGATAATATGAGTTGAATTTTATGTGGTAATCTAGTTGTGGTTATGGTAAAATTTGTATTGGAAATGAAAGTTGAATGAATTAGTGCAAGTTGGAAGATGTAGGGCATGGCCGTGTGGTGTTATGTGTATGATGGACAGTGAATTAAATTTCTTTAGCATGTTAATTGTGTTATTGTGAAGTGAATGGAAGAAAAATGGTTCTGGTTGTCATGGAAAAATAGTTGTTAAGTTGTGCTAGGAAAGTATGCAATTTTATTGTAGTTTATGTAAATGTGGAAATGAAAGTAGAAAAATGCAAATTATGATTATCATTGATGAAGTGGGAAGATAGAAATATGTCATGAACATGTTGGCTAAAGATTAGAAGTTGTGGGTGAATTATGCCTTTGGTAGGAAGCTTGTATATTGTGTATACTTTATGAATATTTTGTGGAAATGATATGATATGCCTCCGAATCATGTTGTAATGATCTTGATGAGTAACGAATATGAAAATAGTAAGATTGGTTTGGAAGTGTAAGGTCGGAATGAAAGATATTGTGTTATGTCGGAAAGATGGCTAGTTATGCCATATTGTGTATTTTGTAGCACTTGTTGTTGTAATTGATGTTGTTGTTGGGTGCTGTGTTGATATATTAAGCCGAGCTAAGTCTCGGGGATGTTATATATATAGGGGAAATGCTGCCGAAATTTCGGTAGGCAAGTATGTAATAAAATTTGGATTCTTAAAGTCTTGAATTTGACAATTGGTAAACATGACCATTTGTAGATTCTGGACGAAATTGGAAGTGAAGCTAAGCGAGCATAAGGCGCAATTGAGGTATGTAAAGCCTACCCCTTCATTCTTAGGCATGTTCTGAACATAATAGGCTCGGCCGCGAGCCTTAAATACGACTCCGTTCCTCGGAATTCGAGATGGAAATCCGCTCCAATTCCTTCAGTAAGATTGAATCACTTTTCTTATAACTTGTCTCTAAAGTGAACTTTTGTATGCAATTGTCCCAAACGGAGTCGGAATGCTTCCAAATGACTATAGACGACCTCATAAGGTCTATTATCAGTAATTTACGTATGTCGCCTCAAGTTGGTCCGAGGTGGGCCCACAAGGCCCCGACACTCTTTGTATAACCTAAATTGCCTTATTTCTGTCCGTTTCTCACAGGCAACATCTGGACTATTATTCTGATCATGATATGACTACTTTTTATATAAATCTTACAAAATGGTTTTGACATCTGGAAATCTGATTCCGGTAATAATCTGTCGTGCCTTCCCAAGTAGGATATAGGCGCGTATTATGAACACTATCCGAATACTCTGATTTGACTCGCCGTTTGGCATACTTCAGTTTGATTGAGTCTGTATAATGATCTGTATGTATGTGGTTTCTCATTAATCTATTCGTGGATGGCTCAATGCTTCCTTCACTGCATCCCGGGCCAGGTTCTGTTATTGTGCATATTCCTCTACATTGTTCACCGCGTCCCTCGGTGTGCGGGCCGGGATCTGTTTATATCTGTATGATATTATGATTTGTGTATGGGGATGGCGGCCAGGATGGCATATGATCTGATTCTGTCTGTCCACCGCGTCCCGTACTAAGAGGGCCGGGTTCTGTTACCGCGTTCCTCATGAGAGGATCGGGATCTGATATATGTATGTATGTATATGCTATCTGCATCTGTATAAGCATATGACTCTGTATGACTCTGCATGCATGATTCTGTCTGTCCGATTGGGTTATGAATCTGTCCGGTACACTTCTGTCTGTCCGATTGGATTATGGTTATGTCCGCTACACTTCTGTATCTCTGGCTCTGATTACGACTATGCCAGCCATACTCTGTGCCCCTGATTCGTATGATGATTCTGCCAGCTAAACTCTGTATATCTGTTTCAGATTCTGGATCATGATTCTGTCCGCTATATTTCTGTACTTCTTGTTCAGACTATGATTATACTTGTTTTATTTTTGCTTTACATACTCGGTACATTTTTCGTACTGACCCCCGGTTCTTCGGGGGCTGCGTTACATGCCCGCAGGTACAGACGCACCCGGTGATACGCCGCCAGTCTAGGGCGCAGATTCTGCTATTTTGGAGAGCTCCTTTGATCCGGAGCATGTACTTTTGGTATATATATCTTCTGACATCTGTATATTCTGTACGTATGGTAATTCTGGGTACGGCGGGGCCCTGTCCCGTCATATGATTCTGTATGTCTGTTAGAGGCCTGTAGATATGTATGTGGGTTACAGGTTGCTACGATTCGGGTAGGTACGTACGACTTTGTGACTCTGTCCGTTATGTTAGCCTCATCGGCCTATATGAAATTTCAGCATGTTCGGGTATGTGTATGTTATAGCGCGCGCTGCATTTGTATTGGCTTAAGTCTGTATACAGCTAGTGTGAATTATTTGTCTGGTATGCAGTTTCTGTCAGGTAGGTACGTTTGGGTATCCAGTTAGGATACCAGTCGCGGCCCACGGGGTTGGGTCGTGACACATGTCATACGCCCTCAGAGGCACTTCCAGTTATACAACGTTATACAGACACTTTCAGATGTACAGTCATATGATATAGTTCGATATAAAGATTGACTCTTATGTCATAGATTCTGTCACGACCCAACTAGGGGCCATGATAAGTACCCGGAGCTGACTACCGAGCATCACTTATCATGCTGACTATCATACTCAAGCTGCACACATATCATTCTCAACACAAACTTATCATGAACAATCTCCAAACATCTCCCAAAACATATATAAGCATAGGCCTATAAGGCAACAAAAATGATGTACAAAATCTACAATGACGGGGTCACATAGCATCTACAACCCACACATAAGTATCTATGAGGCTCTACCTGGAATACTGTAACCATAAGGATTGGACAGGACCCCGCCATACCCCAACATGTACACAAAAGACCCAACATGTATACACAAGAATATATCAAGAAATGGCGACTCCGGAGTAGTGGAGTGCTCCTGCAAATTCGCTGTACAAGCTCCTAAGTGTCCGCATCGTCTCTCTGTCTACCTGTGGATGTCACGACCCGGCTAGGGGCCGCGACGGGTACCCGAGGCTGACCACCGAGCACCCCTTATTCCCTCACTTATCATAGTCATTTACGCTTCTTTATCATTCACAAATTCATAATCGCATGACAATCATTTTTCGGTGAAAAACACAATTAGTCTATACATATATATATATATATATATATATATATATATATATATATATATATATATAAATGCCTCAGTAGACTATCAAAATAAAATAAGTAATATATTTATGCATACTGTAGTAGACTTGTGAGACCATCTAACCCACACTACGCATCTACGAGCCTCTACTGACATCCTATACATGTTGACGGAACAAGACTGTCATGCCCAAAATATACCTATGTACCAAAAGAATAATCATAAGCACCTCCGAACAATGGAGTGCTTTCAATCAGCTGACAGCTCCTAAGAATCCGGATCGAGCTCACCTCCCTGTCTACCTGTGGGCATGAACACAGCGTTTAAAGAAAACGGACGTCAGTACGAATGTTGTACTGAGTATGAGAGGCATGAACAATAACAACACATCAAGAAAATAAAGGGAGCATCAAGTATGGAGCAACTGTACCTGGCTAGGAATCGTGAGAAAAGTAATGCATGCTGACTTACTTTTATGCTTATCATCATCTCATGTATGCATATCATGTATATATATATATATATATATATAAACTGCCCGACCATATAGGTGCGGTGTGATAATCAGTAATATTAGCCCGCGTCTAGGCCTCCCGCGTCTGGGGTACCATCTCATGCCGCCCACTAGTGGTGTCTGCCCATGCCTACTGGCCATGGTGTATCGTATAGCTGACCGCTTTCGCGGTGACTGCCCGGCCAACTAGGCCCGGTGTAATATGATTATGACATGCTCATTATGAAATACTTATAATAATATGCTTATTAAAATATGCTCATCATTGTACGTGCATAAGGACTCTAGAACAAGTGTATTTTATCGAGGTGACGTAAGGTCGTGAACCCTTGATTCCATTATTGGCATTCATGAACATTCTGCCTCACCTTAAAGGGATTAGTATGTAAGGTGAGTGTATAAAATGGACGACATCATTTACTTTATAGGAACGTCATATAATATCTCTTGACTCATATAGCTATTCATGATCTTAAGCTCTTGGCTTTCCGGAATATAGGAGAATCATGGAAAGGAAGAAGAATCATATCATCGGATTCATGCCATGGAAAGAAAAGGATTAGCCTCGCATACCTTTGTCGCTTAGTTAAGCTATCGTTCACTTGTTCTCCTTCAGTATCACGTTGCTACCTTCACGAGAGAATACGAATTATAGTTAGTCAATCGACCTTAAGAACACATCGTTATTTCTAGAGAAAATTGGGCAGCGTTTCCTTTGTTTCTACTACTTTTCTCATGTTCTATTTCAACTCCCAAACATTTACAACAACACTCACAATATCGTATCAACATTCATCACTTATCTATATTTAGCAAAATCCACCATTTTTCTCCAATTTCTCCACATTTAATGATATTAGCTCATCATCATAATTTTGCTTACTTCACACCTATTCCATGGTCTATACGCCATTTATAATGTATTCATCATCACAACATATCAACGTTCATGATTCCATTCAACTATTATTCAATTGTGACACTATTCACTCAGTAATGGCCCATTTTCTATGTTCTTCTACATTTCAAGCATCTTAGCTTTCCAATACCTTAAATAACATGGTAAAGTCATGAAATATACCTAAGATGATGGTGGAACAATCCTAGAGTTCAATTGTCACACCCTAATCTTGATAGGGCATGACGGGCACCCGACTCTCATCAGAGTTGAGCGAACCCTTAAACATTCGCTCTACCAAAGCCTGTTATTTCAAAAACTTTTAAAAACATGTAACTTTTCCAAATAGATATCATTGTCTTTATACAAATTATGAAAACCTTCAATCAATTGCGTACTTTAAACCAACTGAAATCATCTGAAAATACATACTCTTTTAACATCTACAAATGATTCGCACTTCTCGACGCCCTATCCACAGGACACTGTTTGCAAAGTCTCTAACATATACAAAATACCATGACATAAGTACTTTGACCCGGCAACACTCCGAACTGAGATGGAGCTCGCCAATCCCGCTGGAACACCTTCTAGCAAAGTCTTCTACTCATCTGTATGCACCTGCGCGGCATGAAACGCAGCCCCCGAAGAAAGGGGGTCAGTACGGAATATGTACTGAATATGTAAAGCATTACTGAATCATAGCACAAGGAAGGTGCAACAGTAAATAAGTTTAGAAATCAAACTGTAAGTAACCTGAGACAGACCAAGTCCTGTGGCCTTTACCCAAACTCAAGCATGCACAATATAAATACAACATACGCAAATTCTAGAATACACAATATAAATTTAGTATCACAATAGTCCCTTCCGACGGCCGCTTCCGGCATAATAATGATGATGGCCCCTTCGGGCATGCCGCTTCCGGCATAATAATAATGATGATGGCCCCTTCGGGCATGCCGCTTCCGGCATAATAATAATGATGGCCCCTTCGGGCATGCCGCTTACGGCATAATAATAATGATGGCCTCTTCGGGCATGCCGCTTCCGACATAATAATAATGATGATGGCCCCTTCGGGCATGCCGCTTCCGGCATAATAATAATGATGATGGCCCCTTCGGGCATGCCGCTTCCGGTATAATAATAATGATGGCCCCTTCGGGCATGCCGCTTCCGGCATAATAATAATGATGGTGTCAACACAACTTAATCCACGAATATCAATACAAAGAAATGATGCTATGGAGTGTAAACATAAATCGTAAATGAAACGAAATAGTAAAATCTCGCACCCCCTTCGGAGTGGTTTTAAAAATCTAAATAGTAAAATCTCGCACCCCCTTCGGAGTGGTTTTGAAAGTCTAACTTTATGTTTCCTTTAGTATAAAACTGATTTTTCTCGAAATTATTAGTGAAACCATATGTACAACTCAATTGACATAACATAAACTGAGGCCATATGTTATATAGCACGCTCAAACATAAGCTGAGGCCATAGCACACTCAGAGATAAGCTGAGGCCATAGCACACCCGGACTTAAGCCGAGGCCATATGTTATATAGCACGCTCAGTCGCGTCATGAAATCATCTAGAAAGAAAACCATTATGGACGTCATGTATGAAATCAAACCCTTTTCATTTGTCTCCTTCGAGACTCACAAATTTAAATGTAAAACGCATAGGTAAGAGAAAGACCTTATGAATGTCCCCTTCGGGATTTAGACAACATTATGAAGTCGCACAACTTGAGAATGCCCCTTCGGGCTTAAGAGGTCAAGGAACTCAGGATATCCTACATCTAGGAATGGATTCATTATGGATATCGTTACGCTACGTTTCCAAAACAATCCGAGTTAGCATATGAAAGTTAGGAACGTTATTCATTATAGAAACCTCTACGAACGTTTTAAAGCAATCCGAGACTGTCTACGAAAGTTAGGGACATTAACACTTATAGAACTCTTAAAAAAACAAGAATCTCTTTATGCTTTGCTCGTTATTCAATCATATGATAATCTCGACTATACTAAGCATACTCACATCAAGAAGTGAATAAGAATCATTAACAAGCTCGGAATCAAGAATAAAGTTACCCCAAGATACGTATCATAGCTTACTTAGCTCTAGGACATGCCAAAAGAAAGAAAGGGTAAGCCTTACATACCTGTCCCACGTCCAATTAGCTACGCTTATTCGTCCAAGCTTGCTAGTCTACATTCAAGAGAATCGACATAATCATCAAACTCATTGACATATACTTGTCTTAGTCTTTCAAACAAATTCGTTTATAATCTGCCAAAATTTCGGCAGCATTTCCCCTGCAAATACACCATCCCTGAGAATCTAACTCGGCCAATTTGTCAACGACAATCCGAGAATTCGACTCGGCCAAATTATCAACAACAATACCAACAATCATACTAACAACTTCAACAATCAATCCAAAATATATTATAACATGGTTCAAGAACTTTCAAACAATTCACATAGTGTTCAAACAACCCAACCAACATACCACTTCACCCGAAACCTTCCAAATTCAACAAGAACAATAACAACATATTTCCTTCTTTCAAATTCATAAATTATACCTACCACCCGAACCCTTCTCAACTCAACATAACCAACAACAACACATTCTTTTCTTTCAAATTCATGATCTATAATAATAGCCTATGCATTAACAACTTCATTCTCATAATTACAAGAAACTATATTAAAATCACATTAGCTTCTACCACAATCCCACAACGATTACAACTTCATTTCAAGTCATCAAACCTTCATTTTTATTATGGAATCCACAACAACAACAATCAAAATACTAAATAAAATTGGTCCCTTATTTCTACACAACACACACGACCAAGCACCACATATACACTGCCACAACATACATCCATATTTTCATGAATTTCATCCATTTCTACATACCACAACATAAACAACCACCCATAACATATAAAAAGAAGATTAATTCTTACCTTTTTCCCTTAACTTCTCACTTGGATAGGGTTATGAACTTGCAACAAAGAGTGGTCTACTTGCTCCAACAATTATCCCACGTCAAAGAGGACCTTCAAATTAGTAGGAATGCTAGAAGAAAATATTTTTTTGTGATCAAAATTGAGGGCTCAATTTTCCTCCACTATGGCCGAATGACCCTTTTGTTTTGGTCTTCTCCAAGCTTCTTGAATACTCTAAGGGATAAGAGTGAAAAATAAGACCAATAAGTCATCTTTTATTTACTCATATGATGCATCCATGTGGGCCAAGGCCCACACCACATGAATGGCCCACTTGGTCCTTTTGTTCAAGATTTATTAACTTTCCAAAATCAACTTTTAACCCCAAATTTTTCTTAATATTTCCATGATCAACCTTGTGACTTTCCCTTTTTACCCCTAGCCTTTCTTAATACCTCCACATCAATAATTTTCATAAATAACTTGTGTGTTAAACAAGATCAAAATATAGCCTTGCCCTTAACTTCTCATAATAATCTTGAAATATCCGTATGTACAAAATGCGGGATATAACATCCTCCCCCCCTTTAGAACATTCGTCCTTGAATGTTCAACTGATCTTATGGGGTCTTATAACACTCCGGGAAGATCTCTTTTATAGCTATCCTATACAACTCATTCTTTAATCCACATATCCACTTTGGAAATTCAGATTACCTGTAGGCATAGGGAATAAGTGGGGTTACTTCTTCTTCATCTTTTCTTCGGCTTTCCAGGTCATTTCCTCTCTATTATTGTTTTGCCACGGTATCTTAACAGAAGACACGTCTTTGGTACGCAATCTTCACTTGACGATCCAGTGTGGCTATAAGCTACTCCTTTATTTTCATGTCCGCCTCGTCTTATGCGACCTTTTAAGGGTTCCAGCCATTCCGTATACTCTAATTTCCTTTAGGTTACCCTAACTTCCTATTTGTCTCTTATACATACATTTATGGAATTTTTAGTACACTTCCCAAGGGGGTCACCCATCCTAAAATTTCTCTTTCCCTAGCACGCTTAACCTTGAAACTTCGGTGAAATCCAGTGCATTAATGCCGATATAACCGCATCCACCTTTTCGCGTGACCTTCATTACATGATCTGAAGCAAGTCGAAGTCTTACAGATTCCGAAACATTTTCGTAATACGTCCTTCCCTTTACAATTACTATTTTACCCTTTTCAATCTTCAGTATTCACTTTCAATTTCATCCACCTAACTTTACATTTCAATCATATTTCAATATTCTTACCTTATCCAACATGCCTCTTCCGCACCGTTACTTACCACTGTACATTGTAACTGCTAATGTCATCGGTCGCTTTCTTCTGTCGATGTCGTCCTTTAGCTGAAATCAAAGGTTAGTACAAGGGACTTCATTCCCTACGACTGGGCTCTATCGCACGATCTTACATATGAAAGAAAGAATGACACCCTATTAATGTCTCGTAGCCTCCTATTTATAGATGTGGTGCACAACTCACCGATAAACAAGACTCTACTAGACACGACTTTGCAGACAACTCCTAGGACGAACCGCTCTGATACCACTTTGTCACACCCTAATCTTGATAGGGCATGACGGGCACCCGACTCTCACCAGAGTCGAGCAAACCCTTAAACATTCGCTCTACCAAAGCCTGTTATTTCAAACACTTTTAAAAACATGAAACTTTTCCAAATAGAGATCATTGTCTTTATACAAATTATGAAAACCTTCAATCAATTGCGTACTTTAAACCAACTGAAATCATCTGAAAATACATACTCTTTTAACATCTACAAATGATTCGCACTTCTCGACGCTCTATCCACAGGACACTGTCTACAAAGTCTCTAACATATACAAAATACCATGACATAAGTACTTTGACCCGGCAACACTCCGAACTGAAATGGAGCTCGCCAATCCCGCTGGAACACCTTCTAGCAAAGTCTTCTACTCATCTATATGCACCTGCGCGACATGAAACGCAGCCCCCGAAGAAAGGGGGTCAGTACGGAATATGTAAAGCATTACTGAATCATAGCACAAGGAAGGTGCAGTAGTAAATAAGTTTAGAAATCAAACTGTAAGTAACCTGAGACAGCATTCTGAACCAAGTCCTGTGGCCTTTACCCAAACTCTAGCATGCACAATATAAATACAGTATACGCAAATTCTAGAATACACAATATAAATTTAGTATCACAATAGTCCCTTCCGACGGCCGCTTCCGGCATAATAATGATGATGGCCCCTTCGGGCATGCCGCTTCCGGCATAATAATAATGATGATGGCCCCTTCGGGCATGCCGCTTCCGGCATAATAATAATGATGGCCCCTTCGGGCATGTCGCTTCCGGCATAATAATAATGATGATGGCCCCTTCGGGCATGCCACTTCCGGCATAATAATAATGATGGTGTCAACACAACTTAATCCACGAATATCAATACAAAGAAATGATGCTATGGAGTGTAAACATAAATCGTAAATGAAACGAAATAGTAAAATCTCGCACCCCCTTCGGAGTGGTTTTAAAAATCTAAATAGTAAAATCTCGCACTCCCTTCGGAGTGGTTTTAAAAATCTAAATAGTAAAATCTCGTACCCCCTTCGGAGTGGTTTTGAAAGTCTAACTTTATATTTCCTTTAGTATAAAACTGATTTTACTCAAAATTATTAGTGAAACCATATGCACAAATCAATTGGCATAACATAAACTGAGGCCATATGTTATATAGCACGCTCAGAGATAAGCTGAGGCCATAGCACACCCGGACTTAAGCCGAGGCCATATGTTATATAGCACGCTCAGTCGCGTCATGAAATCATCTAGAAAGAAAACCATTATGGACGTCATGTTTGAAATCAAACCCTTTTCATTCGTCTCCTTCGAGACTCACAAATTTAAATGTAAAATGCATAGGTAAGAGAAAGACCTTATGAATGTCCCCTTCAGGATTTAGACAGCATTATGAAGTCGCACAACTTGAGAATGCCCCATCGGGCTTAAGAGGTCAAAGAACTCAGGATATCCTACATCTAGGAATGGATTCATTATGGATATCGTTACGCTACGTTTCCAAAACAATCCGAGTTAGCATATGAAATTTAGGAACGTTATTCATTATAGAAACCTCTACGAACGTTTTAAAGCAATCCGAGACTGTCTACGAAAGTTAGGGACATTAACACTTATAAAACTCTTTAAAAAAACGAGAATCTCTTTATGCTTTGCTCGTTATTCAATCATATGATAATCTCGACTATACTAAGCATACTTACATCAAGAAGTGAATAAGAATCATTAACAAGCTCGGAATCAAGAATAGAGTTACCCCAAGATACGTATCATAGCTTACTTAGCTCTAGGACATGCCAAAAGAAAGAAAGGGTAAGCCTTACATACCTGTCCCACGTCCAATTAGCTACGCTTATTCGTCCAAGCTTGCTAGTCTACATTCAAGAGAATCTACATAATCATCAAACTCATTGACATATACTTGTCTTAGTCTTTCAAACAAATTCGTTTATAATCTGCCGAAATTTCGGCAGCATTTCCCCTGCAAATACACCATCCCCGAGAATCTAACTCGGCCAATTTGTCAACGACAATCCGAGAATTCAACTCGGCCAAATTATTAACAACAATACCAACAATCATACTAACAACTTCAACAATCAATCCAAAATATATTCTAACATAGTTCAAGAACTTTCAAACAATTCACATAATGTTCAAACAACCCAACCAACATACCACTTCACCCGAAACCTTCCAAATTCAACAAGAACAATAACAACATATTTCCTTCTTTCAAATTCATAAATTATACCTACCACCCGAACCCTTCTCAACTCAACATAACCAACAACAACACATTCTTTCTTTTCAAATTCATGAACTATAATAATTGCCTATGCATTAACAACTTCATTCTCATAATTACAAGAAACTATATTAAAATCACATTAGCTTCTACCACAATCCCACAATGATTACAACTTCATTTCAAGTCATCAAACCTTCATTTTTATTATGGAATCCACAACAACAACAATCAAAATACTAAATAAAATTGGTCCCTTATTTCTACACAACACACACGGCCAAGCACCACATATACACGGCCACAACATACATCCATATTTTCATGAATTTCATCTATTTCTACATACCACAACATACACAACCACCCATAACATATAAAAAGAAGATTAATTCTTACCTTTTTCCCTTAACTTCTCACTTGGATAGGGTTATGAACTTGCAACAAAGAGTGGTCTACTTGCTCCAACAATTATCCCACGTTAAAGAGGACCTTCAAATTAGTAGGAATGCTAGAAGAAAATATTTTTTTGTGATCAAAATTGAGGGCTCAATTTTCCTCCACTATGGCCGAATGGCCCTTTTGTTTTGGTCTTCTCCAAGCTTCTTGAATACTCTAAGGGATAAGAGTGAAAAATGAGACCAATAAGTCATCTTTTATTTACTCATATGATGCATCCATGTGGGCCAAGGCCCACACCACATGAACGGCCCACTTGGCCCTTTTTGTTATATCCCGTAATTTCGAACATTCGAAAAATTCGAAATAATTTGTGGCTTGTGAGAAATGAGGCCATATTTTGATTCTAGCCAATATGCATATGTTACTCAGGAAAATATTGATGTGGAAAAATGAGAGGAGGCCAAGGGCAAAATAGGAATTTTTGGAAATTGGTTTCGGAAATTACAAAACAATTTGTAGCCAATTAGGCTAAAAACAAATAAGAAAATTAAGGCCCAATTTGTAAGGGTGGCCGGCCAACATGCCTTGGCCCAACCCAAGGAAAATGATCATGTGGCTAATTAATTAAGAGGGTTATATATTCATACTTAGCCACATAGAAGCTTCAAGAAGGAACAAGAACAAAAAACAAGAGAAAAAGAAGAAGAGGTCACGGCTAGGGAGGAAGAAAGAAAGAAAAGAAAAAAAAAATTCTAGCCCTTCAATCTTGATCCCAAAAATTGTAATTGTTGTGTATTTCTACTAAGCTCAAGATTCTCTTCAAGGTGATATAATTATTTTGGCAAGAAACTATCTTTGGTAGCAAGGAGAATTTGTTGGGAAAAAGGTAAGAATCTTATGTTCTTTTCATGTTATGAAGCTTTGTTTATGTTGTGGAATGTAGGAATGAGTAGTAACTATGGAAATATGGAAGTTTGTATGGTATTGGTATGTATGCATATGTAGCCATGTGTGTGCATGATTGTGTAGTTGAGGTGTGTTGAATTTTGCATTGTATCTTAGTTGCGGTTATGATGGAATTTATATTGGAAATGAAAGTTGAATGAATTTGACGGAAGTTGGAAATATGGAATGTGGCCGTGTGGTATTGTGTTGATAGTGGAAGATGAATTAAATTTCTTTAGTATGATAATTGTGTTATTGTGAAGTGAATGAAAGAATAATGGTTCTTGTTGTCATGGAAAAATAGTTGTTAAGTTGTTGTAGGAAATTATGCAAATTTATTGTAGCTTATGTAAATGTGGAAATGAGAGTAGAAAGATGCAAATTATGATTATCATTGATGAAGTTAGAAGATAGAAATAGGTCATGAACATGTTTGTTAAAGATTAGGAGTTGTGGGTGAATTATTCCTTTGGTAGGAAGCTTGTATGTTGTGTATACCTTATGAATAGTTTGTGGAAATGATATAATATGCCTCCGAATCATGTTGTAATGATCTTGATGAGTGATGAATACGAAAATGGTAAGATCGATTTGGAAGTGTAAGGTCGGAATGAAAGATATTGTGTTATGTCGGAAAGATGGCTAGTTATGCCATATTGTGTATTTTGTAGTACTTGTGTTGTTGTTAATGTTGTTGTTGGATTGTTGGGTTGCTGTGTTGATATATTAAGCCGAGCTAAGTCTCGGGGATCTTATATGTATAGGGGAAATGCCGCCGAAATTTCGGTAGGAAATTATGTGATTAAGTATGGGATCCTAAAGGCTTGAATTGACAATTGGAAAACTTGACCATTTGTAGATTCTGGGCGAAATTGGAAGTGAAGCTAAGCGAGCGTAAGGCGCAACTGAGGTATGTAAAGCCTACCCTTTCGTTCTTAGGCATGTTCCAAACGTAATAGGCTCGGCCGCGAGCCTTAGATACGACTCCGTTCCTCGGAATTCGAGATCGAAATCCGCCCCAATTCCTTCAGTAAGATTGAATCCATTTCCTTATAATTTGTCTTCAAAGTGAGCTTTAAGTATGCAACTTTCCTAAACGGAGTCGGAATACTTCCAAATGACTATGGATGACCTCATAAGGTCTATTATCAGTAATTTACGTATGTCGCCTCAAGTTGGTCCGAGGTGGGCCCACAAGGCCCCGACACTTTTTGTATAACCTAAATTGCACTATTTCTGTCTGTTTCTCACAGACAACATCTGGACTATTATTCTGATCATGATATGACTACTTTTTATGTAAATCTTACAAAATGGTTTGATATCTGGAAATCTGATTCTGGTAATAATCTGTCGTGCCTTCCCAAGTAGGATATAGGCGCGTATTATGAATACTATCTGAATACTCTGATTTGACTCGCCGTTTGGCATACTTCAGTTTGATTGAGTTTGTATAATGATCTGTATGTATGTGGTTTCTCATTAGTCTGTTCGTGGATGTCTCAATGCTTCCTTCACTGCGTCCCGGGCCAGGTTCTATTATCGTGCATATTCCTCTGGATTGTTCACCGCGTCCCTCGGTGTGCGGGCCGGGATCTATTTATATCTGTATGATATTATGATTTGTGTATGGGGATGGCGGCCAGGATGGCATGATCTGATTCTGTCTGTCCACCGCGTCCCGTACTAAGAGGGCCGGGTTCTGTTACCGTGCTCCTCATGAGAGGACCGGGATCTGTATGTATGTATGTATGTGCTATCATCATTTATATAAGCGTATGACTCTGTATGACTCTGCATGCATGATTCTGTCCATTCGTTGGATCATACTTCTATCTGTTCGTCTGGACTATGACTCTGTCCGTCCGTCTGGACTATGATTCTGTCTGTCCGTCTGAATTATGACTCTGTCCGGTACACCTTTGTCTGTCCGTTGGATTATGATTCCATTCGCTATATTTCTGTGCTTCTGATTCAGACTATGATTATGTTGTTGTATTTTCGCTTTACATACTCGGTACATTTTTCGTACTGACCCCCGGTTCTTCGGGGGCTGCGTTACATGCCCGCAGGTACAGACGCACCCGATGATACGCCGCCAGTCTAGGGCACAGATTCTGCTATTTTGGAGAGCTCCTTTGATCCGGAGCGTGTACTTTTGGTATATATCTTCTGACATCTGTATATTCTGTACGTATGGTAATTCTGGGTACGGCGGGGCCCTGTCCCGTCATATGATTCTGTATGTCTGTTAGAGGCCTGTAGATATGTATGTGGGTTACGGGTTGCTACGATTCGGATAGGTACGTACGATTTTGTGACTCTGTCCGTCATGTTGGTATCATCGGCTTATATGTAATTTCAGTATGTTCGGGTGTGTGTATGTTATAGCGCGCGCTACATTTGTATTGGCTTAAGTCTGTATACAGCTAGTGTGAATTATCTGTCTAGTATGCCGATTCTGTCAGGTAGATACGTTTGGGTATCCAGTTAGGATACCAGTCGCGGCCCACGGGGTTGGGTCGTGACACTTTTGTTCAAGATTTATTAACTTTCCAAAATCAACTTTTAACCCCAAATTTTTCTTAATATTTCCACGAGCCACCTTGTGACTTTCCCTTTTTACCCCTAGCCTTTCTTAATACCTCCACATCAATAATTTTCATAAACAACTTGTGTGTTAAACAAGATCAAAATATAGCCTTGCCCTTAACTTCTCATAATTATCTTGAAATATCCGAATGTACAAAATGCGGGATATAACAACAATCACTCCTTTAGCACCAAAACCCTTCTTCACCTCTTTTGGAATTTCTTGAAGGAGATAACTTCCAATTAGGTTTCATACACTTTGTTTATAGATTTGGTGTTGATGATCATTGATTTCCTTGGTATTCTTGTGGTTGAAGTGTTTGGAGTGTTCTAGAGATTTCTAGGGAGAAATTTCGTGAAGATGAAATGAGAAAATGAACTGGGGTCCCTCCTTTTTAATAACTAAAATCTGATTTTTATGAACAGTGGTCGTAAACCCCACTTTACGGGCCATATATTAGTTTACGGTCTGTCCCCCATGGCCGAATTTAAGCATATCTGAAACAGAAAGGTTGGCTGAAGATCATGGCAGTTTACGACTCAGTTTACGGGCCGTATTTCAATTTACGGTCCGTATTCCAAGTCGTTTTTAACCATTCGAAGCATTTGACAGAAAGTTAAATTTTTTGAAATGTTGAAGGACGATGGCACTTTACGGGCCTATTCCATTTTACGACCTCTGGGCTGAAAGGAGATTCTGCAACTTTCTTAATTCCAAAGTTCATAAATAGTCATTTCCTACATAGTAAAACATCGCATACTCATGCCCTTCGTTGGTCTATTCATTGTTGGCTCACAAAATTTTTCGAGGTGTAACACTCTTCCCCCCTTTTGGAACATTCATCCTCGAATGTTAAACACTCGTGATTCTACGAAAATTCCGCTAGAGTTTCCCCTGTAATTTGACACTACCAATGTTATAGCCCGTATTTTGTACGTTCGGATAATTCGAGATAGTCGTGGTAAGTTAAGGGCAAGACCATTTTCAAAAAATTATTTTAATGTACAAGTTGTTATGAATATTATTTATGAATATTATTTATGAATATTATTAGTATGGAAATATTGAGAAAGGCTAAGGGCAAAAAGGGAAATTCGTAAAATGGCTTATGATAATATTGTAAAAGACTAGGGGCAAAATGGGAATTTCATAAAAACTTCAAGAAAATTTATGAAATGGGCCAAGGTGGCCGGCCAAGGTAGATATGGGCCTTTGGCCCATATGGACTAGTAACATATGTAGTTAAAGAAGACAAATTAAGGATATAATTATCCTTTATTTTAAGAAGTTTCAAGAAAAAAGGAGAAGGGGGGGCGTGTGTCCACATTCTATTTGATGAGGCTAAATATATATTGGACAATTTCTCACACAATAAGATATAATATTCTTCACAAGTTCAAGAAACATCAAGAAAGAGAAATATAGTGGTATTCGGCCATGGCAAAAAATTTGGTGCCATGGAAATTCATCAAGAAAAAATATTTTCTCCTAGTGTTCCAAGCAATTGGAAGGTCCTTATTAACATGAAGGAGTTGTTGGAGCAATTAAATCATTCATTTGTGCAATATATGCCCTTAGCCGAGTGAAGAGATAAGGGAAAAAGATATGTGCTCAAACTTCTCTTACATGTTTTATGGATGATTTTTGAGTATTGTAGAAGGTAGAAATGGATGAAATTCATGGAATATGGATATAAGGGTCATGGCCGAATGTAGAGCATGTTGTGTAGAAGTGATGAATTAATTTTATTTAGTAGGTCGATTGTTTTGTTGTGGATTCCATGATGTAAAATGAAGGTTTGGTGGCTTGAAATGAATTTGAAATTGTTTGTGCATTATTGAAGAAGTTAGTGTGACATTAGTGTAGTTTCTTATATTTGTAAGAATAAATTTGTTAATGTATGGGTTGTTGACATAATTCATGAATTTGGAAGTAAGACATGTGTTGGAAAATTGTAAGTTGGGTTGTTATGGTTGAATTTGAAAGAAGGAAATAGGTTGTTATTGTTCTTGTTGAATTTGGAAGGCTTCGGGTGAAGCAGTATGTTGATTGAGTCGTTTTAAATGCTAAGTGAATTGAATTGAATATAAATGAAATGTCGTTGAATTGTATGACAAAGGTTGTTAATGTTAGAATGCGTCTTGAATTGATTGTTGATGTTGTTAGCACGATTGTTGGTATTGTTGTTGATAGTTTGGCCGATTTGAATTCTTGGATTGTTGTTGATGATTTGGCAGAGTTAGATTCTCGGGGATGACGTATTTACAGGGGAAATGCTGCCGAAATTTCGGTAGTATATAAATGAACTCATTTGAAAGACTAAGACGAGTATATGTCGATGAATCTAATGATTATGTCAATTCTCTTGAATGTAGACTAGCAAGTTTGGACAAATAAGCGTGGCTAGTTGGTCGTGGGACAGGTATGTAAGGCTTACCTTTCTTTCTTTTGGCATGATCTCTATGAAACGAGCAAATGACGTATATGTATGAATTCAAAGAATTTCCTATTCTTAGAGCCACTAGGATGGCTAATATTCTTGACTTCCATAAGCTGTTTCATATGGTTTTGCTGTGCATCCATAATGTCCGAAGTTGTTTGATATGTTTCCGAATTGGCATTCGAAAGATAAGTGATATGGCTTATGTCTTGATTTTCAAATGATAGCACGTCTGATTATTCCGCTAAGTCTTTGATACACTTTGATATGTACACATGATTCTAAAGGCTATATTTGAAATGATCCATACGATATCCGAAAGATACTTGATATGGTTGTTGCTTCGATTCTCCAAAAATGGCTTCTGAAATGTTCGTAGAAGCTTCTGTACTTCAAACGCTCATAACTTTCTCATACTAAGTCGGATTGACCCGAAACTTGTTTCTGAGCCCTCCGATGTCGGTAAGTATACTTATTTATTGAGTCTTGATTTACATGCATATAGTTTCTCACTACTCTGCTCGTGCACGCCTTAATATGTCTATTCACCGAGTCTCGGGCAGGGTATGTTATCGTGCGCACTCCTCTACATTGTTCGCCGAGTCCCTCATTAGAGGGCCGGGTACGGTATATGTTTATGATGTTATGATGATGATGATGTGTTATGGTGGCCAGGAGGGCATATGATGATTTGATTCACCGAGTCCCTTAATGGGCCGGGTACGGTATGATTCATTCACCGAGTCCCTCACTAGAGGACCGGGTACGGTATGTATATGATATATGATGTTCACATGCATGATTCTATTCACCGAGTCCCTTAATGGGCCGGGTACGGTATGGCTTCATTCACCGAGTCCCTCACTAGAGGGCCGAGTACGGTATATATATGTATATGTATATGTATGCATGATGATACGAAAAGTATGATGATATGATTTTATCCACCGAGTCCCATAACGGGCCGGGTACGTTATGTGATAATGATATGCATGATTATGCTCCAAAGGCAAGAGTTTTGGTATTCTGGACATTGTATAAGTTTCTGCAGCTCTTCTATCAGTTATGATTCTTCTACTATGATTCTTGTCTTACATGCTCAGTACATTTTCCGTACTGACCCCCTTTCTTCGGGGGCTGCGTTTCATGCCGCGCAGGTACACCCAGATGAGCTGAAGCTATTATAGAAGATGTTCCAGCGGAGTTGGCAAAGCTCCACTTGTTTCTGGAGTGCTGCCGAGTCAGAGTAGGTGTGCTATGATGTCGGATTAATGTTAGAGGCTTTGCAGACAGAGTCGTGAGCATTGATTGTCAGTTCTGTAAGCGGCTCCATCAGCCGATGTGTCATTTGTGTTATGATATAAGTTCTATATGATTACAGATTTTGTTTGATTTGAAAGCAACGAAAAAGAATATTTCTAAAAGTTGTGCTATGCGTTTCATCTTCATTTGATTTAAAAAGCCCAAAAGATTATGTATGTAACAAGAGTCAGCGGGTTCGCTCGGCTCCGAGTATGGGGTCGGGTGCCCATCACACCCTAGCGGGATTAGGGTGTGACAGCCAACCTGTCACAACAACCCATAATATCATCGCCTCATAGGGTTACATCATAATATCAACATATTCGTGGCCACACAAGACCAAAAGCATAAAAATGAAGCGTACATACCTCATATCGTCGGCATTTTGTCTTGGATCTCTCCCAGGGGTTGGAATAAGTGTGGGTACTTGGACTTCATGCTCTCTTCTGCTTCCCAAGTCATTTCTTCCCGGTTATTGTTTCGCCATAGAACTTTGACTGATGCTACCTCTTTATTTTGAAGCTTGCGCACTTGCCTATCTAGGATGGCAATGGGTACTTCTTCATAGGTTAGCTTTTCCGTTATTTGCACATCGGCTACCGGGAAAATCTTGGTGGGGTCTCCAACACACTTACGGAGCATCGAAACGTGGAAGACTGGATGGACTGATTCAAGCTCCGAAGGCAAATCCAATTCATAGGCTACCTGACCCACCTTGCGGATGATTTTGTAGGGTCCAATGTATCTGGGACTTAGCTTTCCTTTCTTACCAAATCTCATCACCCCTTTCATTGGCGACACTTTCAAGAACACCCAATCACCGGCTTGAAATTCCAAGTCTCGTCGGCGATTGTTCGCATAGGACTTTTGGCGACTTTGAGCTGTCAACAACCGATCTTGGATCACCTTGAATTTTTCTATTGCTTGTTGGATCAATTCAGGGCCCACTAGTTGTGCTTCTCCTATTTCGAACCATCCGATTGGAGATCTACATTTCCTTCCATATAAAGCTTCATATGGAGCCATTTGTATACTGGAATGATAACTTTTGTTATATGCAAATTCAATTAGCGGCAAATGATCGTCCCAACTTCCACCAAAATCCAGCACACATGCTCGTAACATATCTTCCAAGGTCTGAATAGTACGCTCGGCTTGTCCGTTAGTCTGCGGATGAAATGCCGTGCTAAGCTTCACTTGAGTGCCTAGACCTTCTTGAAAGGATTTCTAAAATTTGGCTGTAAACTGTGCTCCTCTGTCTGTGATGATAGATAATGGGATTCGATGGAGTCGCACAATTTCTTTGAGATACAACCTTGCATAGTCTTCTACTGAGTATGTGGTCTTGACTGGAAGAAAATGGGCTGCTTTCGTCAGCCTATCCACGATCACCCATATAAAGTCATACCTGCCACGGGAACGGGGTAATCCCACGATGAAATCCATGTTTACCACTTCCCATTTCCAAGTAGGGATTTCTATTGCCTGTAACAAGCCCCCTGGCTTCTGATGTTCAGCTTTTACCTGTTGGCAATTTGAACATTGTGCTACGAATTCTGCTATGTATCTCTTCATGCTATCCCACCAATACATCATCTTGAGATCATGATACATTTTAGTTGCACCTGGATGAATAGAATACCGAGATTAGTGAGCTTCTTCTAGAATCCGCTGGCGTAATTTTGTCACATCCGGCACACATAGCCTGCCTTGGTATCTAAGAATTCCATCCATAGAAACTTCAAACGGAGATTTTTATTTCCCATGAGATGTGTCTCTATAACGACATAACTGCGGATCGTCGCACTGCCGTTCTTTCACTTCCATATCCAAGGGCTGAAATAGATGAAAAGCCCTCTACGAACCTTCTATAATATCTTGCCAAACCCAGGAAACTACGAACTTCTGTGGGCGTCGTAGGCCTTGGCCAAGTATTCACAGATTCAATTTTCTGAGTGTCGACTCGGATGCCATCATCTGAAATAATATGGCCTAGAAATGTTACAGAATTTATCCAAAACTCGCACTTTGAAAATTTTGCATACAATTCTCGGGCTCGAAGAATGCCAAGTACAATTCTCAAATGATCTGCATGTTCTTACTCTGTGCGAGAATATACTAGAATGTCATCAATAAATACTATGACAAACAAATCCAAGAGCGTCCTGAATACATTATTCATCAGATTCATGAATACGGCCGGAGCGTTAATTAGCCCAAACGACATTACTCGGAATTCATAGTGGCCATATCTCGTTCTGAAAGCTGTTTTGGGAATATCTGCTTCTCTAACTCTCACTTGATGATAACCCGACCTCAAATCTATTTTAGAAAACCACTTAGCACCTTGCAGCTGATCGAATAAATCATCAATCCTTGGAAGAGGATATTTGTTCTTTATCGTCACTTTGTTTAGTTGTCTGTAATCAATACACATTCGTAAGGATCCGTCCTTCTTTCTCACAAACAAGACTGGTGCTCCCCACGGCGATGAACTGGGTCTGATAAACCCCTTGTCAAGCAGATCTTTCAGCTGTGCTTTTAGCTCTTTCAATTCTGCCGGAGCCATTCGGTAAGGAGGAATAGAAATGGGCTCGGTGTCCGGCAATACATCAATGGCGAAATAAATTTCTCTTTCTAGAGGAAGACCTAGGAGTTCGTCTGGAAATACATTTGGGAATTCATTCACCACCGGAACAGATTGAAGACTTGGCGAATCTGCTTCTGTATCATGAACCCGAACTAGATGATAAATATAGCCCTTGGCTATCATCTTTCTTGCCATGAGGTAGGAAATAAACCTACCCTTTGGGGATGCCGTATTACCCTTCCATTCAAGTACGGGCTTTCCCGGAAATTGGAACCGAACCATTTTTGCCTAGCAATCAACATTAGCATAACATGACGCTAGCCAATCCATGCCCATAATCACATCAAAGTCTGTCA
The DNA here is from genome assembly GCF_019175385.1 of Lycium barbarum. NCBI lineage: Eukaryota > Viridiplantae > Streptophyta > Magnoliopsida > Solanales > Solanaceae > Lycium > Lycium barbarum. The sequence continues at coordinate 54,744,061 of NC_083343.1, read as the reverse complement.
TTTCCAGCTCAATCAAGTCAGCTTTAGTCTGACGATCACATATCACAATGACACAATCTTTATACACTTGTCTGGCTATCACGGGATCACCAAACGGAGTGAACACTTCAAAAGATTTAATTGGCTCGGGTTTCACCCCAATACAATCAGCAATATACGGAGTAACATAAGATAAAGTGGAACCCGGATCGATAAGAGCATATACATCACGGGAAAATATAGTGAATGTACCTATGACCACATCTGGGGAGGACTCAAGATCCTGTCGCCTAACCAAAGCATATACGCGGGGCTAAACAGCACCTGAAGTAGACGCTCCCCCTCTGCCTCTACCTCTACCTGCTGGAGTTTGATGAGTCTGTGCTGTCAGACGTACTGAAGAAGATCCCGCTGCTGAACCTGTGGGATGAGTCCCAACCCTATCTCTCACCGACGGGCAATCTCTCATCATGTGCCCGGTCTGACCATAAGAATAACAAGCATCCGTACCCTGATAACATCGTCTGGAATGCAATTTACCGCACTGGCTGCACTGCGGTACCGGAGGTCTCCTCTGACTGAAACCTCCCTTAAATTGAGAATCTGAGGCCCTTGAACTCTGGCCCTGTCCTGATTGGGAGGAACGATCAAACCTCCTATCTGGAAATCTAGAAGGCGCACTAGTCGCTGACTATCCTGAGTGCCTAGAATACATCTGTCTCGATCCCCCTCTATACTCGCTGCTCGTTTCCATAGACCTAGCCCTCTTGCCTTGTCTCCTGTCAATATCACGATCACCTTTTTGCGGTGGTTGTCGTCCCTCTAAATTCTGAGTATGGGCCTGTATACGGGAAATATCCATCCCATCTTGCAATGAAGCCGTTAAACAATCTTTGAATAGATGTGGTCCCAAACCACTCACAAACTTGTGCACTCGATCCCCCATATCGGCCACCATAGTAGGGGCGTACCTGGCTAGAGAATTAAATTGCAGGTTATACTCTCGAGCACTCATGCTTCCTTGCTTTAGATTCAAGAACCTGTCCGCTCTAGCTCGGCGGACCTCGGGCGGCAAATAATGGCGAATGAAAGCATCAACAAACTCTTGCCAAACGGGAGGAGGTGCATTTTCTGTCCTCGATGCTATCCAGTTGTTATACCATAATACCGCCACATCACGGAGTCTATAAGAAGCCAACTCTACCGATTCAGTCTCAGAAGCATGCATGAGTTTCAGCGTCCTCAGCATCTCATCAATAAAGCCTTGTGGGTCCTCATCTGGCTTAGACCTGAAAAATTCTAGAGGATTTAGAGTCAGGAAATCACGGGCTCTTGTACTAGCTGAACGATCACTCGGGCCCGCATTCGGTCGTTGTGCCTGTGCGGCTACCAATTGCGTCAATAGATGAATACCTTCGGTCACTTGTTGACCCGAAGCGACTGGTGGAGGAATTGGAGCTGAGGCTCCTCCTTGCTCTTCTATGTTGGGCGAGGCCTCATTTTGTGATTCGCCCTCTTCTACATTCATCAGAGGCTCTCTTTCCGCCCGCCTCTTTGTCGTAGCTTTGCCCTTCCGGGTGGCTGTAGCTTTTCCCTTTGGCGGCATTCTGAAATCACAACACACTTTCAGGAGGAGCAAAGTCTTATGCATGGCTCTATCGCACGATCTCATAAGAAGAAAGACGGTCATTTTCCTAAATGCCCTGTAGCCTCCTGTCTATTGATGTGCCACGCAACACACCATAAATAAGACTCTACTAGACACGGCTCGTAGACACTTCCTAGGACGAACTGCTCTGATACCACTTCTGTCACGACCCGGCTAGGGGCCGTGACGGGTACCCGAGGCTGACCACCGAGCACCCCTTATTCCCTCACTTATCATAGTCATTTATGCTTCTTTATCATTCACAAATTCATAATCGCATGACAATCATTTTTCAGTGAAAAACACAATTAGTCTATACATATATATATATAAATGCCTTAGTAGACTATCAAAATAATATATGTAATATATTTATGCATACTGTAGTAGACTTGTGAGACCATCTAACCCACACTATGCATCTACGAGCCTCTACTGACATCCTATACATGTAGACGGAACAAGACTCCGTCATGCCCAAAATATACCTATGTACCAAAAGAATAATCATAAGAACCTTCGAACAATGGAGTGCTTTCAATCAGCTGACAGCTCCTAAGAATCCGGATCGAGCTCACCTCCCTGTCTACCTGTGGGCATGAACACATCGTCCAAAGAGAATGGACGTCAGTACGAATGTTGTACTGAGTATGAGAGGCATGAACAATAACAACACATCAAGAAAATAAAGGGAGCATCAAGTATGGAGCAACTGTACCTGGTTAGGAATCGTATGAAAAGTAATGCATGCTGACTTACTTTTATGCTTATCATCATCTCATGTATAGGTGCGGTGTGATAATCAGTAACATTAGCCCGCGTCCAGGCCTCCTGCGTCTGGGGTACCATCTCATGCCGCCCACTAGTGGTGTCTGCCCATGCCAATTGACCATGGTGTATCGTATAGCTGCCCGCTTTCGCGGTGACTGCCCGGCCAACTAGGCCCGGTGTAATATGATTATGACATGCTCATTATGAAATACTTATAATAATATGCTTATTAAAATATGCTCATCATTGTACGTGCATAAGGACTCTAGAACAAGTGTATTTTATCGAGGTGACGTAAGGTCGTGAACCCACGATTCCATTATGGGCATTCATGAACATTCTGCCTCACCTTGAAGGGATTAGTATGTAAGGTGAGTGTATAAAATGGACGACATCATTTACTTTATAGGAACGTCATATCATATCTCTTGACTCATATAGCTATTCATGATCTTAAGCTCATGGCTTTCCGGAATATAGGAGAATCATGGAAAGGAAGAATAATCATGTCATGGGATTCATGCCATAGAAATAAAAGGATTAGCCTCGCATACCTTTGTCACTTAATTAAGCTATCGTTCACTTGTTCTCCTTCAGTATCACGTTGCTACCTTCACGAGAGAATACGCATTATAGTTAGTCAATCGACCATAAGAACGCATCGTTATTTCTAGAGAAAATTGGGCAGCGTTTCCTTTGTTTCTACTACTTTTCTCATGTTCTATTTCAACTCCCAAATATTTACAACACTCACAATATCGTATCAACATTCATCACTTATCTATATTTAGCAAAATCCACCATTTTTTCTCCAATTTCTCCACATTTAATGGTTTTAGCTCATCATCATAATTTTTCTTACTTCACACCTATTCCATGGTATATACACCATTTATAACACATTCATCATCACAACATATCAACGTTCATGATTCCATTCAACTATCATTCAATTGTGACACTATTCACTCAGTAATGGCCCATTTTCTATGTTCTTCTACATTTCAAGCATCTTAGATTTCCAATACCTTAAATAACATGGTAAAGTCATGAAACATACCTTAGATGATGGTGGAACAAGCCTAGAGTGGAATCACTCCTTTAGCACCAAAACCCTTCTTCACCTCTTTTGGAATTTCTTGAAGGAGATGACTTCCAATTAGGTTTCATACACTTTGTTTCATAGATTTGGTGTTGATAATCATTGATTTCCTTGGTATTCTTGCGGTTGAAGTGTTTGGAGTGTTCTAGAGATTTCTAGGGAGAAATTTCGTGAAGATGAAATGAGAAAATGAACTGGGGTCCCTCCTTTTTAATAGCTAAAATCTGATTTTTATGAACAGTGGTCGAAATGCACAGTGGTCGTAAACCCCACTTTACGGGCCGTATACTGGTTTACGGTCTGTCCCCCATGTCCGTATTTAAGCATATCAGAAACAGAAAGGTTGGCTGAAGATCATGGCAGTTTACGACTCAGTTTACGGGCCGTATTTCAATTTACGGTCCGTATTCCAAGTCGTTTTTAACCATTCGAAGCATTTGACAGAAAGTTGAAATTTTTGAAATGTTGAAGGACGATGGCACTTTACGGTCCGTAAATCACTTTACGGGTCGTATTCCATTTTACGACCACTGGGCTGAAATGAAATTCTGCAAATTTCTTAATTCCAAAGTTCATAAATAGTCATTTCCTACTTAGTAAAACATCGCACACTCATGCCCTTCGTCGGTCTATTCATTGTTGGCTCACGAAAAATTTCCGAGGTGTAACAGTGGGCATGAACACATCGTCCATAAAGAAAAGGACATCAGTACAAACAATGTACTGAGTATGTAAGGCATGTACAACAACATAATAAAGACATACATAAACATAAAGCGAGGAGCAAACCTGTAACTGGTTGCCTCTTAAGGCGGAGTCATGCATGCTAACTTTTATAATAAAAATAATATCATATCATACATATATAATCTGCCCCACCATATAGGTACGGTGTTATCATCATTAGCCCGCGTCCGGGGTGTAAGCTGCCCACTGCAGTGGTGTGTCTGCCCGGCCGCCTATAGGGTGGCGCGGTGTTATACGACCCGGCCATGTAGGCACAGTGTGATCATACATAAAAATAACATAAGCATGCATGAGAGCCCAAGTGAAAGCTACAACTGTATCGGAGTGACGTAAGGTCGGTAACCTCTGATTATGTTATGGAATAGTCATGATCGTCATGTATCACCCTGAGGGAACTAGTAACATGAGGTGAGACTAACAATAAGAAGAACCATCAATGAAATCATAAAGATAAGAATATCGAGCTCATTATGGCATCATTATCATCATCATTATCATGGGACATATGTCATCTCTATCTCATAAGAAGCCCTTAAGAACCTTTAACCTTCATCTTTTAGGATGTAAGATCATGGGAATAAAGAAAAAGAATCACAAAATAAGAGTCATGCTTTTGAAAGAAAGGGACTAGCCTTACATACCTTTACATCTCTCCTACTTTGCCAACTAAACGCTTCCCTCCAAGTTTACGATTCTACATTCAAGAGAATTCGTACTAAGATTAGATAACCGGAAACATACTTGGAGCTAAGCTAAGGCGACTAAGGGCTAACGAAAATTGGGCAGTACTTCCTTTGTTTCTACAACTTTTTCCATATAATATAACAACTCCCAAACATCAATAACAACATCCATAATATCATAATCAATAAACTTTGTTAAGCTAGACATTATTCAATTCCCAAAATTCCCTTCAAAGTTATCCATAACCATAGTTACCACCCAATGTCGTATTCATTCACATATAATGCTTCTTTAACATCCTTAATATTATTCATAACAAGATTATACCCATAACATATCAAGAAATATCATTCAAGTCAAGTCACTATTCAAGAATACCACTATTTTCATATTTGAACTCCATATTCTACTTTCTTCCTCAATCCAAGTCATTCAACCATTCAATACTCTTATTAGTGTAAAATGAATACAAAACTAACCTTTGATTATGTAGGAATGGGCTTTGGATGAAAATAATTCACTTGGAGAAAACCCTAACTTCAATCCCAAAGGAATTTCTAGCTTCCGTTAACCCTAATGAACACCCATACACTTGATTTCCTTTGATTGTTGGTATTTGATCTCCCTTGAATTTGTGTTAATAAGATGTTGGAATATTCTAGAGCTCTTGAGAGGAGTGGAGAAGATGAGAAAAATGAAAAATTAGAACTTGGTTCACATATTTATACTTGGAGAAAAAGCTGTCTCGATCGAGTTATACAGACACTTATACGGTCCGTACAAGTGACCGTATATCCACCATCAGAGATTTTATTTTTCTGTAAAGGTTATACGGACCCTTATACAGACCGTGTAAAGTTATACGGACCGTATAAGTGGTCGTATAACTCCACTTTTCCGAAATTATTCTCGTCGAGTTGTTTGATCTCCAATCCTTATGGGATCTTCTTAACACTTGTTTAACACTTCATTAACAATCTAAATATCCTCATAAATCCTCTCCAAGGCATTACCAATCAATGGTTAACTCGACAGTTTGCAAAATCTTTCCCAAACACAACTTATACTTCACCTTCCTTTGACGAACTTAGTTTCACTAATACATATAACTTCAAAATCTTATTGTATGCACTTTAAAGCCACCAAATTCCCTTCTTATAATCATAAGAGACTCATGTTCACCTTAAGCTTGCGTTAGTCTATTTACGACATAATGACATGAAATTTCTGAGGCGTAACACTCTCCCCCCTAAGAACATTCGTCCTCGAATGTTAAGTTCTTGGGAATTCTACAGAAATTTTGCCAGAGTTTCCCCTATAATATGACACTACTATCCTGTCACAACAATCCACAATAACATCGCCTCACAAGGCTATAACACAATGGCAAGAAAATATGGCCACACATGACCAAAAACATTAAAAAGAAGGCATTACATACCTTATGATAATGGTGTCTCATTTTGAATCTCTTCCAGGGTTGGAAACAATTGCGGATATTTGTACTTCATGTCTTCTTCCACTTCCCAAGTGATTTCCTCTTGGGTATTGTTTCTCCACAAGACCTTAACCGAGGCTACCTCTTTATTTCTAAGTTTCCGTACTTAACTATCTAGTATGGCAATGGGTACCTCTTCATAAGCCAACTTCTCCGTAACTTGAACATCATCTATCGGCATGATCCTGGAAGGATCTCCAACGCACTTACGGAGCATCGACACATGGAAAACCGGATGAACTGGCTCAAGTTCTGAAGGTAAGTCCATCTCATAAGCCACTTGGCCCACTTTACAGACAATCTTATATGGTCTAATATATCGGGGACTAAGCTTTCTCTTCTTGCAGAATCTCATTACATCTTTCATCGGCGACACTTTTAGGAATACCCAAACATTGATTTGAAATTCCAGGTTTCGTTGGCGATTGTCTGCATAAGATTTTTGGCCACTTTGGGCTGTTAACAATCGGTCTCTGATAAGCTTGATCTTTTCCACCGCTTGCTGAATCATTTCTGGACCTATCAGTTGTGTCTTCCCGACTTCAAACCAGCCAATTGGCAACTTGCATCTCCTTCCATACAGAGCTTCATACAGAGCCATCTTGATATTGGAGTGATAACTATTATTATAGGAAAATTCGATAAGTGGTAAATGTTCATCCCAATTTCCTCCGAAGTCTAATATACATGCCCGCAACATGTCTTCCAAGGTCTAAATAGTGTGTTCAGCTTGCCCATCAGTTTGTGGATGAAATGCTGTGCTAAGTCTCACTTGAGTTCCCAAACCTTTTTGAAAAGACTTCTAAAATTTAGCAGTAAATTGTACTCCTCTATCTGTGACAATAGATACTAGGACACCATGAAGTCGCACTATCTCCTTACGATATAACCTTGCATAATCATCTGCTGAATATATGGTTCTGACTGGAAGAAAATGAGCTGATTTCGTGAGTCTGTCAATAATCACCCATATGGAGTCATACTTGCGCCGGGAACGAGGCAAACCTACAATTAAATCCATGTTGATCACTTCTCATTTCTAGATTGGAATTTCCATGGCTTGTAACAATCCTCCTGACTTTTGATGCTCAATTTTCACTTGTTGGCGATTGGACACTGAGCTACAAATTCTGCTATATCCTTCTCAATTCCATTCTACCAATATATTGACTTAAGATCATGGTACATCTTTATTGCTCCTGGGTGGATAGAATAACGAGAGTAATGAGCTTCTTCCAGAATCTGACGACATAGTCCTGCCACATCTGGCACACACAGCCTGTCTCGATACCGGAGAATTCCATCTGCAGAAACCTCAAATGGTGACTTTTCTTTCTCAGGAAATGTATCTCTATAGTGACTCAACTGGGGATCTTCATATTGGCGCTCTCTCACCTCCATATCTAAGGATGAAATAATTAGGTTATGAACAGCAACTCCTGCATTGCTTGAATCAATTAAACGAATTCCCAGGCTATCTAGCTAATGGAGCTGGCGGACTAATTCTTTCTTCTTCGCCTGAACTTCACATAGGCTTCCCATAGATTTGCTGCTAAGAGCATCAGCCACCACATTTGCTTTTCCCGGGTGATATAGTATACTCACATCATAATATTTTAATAACTCTAACTATTGCCTCTATCGAAGATTCAACTCCTTCTGTTTGAATATATATTTGAGACTCTTATGATCTGTATAAATATCAACATGTACACCATACAAATAATGTCTCCATATCTTCAGTGCATGAATAACTGCTGCCAATTCAAGATCATGGGTCGGGTAATTCTTCTCATGTTTTCGTAGTTGCCTGGAAGCATAGGCTATAACCTTCCTATGCTGCATTAGTACATAGCCTAACCTAACACCGGAGGCATCACAATAGACAACATAGCCTTCTGACTCTTCTGGAAATGTCAGGACTGGGACCGAAATCAATCTATCTTTCAATTCCTGGAAACTACGCTCACAGGCATCAGTCCATCAAAATTTTACTAATTTCTGAGTTTACTTCGTCAATGGCACTCAAATAGAAGAAAACCCTTCCACAAATCTTCTATAGTAACCTGCCAATCCCAGAAAGCTATGGACTTCAGTAGGCGTTGTAGGCCTTGGCCAAGTCCTCACGGCCTCGATCTTTTGAGTATCCAAGCGAATACCATCAACTGAGATAATATGGCCCAGAAAAGTCACAGAATTCAGCCAAAACTCACATTTTGAAAATTTTGCATATAACTCTCGAGTCCGAAGAATTCCAAGGACAGTATGTAGATGATCCGCATGGTCTGCTTCCGACCGAGAATATACTAGAATATCGTCGATAAACACAATCACAAATAAATCTAGAAAAGGCCCGAATACATTATTCATCAAATTCATAAACACTGCTGGAGCGTTAGTCAACCCAAATGACATCACCCAAAATTCATAATGACCATATCTAGTTCTGAATGTCGTTTTCGAAATGTCTTCCTCCTTGATTCTCACTTGGTGATACCCCGATCTCAAATCAATCTTTGAAAACCACTTGACACCTTGCAATTGATCAAAAAATCATCCATGCTTGGAAGTGGATATTTATTCTTGATTGTCACCTTGTTCAATTGTCTATAATCAATGCACATTTGTAGGGAGCCATCTTTCTTTCTTACAAACAAGACAGGTGCTCCCCATGGTGATGAACTAGGCCTAATAAATCCCTTCTCGAGCAAATCTTTCAGTTGTGCCTTTAGCTCTTTCATTCTACAGGAGCCATTCTGTAAGGAGGTATAGATATAGGTTTGGTGTTCGGCAGCACATCAATGGTAAAATCAATTTCCCGTTCCGGTGGAAGACCTGGAAGTTCAACTGGAAATACATCCGGAAACTTATGTACTACCGGGATGGATTGAAAAGTTGACGGTTGTGCTTCGATGTCATGAACTCGAACTAGATGATAAATATAGCCTTTAGCGATCATGTTCCTTGACTTAAGGTAGGAAATAAACCTATCTCTTGGGGATGCCGTGTTATCCTTCCATTCAAGTATTGGTTCACCTGGAAATTGGAACCGAACTATTTTCGTTCTACAATCCACATTAGCATAACAAGAGGCTAACCAATCCTTGACCATAATCACATCAAAATCCAACATTTCTAGTTCAATCAAATCTGTTGTAGTCTGGCGATCACATACCACAACCACATAATTTTTGTATACTTGTCTGGCTATTACTGGATCGCCAATTGGAGTAGATACCTCGAAAGGTTTAATTGGCTGGGGTTTCACCCCAATACGGCTGGCAGTATAAGGAGTGATATAAGATAACGTAGAACCCTGATCAATCAATGCTTGAACATCATAAGAGAATATGGATATTATACCTGTAACCATATCAGGGGAGGACTCAAGATCCTGTCATCCGGCTAAAGCATAAATACGGGGTTGGGGGCCACCTGAACTGGAAGCTATCCCTATGTCCCTACCACGACCTGCTGAAGCTTGGGGAGTCTGCTCTACGGGGTGCACGGACGAAGAAGAGCTGGTTTTTGATCCTGTAGGCTAGGCCCCAACTCTACCACCCATCGATGGAAAATCACGGATCATATGCCTAACCTGACCACAGGCATAACAAGCGTCGGAGCCTCGGCGACACGGACCCGAATGAAATCTACTGCACTGGCTGCATCGTGGTAACGGTTGTATCCTCTGACTGGGATCACCTCCAACCTGGGAACCCGAAACTCTCGAGCTTTGACCCTGTCCTGAATAAATGGGGCGGTCAAATCTCCTGCCCACAAACCGAGGAGGTGCACTAGTCACGGACTGGCTAGAATATCTGGAATATTGTTGCCGCTGACCCCCTTTATTCTCACTACTAGCACTAGCGGATCTGGCCCTCTTGCTCTGCCCTCTATCAATATCGCGCTTACCACTTTGCGGCTGTTGCTGCTCTTCTAAATTCTGGGTGTGGGCCTGAATACGGGAGATGTCCATCCCCTCCTGTAGTGAAGCTGCTACGCAGTCTTTGATCAAATGTGGCCCTAAGCCACTCACAAATCGATGTAATTGGTCTCCCATATCGGCCACCATGGTCAGAGCATACCGAGCCAATGAATTAAAACGAAGACTATATTCCCGAGCACTCATATTCCCTTACTTTAGATTCAGAAATTTATTAGCTCGAGCCCGACGGACCTCCGGTGGAAAATAATGGTTGATGAAAGCATCTACGAATTTCTGCCAAACTCGGGGAGTGCATTTTCCTTCCTCGAAGATATTCAATTATTATACCATAGAACGGCGACATCCTGCAGTCTATAGGACGCTAAATCCACTAACTCAGTATCAGAAGCATGTATAATCCTTAGCGTCCTGAACATCTCGTCTATAAAATCCTGCGAGTCTTCATTCGGCTTTGACCCGAAAAATTCTGGCAGGTTCAGACTCATAAAATCACGGGCTCTGGCACTAGTGGCTCTATCACCCAGACCCGCACTCTGCCGCTGAGCCTAGGCGGCAACTAGCTGAGTAAATAGCTGAATAGCCTTAGTCATCTGCTGACCCGAAGCACCCGGTGGAGGAACTGGAGCCGGAGCTGGGGCCCCTTCATGCTCCTCTGAAACAGGCGGAGTGTGAGAGGTATGAGATGGATCCTCATTGTGGGACTCACCCTCTTCTATATTTGCCGATGGCTCCGGTTCAACCCGCCTTCCGGTCGCAGTTTTGTGCTTCTGGATGGCTGTTGCTTTTCTCTTTATCGGCATCGCTGAAACCATACCGCATAATTAGGGAAAAAAGAAATCTTAGAAGATAGCTCTATCGCACGATCTATGAAGAAGAAAAACGGTCATTATTCTTAAGTGCCCTGCAACCTCTTGTTTATAAGTGTGGCGCGCTTCACATCCATAAATAAGAATCAACTGGACACGGCTCGTAGACACACCCTAGGACGGAACTGCTCTGATATCACTTTTGTCACAACCCAACTAGGGGCCATGACGGGTACCCGGAGCTGACTATCAAGCACCACTTATCGTGCTGACTATCATACTCAACCTAGGCATATATCATTCTCAACACAAACTTATCATGAACAATCTCCAAACATCTCCCAAAACATATATAAGCATAGGCCCAGAAGGCTACAAAAATGATGTACAAAATCTACAATTAAGAGGTCACATAGCATCTACAACCCACACATAAGTATCTACGAGCCTCTAACTGGACAGGACCCCGCCATGCCCCAACATGTACACAAATGAATATAACAAGAAATGACGACTCCGGAGTAGTGGAGTGCTCCTGCAAATTCGCTGTACAAGCTCCTAAGTGTCCGCACAGTCTCCCTGTCTACCTCTAGGCATGAACACAACGTCCATAAAGAAAAAGACGTTAGTACGAACACTGTACTGAGTATGTAGGGCATGTACAACAGCATAATAAAGACATAAAGAAACATAAAGCAAGGAGCAAACCTGTAACTGGTTGCCTTTTAAGGCGGAGTCATGCATGCTAACTTTTATAATAAAAATAATATCATATCATACATATATAAGCTGCCCGACCATAGAGGTGTGGTGTGATCATCATTAGCTCGCGTCCAGGCCTCCCGCGTCTGAGGTGTAAGCTGCCCACTGCAGTGGTGTGTCTGCCCGGCCGCCTATAGGGCGGTGCGGTGTTATACTGCCCAGCCATGTAGGCACGGTGTGATCATACATAAAAATAACATAAGCATGCATGAGAGCCCAAGTGAAAGCTACAACTCTATCGGAGTGACGTAAGGTCGGTAACCTCTGATTATGTTATGGAATAGTCATGATCGTCATGTGTCACCCTGAAGAATTAGTAACATCAGGTGAGACTAACAACAAGAAGAAACATCAATGACATCATAAAGATAAGAATATCGAGCTCATCATGGCATCATCACCATCATCATTATCATGGGACATATCTCATCTCTATCTCATAAGAAGCCCTTAAGAACCTTTAACCTTCATCTTTTAGGATGTAAGAAGATCATGGGAATATAGAAAAGGAATCACAAAATAAGGGTCATGCCTCTGAAAGAAAAGTACTAGCCTTACATACCTTTACGTCTCTCTAACTTTGCCGACTAAACGCTTCCTTCCAAGGTCATGATTCTACACTCAAGAGAATTTGTACTAAGATTAGATACCCGAAAACATACTTGGAGCTAAGCTAAGGCGACTAAGGGCTAACAAAAATTGGGCAACATTCCCTTTGTTTCTACATCATTCGCCATATAATATAAAAACTCCAAAACATCAATAACAACATCCATAATGTCATAATCAATAAACTTTGTTAAGCTAGACATTATTCAATTCCAAGAATTCCCTCTCAAAGTTATCCATAACCCTAGTTACCACCCAACGTCGTATTCCTTTACATATAATGCTTGTTTAACATCCTTAATATTATTCATAACAAGATTATACCCATAACATGTCAAGAACTATCATTCAAGTCAAGTCACTATTCAAGAATACCACTATTTCCGTATTTGAACTCCATATTCTACTTTCTTCCTCAATCCAAGTCATTCAACCACTCAATACTCTTATTAGCCTAAAATGAATACAAAACTCACCTTTGATTATGTAGGAATGGGCTTTGGATAAAAATACGTTACTTGGAGAAAAACCTAACTTCAATCCCAAAGGAATTTCTAGCTTCGATTAACCCTAATAAACACCCATACACTTGATTTCCTTTGATTGTTAGTATTTGATCTTTGATCTACCTTGAATTTGTGTTAATAAGATGTTGGAATATTGTAGAGCTCTTGAGAGGAGTGGAGAAGATGAGAAATGTCACGACCCAACCCCGTAGGCCGTGACTAGTGCCCGAGCTGGGCACTCGTACACATATCTGTTAGCTATAATCAACACACAACTAAACATAATCTGGAACTTAAAGAACCAGAATGTCATCTCAAAACGATCACATATTCATATATCAACGCAACCTGTCTCCTGAGGAGTGACAATATCAATAGATAACATGGTATATAAGCCGACAAGGCTGCCACTACACACACATCCCAAAACATATATATATATATACATATATATATATATATATATATATATACGCAAGCCGACGAGGCTGCTACTACGAGTGGGAACGTCCCAAAACATAAGTCATACTAACACAGCTGGACAACATATATACATATAACCCACACACATGTCTACAGACCTCTAAGAGTAACAACAGTAGCATATGACGGGACAGGGCCCCGCCGTACCCCTGGACAAAACACATATATACAACAAAAGGTTCTGTATCAAAAATCTGGGCTCCGGAACAACGGAGCTTTCCCAAAACAGCTGAGTTGGAGTCCTACGCAGAGGGGTCACCAACCGGCTATCTGTACCTGCGGGCATGAAACGCAGCCCCCCGAGGAAAGGGGGTCAGTACGAAATATGTACTGAGTATATAAAGCATGAAATACAGTAAAAAGGATCATAACTGAAATAGAGATTTTAGGAGACGAGTATGACAATCAAGAAATCACTGTACCTGTGCCTTACGAAACCAAATCATACACATCATTATCATATACCGTACCCGGCCCATTATGGGACTCGGTACCATAATCATATCATCATATTATCATATCATCATATCATCATATACATATATATACCGTACCCGGCCCTCTAGTGAGGGACTCGGTGAATAAAGTCGTGTACACGTATACCGTAACCGGCCCATCATGGGACTCGGTGCCATAATCATATATCACATCATCATATCATCATATCATCATATACTGTACCCGTCCCTTTAGTAAGGGACTCGGTGAATAATGCAGTGATACTGTGCACGATAACATACCCGGCCCGGGACTCGGTGAATGATACAATAACAGTATGCACGAGTAGAATATCATGAGCAACCATATACCACTACATCATCATATGATACTCAATAGAATAAGTGGACTAACGAACACTCGAATATCAAGACAATAGTCATGGTAAGTATGGATGTCAATAGGAACTATATCAAATAGAGCCTCAGGAATCATACGTCATGTGCCAAGATAATGCAAAACAGCTATTGGAAGTCAAGGACGTTAACCATTACAGAATCTTTAAGAATAGGAACTCTTACACACCAACTACTATCCAACGTATAGAGAACTCGAGGGGAAACTCAGTCACTTAAGAGTTCCAGCATCAAGAAGTAAATAAGAATCATGAATCACACTCAAGACTTATGAATAGAATTACCCCAAAGTTCATATCATTTATCACTTAAATCTAAGACATTCCAAAAGAAAGAAGGGACAACTTTACATACCTTTAGCGTTTATTCGCAACACAACACGTATACGCTGCCCAATAGCACTTCAACCTATATTAAGACGACAAGAACTACGGTTACGCTACGGGAAGATTCAAAACGTATTCTAACGTTAATAACCTCTTTCTAAACAATTAGACGACGTTTCGTTCATATTCAAACTAACTAATACAACCAAGCCAACATCAATAATCATACGTTCAAGTACCAACCCGAGACTATTCAAACAAGACTCGAGAACACTCCGGACCGCCTGTACAATATTCCAAACAGCCCATATTCACAATATTCGACAACAATCCACATACGACTACTACATATTCAAATTACTCTTAATAATTCATAATCGTAACACTTTCATCTAAACAACCTTACAATAGCCCAACCAACACACAATACAACATATAATCTTAATTACCATTAATCTTCCAAGCTTAACAAGAACAACAACAACATATTCTTTTCATCCAAATTCCTGAACTATACCAACAACCACACGTTACAACATTATTCGTTTAAATGCAAGAACTATACTAACAACATACTAACTTCTACAAAAGCCCACAAACAATTACAACTCCAACTTGAACCATCAAATACCCTTATTCTCATCATAGAATCCATAACAACAACGACCAAAACATCAATCAAAATCAATTCACCATTTCCTTGCAAAACAGCCTCCTACGGCTTCAACAATGATTCCACACC
Source organism: Lycium barbarum (assembly GCF_019175385.1). NCBI lineage: Eukaryota > Viridiplantae > Streptophyta > Magnoliopsida > Solanales > Solanaceae > Lycium > Lycium barbarum. The sequence goes on along the minus strand of NC_083343.1, from coordinate 54,728,598 downwards.
AACACACATAATTCCATGTACTCAATTCATATTTACTAAGTTACAACAAGCCTAAATCCTTACTAAAATATGTAGAACATGATCAGCCCTTACCTTAGCAACTTGACTTCTCAACTTGGCTAGAATTTGTGATTGAATTAATACTTGTTCTTGCTGCCCTATGGACTTCTTTCACGTCACAATCCGCCCTTCCAATTCAGTTAGAACACCTTGAAAAACCAATTTGAATCAAGGTTGGAAGCTTGCCAAAAATCAGCCATGGCCGAGAGCCTACAAGAGCATCATGGCATGTTTGTGGTTTCTCTTTCAATTGAAACTTGAAGACAATTATGTAGAAAACCTTTTGGCTTGATTTGCCATGGAAACATCATCTCTCAAGGCCAGCCATGGCCGTGAGCTGCCATGGCTGAGCTCCTTTCTCTTGAATTTCATTTTTGTGAATGAAAAATGAACATCTTAGTTATCTTTTTGGTATATATACGCCCTCCACAGTGGTGACACATGTCCAACCCTTGACATGTGTCCCATTATCCTCTATGAACCAATCATAGTCATCCATATGGTGTGGGGCCCACTTAGTGGTCTAATTAATCATAATTAATCACTAATCCCTACTTAATAATTTAATCACAATTTATTAATTCCTAATCTCCAATAATAATATTTTTACACTAAATAAAATATATAACAATTAATTCTAATTTAGAAACTAAAAATTAAGGGTTTCTATTCCGTGTCCGAGAAGGGTTCCGTCTTTAACTCGCGTCGATCCTTTGCGAATAACTTGACGTATAAAAATATGGGGTGTAACATCTTTCCCCCCTTTAGAACATTCGTCTTCAAATGTTAAACAAATCCTGAATTCCCAATACTTTCTCAAGTAGTCTCTTACCTTATTATGCCCTTTCTATACCTTTTCCGTTTGTTGACTCGCTTTAGTTCATTATAACGTATTTTAGGTCTCTACATAGTCATTCCTGCAATATCTCCTCCCCCTGCTGCTTCTGGTGGTAATTATTCCACGTCTTTGTCTTTACTCTTCTCTTTGTTTCACAGTTGGTTATCAGCTGCATTTCGAGCTGTCCTGCTAAAATGTCACTGTCTTTCTTATCTGCATACTGCTCAGTTGTACTGTCATCGATTGATTTGGACTTGTTCTCATGGTGCATGTAGTCATGATTCGACTCTTTCATTTTCTATTGTTATTCCCTTAAGATGACGTATCGTTCATTTCACTTTACCTCCTTATCTTTAAACAAGATTTTGTAATGCACAGGCGTTCCTCACTGGTTCGTTAGATCTTAATACTTCTGGAGCATTGCAAGCCTCTGGTAACCTGTAGACCCTTCGCAGATTCTACGAGTAAAATGAGATTTCCCAGAGGGTAACATTTTTGTACTCTAATATCCTTGCTTTACTCCGTTGTGACAATTCACATGCTGGAATCCTCAGCTTTATGTGTTACCTTCTGACTTTCTTTTGAAGGTTTTTGATTATCACTCGTTTTTACTTCTTGATCTTCGCTCTATAGGGTTACCTATCAATTAGTGCTTGGGTTCCCTCATATTACGACTTTACTATCATTCAGTAACCAATAATCCGCTTGTTCTGATTATCTCGGCTAAATCATTTTATAATTTCTTTTACTCTAACTGGCAATACTTTAGGCGTATTATCTCATGTCGTTTCTCTATCTTTAACTCAAACTTTGTTATTGCCCCTTTACTCCAATTTGTTCTTAGTTCTGCTATCATGCATCTTATTGCAATCATTACACGGGCATGTATAGTTGCTCTCATCCCAGAAAATACCTCAAAGTCTCTTATTTCTTTCAGTTGATATCAAAGTTCAACTATTGCTTTTGCCCTTAGTACTAATTATATCCCCGTAGTTTCGCCTCAACCCATCTTACACCTTTCTTTGGTGTACCCAAAATATAGCGACTATATTGTTGCTACCAAATTCTTACCCTTCTTATCAAGTACCCACTTGGCCTCATCTTTAACATACAATTAGTCGTAGGTTGCATAACTATTCTTGTACGATAAGTACATCCAGTTTTAGTCATAGTCTTTCCTTCCCCTGGTTTATTTTGCTCTGCATATCTCATTGTACTATTACTCACTTGCTGTCTATTTTGTCATACTCTTTCCCCTCTTTCTATTCAGCATTGGGTTTTCGCGTGTCCTACTATAGGAGAGATTCCCTATTCTTTCTCCGTTGCCACTTATGTGTCACAATATCATTAGACAATAACTCTGTTGTCAACATCTTAACCTCCAATCCAATATAGCCTTGCTATTCTTTATAATATTCTTTTAAGTTACTTGTTATCATTCTCTTGTCGTATTCTTCCTTCCTACAAGCCTCCACCTTCTGATGTCATATCATCCCAAGTCTTTACCAATAATTCTTAGCACTTTCTCCAATACCATCTTGGCTTCTATCCGTTTGTTGTTGGCTTTCAGATCTCCCTAACTTGCTTCAGCATGGGATCTCACTTGAAGTTTAAGTATTCACATTAAACGTGTTGCAGTACCAGTTGATTTCCTCTTACACTTGCATTTTTCTCATCCGTTTCCCCCCTTTAGGGTATACTTACATCATTATCTATTTATTTTTCCGCTCTATGCCTCCATTTCCAACTTCCAAATTCCTATGATTCTTTTTCCAATACATTTGGTATGGTGCACCATATCCATGTCTTCCTTTATATCGTCTATATCTTAGATTACCCAGGTATGAAACCCTAACACAATCACGAGGCGATGAGAACTCTCGATACATAGTACAAAATCTTATCTGATGGTTGGTACTCGAGTAATATAATTAATGTAGCAATTTGTCCGAAGCCACATTCCATTCATTCCAATCCGTAATTAGCTAGTGCTTATAGTCGTTTAATTTCTCCATTAGGTAGCACTTATATTCTAATGATAAGTGTCCCAAGCTTTCTCATAACACTATATTTATCCTACTTTTTCCTCCTTGTTGTATACCCAACGCTAACTTCTAACTTACTCAAAATCATATCAAATTCGTTTTAATAGTGGTCTTGTCTCATCACTTTTTCGTCGTAGTACACCTTAAGTTTGTAGCTATACATTTCCCTTTTATCCTATACTCATACTCAATTAGTTACGTCTGTCTTGAGTGCTTCCTTTAATATTCCTTTCATTCTTCCAGTCTATGTCCATCTTTTATTTTATGCACGAGGAATCTCATGCTACTCCTGTACCCTTCGGAAAGCATTATTTATGCATAACCTCTTTTATCATTCTCAAAACCTATTCTGTTCATCCCTATTTGTTCTTATCATCTAGTCATTCCTGGCACTCATTCTGCCTTATTGTTCATCTTCCTTTAGGTTGGTCTTTCACAATTCTGTCACTTGTATTACTCGTTTTTCCAATCTATACATATCATAACGCATCGCTATACTGTAATCCCACTCGCTTTCTTCTTATCTTCCTCTTGCTATTAACTCCTTCTCTCCCTGTGCTCGCTTTCACTTTCGTTACCACTTGACTTTCATTCTGAACTTTCCCTATAGAACTTTATAAGTCTTTCTTGTTCGTTCTACATTTGCTTTTCCGTTTCGGACTAACCATATCGTACCCTTTAGTGACTTCCTTGCTAGGCTTTACTCATTTCTATAACAATCCTTATGGTATTCACATTACACCCTGTTCGTAATCTATCCTATAATGTAATACTTCTTAATCTTATTCACGATGCTTACTATGTTTTAATTACACTCTATGGACTAGACGCACTTAACCCTTCACCCTTTTCTGATCAATCTTATCCTTAATACCTCACAAGTTGTCTTATCAATACCTTCATTATTTGTTGTAACTCTTCCTCCTCTGTACTTTTGTCTCAATCATACTACTATTCCCTTTTAACTGTAAACTCGTCGTGACTTATCCCTGCTTATTAGCTCAGTCGATACCTCAATATAACCTTCTCTGACCATCTTCTTTGCCTTAAGGTATGAAATAAACTTACCCCTCGGCGATGCTGTATTTCTCATCCACTCTATAATTGGCTCTCCTAGAAACTGAAATCGGACTATCTTGCCTCTACAATCAACGTTAGTATAACAAGAAGCTAACCAATCCATACCCATAATAACATCAAATTCAGTCATATCTAGCTCTATCAGATCTGCCTTGGTGCAACGACTGTATATGATCACCGAACAATCTTTATATACTTGCCTTGCTATAATAGAATCTCATACTTCTCAGTTCACTCAATACTTCAGATAAAATGTCTTGTTGAAATTTGCCACCTTTTTCTAAATCATCCCTTAGTATCGCAAGCCCTTCCGAATCATCCTAGCATTCCATCAATAACACGTGGAACACATGATCCATGACAGCTCACAAGTTTGTGTTTTCCTTCCACGAATTCCATCTCCAAATAGTTGATTAAGAACTAATAAAATGTCACCATGAAGTATTCTCCAACCACCACCAGAAGATAAACTAGAATCCGATAAGCACCACAGGACTTCCATTGTTTGATTCATATGGTTTACCCTCAGAATTTTTTTTTTGTCACGAACGGACTATTTAGTTCACAAACTACTTGCTATGGACTTTGTACTCTTCCAATAAAGTGAAACTTTATTGCTGGACATTTTTGTCCTTCAACGTGAGTCTTTTTCTAAGGTAAAATGTGGTTGGAAAGTATTTTGGTCCGTTCAAATGAATTGCGAATCCGCTGCTCATATACGCTTCTTCAGAACGAGGTCTCCCAAATAGGAATGACGCTTCTTATGGACGACGTGGGGGTATTTCTTAAAGCTTTAGTCCAACATAATAGATTTACCTTGCCGGTATCACCCTTCAAAACATATCATGAACCTATGTCTCATTCTCTTCCTTTCCTATTTCTAGGAAAATTTGGGCAGAGTTTCCTCTGTACTTCTTACTATCCCAAAACTTGTACGCAGGAAATACCAACAATGCCTCACAGGGCCAACGTATATACGCACATATCATATCGTATCATAGCCACACAGGGTTCCCAATTTCCAGTAAAAGTATAAAGGTGTCGGCACTTACCTCGTATGTTCAACTCAAGCTGCACTTGTTACACTTTCCTGTTAACTTTCCCTTTCAATCTTCAACTTTGCGTTTCAATCATATTTCAATGTTCTTACCTTATCCAACATGCCTTTTTCGCATCGTAACTTACCTGTGTACTTTGTAACTGTCAATATCATCGGTCGCTTTCTTCTGTCGATGTCGTTTTTCAGCTGAAATCAAAAGTTAGTACAAGGAATTGCATTTCCTATGGCTGGGCTCTATCGCACGATCTTAGATATGAAAGAAAGGTAACATCCTAAATGTCTTGTAGCTTCCTGTTTATAGATGTGGTGTACAACACACCGATAAACAAGACTCTACTAGACACGGTCTGTAGACACTCCGAGGATGAACTGCTCTGATACCACTTTTGTCACGACCCAACCCCGTAGGCCATGACTAGTGCCCGAGCTGGGCACTCGTGCACATAACTGTTAGCTATAAACAACACACAACTAAACATAATCTGGAACTTAAAGAACCAGAATGTCATCTCAAAACTGTCACATATTCATATATCAACGCAACCTGTCTCCTGAGGAGTGACAACATCAATAGATAACATGGTATATAAGCCGACAAGGCTGCCACTACACACACATCCCAATATATATATATATACGCAAGCCGACGAGGCTGCCACTACGAGTGGGAACGTCCCAAAACATAAGTCATACTAACACCGCTGGACAACATATATACATATAACCCACACACATGTCTACAGACCTCTAAGAGTAACAACAGTTGCATATGACGGGACAGGGCCCCGCCGTACCCCTGGACAAAACACATATATACAACAAAAGGTTCTGTATCAAAAATCTGGGCGCTGGAACAACGGAGCTCTCCCAAAACAGCTCAATAGAAGTCCTACGCTGAGGGGTCACCAATCGACTATCTGTACCTGCGGGCATGAAACGCAGCCCCCCGAGGAAAGGGGGTCAGTACAAAATATGTACTGAGTATATAAAGCATGAAATATAGTAAAAAGGATCATAACTGAAATAGAGATTCTAGGAGACGAGTATGATAATCAAGAAATCACTGTACCTGTGCCTTACGAAACCAAATCATACATATCATTATCATATACCGTACCCGGCCCATTATGGGACTCGGTGCCATAATCATATCATCATATTATCATATCATTATATCATCATATACATATATATATACCGTACCCGGCCCTCTAGTGAGGGACTCGGTGAATAAAGTCGTGTACACGTATACCGTACCCGGCCCATCATGGGACTCGGTGCCATAATCATATATCACATCATCATATCATTATATCATCATATACCGTACCCGGCCCTTTAGTAAGGAACTCGGTGAATAATGCAGTGACACTGTGCACGATAACATACCCGGCCCGGGACTCGGTGAATGATACAATAACAGTATGCACGAGTAGAATATCATGAGCAACCATATACCACTACATCATCTTATGAGACTCAATAGAATAAGTGGACTAACTAACACTCGAATATCAAGACAATAGTCATGGTAAGTATGGATGTCAATAAGAACTATATCAAATAGAGCCTCAGGAATCATACGTCATGTGCCAAGATAATGCAAAACAGCTATTGGAAGTCAAGGACGTTAACCATTACAGAATCTTTAAGAATAGGAACTCTTACACACCAACTACTATCCAACGTATAGAGAACTCGAGGGGAAACTCAGTCACTTAAGAGTTCCAGCATCAAGAAGTGAATAAGAATCATGAATCACACTCAAGACTTATGAATAGAATTACCCCAAAGTTCATATCATTCATCACTTAAATCTAAGACATGCCAAAAGAAAGAAGGGACAACTTTACATACCTTTAGCGTTTATTCGCAACACAACACGTATACGCTGCCCAATAGCACTTCAACCTATATTAAGACGTCAAGAACTACGGTTACGCTACGAGAAGATTCAAAACGTATTCTAACGTTAATAACCCCTTTCTAAACAATTAGACGACGTTTCGTTCATATTCAAACTAACTAATACAACCAAGCCAACATCAATAATCATACGTTCAAGTACCAACCCGAGACTATTCAAACAAGACTCGAGAACACTCCGGACCGCCTGTACAATATTCCAAACAGCCCATATTCACAATATTCGACAACAATCCACATACGACTACTACATATTCAAATTACTCTTAATAATTCATAATCGTAACACTTTCATCTAAACAACCTTACAATAGCCCAACCAACACACAATACAACATATAATCTTAATTACCATTAATCTTCCAAGCTTAACAAGAACAACAACAACATATTCTTTTCATCCAAATTCCTGAACTATACCAACAACCACACGTTACAACATTATTCGTTTAAATGCAAGAACTATACTAACAACATACTAACTTCTACAAAAGCCCACAAACAATTACAACTCCAACTTGAACCATCAAATACCCTTATTCTCATCATAGAATCCATAACAACAACGACCAAAACATCAATCAAAATCAATTCACCATTTCCTTGCAAAACAGCCTCCTACGGCTTCAACAATGATTCCACACCAACACACATAATTCCATGTACTCAATTCATATTTACTAAGTTACAACAAGCCTAAATCCTTACTAAAATATGTAGAACATGATCAGCCCTTACCTTAGCAACTTGACTTCTCAACTTGGCTAGAATTTGTGATTGAATTAATACTTGTTCTTGCTGCCCTATGGACTGCTTTCACGTCACAATCTGCCCTTCTAATTCAGTTAGAACACCTTGAAAAATCAATTTGAATCAAGGTTGGAAGCTTGCCAAAAACCAGCCATGGCCGAGAGCCTATAAGAGCATTCATGGCATGTTTGTGGTTACTCTTTCTATTAAAACTTGAAGAAAATTATGTAGAACACTTTAGGGCTTGATTTGCCATGGAAAAATCATCTCTCAAGGCCAGCCATGGCCGTGAGCTGCCATGGCTGAGCTCCTTTCTCTTGAATTTCATTTTTGTGAATGAAAAATGAACATCTTAGTCATCTTTTTGGTATATATACGCCCTTCACAGTGGTGACACATGTCCAACCCTTGACATGTGTCCCATTATCCTCCATGAACCAATCATAGTCATCCATATGGTGTGGGGCCCACTTAGTGGTCTAATTAATCATAATTAATCACTAATCCCTACTTAATAATTTAATCACAATTTATTAATGCCTAATCTCCAATAATAATATTTTTACACTAAATAAAATCTATAACAATTAATTCTAATTTAGAAACTAAAAATTAAGGGTTTCTATTCCGTGTCCGAGAAGGGTTCCGTCTTCAACTCGCGTCGATCCTTTGCGAATAACTTGACGTATAAAAATACGAGGTGTAACAAGAAAAATGAAAAATTAGAACTTGGTTCACATTTTTATACTTGGAGAAAAAGCTGTCCCGATCAAGTTATACAGACACTTATACGGTCCGTATAACTTTATACGGTCCGTACAAGTGACTGTATACCACAATCAAGGACTTTCCTCTTTTGTAAAGGTTATACGGACCGTATAAAGTTATACAGACCATATAAGTGGTCGTATAACTCCAGTTTTCCGAAATTATTCTCATCGATTTGGTTGATCTCCAATCCTTATGGGACTTTCTTAATACTTGTTTAGCACTTCATTAACAATTTAAATATTCTCATAACTCTTCTCCAAGGCATTACCAATCAATCCTTAACTCGATAGTTTGCAAAATCTTCCCCAAACACAAATTATACTCCACCTTCCTTTGACGAACTTAGTTTCACTAATTCATATACCTTCAAAATCATATTGTATGCACTTTAAAGCCACCAAATACCCTTCTTATAATCATAAGAGCCTCATGTTCACCTTAAGCTTGCGTTAGTCTATTTACGATATGACGACATGAAATTTCCTAGGTGTAACATATTCCTTTCATGATTCTTGTGTATTTACTATTTTCATGCCTTACATACTCGGTACATTATTCGTATTGACTCCCCTATTTCCAGGGGAGGGGGGGGGTCTGCGTTTCATGCCCGCAGATCCGCAAATACAGGTTGGTGATCCATCTATTAGGATATCAGCTCAGCAGATGTAGTTGATGCACTCTATTTGTTCCGGAGATGCTAGGAGTGTGCAGGGTCTTATGTTTATGTAGATAGGTACACACCTATGTATGGGTATGGTGGGGCCTTGTCCTAGCCACGTTGTGTTATGTTTTCTAGTAGAGGCTTGTAGACATTTATGTACAGTCAGATGATGCCCAGACTTGAGAATTCCTATGTTGTCACAAGTGGTTATGATAGCCTTATCAACTCATACAGTATTGCCAGTATATTCATGCAGATGAGTCTTTCAGATTATTCGATGCAGGCATGCTTTCCTTATGAGTCTATTGAGACTCATATGATGGCCTTGTTGGCCTATCTGTGTTTATGTTGATGTCATAGATGTATGTTTGTTGGTACTTGACTAGTACGGTCAGGTGCCCGTCATGGCCCTCCAGTTTGGGTCATGACACTGGCCCTCTTACTATAGCCCCAATCATACTTACGCTCACTCCTTCGCTGCTGCTATCGCTCCTCAAGATTCTAGGCATGGGCCTGAATGTGAGAAATATCCATACCTTCCTGAAGTGAGGCTATCAAGCAATCATCAATCAAATGTGGTCCCAAACCACTCACAAACCGGTGAACACATTCTCCCATATTAGCTACCATAGCTAGAGCATACCTAGCTAAAGAATTAAAATGAAGGCTATACTCTGGAGCACTCATATTCTCATGTTTGAGGTTCAGGAACCTATCAGCTCTGGCCCGCCGAACCTATGGCGGTAAATAGTGTCGGAGAAAAGCATCTACAAACTCTTGCCATACCGGTGGAGGTGAATTTACCCCTCTAGAAGCCACCTAGGTAGTATACCAATGAACGACCACATCTCGCATTCTATACGAGGCCAAATTTGCCGACTCAATATTTGAAGCATGCATTACCCGCAATGTCCTCAACATCTCATCTATGAAGTTCTGCGGGTCCCCGTTTGGTTTTGACCTAAAGAATGCTAGAGGGTCTAAGTTAATGAAATCACGAACTCTGGCGCTGACAGCTCTATCACCATGACCCGTACCCTACCGCTGAGCCTGAGCGGCTACTAGCTGGGTCAACAACTGAATGGCCTCTCTCTTCTCTTGGCCTGAGGCATCCGATGGAGGAACTGGGGGTACTGGAGCTGGAGCTGGGGCTCCTCTGTGCTCCTCTAAAGCGGGTGGAGTATGAGAGGACCGAGATGGAACCTCATTCTGGGACTTGCCCTCCTCCACATCTATAGGCGGTACCCGTTCAGTCCTCCTATCTCCTGCTCACTTGCCCTTCGGGGCCACTGTTGTCACGACCCAGCCCCGTGGGCCGCGACTGGCACCCTACTTGGGTACCCAGACCAAATTACATATTCATTGCCAAATCCAAACTTATTTCAGAATTTCATAAAAGTCATATCAAACATAGTTTATATCAAAATATGTCTTAAGCGGTCGCACAAATCAAAATGTCATATCGGATCCAAACTGCGCGGCGGAATAGACATCGCCGGTCGAAAATGCAAATATAAGCATAAGGGCCATTCAGGGCCATCAAAACAAACGGACCGTTTTAAGACCAGAAAACAAAGTCATACAAACATATATAGGACCCTCGCCCCACATATATGACTACAGGCCTCTATGAACTCAAAACAAAGACATATGGCGAGACAGGGCCCCGCCGTACCCAAATAGTCAAATGTGCAGAATATACATAGCAAAAGGGAGTCTGTACCAAAAGTGGACTCCGAGTCAAGAAGGAGTACTTCGAAGTAGCAAAGAGTGAAGCCTACAGTGGAGGATCACCAATATCTGCACCTGTGGGCATGAAACGCAGCCCCCGAAGAAAGGGGGTCAGTACGAAATATGTACTGAGTATGTGAAGCACAGAGTGCAGAAATATGAGCCAAAACTGAAAGCAAACCAGATATCAAAAGGGAAGTACCAATCAGTATGTCCAACATCCGTATCAAATCATATACATATACATAATGCAAACGAAATCATGCAAACGCTCGAGAACGTGGTCGCCACTCCGACGCTGGCGCCACACACAGCATAACACCAGAAGGTTTCAAGTCTCCGTACATCCCCGAACATAAACATAAGTGAGCGTATCGCATCACTAGCCATATCACAGCATAACTCCAAACGAAACCCGGCCCTATGGCGAGGCCTCGGGAACCGTAACACAGCATACGGCCGAATTATCATAGGGCGCACGAATCATAACCGGCCCGGGAACCGGTGAACGAAGTCATAGTAAGGCACGAGCGGAGTCGTGAGCGAACAAATGCAAATCATATTTCAAAATAGCCTTTCAAAACATAATGATTTCATAAGTCATTTCATAGTATAAAATAACCGAATACTTAGTCGATACAAAGTTTTATTTCACAAGATGTTTCCCAAAATGGTACGTATGGCTCAAAACGTAACTTAGCATATCATAATATTCAATACATATCTCGTGGGAGGAAGTTCCAAAACCGAAAGTATCATATCAAGCTTTATTCGAAAGGACCGCCCAATAGGACAAATAGGGCGTCTCGGGGTTAGCGGGCCCACCTCGAGTCAAATTGAGGTGGCGAACATAATTTACGAACATTTAAAGGCCAGAAGATTATACATAATGATTTCAAAGTAACCCGATCACATTTCGATAGGTTTCGAACATTTGGTTGCATTCTAGCCAAAATAGAGCCTTTAGGCTTCAATTGAATTGAATGAATAGTAGTCGTTTTGTAGATCGGGTTTCGAGGAGCAGAAAGGCTCCGGAGGTTCCAAAATTCACCTAACACACTAAGACATGCCAAACGAATAAGTGGGAAGCTTTACATACCTTACTGACGTCTTATGCTCTCCCAAAAGTCAAGTCCCGTTTCGTCCGAAATCTGCAAATGGTCAAAGCTACCAATTTGAGATCCTTAGGCTTAAAAAAATGCCATTAACTTCATTTTTGCCTACCGAAATTTCGGCAGCATTTCCCCTATAAATCTAACACCCCCGAGACTTAGCTCGGCTCAAAATACATCAACAACAACAGCCCACACATCATCAAACAACACAAATCATATTCAAACCATACTAACTTCAAAATTCTACCTTATTACATAAGTTGGCAACTTTTCATTCAAGCTTCAAAATTCCAAATCTATATCCACATTATTGTATTCATTCAATCATTCAAGATTATTCAATCACATCCCAAATATATTCCAAACCATATACGAAAGTTCCCGAAATTCATTATTTTCCATATTTCATTCAAAACATCAAAAGTCACGACGAACATTCTAACTCGCGTCGCTTCATTCCGAATTCCTTAACATCAACCATAAATCATATTTAAGGTCTTTAGCACCCTAGATATACAATGATATACACAAATATACTAAAGGTGTATACTTTCCGATAACGTTCCGAAATCATTTTCCAATGCCAAATCAATTCATTAACTAATCATTTACGTCCTAAATGTCACAACGACGCTACGAACCAACTAAACAAGATCAATTCACATTTATTTCTCCTTCCTAAAGGCACACGACCACTTTGCAAAATATACACACACCCACGGCTTCATTCATACATCAAAGTTACGGGATTCTCGTCTATTCTCAATCCTTAACATATTCATATCAATTCCATAACATTAAAGTGTAAGAATTCTCACCTTTTCTTGAAACCCCGACTTGTCGCAAACGTAGTTCTTGTGCCAAACTAATTATACCCCATTGAAGAGGGTCTCGAGCACTTCACAACTATGGGAAGAACAAGAATTTTTTATCAACAACAAAGCTTGGAAATTTTTCTTTCTCTTTTTCTTTAGCTTCGGCCGAACCCCCTTTTTTTTGTGGTGTTCTTGAATTTGTTTTAATCTAGATAACTCTAAGTGTGTACATCATATATATCCATATAGGAGTCATGTGCATAGCACGTGACTCTTTAAAAGTGGGCTTGGACCATTCTATGGCCGGCCACTTTAAGTTTTCGGCCTCAAATTTTTGTGTTATATTTTCTTGGCCCAATTCATAAAACGTCCCGTTTTGTAATTCCCGAAACTAATTTCCGAAATTCCAAATTTACCCTCGGCCTTCCCCGATGTCTTAACATTAATGATTCCATAATCAACATAGTCATATTCACTAAAATCAAAATATTTCCTTATAACACACAACTCTTAATTATTTCTCGATTTCCAATTTTACAAAAACACGGAACATAACATTCTCCCCCCCTTAAGAACATTCGTCCCCGAATGTTAAATTAACCTTATAAAGTCTTATGACCCAGGCGGGGAAGTCCTTTATTATTAGTGACATACAAAATTATTTTTATCAACCAACATAACAAACTGAAAGGTTTAGATTACCTGTGGACGTCGGGAACAAATGGGGGTATTTCTTCTTCATCTCGTCCTCCGTCTCCCAAGTCATCTCCTCCCGATTATTGTTGCGCCACAGGACTTTGACGGAGGGAACTTCTTTAGTGCGTAGTCTCCGCACCTGTCGATCCAGAATAGATACAGGCTGCTCGTCATAAGATAACTGCTTCGTCACCTGGATGTCATCAACTGGGAATATCCAGGAAGGATCACCAATACATTTCCGCAACATAGACACATGAAACACCGGGTGTACGGCCTCCAAGTCGGATGGTAAGTCAAGCTCATAGGCGACCTCGCCTATCTTTCGAACGATCTGATACGGCCCAATGTACCGGGGGCTCAACTTACCCTTTCTACCGAATCTCATGACACCCTTCATGGGCGACACCTTCAGGAATACCCAGTCGCCAATCTGGAACTCTAACGGTCGACGTCGTCTATCTGCATAAGCTTTCTGTCGACTCTGAGCAGCCAATAATCGTTCTCGAATAAGCTTTACCTTATCTACAGCTTCCTGGATCACATCTGGCCCAATCAGCTTAGTCTCGCCCACGTCAAACCAACCAATAGGAGATCTGCATTTCCTGCCATACAGGGCTTCATACGGTGTCATCTGAATGCTGGAGTGATAACTATTATTATAGGCAAACTCAATAAGCGGCAAATGATCATCCCAGCTGCCCCTGAAATCAATAACGCAGGCCCGCAACATATCTTCGAGCGTCTGAATAGTGCGCTCGGCCTGCCCGTCGGACTGAGGGTGAAAAGCTGTACTAAGGCTCACCTGAGTCCCTAATCCCTCCTGAAATGACCTCCAGAAATTAGCTGTAAACTAGGCACCTCGGTCAGTAATGATAGATATAGGGACTCGTGAAGTCTGACTACCTCTCTGATATACAATCTGGCATAGTCCTCAGCCGAATAAGTAGTCCGAACCGGAAGGAAATGGGCTGATTTCGTCAGCCTATCAACAATAACCCAGATAGAGTCGTACCTGCGTGGAGTGCGCGGTAACGCAACAATGAAATCCATATTAATCATCTCCCATTTCCAGGCTGGAATTTCCATCTCCTGTAATAATCCACCGGGCTTCTGATGCTCGATCTTAACTTGCTGGCAGTTCGGGCACTGACTAACAAACTCAGCAATATCTTTCTTCATGCCGTCCCACCAATACAAACACCTGAGATCCCGATACATTTTAGTCGAACCAGGATGAACAGAATACCGTGCATTATGGGCCTCGCCCATAATCTGCCGCCGTAAGCCCGCAACGTCCGGTACACAGAATCTGCCGTCATATAATAATACTCCTTCAGGCGAGATCTCAAACTGAGTCTTTGCTTTATTAAGGGCCACATCTCTGTACTGAATCAAAAGAGGATCTTCAAACTGGTGCTGCTTTACCTCCTGAACAATAGATGATTCAGCAACTGGACGAACAGAAATCCCAGAATCTCCAGAATCTGCCAAACGAACTCCGAGGCTGGCCAGCTGATGAATATCACGAACCAACTCTCTCTTATCAGATGGAACATTAGCCAGACTGCCTACGGACTTGCGGCTAAGCGCATCAGCTACCACATTGGCTTTCCCCGGATGGTACAGAATATCAACGTCGTAATCCTTTAGTAGCTCAAGCCATCTCCGCTGCCGCAGATTTAGTTCCTTCTGCTTAAAAATATACTGAAGACTCTTGTGGTCCGTATAAATATCAACATGGACCCCATATAAATAGTGCCGCCAAATCTTCAAAGCATCAATCACCGCGGCCAACTCAAGATCATGAGTGGGATAGTTCTTCTCGTGCGGTCTGAGCTGCCGGGAAGCATAGGCTATAACTCGACCGTGCTGCAGCAATACACATCCTATCCCAATACCAGAGGCGTCACAATAGACAACATACCCGTCAGATCCCTCTGGAAGAGCCAAAACTGGTGCTGTAATCAATCTCTCCTTCAGCATCTGAAAGCTGCGCTCGCAGGCATCTGTCCACTGGAATTTTGCTGCTTTCTGGGTAAGCCTCGTCAATGGTGCTGCAATAGAAGAAAAATCCTCCACGAACCTGCGATAATATCCGGCCAATCCCAGAAAACTGCGCACCTCTGTCGGTGTAGTAGGCCTGGGCCAATTCTGTACAGCCTCAATCTTCTGCGTATCGACCCGAATACCGTCTGCACCGACAATATGGCCCAAGAATGCCACAGAAGTTAACCAGAATTCACATTTGGAGAATTTAGCATATAACTTCTGCTGACGGAGAACGCCAAGTACCGTCCTCAAATGATCTGAATGCTCCTCGGTTGATCGCGAGTAAATCAAAATATCATCAATAAACACAATAACAAACATATCCAGAAAGGCCGAAATACCCGGTTCATCAGATCCATAAATACCGCTGGAGCATTAGTCAGCCCGAAAGACATAACTCTGAACTCATAATGCCCGTACCGGGTCCTGAAAGCGGTCTTCGGGATATCTGACTCCCGTACTCGCACCTGATGATAACCTGAGTGCAGATCTACCTTCGAAAAATAGTTAGCACCCTGCAGCTGATCAAACAAGTCATCAATCCGGGGGATGGGATATTTATTCTTTATAGTCACCTTATTTAGCTGCCGGTAGTCGATACACATCCGCAATGACCCATCTTTCTTTCTGACAAACAATACCGGCGCTCCCCAGGGTGATGTGCTGGGTCTGATAAAGCCCTTATCCAACAAATCTTTCAACTGCTCCTTCAACTCTTTCAACTCAGCCGGTGCCATCCTGTACGGAGGAATAGATATAGGCTGCGTATCCGGCATCAACTCTATAGTAAAATCAATCTCTCGCTCAGGAAATACATCCGGAAACTCACTGACGACCGGAACAGACTGAAGGGTAGGTATCTCCGCTGCAGTATCGTGCACACGAACCAAATGATAGATATAACCCTTCTGGATCATCTTCTTATCCTTGAGGTATGAAATAAACTTACCCCTCGGCGATGCTGTAGATCCGAACCACTCTATAACTGGTTCCCCTGGAAACTGAAAACGGACTACCTTTTTCTGGCAGTCGACATTAGCATAACAGGAAGACAACCAGTCCATACCCATAATGACGTCAAACTCAAGCATGTCTAACTCTATCAAATCAGCCTTAGTGCTACGATCATAAATGGTCACAGAACAATCCCTATAGATCTGTCTCGCTATAACAAAATTCCCAACTGGCGTAGCTACCTCAAATGGCTCTATAGGCTCAGACACTATCCCAATTTTACTAGCAACGAGCGGGGAAATATATGATAAAGTAGAACCAGGGTCAATCAATGCATATACAGATCTGGAGAAAACCAGTAATGTACCTGTGACGACGTTTGGCGAAGCCTCCTGATCCTGGCGGCTGGCCAAAGCATATATGCGGTTCGAGGGACCGCTAGAACCTGAAACGCCACCGCGGCCTCGACCGCGTCCCGCCGGTGTCGGCGCACCTCGCCCTGCAGGGCGTGCAACAGATGGGGCCGATGATGAACCGGCGGCTGACCCTGTCGGCTGAGCCACACTACCAGAACCGCTGGCCAACGGACAATCTCTCATAAAATGGCCCTGACCACCACACGAAAAACAGGCTCCAGTGGCTCGATAGCACTCCCCAGGATGAGACTTCCCGCAATGAGAACAACGGGGCCTGGGTGGTCTGGCCTGGCTGGGGCCTCTGGATACCTGTGAACCTGCCGCTCTGGAGCTCTGACCGGCCCCAGACGGTCCTGCACTGTCAAATCTCCAGCTGCCTGACTGAGTACTCCGGCCGGACGGAGGTAGCTGTCTGCCTGACTGCTGCTGCTGAGGCTGTCCGCCTCGAGAATCCCCGGAATAACCTGCGGACCTAGCCCTCTTGGGCGGCCTCCTGTCCCGGTCTCTACCAGAATGATCAGACCTGTGACGATCCTCCATACCCATCGCATAGGCCTGAAGTCGGGCAATGTCCATATCTGTCTGCAATGACACTGCCATACAGCCGTCGATCAAATACCGATCCAATCCCATAACATATCTGTGCATCCGATCGGACATGTCTGCTACCACGGCCGGTGCATATCGGGCCAGAGAATCAAACTCAAGATTATACTCACGCACACTCCGATCCCTCTGCTGCAAATGTAAGAATCGGTCGGCCCGTGCCCGCCGCAACTCTGGGGGTAGAAAGTGGCGGGTGAAAGCAGTCACAAACTGGTCCCACGTAGCTGGGGGAGCACCCTCACCCCTGGATAACTCCCAAGTCTCATACCAGTGAGCGGCAACATCTCGAAGCCTGTGCGAAGCCAGCTCGACCGACTCGGTCTCTGAAGCCCTGACCAAGTCCAGTGAGCGTCGCATCCCCCGAATAAAGTCATGGGGGTCCTCGTCGGCCTTAGACCCGAAAAACTCTGGAGGGCCACATAATAAGAACTCCCGAACTCTCAGGCTGTCCTGCCTGTCATCATCATCATCGTCCCTACGCCCGCGTCTGCGAGCTTGACCTGCTACTAGTGTAGTCAGCAACTGTACAGCCTCCCTCAGGGTCCTATCCTCTGCCCCTGGCTGAGGAGCTGGAGTCTCAGGAGCGGGTACACGGACCTCTGGAGCTGCTGAAGGTCCTGCTCCAGGCTGTACTAGTGGGGGTGTAGCAGACACCTCAGAACGAGGCACAACCTCGGGCAAATCATAGACACGAGCCCGTGTAGCGCGCTGTGCCTGACTAGTCTCTCCCATCCTCGCTTTGCCCTTCTGGGCCGCCGTTGCCTTCTTCGAAGGCATCACTGCAAACACAATAGCGAGTCAGATCAAAATCACCCTAGTAGCACAGCTCTATCGCACGATCTAAGATTCCAAAGAAAGTAACATCCTAAATGCCCTGTAGCTTCCTGTTTATAGATGTGGTGCACAACACATCGATAAACAAGACTCTACGGGACACGGCCTGTAGACATTCCGAGGACAAACTGCTCTGATACCACTTTTGTCACGACCCAGCCCCGTGGGCCGCGACTGGCACCCTACTTGGGTACCCAGACCAAATTACATATTCATTGCCAAATCCAAACTTATTTCAGAATTTCATAAAAGCCATATCAAACATAGTTTATATCAAAATATGTCTTAAGCGGTCGCACAAATCAAAATGTCATATCGGATCCAAACTGCGCGGCGGAATAGACATCGCCGGTCAAAAATGCAAATATAAGCATTAGGGCCATTCAGGGCCATCAAAACAAACGGACCGTTTTAAGACCAGAAAACAAAATCAGACAAACATATATAGGACCCTCGCCCCACATATATGACTACAGGCCTCTACGAACTCAAAACAAAGACATATGGCGAGACAGGGCCCCGCCGTACCCAAATAGTCAAATGTACAGAATATACATAGCAAAAGGGCGTCTGTACCAAAAGTGGACTCCGAGTCAAGAAGGAGTACTCCGAAGTACCAAAGAGTGAAACCTACAGTGGAGGATCACCAATATCTGCACCTGCGGGCATGAAACGCAGCCCCCGAAGAAAGGGGGTCAGTACGAAATATGTACTGAGTATGTAAAGCACGGAGTGCAGAAATATGAGCCAAAACTGAAAGCAAACCAGATATCAAAAGGGAAGTACCAATCAGTATGTCCAACATCCGTATCAAATCATATACATATACATAATGCAAACGAAATCATGCAAACGCTCGAGAACGTGGTCGCCACTCCGACGCTGGCGCCACACACAGCATAACACCAGAAGGTTTCAAGTCTCCGTACATCCCCGAACATAAACATAAGTGAGCGTATCGCATCACTAGCCATATCACAGCATAACTCCAAACGGAACCCGGCCCTATGGCGAGGCCTCGGGAACCGTAACACAGCATACGGCCGAATTATCATAGGGTGCACGAATCATAACCGGCCCGGGAACCGGTGAACGAAGTCATAGTAAGGCACGAGCGGAGTCGTGAGCGAACAAATGCAAATCATATTTCAAAATAGTCTTTCAAAACATAATGATTTCATAAGTCATTTCATAGTACAAAATAACCGAATACTTAGTCGATACAAAGTTTTATTTCACAAGATGTTTCCCAAAATGGTACGTATGGCTCAAAACGTAACTTAGCATATCATAATATTCAATACATATCTCGTGGGAGGAAGTTCCAAAACCGAAAGTATCATATCAAGCTTTATTCGAAAGGACCGCCCAATAGGACAAATAGGGCGTCTCGGGGTTAGCGGGCCCACCTCGAGTCAAATTGAGGTGGCGAGCATAATTTACGAACATTTAAAGGCCAGAAGATTATACATAATGATTTCAAAGTAACCCGATTACATTTCGATAGGTTTCGAACATTTGGTTGCATTCTAGCCAAAATAGAGCCTTTAGGCTTCAATTGAATTGAATGAATAGTAGTCGTTTTGTAGATCGGGTTTCGAGGTGCAGAAAGGCTCCGGAGGTTCCAAAATTCACCTAACACACTAAGACATGCCAAACGAAGAAGTGGGAAGCTTTACATACCTTACTGACGTCTTATGCTCTCCCAAAAGTCAAGTCCCGTTTCGTCCGAAATCTGCAAATGGTCAAAGTTACCAATTTGAGATCCTTAGGCTTAAAAAAATGCCATTAACTTCATTTTTGCCTACCGAAATTTCGGCAGCATTTCCCCTATAAATCTAACACCCCCGAGACTTAGCT
Source organism: Lycium barbarum (assembly GCF_019175385.1). Lineage (NCBI taxonomy): Eukaryota > Viridiplantae > Streptophyta > Magnoliopsida > Solanales > Solanaceae > Lycium > Lycium barbarum. The sequence goes on along the minus strand of NC_083343.1, from coordinate 54,708,328 downwards.
CGGCTCAAAATACATCAACAACAACAGCCCACACATCATCAAACAACACAAATCATATTCAAACCATACTAACTTCAAAATTCTACCTTATTACATAAGTTGGCAACTTTTCATTCAAGCTTCAAAATTCCAAATCTATATCCACATTATTGTATTCATTCAATCATTCAAGATTATTCAATCACATCCCAAATATATTCCAAACCATATACGAAAGTTCCCGAAATTCATTATTTTCCATATTTCATTCAAAACATCAAAAGTCACGACGAACATTCTAACTCGCGTCGCTTCATTCCGAATTCCTTAACATCAACCATAAATCATATTTAAGGTCTTTAGCACCCTAGATATACAATGATATACACAAATATACTAAAGGTGTATACTTTCCGATAACGTTCCGAAATCATTTTCCAATGCCAAATCAATTCATTAACTAATCATTTACGTCCTAAATGTCACAACGACGCTACGAACCAACTAAACAAGATCAATTCACATTTATTTCTCCTTCCTAAAGGCACACGGCCACTTTGCAAAATATACACACACCCACGGCTTCATTCATACATCAAAGTTACGGGATTCTCGTCTATTCTCAATCCTTAACATATTCATATCAATTCCATAATATTAAAGTGTAAGAATTCTCACCTTTTCTTGAAACCCCGACTTGTCGCAAACGTAGTTCTTGTGCCAAACTAATTATACCCCGTTGAAGAGGGTCTCGAGCACTTCACAACTATGGGAAGAACAAGAATTTTTGATCAACAACAAAGCTTGGAAATTTTTCTTTCTCTTTTTCTTTAGCTTCGGCCGAACCCCCTTTGTTTTTGTGGTGTTCTTGAATTTGTTTTAATCTAGATAACTCTAAGTGTGTACATCATATATATCCATATAGGAGTCATGTGCATAGCACGTGACTCTTTAAAAGTGGGCTTGGACCATTCTATGGCCGGCCACTTTAAGTTTTCGGCCTCAAATTTTTGTGTTATATTTTCTTGGCCCAATTCATAAAACGTCCCGTTTTGTAATTCTCGAAACTAATTTCCGAAATTCCAAATTTACCCTCGGCCTTCCCCGATGTCTTAACATTAATGATTCCATAATCAACATAGTCATATTCACTAAAATCAAAACATTTCCTTATAACACACAAATCTTAATTATTTCTCGATTTCCAATTTTACAAAAACACGGAACATAACAACTGTAGCTTTTCTCTTCACAGGCATCGTTGAAATTATAACACACGTTTAGGAAAAATGGAATTTCGATAACATGGCTCTATCGCACGATCTAAGATGAGACAAAAAGGTCAGTTATTCCTAAATGCCCCTCAGCCTCCTATTTATAAGTGTGGCGCGCTTCACATCCATAAATAAGACTCTACTGGACACGGCTTGTAGACACATCGTAGGGCGAACGGCTCTGATACCTTTTTTGTCACGACCCAACCGGAGGGCCATGACAGGTACCCGGAGCTAACCCATCGAGCACCTACTAACATCCATCTCATAATCGTATCTAGATGGACCACACAACTAACTCATAAATATCATAAACTTTAAGAGACACAAGTTTAATAAATATATGCTCGTCTATGTAAACATCATCAATTGTGCTTATATGCGCAAGCTGACAAGGTTTCCAAAAATGATATACAAAAATATGAACCGATGAGGTTACAGAACATCTAGTTATATACATCTATCTACGAGGCTCTACATGGAGTGCATAGAATCATAAGGACAGGACAGGACCCCACATGCCCATATGTATACAAAAAGAATAGTACCAGCTGAACTGTAGCTCCAGAACAAATGGCGCGCTCCTGTACAATCGCTGATGAAGCTGCCTAGAGGTCTGGTCTGTCTCCCTACCTACCTTGGGGCATGAACGCAGTGTCCACAAGCAAAAGGACGTCAGCACGAATAATGTACTGAGTATGTAAAGCATGAATAACAACATAATAAGGATATGAAGAAACATGAGATAAAGGAGATAACCTGTATATCTGATTGCCTCTTAAGGCATATATCATGCATGCTTAGCTTTGGAAAAAAAATACATTTTCATACATACATATATAATATAAGTGTTAGTGTTGCGGAACGTGCAACCCGATCCATATATCATATCATCTCGCTTCCGGGACATCCCGCGTCCGGGTAATATCATAACTTGCCCACTGCAATGGTGCGCACATCTACGTGCTTTCCCGACCGACTATAGTGCGGCGCGATGTGAGAAAATACATACATATCTATAGCATGTATGAGAGCTCAAATAAAATGTTACAGCTTTATTGGAGTGACGTAAGGTCAGTAAACCTCCGATTTGTGTTATGGAATCATCATCATAGCTATATCTCACCCTAAAAGAACAACTACCATAAAATGAGATCAACAACAATGAATAAAACCAATAATCACGGAACAAGCTCAATAATATCATGAAAATATCAAGAACTATAAGCTTTTGTATCTCTAGAAATGGAATCATCATCATCATCATCATCTTCATTATCATCAACATCATGGAGAACATTTATCAACAATATCATAAGAACCTTGAGAATTATGAGCCTCTAACATTTCTAGGAGTAGGGATATTATGGATATCATGTGTAGGTTCACAACAAAGGAGCCATGCCTTAAGAAAGAAAGGGTTAGACTTAACATACCTTTATGTCTCCTTAACTACTTAACGTTCTCCTCCTGAGCTCGCAAATCTACATTCAAGAGGATTCATACTAAGGTTAAGTCTTAAAAACACTCATAAGTTCAAACTAGAGTAACTAATGAACTAGCGGGATTTGGGCAGCACTTCCCCTATTTTGTCTACTTCCACAAATTTCCAAAACAACTCCCAATCAACCATAACAACATCCACAATACCATAATCAAAGAATTATATTCAATTTAATCTCAAATTTATCCAAAATCTCCTTTCAAATTCACCTCATAGTCATCAACTTCAATTCAATACTTTGTGACTTATCCACTTTGATTCTTTTCCTTTCCAAGAGTTATTAAAACTTTTAACCAACTCAATAATATAAATAAGATGGATAACAAACCTTATAATAAAATAACTTCACCTCACTCAACTTCTCCCAAGATCAACTTCATCACAGCATTGAAGAGAAGCAAGAGCAATCATCTTCCATGGGTTATCTTGAGGTTTTGATGTTTGATGTTCTCTTTTAATGGTGTGGAAGGTTTTGGAATGTTGTAGAACCTTCATGAAATCTCAAGAACTCTCTTATAATGTGGGGAGATAAGTGTGGGAGGTGGATATGAAATAGGGGTCCTTTGGGGTTTAAAAGGGGTTGGAAACCGCCCCACCGCTCTGTGTTGTGGGGAGTGTGCGGCACCACAAACTTGATATGCGCCCGCATACTCCTTCCACAACATGGGGGTGATACTAGGAAGTGATACCAGCCAAAATGGAAAGTTTTTGGTCATTTTTCTGCACAACAAACTTAGTTTGCGGCTGCATACTAGTCCACAAACTTCGATTTTCGCGAAAATGCGTTCTTTTCGATTCGTTCGACCTCCTATCCTCATGAAACCTTCTTGGAACTTATATAAAACTTCATTAAACATCTAAGGAGCCCTATATATTCCTCTCAGGGTGTTGCTAAGCAATGTATAACACAAATGATACGACATCTTCCCAAAACATGACTCCAACTCCAATCCTTCAACGAACTTACTTCTGTCGTTTCATTTAACTCTGAAATATTAAGGTACATACTTAAAATTATTAAATACCCTCCTTAATCTTGTAAGTCTTCATGTCCACTTTGAACTTAAGTTATTTTACTTATGACGTAACAACGCGAAATTTCCCAAGGTGTAATATATTGATACCATAATTGAATATGCAAAAGGTAGAGAACAGGTGCTGAGAAATATTGGTCATGATATAGATGAAATTATGCATACTAAGGAGGCTAGTCCTGATCCTAGTGCAGTGGTGGTACAATTTTTAAGTGCAGACAATGATACTAATGACAAGTATGGGGTAGGTGAATTTCATGCAGATGATCTTGGAGAAAGTCTCAATATAGCTATAATTACAACTGTGATCTCTGACCATGATCATGTTATGGGAAAGATGGAAAAATTTAGAGAGAGAGTAGTGGAGGGTTTATATCCTGTAATGGTGAGTTGCATTGAGAAGCCCAAACATTAGGAGATAATACTAAGCAGTCTTAATTGTGATCAAGTAACTTTGTTGAAGAAAGACTCTCCAATGAAGAGCTACATAATATAGTCTCTCACAACATCAGTGTAGTAGATGAGACCCCTCCAGTTGAAAAGAACGCAAATATAGTTGAGGATGTTGACGAATCACTGATTGAGAACTTCAAAAAGGTGGCAAAACAGGCATATATATCTCCAAAATCAATTTCCAAGGGTGGGAAGAAGGGGAGAAAACAAGATGCAACAAAAGTTCAACAGGCTACAAGGGTTTTTCCAACAAAGGGTACCAAAAAGTCCAATTTTAAATGATGATTAAATCTATTATTTGGAATAGCTCAGTTAGGAATCAACAAGCATTTCATAAGCTACGGATGCTCATTAGACATAATGGATTTTCTATTATTGGATTGATTGAGCCACAAGGAAATTGGGAAAGAGTCAGGCTGGAGCAAACCGTTCTAGAAAGATATGGTTTTTTAGGGAAGAGAATGTGGATGCAGAAGTTCTTTCAGATTCTGAGCAGCAAATAACAACGAAGTTTTATTTGGATAATCATTCTAAGCAGCTTGTCATTGCATTGGTATATTCTAAATATGATGCAAGTGAAATATTACAGTTATGGGATAGTGTCATGCCCCAACCCTAGGGAGGCATGGCTGGCACCCAGTGCTTTAGTTGACCCCGAGCGTACAATCTGTAACTCATGAACTCTGAACATACATGTAAGCTATCTGGCCGACATGGACAAATGTAAGAGAAACATGACATCTCAGGCAGATAAGGCTGAGTGCTCTAAATCTGTAAATGAATAACATCTCTAAAAAATGGGATAATCCTAATACATACACATATGTGTATATATTTACACATATGTGAACGGGTTGACAAGTGTCACGCCCCAAGACCCACCCTAGACGTGACCGGCATCCGACGTCATGAACAACATCGGAAGAACCTAAACGATGCAATAATAGCATTTGAACCCGCTAGGTTCAACATTAGCCTCCAACAATTTAATAAAATAAATGCAAACAGATCATGAATATAAGAGTTAAATCAGCGAAAGTCTTTATAATTTAAATAATTCAACCAAAGCATGATAGTGTGCCTGAAAGAGTTAAACAACAACTCTTCTTCTACCCACATTCGAATGTATACTAAGGAGCTTCTAAGAATAAGGAATAAATGTCTAACTCATCGGGACACAGCCCGGAAACTAATATAAATAGATGGAATTAAATAAGTAGGGTGTCCCACGAATGAATGTGTGGGCTCACCCAATCAGCAGCAACCGCAAGTCCTTCCTGAATGCCCGAAGTATCAAGAACCTGCTCTTCACCGTTACCTAACATACCATCAAAAACAACAATGGTATGCCTGACTACTTTGTACTCAGTGAGTGCCTCGGGGACAACAAGTTATATGAAAATAAAGTACAATAATACATAAAGAAATCAGTCTTGAAAATCATGTGAAAACCAATGTAAGAACATTTATTCAGTTTATGTATCGCAATAAGAATTACCAAAATCGATTATAAGGCCTCTTGTCAAGGTACAACTTCAAATATGCCTTTCTATTGATCATACTTAACAACAACAATTTCATGAGAAAATAAGAGTATCACACATGCCAATACAGGCCTAAGAATCAAGCACATCGAAGGGGTGACCGTAGAGGTTCCCTTGTCACAGCGCACCACACCAGAATATGAAATTCAGCGGTGGCTATCCCTCCTCCCGAATATCTAGGCATAATCATACCCTAGGTAGCGAACCCGGAAGTGGCCACTCTTCCTCCCGAATAGCTAGGCATTATCACACTAGGATCCATAGTGGCTACCCTTCCTCCCGAGTAGCTAGGCCAAACACAACAACAAAGTTCATAGCATAGAAGTCGATGCACAATTTATCTCAAAGTAGTCACACCATCAAATAGCATTAAAGTTCATTCTGCCATTATGAAAATCCATAGTTTCATAGATAATCCTGAAAACGTTTCCACTTCTTTAAACAAGATTCCTTTGTCTTAGTTTCTTTGTAAAATCATCAATACCAACAATTAACCATCATCACTGATCATCTCTTTTGTAGAAGAAAACAATTATGATTTCATATACGTATATAGAAGATAATACAATCAAGGTTTAATGTGGGCTTGTCCCCTCACTCACACCAACCACAAGCAAAGACATGAATTAAGGTTTTGCATGAAAAGTTCACCTTTTTATTCAATAAATAACCTTTGAGAAGAAAACATATATCCATGATAAGGTTTTTAAAAGAGAGACATACCTTAGTGTGTTAAACAAAGTTTAACAATTCACTTTCCTAGTGAAGAACACCCAAACCTAGCTTGAATCACTTTAGGGAGAATTATGTTCCAAACCCTAGGTTTTAGTCACAAGAATCATGTTAAGAATCATGGGTTTGTTGTTAGGATTGATAATCAATGATTAAGATGTTCTTACCTTAGTGTTGGAGCCCTAGAGAGATATTTTCAGCCTTAGGGTTTTTTAGAGTGAAATGAATGGAAGAAAAACTAAAATTTTGTAACTTATATAATTTAAGCCCGCCAGGCACAAATGACGGTACAAAGGACAGAGCGTCGAACAGAACGACGGAGCGTCGATCTGCTCCGTCGAATGGTCTTTGTGCTAGGTCAATTCGACGGTACAAACGACGGAGCGTCGAACAGATCGACGGAGCGTCGAACAGATCGACGGAGCGTCGATCTGCTCCGTCAAAGTCATGAAATTTTAGTGAGCAACTTTCTCTTCCTCACAATCGACGGTGCAAAAGACGGAGCGTCGAACAGAACGACGGTACAAAGGACGACCGTCAAACCTTCTTTTCGTGAAACTGTAGAGACTTTTAATTTTGACCATCTCCTCTTGGGTCTTTAGCCTAAATTCATGCACGTAACCTAACATATAAGGTTCCAAAGGACTCATCCAGTGCTTTCGCACTCTATACAGATTTACAGGATGTTACAACAAGGCTAGCATTCGTCTCTACAAACAGCAAAACACAACACAAGATATAAACAAGGACCGACAAGGCCACCATGTTGATACACTGAACATATAGGACACATCTACAACCCTCTAAGAAGAAAAGACTATACTATGGTCGGGATAGGGCCCTGGGCTACCCATCATGTCTATAACCACTCAAAATAACTCCCAAACTCTGGACCTAGTAACTTCGGATGAAATGAAGCTTACCAATCAAGCTGGTACTCTGAATGTCTATTAGGGATGCCTATCTATCTGCCTGTCAGAACCTACAGGCATGAAACGCAGCGCCCCCGGTAAAAGGGACGTCAGTACAAAATAATGTATCGAGTATATAAGGCAACTGAATAACTGTAAACTGAAATTGAACTCATATACATAATATACTGAATGAAATTTGAAGAGTCAATGATAATCTAAAAGCGTACTTACCTGCTTCTGACTCACATCATATAAGCAATAAAATAATTTGTCCGGCCACATATAGGGCACGGTGTGTATCTGCCCTGCATTACAAGGCTTGGTGTATATCCGCCCGACCACATATATAGGGCTCGATGTATATCTTCCCGGCTACATATATAGGGCTCGGTGTGTATCTGCGGGCCACATATATTGGACTCGGTGTGTATCTGCCAAACCACATATATTGGGCTTGGTGTATATCTTCCCAACCTTATTAATACGGTTCGACTTGGAAGAAACCCTAAATAGATTCACAAATGCAGAAATTAACGATAGTAAGAATTTAGGGATGGGAATTGAAGAAATAAAAGATGAGAATAGATGGATTAATTCAACTACCAATTGTGATGAATCATCAACTAAAAGAAGAATCAATCCAAGGAAGAAGGGAAATTGAACTCATACATGGAGAATCTAATCCTAGATTACCCAAGATATGATCAATGTAAGAGTTAAGGGAATCCACCCTAAATCTTAGTTAAACCTAACTCCATACAAGGAGAAAACTACTCTCAATGAGTTTCTTCAACAATCAACAACTTAGCAATGAAAATAAGCTAAGGCAAGCTTATATAGTTTTGCCTTTACATGCTTAGCCACAATTATTAAACTGCTAGTTACATTTGGCATTTAACTACTAAGCCCTATTATAACAAAGGTCCAAAAGTGGCCTTTGCGAAAATAACCCCACATGGTCCGTTCTACACTTAAATTGCAATCCTAGCCTCGACTTTGCACTCCTTAGCCACGAATTGTACTTCTAGCCATCTTTGCACTTCTAACCACGTTGTGTGGCTTCTACCAATGGGCCTTCATCTCCATGTCTCTTCCAAGAAATTATCCACACCCTTGTGGCTTGCTGTTCAATGGCCTCCAAAGGCCCCATCTCCTCTTCCAAGGGTATGTGGCATGGAAATGCACGTCCAAAGCTTCATTACGAGTTTTGGCCTTCATAATCGTCCATGAGCTTCCTAGGATCATATCACTTACAAAGCTCGGTGTATATCTGCCCGGCCTTACAAGGCTCGATGTATATCTACTATATAACTATCCGGTTATATATATATATATATATATATATATATATATATATATATATATATATATATATATGCATACTTTTTAACTTCTCGACTAATCGAATAAGTATCAGTGAAGCTGAATTCCTGACAAGGGTATCTATAACAAGTTCAACTAACATACTAAGAGTAGAGTATTTCTCTTTTGAACAATATGTCGGGTTATACTAAAATACGGACTCATGCCACAAGAAGGAAAAGGAATAACCATTACATACCTTGCGAAATATAATCTGCCCAACAACCACGATAATCTCAACTCGCCGCACCTTAATCTACAACAATGTAAATGACGCTATCGTCACACTACAACTAGTACTACTATCGTATTTGGAACGATAAAATTATTTTATAACAAAATAGGCAACATCTCCCCTGTTTCTTCCACATTCCTCAAGTTCGTAATAGTTACAAGAACAACCCAAACAACTAGCACCTCTATAATAAGCTTGCAACCCAAAACAATGATACAACGAGCTGCAAGCTAAGTTTACGGCTATTAAAGCTATACCTTCAAAATCTTTCTTCTTTCAAAACATGTCAACAACAAGAACCACAAACACATACTCAGGTTACACCATCAATTTCCAGTCATAAAATACCACAAGAACAACCTCAAAATAGTTCGACAAGCAACTACACAACTACGATTTTTGACTTTTATTTCTTGGGTTTTCAACCGTACAAGCTAGCTATGACTTCTACAAGATCAAATACATGAAGGAATGTAATCTTACCTTAGATCACATAAAAAAACTCTCCACACAATCTGGAACAAGTCCAAAATCAGCAACCACAAGAAGAACAAGAAACTCACTAGCACCAGGGGATTCCCGACGTTAGATTTGCATTGTTTACCTTAGATTTTTGTCTTGGATCGTGTATAACTCTTAGAGAGGGTTTTTGGGAGTGTATGGAACCTAAAAGTGTTGAAAATGAGATAAGAAATGAAGTCCACCATTATAATAGCAATTTGGGAATTTCCACCGCCTCAAGTGGATCCCAAAGTGGTTACCTGCGCAGTCTCGTGAAAATGCAAATATCTCTACGCCAATGTCTTATTGACAAACGGTTTAATAGTTTAGAAACTAGACTCATAGACCTTAAATTTGGTGGGTGGATCACCCCATAACTTCCAGTATATTAGGAGAAAAGCACAGTGACATGTTACACCTCGTACTCTTGGAAAAGCGTTCATTAAGTTTAAACATAGTAGTAAAATAACTTTGGACTACAAAGAGCGAAGTATTATTAAGTATATTGTATAACTGAAGAATGTATAGAGGGAATTCCTGTCATGACCCAACTAGAGGTCCATGACGGGTACCCAAAGCTACCCTACTGAGCACCACCTAACTCACTTGTCATCACATCCAATCTGAGCATACACCGTTCTCATCATGAAACTCAATACGAGATAGCCTTCATTTACTTCCTAAACATATATAGGCCCATAAGGCTACAAAATGATGTACAAAACATGCACTAATAAGATCATGAGTGTTATAGCCCGTATCTTGTACATTTGGAAATCCCAAAGTCGTCGTGGGAAGTTAAGGACGAGATCATTTTCAAAAGTTATTTTAATAGACGAGTTGGTTATAAATATTATTTATGAATATTATTGCATGGAAATATTAAGAAAGGTTAAGGGTAAAAAGGGGAATTCGCAAAGTGGTCAATGGAAATAATGTGGAAGCTTAGGGGCAAAATGGTAATTTTACAAAGTTCAAGGAAAAAAATCCATGAAGGAGCCATGTTGGCCGTGCATTATATGCCATTATTTTAAGTATTGGGGGCTATTTGTAAATTCTAAAAATGTGGGGGTCAAAGCTTCTTCAAGAAGACAATTAGTCTTCTTTGAATAAGCTTAAGGAAAAATCAAGAAAATGGGAGAATTTTCTAGAGAGGGGCATGTGCCCCTCACATGATTGGACACACATATATATATATGTTGTCTTCTAATTCAAGACAAGTTCATGAAACTTCAAGAAAGAAAAAGAAATGGAGAGCAAAGAGAAGGGCAAATTCGGCCAAGCCATGGAAATTCAAGCCATAGAAATATTGCTCCAAAAATTATTTTCTTGTGGTATCTCCACTAATTCAAGGGTCCTCTACAACGTGGCATAATTGTTTCGGAAGATAAGTCATCCGTTTCGTCGTTCCCGCATCCGAGGCAAGTTGAGAAGTTGAAGAAGAAAGGTGAGTTTTAACCTGGTTTTATGTGTTATGAAGGGTTTATATGTGTTGTAGTATGCTAAGATGGAAGAAAGTCATGATAGAAATCAAGGTGAAGTTGAGGTCGTGTAAGTGGTGTTGGGCCGTGTGTGTATGTTGTGATGAAAGTTATGAATTAATGTTAATTAGTATGTTTTGAATATTGTAGTGTGAGGAAAAGAATGAAAATCATCCTTAGGTGTGTGTTGAAAAATGAACAAATTGTCGTTAGCATTTTAGTTGCCGTCGTTATGGATTCTATGATGAGAAGTGTAAGTTTAATGACTCAAAATAATGTTATGTTGGTTGTGGGATGATTTGGAAATTTATGTGAATTTTATGTAATTTTTGTATTTAGGAGAATTGTATTGTTAAGGTGTGGGGTAATGGTGTAAGTTATGAATTTGGAAGAGAAGAATGTGTTTGGTGCAGTTCTCGGGTTTGGAGGAAATTTCGGGTGAGTTGGAGCCTTGTTTGAGTTGTTTGAAATATTGTGTGACTTGAATTTGATATTGAAGTTGAAATATAAATGTTAGTATTGTTATTGATAATTTGGCCGGGTTGAATTCCTGGAATGTTGACAATTGGCCGAGTTGAATTCTCAGGTGTGCTGTTGTTGATTTGGGGCCGAGTCATATTCTCGGGGTTGGTATATTTACAGGGGAGGTGCTGCCAAAATTCCGGCAGAATATAAGTGAATGTGTTTGAAAGGTTAAGGCAAGTATATGATAATGAAACTAATGAATGGATGAATTCTCTTGCATGTAGACAAACAAGTTGGATGCATAAGCGTAGCTGGTAAGGCGCGACACAGGTATGTAAGGCTTACCCTTTCTTTCTTTTGGCATGTCTTAGAGCCAAGTAAGGTGTGATATTGATATATTTGGGCTATTCCATTCTATGATTCCGAGTCTGTTTATGATTTGTATGTCCTCCCTAGTTTAAGTATCTAATAATCCTGATAGGCGGATTCTGACTTAGGTGTTCTGACATCCGTATTTTGACATAAGTATTCTGGTCTGAGAATTCTAACATAAACATTCTGATGTAAGTATATGGCATAAGCGTTCTGGTATGAAAAGTTTTGATACAAATAAGTATTCTAAAGTAAGTATTCTGACATAAATACGCTGAGATAAGTATTCTGACATAATCCTTCTGATATAAGTATTCTGGTATAAGTAATCTGTTACGGATATTCGGATAGTACGTTAGGTTAATCCCTTGAGTCTTGATTATGTGCATTTAGTTTCTCATTTTCTGCTCGTGCATAGAGTCTGTTTCCTTCACCGAGTCCCGGGCCGGTTTATATCGTGCGCGCTGTTTCCGAGTTCCTCGCTTGAGGGCCGGGCGCCGTATATGAATTTTGAAGTATGATGTGTTACGAAGTATGATGTGTTCTGGTTCGCTGAACCACATATGATCTGCTATTATGATATGATATGATGATTGTGTGTCAGAGATTGGAGCAACACTTCTGGAGTTAGATGTGTCACGACCCAACCTCGTAGGCCGCGACTAGTGTCCGTGCTGGACACCTGAACGTACCCAATAACCCAAACCAGCATATAAGCAGAATATTTAAATGTAAAAGTCAATTGGCGTTATTAATTATCACAGATTAACGGATAAAGCACAAGGAAGCCGATCAGGCTGTCACAGATCATACTAACCCAAATAATATGCAGAACCCACTTGTATGTCTACAAACCTCTACAGAACACATCAGAATCATAAGACGGGACAGGGCCCCGTCATACCCCTGAACAACATACAAATGTACCATAGCAAGGACTGTACCAAACATAGGCTCCGAACAATAGAGCACTCCAAGATGGCAGAATATAGTCCTAACATGCGGATCAGCAAATCTGTAGTCTGTACCTGCGCGGCATGAAAACGCAGCCCCCGAAGAAAGGGGGTCAGTACGAAATATGTACTGAGTATGTAAAGCATGGAACGTAGTAAACAAAGTCATAATCGAAGCAGAAGATACAGAAAATGAACGGAATATCTAGATTAGCAAAGATGCTGATCATAAAGCATAAATAGTATTTGCAGAAAACGTATGTCATACCTGGTCCCACTACGGGACAAAATCATAACCGAAACAGAACGTACAGAAAAGTGAGTGTGATATCCAGAGTATCAAATGCATATTTTCAAAACATGAAGAGTGTGTACAAAGACATATGCCATATCATATCCGGCCCCTGCCAAGGGGCTCGGCAGACAGAACGTGGCCACCCCCCGACGCTGGTGCCACAACACATAAGGATCAGAAAAGGGGAATAACCCCGTAACATAGCATAACATATCAAATGGCCATATCAGATCATATCATATCATGTCAGAATAGTGTACATGGCACAACATACTCCACAACCCATGTACATATATACCCCCCTCACATCGAGGCACGGCGAACAATGCAGTGGAAGACGCTTGAGAACATATCCTGGCTCGGGCTCAGTGTGGGAAACATGGAGGCATCCACGAATGGAGTAGTGAGAAACTAAATGCAATAAAATACCATGTATACTTCCAGAGACTCAATGAGGCATATCGAGTGACAAGTCAAAACAATGAAATCAGACGGAATCATAGTAAGTAAACTTCGGATGTCATAATGGGTTACGGAGGCATAATCTTTCTGACATCGTTTCCAATATCCAAAATAGTTTATAAGACTTAACGGAGTATTTAAAACAATTCTTTAGATAATAGTTAGAGGAGTAGTTAAGACATTTCCTTTAAAGCAGCTCGAAGACAAGTCATAAATACAAAAGGGGTAAAATCGGAAATAGTGGGCCCACCTCGGGACAAACGAAGCGGTGGGCTCAAATTATGTATTTTAAGCTTGTGGGGTCACCTATAGAGGTACTAGGGACATTTCATAACTTTCTAAACAACTTGTGAAAGTTTGCCTAATTCTTCCAACAAAGCATACCTAAAAGGTTCAATTCTATTGAATGAAAAAGTGACAATTTCAAACGCGGATTCCGATGGACAGAATATATTCCGGGGCTCAAATCCGATCCTAGTACACCTAGGACATGCCAAAAGAAGAATCGGGATAGCTTTACATACCTTATATGCTCTTTACGCCTTTCCTAATTCAATTCCCGTTTCGCCCAAAATCTGCAATTGGTCACATTTACCAATTCTCAATTTCCAATCTTTAAGTATTCAATCTTTATTCATAATTGCCTACAGAAATTTGGGCAGCATCTCCCCTATACATATAGCATCCCCGAGAATTTAACTCGGCCAAAACAATCAACAACAACTCAACAACAACACCAACAACTACAACAATCAATATAGGACACAATATAACACAACTAGTCTTCTTTCCGACATAATGCAAGAACTTTCATTCTGACTTCCCATTTCCAAACCAATCTCAATGTTTTCATATTCATTATTAATCTAGATTATCACAATATAATTTTCACCATAATCACAACTAGAATACAACATAAAATTCAACTCATATATGTATACAACATACATACACTCACGGCTACATATATATATATATATATATATATATATATATACACTTTGTAAACTTCCATATTTCCATAGTTTCTACTCATTTCCATATACTACAACACAAACAAACCTTCATAACATAATAAAAAGGTATGAATTCCTACCTTTTTCTCCAATCTTCTTCACTTGTCCAAAGTGTGAGATTGATGAAACTAATGCTCAATCTTCCAAAACAACTACACCAAGTTGTAGAGTGACCTTGAATTAGTAGGAATTCAACAAAAAAATAATTTTAGAGTCAAGATTTTTTTTAGGGTGATTTTTCTATGGCCAACCCGAAATGGCTCTTATGTTTGCTCTTGGTTTTTCTTCTTTCTCTTCTTTCTTTGTTTCTTGAAACTTCTATTAGATAGTGACCATTTATAATTAATTAGCACATGGAAATATTCATTAAAACCATGGGTTGGGCCTCACTTGGCCGGCCACCCCTTAAACATTGGGCCTAAATTTTCATTTTATTTTTTTGGGTCATCTCGGTTGATCCCGAGTTAGGCCTAGCCCACTGACCTTTCGACCTTAAAACGTTCATATCTCCTTGTACCGACATCACATAGGAACCCACGACCTATGGATAGAAAGCTAATTCAATTATCTACAACTTCTATTTCATGGTATCTTTCCAAATTCCAAACTTATAATACCGTTTCTTGCCCCTCAAAGTCAGGTCACCCGAAAACATTTTCTTAAAAATATTCGTTTTGAGGGCTTCCACTTTGATTTGGCCCAAGGGTACTTCATGAGTTGTGTTTAACTTTACATATGTGATTCATATGACTTTTCAGATGTTCCAAAAAAAATCTCGGTGTGTGGGCCCCACCCCAGCAAATAATCCGACGTTCAAAAATACGAGATATAACATCCTCCCCCCCTTTAGAACATTCGTCCTCGAATGTTAAATTAGCCTTATAGGTCTTACAAACACTCCGGGGGAGTTTCTTCTTATGAGTAGCACACATGAATTATTTACCAATTAATATAACAAGTTTAGAGATTTAGATCACCTGTAGGTGTAGAGAACAAATGAGGGTACTTTTTCTTCATTTCATCCTCTGCTCCCCAGGTCGTTCCTTTTTTATTATTGTTTCGCCATAAGACTTTAACAGAGGGTATATCTTCGGTACGCGGGCTCCTCACCTGACGATCCAGAATAGCTACAGGTTGCTCTTCTTAAAACAATTTCTCCATCACCTGAATATCATTCACTGGAAATGTTCTGGAGGGATCACCAACACATTTGCGGAGCATGGACATATGAAATAGGCGACATTCCCAATCTTTCGAATAATCTAATAAGGTCCGATATATTGCAGACGGAGCTTACCCTTTTGGTCGCATCGCACCACGCCTTTTATAGACGATACTCTAAAAAATACACAATCACCGACCTAGAACTCCAAGGGTCGACGTCGTTTATCAGCGTATGACTTCTGTCGACTCTGAGTTGCTTATAGTCCCTCTCGGATAAGTTTCATCTTATCAACCGCCTGTTGGATCATACCTGGGCCTATTAGTTCTGTTTCGCCAATATCAAACCAGCCGATCGGTGACCTGCATTCTCTGCCAAACAAAGCCTCGTACAGAGCCATCTGGATGCTAGACTGGTAGCTGTTATTATAAACAAACTCAATCAACGGCAGATGACTATCCCAGCTGCCTCTGAAATCAATAACATAGGCTCGCAACATATCTTCTAGCGTTTATATAGTGCACTCGGCCTGTCCGTCGCTCTGGGGATGGAATGCTATGCTCAGACTCACCTTAGTCCCTAATCTTTCCTGAAAAGATCTCCAGAAATTTGCCATAAAATGGGCACCTCCGTCAGTGGTAATAGATGTAGGAACTCCGTGGAGTTGCACTATTTCTTTAATATATAGTCTGGCATAATCCTCCGCTGAGTAAGTGGTTCTGACGGGAATAAATTGGGATGATTTTTTGTCGGCCTATCCACAATAATCCAAATAGAGTCATACTTCCGCGGAGTGCGAGGCAACCCTGTAATGAAGTCCACTTGGCTTCTGATGTTCAATTTTTACCTGCTGGCAATTCGGGCACTGGGCAACGAATTCTGTGATGTCCCGTTTCATGCCATTCCACAGTATAAGCATATAAGTTCATGGTACATTTTAGTGGATTCAGGATAACATAATACCGAACATTATGCGTTTCGCCCATAATTGGCCGTCGCAGCCCTGCAACATCAGGCACACATAATCTGCCTCTGTATAATAATACCCCATCAGGTGAGATCTCAACTGGGTCCCTTTCTTATCAAGGGTTGTATCTTTGTACCATACCAGAATAGAATCCTCGAACTGACGCTGTTTTACCTCTTCCCTAATCAACGATTCAGCAACTTCTCGGACAAAATCCCAATATCTCCAGAATCGACCAAACGGACTCCAAGGCTAGCTAACTGATGAATTTTACAAGCCAATTCCTTCTTTCTGGATACACGCCGGTCAAACCGCCCATAGATTTGCGGTTAAGTGCGTCTGCCACAACGTTAGCTTCCCTTCAGCAACTGGGACTACATTCACAAGTACCGGTCCACTGAGATTTCACTGCCTTCTGAATTAGCTTCATTAATAGTGTCGTAGCAGAAATAAATTTCTCTACAAATCTTCTGTAATATCCGACCAATCCTAGAGAACTGCGTATTTCAGTCGATGTCGAAGGCCTAGGCCAATTCCTTATCGCTTCAATCTTCTATGTGTCAATTGTTTTAATTTATGCTTACTTTACTTTCATTTGCTCCCCTTCTTTGGGGTTATACTTCTACCATATCCATGTCTTTTCTTTCTAACCTATAACTTGATTATCTTCGTACGAAACCTTAACAGAATCACGATTATATAGTACAAAATCTTATCCGATAGCTGGCACTCAAGTAATATAATTAATGTAGAAGTTTATCTCTTAGTAATCACATTCTTCCTTCATACCCATTCCTTATCTGTCGTTCTGTTTCCTCAATAATCGAATTATTTGATACTCACATGATTCATCGTTTCATGCCATAAGTTTTCCTTTGCCCTGCACTATTTCATTCTAGCTCGTTTTTGCAATTAACATTCGTGCTTTGCCCGTCAACTCTTTTAAAGACTCTGCTTAACTATGTTTCTTACGTTTCACTTTTTCTGGTATTTGATCTCCTTACCCCCCACTCAATTATTCTCTTTTCTTTCCAAACATCGTTGTATTAGAATTTTCCAAACTCAACCAGTAGCAAAATGAGTATCGGTCTATTTCGTAACATTTGTACAATACCTTTCCCTTTTCCTCGTAAATTCTGCCCAGTTAATCCTTTCTATATATTACAACACTGGCTATTAGGGTTCACCAATCGATCGACATAGTCGTAAATGGGGGTCCTACACATACGTACATATATCACTACCATTTCTTTCACCATACATCTTCAATCACCTGTTCAAATTTTTACTCTAATTCCAGAGCTGCGCTGCTTTTCCTTCCTTTTTACCAATCTAATCTGTCTCAGCTCACGTGACCCCTATAAGGTTTCTAACCATTCCACACATCCTAATTCCCTTTAGGTTACCCCGAATTTCCTATTCGTCTCTTATATCTATGTTTGCCAAAAATTTTGGTACATTTCACAGGGGGTCACCCATCCCAAAATTTCTCTGGCCCTAGCACGCTTAACCTTAAAACTTTAATACATTTAGGTTCGTTAAGGCCGGTATAATCACGTCAACTGCCCCGCGCGACCTTGGTCACGTAATTTAAGGCAAATCGAGGTCTTAAAAACTTTCAAAACGTTCTCGTAGCGGGTCCCACCCCGATTTAGAGGGGATTCTTTTATTTTTCTAACTATATAGTTACCGTGTCGCCCCTGTAAATCCTCAATATTTACCTCCATGCGTGTGTATATATATAATTTTAGACAGCTCACGGGTTTAGGTTTTTATTCCACAGATCCCATCTCCAACCAGTCGATGAGAACTGATAAAATGTTACAAACTAGAATCCGACGAACTTCGCGGAATCTCTTAGCACTTAACTCACATAATTACCTCCTTATTTGTGTATATGTATATTTTTGAGTCGTAAACGGACCACTCAATTTCCACTACCTGTCATACACTTTATATTCTTCCAATTAGAGGAAACTTAATCATTGGACATTTTTTGCCCTTCCACATATGCTGTCCTAAAGCAAAATGGGGTCGGAACATATTCCGGTTCGTTTAAATAAATTGCAAATCTGCTACTCGTATATGCTTTCTCGAGATAAAATTTTCCAAATACGGATAATACTTCTTACGAATGACACCGAGGGTATCTCTCAAACTTTAATCCAACATAATGAATTTACCCTATCGGTATCGACCTTCAAGACATGTTAAGAATTTATATCTCATCTTCCTCTTCGTATTTCTAGGAAAATTTGGGCAGAGGTTCCTCTGTATTTCTTACTATCCCAAAACTTGCCCACAGGAAATCCAACCATGCCTCACAGGGCCAACACATATACGTATATACATATCATATCATATCGCATCATAGCCACACAGGGCTGATAATTTCAAATAAAAAGTATAAATATGTCGAGGCTTACTTCACATGTCCAACTCGAACTGCACCTATTGCACTTTCCTGTTTACTTTTCATTACGATTTTAAACTTTATGTTTCAATCGTGCTTCAAATACCTTACCCAGCGTACGTCTTTCATACCATTGCTTACCTGTGTACTGTGTAGCTTCCAATATCATCAGTCACTGTCTTACGTCGATACCGTTCTCCAGCTAAAATCAGAGGTTAGTAAAAAGGAATTCATTTCCTACAGCTGGCTCTATCGCACGATCTAAGATTCAAAGAAAGGTAACACCCTAAATGTCCTGTAGCCTCCTGTTTATAGATGTGGTGCACAACACACCGATAAACAAGACTCTACGAGACACGGTCTGCAGAAACTCCGAGGACGAACCGGTCTGATACCACTTTTGTCACGACCCAACCTCGTAGGCCGCGACTAGTGTCCGTGCTGGACACCTGAACGTACCCAATAACCCAAACCAGCATATAAGCAGAATATTTAAAAGTAAAAGTCAATTGGCGTTATTAATTATCACAGATTAACGGATAAAGCACAAGGAAGCCGATCAGGCTGTCACAGATCATACTAACCCAAATAATATGCAGAACCCACTTGTATGTCTACAGACCTCTACAGAACACATCAGAATCATAAGACGGGACAGGGCCCCGTCATACCCCTGAACAACATACAAATGTACCATAGCAAGGACTGTACCAAACATAGGCTCCGAACAATAGAGCACTCCAAGATGGCAGAATATAGTCCTAACATGCGGATCAGCAAATCTGTAGTCTGTACCTGCGCGGCATGAAAACGCAGCCCCCGAAGAAAGGGGGTCAGTACGAAATATGTACTAAGTATGTAAAGCATGGAACGTAGTAAACAAAGTCATAATCGAAGCAGAAGATACAGAAAATGAACGGAATATCTAGATTAGCAAAGATGCTGATCATAAAGCATAAATAGTATTTGCAGAAAACGTATGTCATACCTGGTCCCACTACGGGACAAAATCATAACCGAAACAGAACGTACAGAAAAGTGAGTGTGATATCCAGAGTATCAAATGCATATTTTCAAAACATGAAGAGTGTGTACAGAGACATATGCCATATCATATCCGACCCCTGCCAAGGGGCTCGGCAGACAGAACGTGGCCACCCCCCGACGTTGGTGCCACAACACATAAGGATCAGAAAAGGGGAATAACCCCGTAACATAGCATAACATATCAAATGGCCATATCAGATCATATCATATCATGTCAGAATAGTGTACATGGCACAGCATACTCCACAACCCATGTACATATATACCCCCCTCACATCGAGGCACGGCGAACAATGCAGTGGAAGACGCTTGAGAACATATCCTGGCTCGGGTTCAGTGTGGGAAACATTGAGGCATCCACGAATGGAGTAGTGAGAAACTAAATGCAATAAAATACCATGTATACTTGCAGAGACTCAATGAGGCATATCAAGTGACAAGTCAAAACAATGAAATCAGACAGAATCATAGTAAGTAAACTTCGGATGTCATAAGGGTTACGGAGGCATAATCTTTCTGAGATCGTTTCCAAGATCCAAAACAGTTTATACGACTTAACGGAGTATTTAAAACAATTCTTTAGATAATAGTTAAAGGAGTAGTTAAGACATTTCCTTTAAACCAGCTCGAAGACAAGTCATAAATACAAAAGGGGTAAAATCGGAAATTGTGGGCCCACCTCGGGACAAACGAAGCGGTGGGCTCAAATTACGTATTTTAAGCTTGTGGGGTCACCTATAATGGTACTAGGGACATTTCATAACTTTCTAAACAATTTGTGAAAGTTTGCCTAATTCTTCCAACAAAGCATACCTAAAAGGTTCAATTCTATTGAATGAAAAAGTGACAATTTCAAACGCGGATTCCGATGGACAGAATATATTCCGGGGCTCAAATCCGATCCTAGTACACCTAGGACATGCCAAAAGAAGAATCGGGATAGCTTTACATACCTTATATGCTCTTTACGCCTTTCCAAATTCAATTCCCGTTTCGCCCAAAATCTGCAATTGGTCACATTTAACAATTCTCAATTTCCAATCTTTAAGTATTCAATCTTTATTCATAATTGCCTACAGAAATTTGGGCAGCATCTCCCCTATACATATAGCATCCCCGAGAATTTAACTCGGCCAAAACAATCAACAACAACCCAACAACATCACCAACAACGACAACATTCAATATAGGACACAATATAACACAACTAGTCTTCTTTCCGACATAATGCAAGAACTTTCATTCTGACTTCCAATTTCCAAACCAATCTCAATGTTTTCATATTCAATATTAATCTAGATTATCACAATATAATTTTCACCATAACAACAACTAGAATACAACATAAAATTCAACTCATATATGTATACAACATACATACACTCACGGCTACATATATATATATATATATATATATATATATATATACACTTTGTAAACTTCCATATTTCCATAGTTTCTACTCATTTCCATATACTACAACACAAACAAACCTTCATAACATAATAAAAAGGTATGAATTCCTACCTTTTTCTCCAATCTTCTTCACTTGTCCAAAGTGTGAGATTGATGAAACTAATGCTCAATCTTCCAAAACAACTACACCAAGTTGTAGAGGGACCTTGAATTAGAAGGAATTCAGCAAGAAAATAATTTTAGAGTCAAGATTTGTTTTAGGGTGATTTTTCTATGGCCAACCCGAAATGGCTCTTATGTTTGCTCTTGGTTTTTCTTCTTTCTCTTCTTTCTTTGTTTCTTGAAACTTCTATTAGATAGTGACCATTTATAATTAATTAGCACATGGAAATATTCATTAAAACCATGGGTTGGGCCTCACTTGGCCGGCCACCCCTTAACCATTGGGCCTAAATTTTCATTTTATTTTTTTGGGTCAACTCGGTTGATCCCGAGTTAGGCCTAGCCCACTGACCTTTCGACCTTAAAACGTTCATATCTCCTTGTACCGACATCACCTAGGAACCCACGACCTATGGATAGAAAGCTAATTCAATTATCTACAACTTCTATTTCATGGTATCTTTCCAAATTCCAAACCTATAATACCGTTTTTTTCCCCTCAAAGTCAGGTCACCCGAAAACGTTTTCTTAAAAATATTCGTTTGGAGGACTTCCACTTTGATTTGGCCCAAGGGTACTTCATGAGTTGTGTTTAACATTACATATGTGATTCATATGACTTTTCGGATGTTCCAAAAAAAATCTCGGTGTGTGGGCCCCACCCCAGCAAATAATCCGACGTTCAAAAATACGGGATATAACAAGATGTGTGTGGCGCCGAGGGCAGGGCGGCGCCACGTTTTCCCCGGGTCCCGCAAGGGACTGGATACCGTTCTTGGCATGCATGGTCTGTATTGACAGTAAGTTGTTTCTATCACTTTGCATATCGGACATAAGTTCTGTACATCTGTATCTGATTATGACTCCGTCTGTTATACTTCTGTACCTTTGATTCTGATTATGATTCTGCTTACTGTATTCTTGCCTTACATACTCAGTACATATTCCGTACTGACCCCCTTTCTTCGGGGGCTGCGTTTCATGCCACGCAGGTACACCCAGATGAGCGGAAGACTTGGCTAGGAGGTTTCAGCGGGATTGGCGAGCTCCACTTCCCATCGGAGTGTCGCCGAGTCTGAGTATGCATAAGTTATGCTTTCTGATTTGTGTTAGAGACTTTGCGGACTGAGTCGTGGGTACGAGAGTCAGTTCGTAAGCAGCCTCATATGTCTACAGATTCTGTTTGGTCCGGTCTGAGATCTGTGTCCTAAGCGGCCCTGTTTGCTATGATGGCCTAAACGGCCTATATGTTTGTATATGTATATATGTTAAGGCGATGTACATTCCGCCTGCTTACTGGATTTGATACGATATGTCTAATATGTTTGATACACGTGGCCGCTTAAGACAATGTTTGTTCACAGTTTATGTTATAAGTCCTATTGTATGTTTCGTGTGATCAGATTCTGGAAATTTGGAAAGAGTATGCATGAAATCAGAGTCTGCGGGTTCGCTCGGCTCCGTATGTGGGGTCGGGTGCCCATCACACCCTAATAAGGTTAGGGTGTGACAAAGTGGTATCAGAGCGAGGTCTGTCCGTGGGGTTGTCTGCAAAGTCGTGTCTAGTAGAGTCCTGTTTATGGTGTGAAGCCGGCCACATTTATAAACAGGAGGCTACAGGGCATTTAGGGATTGTTGACCTTCCTTCAATTCTAGATCGTGCGATAGAGCCAAGCCGTAGGAACTGAAATCCCTATGTAAGCCTTACATATGACGGGAGAGGTAAGTGGTGACACGGAAAGTCACAGGGGTAAGTATTGACGTATTTGACCTGTTACTTGGAATTGGCAGTTCCGGATGGCCAAAATGTGATATAGCCGTATGTTCTGTAAGACGTTATTGATATTTACTGTGTATAGGGGGATGGTATGAAAGGAACGAGGTCTGATGGGGGATTCAGAAAGTTGACAAGTAATTTTGCTACAAATCATTATGTAAAAACGGTGAGTGGGAAATTCGAACGGACTGATATCTGGGCATTTATGAAGTAATGGCAACGAAGGTGTATCTGTTACCATCAGGAATCTGGGAACCTACGACGAAAGGTAGTTACACCCCAAAGTAAAAGGGTGAACACTGAGGGCCGAAAAGGGTAAAATGGTAATTGTGGAAGAAAAGACATGTCACGAGGGTGTCCCGGGATTTGTAAGACCTTGACTAGTCTCAAATTATGTAATAAAGGTCATGTGTGGAAGTGGACGCGAAAATATCTGCATTAAGGCACCGGATTCCAACAAAGTTTCAAGGTTAAGCGTGCTCAGGTAGGAGCAATCCTAGGATGGGTGACCCCCTGGAAAGTTTACAAGGAAATTCTACATATTCTGACATAAAAGACAAATGAAAAACCAGACTAGTCTAAGTGCAACTAGAGTATATGGGATGGTTGGAAACCATAAGAGGATGCGTAGAACGAGGCAGATTAGCTCGGTGAAGAGACGAAGAGTGCGTCACAGCTCGGGAATCAGGATGGGCTTAAATAAAGTTCGAAGATATTTGGTGGGCTAGTTGATAGTAAAAATATATATAGGTATATGTGAATGTGTGGGATATTCCACATATGATGACATCGATGGCGTATGTGCCCTAGCAATCGGAGCTATGGTAAAAGAAGGCATTGATCACGTAAGGGTACCGAAGTTCGAGGGACGGCAAGAGTAAATGGTACAAGTGTGGCGAAGTAAGATGTTATTATGTTACCATAGGGAAAGGTTAGGAGTTCTAGTATAATGGTGTTTGAAGAAGGAAGAGAGTGAGCAGATAGGAAACAGAGAGATCGGAATATCGGAAGGAGGTTCGAGGACCAATGTGGATAAGTGAGGATAAAGGAATAGTGAATAAGGATAGGGGGATACGAAAGAGGAATGCTTAGGTCTGTAATAATGATAAGATGAGAGATTCATAGAAGAACAAGTATGTAGCTATGATGATGTATAAGTAAGGATAAAGAGAGTAAGGATTCTGTGCCGAGGGCAAGAATAGCGGAACGCTGGAGAAATATGGATGTACAGTTACAGCACAAAAGCGCAATTAAGGAAGAATCACGGGTAGGTGGACCAAGCAAGTAAAAGGACGAGTTGTGGATGGAAAAGTATAGGAAATGTGGACAAAATGACGATGTAGACAGAAAGCAAAAGAAGAATGTACGATAAGAAGTTTTCGATATGCAGGCATAAAGTTGGAGGAAGGTAAGGGATAATGTATAAATAAAGACTACATTAGAGGACTGTTGGCGTATGAGGAACCCCTTAAAGGGGGGGAGACTATATCATCTTAAGACAACAAGGGGTCGAAATATTTTCAAGTACTAGAAAAAGAGACCCATAACATGGAATGAGGACTCGTGTAAGGATTCAGGGGTTTGATAATGAGGAAGGTAGGATAAAAAGATATGGAATGGGCATGGAGAAAAGGGAAACTATAAAGGAACCCCCTCCCGAAGTGCTACAAGACCCCATAAGGACAGTTGAACATTCGAGGACGAATGTTCTAAAGGGGGGGGGGGGGAGGATGTTATAGCCCGTATCTTGTACATTTGGAAATCCCAAAGTCGTCGTGGGAAGTTAAGGACAAGATCATTTTCAAAAGTTATTTTAATAGAGGAGTTGGTTATAAATATTATTTATGAATATTATTGCATGGAAATATTGAGAAGGTTAAGGGTAAAAAGGGGAATTCGCAAAGTGGTCAATGGAAATAATGTGGAAGCTTAGGGGCAAAATGATAATTTTACAAAGTTCAAGGAAAAATATCCATGAATGAGCCATGTTGGCCGTGCATTATATGCCTTTATTTTAAGTATTGGGGGCTATTTGTAAATTCTAAAAATGTGGGGGTCAAAGCTTCTTCAAGAAGACAATTAGTCTTCTTTGACTAAGCTTAAGGAAAAATCAAGAAAATGGGAGAATTTTCTAGAGAGGGGCATGTGCCCCTCACATGATTGGACATATATATATATATATGTTGTCTTCTAATTCAACACAAGTTCATGAAACTTCAAGAAAGAAAAAGAAATGGAGAGCAAAGAGAAGGGCAAATTCGGCCAAGCCATGGAAATTCAAGCCATAGAAATATTGCTCCAAAAATTATTTTCTTGTGGTATCTCCACTAATTCAAGGGTCCTCTACAACGTGGCATAATTGTTTCGGAAGATAAGTCATCCGTTTCGTCGTTCCCGCATCTGAGGCAAGTTGAGAAGTTGAAGAAGAAAGTGAGTTTTAACCTTGTTTTATGTGTTATGAAGGGTTTATATGTGTTGTAGTATGCTAAGATGGAAGAAAGTCATGATAGAAATCAAGTTGAAGTTGAGGCCGTGTAAGTGGTGTTGGGCCGTGTGTGTATGTTGTGATGAAAGTTATGAATTAATGTTAATTAGTATGTTTTGAATATTGTAGTGTGAGGAAAGGAATGAAAATCATCCTTAGGTGTGTGTTGAAAAATGAACAAATTGTCGTTAGCATTTTAGTTGCCGTCGTTATGGATTCTATGATGAGAAGTGTAAGTTTAATGACTAAAAATAATGTTATGTTGGTTGTGGGATGATTTGGAAATTTATGTGAATTTTATGTAATTTTTGTATTTAGGAGAATTGTATTGTTAAGGTGTGGGGTAATGGTGTAAGTTATGAATTTGGAAGAGAACAATGTGTTTGGTGCAGTTCTCGGGTTTGGAGGCAATTTCGGGTGAGTTGGAGCCTTGTTTGAGTTGTTTGAAATATTGTGTGAATTGAATTTGATATTGAAGTTGAAATATAAATGTTGGTATTGTTATTGATAATTTGGCCGGGTTGAATTCCCGGAATGTTGACAATTGGCCAAGTTGAATTCTCGGGTGTGCTGTTGTTGATTTGCGGCCGAGTCATATTCTCGGGGTTGGTATATTTACAGGGGAGGTGCTACCAAAATTCCGGCAGAATATAAGTGAATCTGTTTGAAAGGTTAAGGCAAGTATATGATAATGAAACTAATGAATGGATGAATTCTCTTGCATGTAGACAAACAAGTTGAATGCATAAGCGTAGCTGGTAAGGCGCGACACAGGTATGTATGGCTTACCCTTTCTTTCTTTTGGCATGTCTTAGAGCCAAGTAAGGTGTGATATTGATATATTGGGGCTATTCCATTCTGTGATTCCGAGTCTGTTTATGATTTGTATGTCCTCCCTAGTTTAAGTATCTAATAATCCTGATAGGCGGATTCTGACTTAGGTGTTCTGACATCCGTATTTTGACATAAGTATTCTGGTCTGAGAATTCTGACATAAACATTCTGATGTAAGTATATGGCATCAGCGTTCTGGTATGAAAAGTTCTGATACAAATAAGTATTCTGAAGTAAGTATTCTGACATAAATACGCTGAGATAAGTATTCTGACATAATCCTTCTGATATAAGTATTCTGGTATAAGTAATCTGTTACGGATATTCGGATAGTATGTTAGGTTAATCCCTTGAGTCTTGATTATGTGCATTTAGTTTCTCATTTTCTGCTCGTGCATAGAGTCTGTTTCCTTCATCGAGTCCGGGGCCGGTTTATATCGTGCGCGCGGTTTCCGAGTTCCTCGCTTGAGGGCCGGGCGCCGTATATGAATTCTGAAGTATGATGTGTTACGAAGTATGATGTGCTCTGGTTCGCTGAACCACATATGATCTGCTATTATGATATGATATGATGATTGTATGTCGGAGATTGGAGCAATACTTCTGGAGTTAGATGTGTGTGGCGCCGAGGGCAGGGCGGCGCCACGTTTTCCCCGGGTCCCGCAAGGGACTGGATACCGTTCTTGGCATGCATGGTCTGTATTGACAGTAAGTTGTTTCTATCACTTTGCATATCGTACATAAGTTTTGTACATCTGTATCTGATTATGACTCCGTCTGTTATACTTCTGTACCTTTGATTCTGATTATGATTCTCCTTACTGTATTCTTGCCTTACATACTCAGTACATATTCCGTACTGACCCCCTTTCTTCGGGGGCTGCGTTTCATGCCACGCAGGTACACCCAGATGAGCGGAAGACTTGGCTAGGAGGTTTCAGCGGGATTGGCGAGCTCCACTTCCCATCGGAGTGTCGCCGAGTCTGAGTATGCATAAGTTGTGCTTTCTGATTTGTGTTAGAGACTTTGCGGACAGAGTCGAGGGTACGAGAGTCAGTTCGTAAGCAGCCTCATAGGTCTACAGATTCTGTTTGGTCCGGTCTGAGATCTGTGTCCTAAGCGGCCCTGTTTGCTATGATGGCCTAAACGGCCTATATGTTCGTATATGTATATATGTTCAGGCGATGTACATTCCTCCTGCTTACTGGATTTGATACGATATGTCTAATATGTTTGATACATGTGGCCGCTTAAGACAATGTCTGTTCACAGTTTCTGTTATAAGTCCTATTGTATGTTTCTTGTGATCAGATTCTGGAAATTTGGAAAGAGTATGCATGAAATCAGAGTCTGCGGGTTCCCTCGGCTCCGTATGCGGGGTCGGGTGCCCATCACACCCTAATAAGGTTAGGGTGTGACAATGAGACATCTACTACCCACACACATGTATCTACGAGCCTCTACTAAAATACTAGAATCATAAGGACGGACAGGACCCGCCATGCCCCAAATATGTACACAGAAAATATACCAACAAGCGTCAACTTCGGAGAATTGGAGTGCTCCTATAAGACTGCTGATGGAGCTCCTAGGTATCCGTTCTGTCTCCTTGTCTACCTGCGGGCATGAACACAGCGTCCATAAAAGGAAGGACGTCAGTACGAACAATGTACTGAGTATGTAAGGCATGAACAATAATGTAGTAAAGCAATAAGGAAACATGAGGGAAAGAGATAACCTGTATATCAAACTGCCTCTTAAGGCGAATACCATGCATGCTTATCCTTTTAAGAAAATATTTTTCATACGTACATAACATAATATCATCACTAGCCTGCGTCCGGGGTAATCATCTCACGCCTCCCACTAGTGGTGACTGCCCGGATCAATCAATGCGTATACATCATGAGAGAATATAGATAATATACCCTTAACAATGTCAGGAGAGGACTCAAGATCCTATCGTCCGGCTAAAGCATAAATACGGGGCTGAGAGCCACCTGAACTAGATGCTCCCCCTCTGCCCCTGCCACGACCTGATAGAGCCTATGACCCTTGCCCAAAAGGCGTACAGACGATGAGGAACCAGCTGTTGGTCATGTGGGATGGACCCTATCTCTATCACCCAACGATGGACAATCACGCATCATATGCCCAGTCTGACCACAAGCATAACAAGCATCTAAGCCTCGGCGACATTGGCCCGTATGTAATTTACTACACTGGCTACATCGTGGTACTGGTGGTTTCCTCTGACTAGGATCGCCTCCAAACTGAGAAACCGAAGCTCTCGAGCTCTGACCCGATCCAGAATAAACGGGAGGGTCAAATCTCCTGCCCGTAAATCGAGGAGGTGCACTAGCTGCGGACTGGACTGAATATCTAGAATATTGTTGCCTCTGACCCCTTATGTACTCACTACTAACACTGGGAGATCTGGCCCTCTTACTATGTCCTCTTTCAATATCGCGCTCACCCCTAGGCGGTTGCTGTTGTTCCTCTAAATTCTGGGCATAGGCCTGAATACGGGAGATGTCCATCCCTTCCTGAAGTGAAGCTGTCAAGCAGTCTTTAATCAAGTGTGGCCCCAAGCTACTCACAAATCGATGCACTCGGTCTCCCATATCGGCTACCATAGTCGGAGCATACCTAGCCAATGAATTGAACCGAAGGCTATACTCTCGGGTGCTCATATTTCCCTGTCTGAGATTTAAGAATCTGTCGGCTCGGGCCCGTCGAACTTCCGGTGGCAAATAATGGTGAATGAACGCATCTATGAACTCTTGCCATACCGGTGGATGTGCAATTTCCGCTCTCGAAAGCATCCAATTGTTATACCACAGAACTGCTACATCCCGCAACCTATAGGATGCCAACTCCACTGACTCAGTATCAGAAGCATGAATTATTCTTAGCGTCCTCAACATCTCATTTATAATAACCCTGCGGGTCCTCATCTGGCTTTGACCCGAAAAATTCTGGCAGGTTCAAACTCATAAAATCACAGGCGCTGGGACTAGTCGCTCTGTCACCAGGACTCACACTCTGCCGCTGGGTCTGGGCAGCTACTAACTGAGTCAACAACTGGACTGCATCTCGCAAGTCCCGATCTGGAGCAGCAGGGAGAAGGGCTAGAGCCCTTCCATGCTCTTCTGCTACTGGAGGAATAGAGGTAGCATGCGAGGGAGTGACACTCTGAGCCTTGCTATGTCTTAGCTCAGCTAGGGTTCTCGGCTGGTACCTTCTCCAGCAGCGCCCAGTATTGTGCTGACTTTCTTCATCTTTCTTGGAGGCATCGCTGAAATTAAATAGGAAACGATTAGATAGTTGCATTCTTGACTTGACTCTATCGCACGATCTAAGATGAGAAAGAAGGTCAATAGTTCCTAAATGCCCTACAGCCTCCTGTTTATAAGTGTGGCACGCTTCATGCCCATAAACAAGACTCTGCTGGACACGACTTGTAGACACACCCTAGGACGAACTGCTTTGATACTACTTTTGTCACGACCCGACTATAGGGTTATGACGGGCACCCGGAGCTACCCTATCGAGCACCACCCAACTCACTTGTCATCACATCCAATCTGAACATACACCGTTCTCATCATGAAACTCATTACGAGACATCCTTCATTTACTTCCCAAACATATATATATACACATAGGCCCACAAGGCTACAAAATGATGTACAGAACATGCACTAATAAGATCATGAGACATCTACTACCCACACACATGTATCTACGAGCCTCTACTAGAATACAAGAATCATAAGGACGGGACAAGACCCTGCCATGCCCCAAATATGTACACAAAAAATATACCAACAAGCGGCAACTCCGGAGAAGTGGAGTGCTCCTATAAGACTGTTGATAGAGCTCCTAGGTATCCGGTCCATCTCCCTATCTACCTGTGGGCATGAACACAGCGTCCATAAAAGGATGGACGTTAGTACGAACAATGTACTAAGTATGTAAGGCATGAACAATAATGTAGTAAAGCAATAAGGAAACATGAGGGAAATAGATAACCTGTATATCAAACTGCCTCTTAAGGAGAATACCATGCATGATTAGCCTTTTAAGAAAACACTTACGATGCATTCTTACATGAAATTATGGGGTGTAACATCTTCCCCCTTTTAGGAACATTCGTCCTCGAATGTAAAAACGTCTTAGAGGGAAACTCGCTCTTTTGGATTTTACGAAAATTTTGATAGAGTCTCCTCTATAAATGGGACTGTTCCATACCTGTAAAATAGCCAAAAACATACCATATGCCTCACAGGGCCACAGACAAGTAATAGTATCTCATTCAGCCTCATATGGCTATCAACGTCAAATATTCATATCATGAAATGTAACTTACCTTATATCTAGATGCTCAACTTCAGGAAATGTTGTAACGCCTGAACTCTGAATGTCACTTAATCATAGAATGGGGGTTAGTAAAAAATGACATAACCTGGTCTAAGAAAACATATGGTCGAGTTACAATTGTAAAGAATCTTCTATCTGAAGCAACTGAGGGTACTTAGAATTCATTTCATCCTCGCCTTCCCACGTCTTTTCTTCGACGTTCTTATTCCTCTATGATATATTTACGAAGGTCACTTTCTTGGTCCCCAACTTGCGAACCTGTCGATCCAAAATAGCAACTAGAACCTCTTCGTAAGATAGTTTCTCTGTAACTTGTTTGTAAAAATTACTATATTAAGTAGGCGTTTGGTCATAGAAACCAGATCTTTCTCACTTTATTCGGAGTTTTTGAAGTTGGAGTTGAAGATGGAGTTGTATTTGATTTATATTTTTTACAAAGAATATTTGAATGTACTGAAAATGAAAAAAGTGAAAACAGGATTCTATGTGTTTTCTAAATTCCAAATACAACTTCAAATTGTATTTGAAATTTTTATGGCTAAATACTGATTAAATAAAGTGGAAAAAATTCCGAAAAAAGTGAATAATTCTCATGGCCGTTAAACATGTTCTAAAGTTCGTAGCTTTTTTGGTATTGGCTTCTGCTTAGTTGAAAAAAAAAGCAAAGAAAAAAGGACAAAAATACTACTGAAGGCAAACTATTCACACCTTCATACCCTTTTACTTTGATGCCACCCAAAATAATTACTTGAAATGGCCCATTCATTTTTTCTAACTGACGTCATGCTGACATCAGCGTAGTGTCGCGCGTAAGTTAACCCCTGTCTTTTTGTGTTTTGTCTTTTTGTTTTATTTTGGGAAAGATTCATATTGCTTTTAAAGGCTCTTCAATTTTTGTTTGTTTTTGTATTGTTCTTTTTCATTTTGTCTTTTCACTTTTGTAAAAGTTAAAACAAAATATAAAAATAAATATAATAGCTAATTATTTTTAGACTGATAAAAGTACAGAAAAACTAAATAATTAGTCTATATAAAGAAATATTAAAAAAATACTAAATCACTAGCTTATTATTAAAATAAGAATTAATAAAAAAATATATATTTTATAAATGGTCTATTTCTTTTGCAAATAAAAATAAAATTTACATTTCATTCAAATATAAATTTATATCTAAATTTTCCTTTCATTCTCTGTTTGTCTTTTTTCTTTTTTTCTCCATTTCTAATTTTATTTCTTATTTTTTCCGAATTGTGTTTTCTTAATTTTTTTGTTCATAATCTAATTCTATACACCATTTGGCTCTTTTATTTTCGTTTTTTTTCTTTTTTATATAAAAAGATAACTAATATAGTACATCTTTTTCTTTTCTATAGCTCAAAAAACACCTTTTTCTAGCATATAGTATACCAAATCATTGGCAGTTGTACTGTTACAGTATACTATGATACCTACATGATATATATATAATATACTGACAGGGTATTATGGAGGACCGACAGTTTATTCTTTCAAGAAAAACACTCAGTTCTCTGTGATACTCAAATGGTATAATCATATACTAACAAGGTATCATAGAAGATTGAATCGTTCCTTAAAAAAATACTACATAGTCTTACCTATATGGTATATCATATACTAACATGGTATCATCGGGTACTGACAGTTCATTTCTTCAGGAAAAAGACTCAGTCCTCTATGAAACCAACCTGGTATATATCATATACTAACAGGGTATTATAGATAGTAGATTCATTCCAACACTACTAAGTCCTCTATGATGCCCACACGGTAAATCTCATATACTGATAGGTATCATAGAGGATTGGTTCGTTTCTTCAAGAAAACCATTCCTTGGTCTTCTATGATACCCAAATGGTATATATCATATATTCTATCTGATGGGGTATCATAGAGGAATGGTTCGTTCCTTCAAGAAAAACACAACTCAATCCTCTATGATACACACATGATGTATATCATATACTGACAGGGTATCATGGATGACTGACCCACTTGATATATAATATACTCACAAGATATCATATAGGACGGATTTACTCTTTCAAAAAGAACTCGGTCATCTATGATGTCCACATGGTATATATCATATGCTGACAGAGTATCATAAAGACTAGTTTGTTTCTAAAAAATATAAAAATAAAATTACTTCTCAGTCCTCTATGATACCCTCATCATATATGATAGTGTTATATCCCGTACTTTCGCGTATTCGGGAAAATTCAGAATAATTTTGATTTGTAAGGAATAAGGTCATATGTTAATTTGAACTAATATATGTGTGTGTTGCTCATGAAAATATTGATGTGGAAACCCGGAGGAAGGCCAAGGGCAAAAATTGAAATTTTGGAAATTACTAAACGAGCATTATAAGTCATTGGGCTCAAAAAAAATAAGAGAATGAAGGCCCAAATGGAGAGGTTTGGCCGGCCATGGCTCATGCCTTGGCCCAAACCCACAATATGAAATTGTCATGTGATTAGTCATGTGACAATTATATTTAAAAGAGGTCTCTATCCTTTGAAGCTTCAAGAAACATAAGAGATGAAAGAACAAAACAAGAGAAGCAAAAAAATAGAGTATATTCGGCCATGACCATGGAATTTTAGCCCTTTGAAATCTCCCTCCAAAAATTATTTTCTTGTGCTTTTCCTACTATATTAAGGGCCCTCTACAACATGGTGCAATTGTTTGGGAAGAAAGAGCCCTTGTTTCTTCAATATGACAACATGTTTGAGTGAAGAAGATTGGAGAAAAAGGTAAGAATTCATTCCATGTTATTATGTTATGAAGTTTTGTTTGTGTTGTAGTATATGGAAATAAGTGGAATTCATGAAAATATGGAAGTTTGCAAAGTGGGTGTGCATATGTATGTGTGGCCGTGTGTGTGTAGTAAGGTATAGGTGTGATGAGTTGAATTGTATGTTGCCTTCTAGTTGTATGTAGGATGGAATGTATATTGGAAATGAAAGTTGAATGAATTTGATGGAAGATGGAAAAATTGAATGTTGGTCGTGTGGTATTTGAAGTTGGAATGAGAATGAATTAATTTGGTTTAACATGTTAGTTGTGTTATTGTGATGCTTGCAATGTAAATGAAGATGGAATGATATAAGTTTGCATTGAAATGGAATGTAGAAGTTTATGTCGTTTTAGTATGATTTTATGACATTATGAAAATGGAGTTGTTAAGGTGCAAATTATGATAATTGTTGATGAATTTGGGATATGGAAGCGTGTTATGAATAAGTATGTTAAAGATTAGAAGTTTTAAACGAATTATGGTTTTGGTGGAACTTTTATACACTTTATGGAATAATGTGAAATGGTTCCGAATCGTATGTAAATGGTCTTAAGTTAGTTAATGAATATGGAAATGTTGATATTAGTTTGAAATTATTAAGTTGCAATGGAAGTTGTTGGACTATGTGGAAAGGAAGACTAGTTATGTTATAATGTATTTTATGATGATTGTTGATGTTGTTGGTATTGTTGTGTTGCCGTTGTTGATGTTTTGGGCCGAGTTGAATTCTCAGGGGTGTTATATGTATAGGGGAAGTGCTGCCGAAATTTCGGTAGACAAATGCATAGTTAAATGAATTCTTGGAGTCTTGAAATTCTTAATTGGTAACTTTGGCCATTTGCAGATTCTGAGCGAAACGGGATTTGAGTTTTGACGAGCGTAAGACGCACGAAAGGTATGTAAGGCTACCCCATTCCTTCTTTTGGCATGTCCTAGGTATACTAGGTCGATATCGGAGCCCTGGGGGCAATTCTGTTCTTGGAAATCTGAATTAGAAATTGGGTACTATTCATCCAATTCAATTGAAGCATAAAACTCTCATTTGTGTTAAAAAGTGATCTAATGCCCGAAATTTTTGTAAATGTATTCGAATCGCTTCGGAACCTTCATGTATGATTCCATAGACCCCAAATGTTCGTGATTCATGTCCCCCACCTCGACTTGACCCGAGGTGGGCCCGCTAACCCCGAGACTCTTCTGTTTGTTCTATTAGTCTCATTTTTGTATAATGTCGGCAAAGGACTTTTGTTTATGAATTTGGCTATCGTAAAATAATGTTTGGATCGCCATGATATCCTAAACTATATTTTGAACCATAATTACGATTTTGGAAATATTTTTGTGAAATGAACCCCGCTTTGATTAATTGTTCGAACTATTTTGACTAATGATCAACATATGATTTTATCAAGTTTGCAAAAGTATTTTGATATATAAATTGCATTGTCTGCTCACGACTCCGCTCGTGCCCTTATTATGACTTCGTTCACCGGTTCCCGGGCCGGTTATGATTCGTGCGCCCTATGATTAATTCGGCCGTATGCTGTGCTACGGTTCCCGAGACCTCGCCATAGGGCCGGGTTCCGTTTGGAGTTATGCTGTGATATGGCTGGCGATATGCTATGATGATATGTGTGTTTGGGGATGTACGGAGATTTGAACCTTCTGGTGTTATGCTGTGTGTGGCACCAGCGTCGGAGTGGTGACCACGTTCTTGAGCTTTGCATGATTTTATCTGCATTATGTATATATATGTTTTGGTACAGATTTTGATATACTGGTCAGTATTCCCCTTTTGTATCCGGTTTGTTTTTCAGTTGTGATATAAATTTCTGTACTCTATGCTTTACATACTCAGTACATCTTTCGTACTGACCCCCTTTCTTCGGGGGCTGCGTTTCATGCCCGCAGGTACAGAGATCAGTGATCTGCCAGTGTAGGCCACACGTTCTGCTATTACAGAGTGCTCCTTTGATCCGGAGCCCATAAGTCGGTACATATCCCTTGTGATGTATATGCATATGTATATTTGACTATTTTGGGGTACGGCGGGGCCCTGTCCCGTCATATGTTTTCATTCTGCATTTGTAGAGGCCTGTAGTCATATATGTGGGTCGAGGGTCCTATGTGTGTCTGCTTTAGTCGCGATTTGTGTCTTAGTGCGGTCCGTCAGTTATGGTGGCCAAAATGGCCCTTATGTTGTCTCTGTACATACGATTGGCGACATATATTCCGCCAACCTATCAGATTTGGATACGGCCAAATGGCCTGTATATTTGTATATGTGCATTTGTACGGCGATGTGTATTCCGCCGCTCCTTCCTGTTCTGATATGATATTTTGATACGTGTGACCACTTAAGACAAGTTTTGATTTAAATTATGTTTAAATGGCTAATATGAAATTTGAGTTAAGTTTGGATTTGATAATTGGAGATGTAAGTCTGTCTAGGTGCCCAAGTAGGGT
Source organism: Lycium barbarum (assembly GCF_019175385.1). NCBI lineage: Eukaryota > Viridiplantae > Streptophyta > Magnoliopsida > Solanales > Solanaceae > Lycium > Lycium barbarum. Next base: position 54,671,818 of record NC_083343.1, on the reverse strand, counting down.
GCCAGTTGTGGCCCACGGGGTTGGGTCGTGACAAAAGTGGTATCAGAGCGGTTTGTCCTCGGAATGCCTACAAGTTGTGTCTCGTAGAGTCTTGTTTATCGGTGTGTTGTGCACCACATCTCTAAACAGGAGGCTACAGGGCATTTAGGGTGTTGCCTTTCTTTGATTCTTAGATCGTGCGATAGAGGCAGCTGTAGGAAATGAATTCCTTTCTTTCTAACCCTTGATTGCAGCTGGATAGCGGTATCGACGTAAGACAACGACTGCTGATATTGGAAGCTACACAGTACTCGAGTAAGCAATGGTATGAAAGACGTATGCTGGGTAAGGTATTCTGAAGTGCGATTAAAACATAAAGTCGAACATTGAAAAGAGAAATAAACGGGAAAGTGTAGCAGGGCAGTTCGAATTGGGCATGTGAGGTAAGCCTCGACATCTGTATTCTTTTATCTGTAATTGTTAGCCCCGTGTGGCTATGATGTGATATGATATGATATGATATGTATATACGTCTATGTGTTGGCCCTGTGAGGCATGGTTGGTATTTTCTGTGTACAGGTTTTGGGATAGTAAGAAATACAGAGGAACCTCTGCCCAAATTTTTCTAGAAATACGAAAAGGGAAATGAGATATAAATTCTTAACCTGTCTTGAAGGTCGATACCGATATGATAAATCTATTATGGTGGATTAAAAGTTTAAGAGGTACCCTCCATGTTACTTGTAAGAAGTATTACCTTTATCGGAAAAAAAAAAAACTATCTCGAGGAAGCATATACGAGTAGCACATTCGTAATTTATTTGGAGGGACCAGAAATATGTTCCAACCCATTTTGTTTTAGCACAGCCCATGTGAAGGGCAAAAATGTCCGACGACCAAGTTTCCTCTAATTGAAAGAATACAAAGCGTATGACAAGCAGTCGAAAACTGAGCGGTTCGCTCTCGACTCCAATATATGGATATATATATATATATATATATATATATATATACATATACATATATATATATATATATATATATATATATAAACGTGGAGGTAATTATGTGAATTAAGTACTAAAAGATTCTGCGAGGTTCGTCGGACTCTAGCTTTCTGTTGCTGGTGGTCGGAAGATACCCTACCGTAACATTTCATCAGTTCTCCTCGACTGAGTGGAGATGAAATTTATGGAATAAAAATCTAAACTCGTGGGCTGTCTGAAATTATATATATACGCATGAAGGTAAATATTGAGGATTTACAAGGGGCGACACGGAAATCATAAAGTCAGAAAAGTAATAGAATTCTCGTTAGGCCGGGGTGGGACCCGCTACGAGGACGTTTGAAAGGTTGTTAAGGCCCCGATTTTTCTTAAATTACGTGACCAAGGCCGTGCGGGGAAATTGGTGCAATTATACCGACCTTAGCGTGTCTAAATTCATTAAAGTTGTAAGGTTAAGCGTGCCAGGGCCAGAGCAATTCTGGGATGGGTGACCCCCTAGAAATGTACAGAAATTTTCGCAAACCTAGATATGAGAGACAAATGGAAAATTCGGGGTAACCTAAAGGTAATTAGGATATATGGAACAGTAAGAAACTTTATAGGGGCCACACGAGCTGAGATGGATTAGATTGCTAAAAAGGGAAGAAAAAGCAGCGCAGCTCCGAAAACTAGGGTAAGTATGAATAAGTGATTGAAGATGTATTGTAAAAGAAATGGTAGTGATATATATATGTATGTGTAGGGCCCCATTTATGACTGTGTTGATTGATTGGCGAACCCTGATAGCCTTTGTGGTAATATATGGAAAAAATTAACCGAACAGAATTTATGAGACAAAGCGAAAGGTATGGCACAGATGTTACGGAATAAACTAATATTCATTTTGCTACCAATTGAGATTGGAAGGTTCTAATACGACGATGTTGGGAAAGAGAAGAGAATGATTGAGTGGAAGGTAATCCAAATTGTCAGAAAGAGTGAACCGTAAGAAACGTAATTAAGTAGAACCTCTAAAAGAGTCAACAGGGTAACGCACGAGAATTATTTGCGAAAACGAACTAAAAGGTAGTAGTGCAGAACAAAGGAAACCTATGGTATGGAATGATGAATCATGTGCATATCAGGTAATTCGAATATCGAAAAGAACAGAACGACGGATAAGGAACGGGTATGAAAGAAGGAATAATTTGGCTAAATCATCCAATGAGGAAGGATATAATTAGTAAAAGATAAATTGCTATATTAATTACGTTATCGGAGTGTCAGCTATTGGATAAGATTGTGTACTATGTAGTTATGATTCTGTTAAGGTTTTGTACGAAAATAACCAAGTTGTAGGTTAGAAGGAAAAGATACGAATATGGTGTAAGTATAACCCCAAAGAAGGGAAACGAAGGAAAGTAAGCAAAGTAAGTATACATGAAAACAACTGACATACAGAGGGTGAAGCGATAAAGGACTGGTCTAGGCCTTCGACATCGACTGAAATATGTAGCTCTCTGAGAATGGTCCGATTGTAGCCTATGTTCCCCGGCAGCTCAGACAGCACGAGAGAAAGTTAATTCACTCATGATCTAGAATTAGCTACAGTAATTCATGCTTTAAAGGTATAGCGGTATTACGCACATGGGGTCCGCGTTGATATTTACACGGGCCCTAAGAGCCTCCAGTATATTCTAAGCCAAAAGGAGCCGAATTCGCGGCAGAAAAGATGGTTCGAATTATTGAAAGATTATGATGTTAATATTTTGTGCCACCCTAGAAGGGCTGACGTTGTGACAAACGCACTTAGTCATGAACCTATGGACGGCATTGACCGGCGTACATTCGGAAACAAAGAATTGGTTTGTAAAACTCATCAGTCGGCTAGCTTGGGAGTCCGTTTGGTCGGTTCTGTGGATATTGGAATTTTCGTCTGAGAAGTTGCAGAATTATCGATTATAGAAGAAGTAAAAACAGCGTCAATTTGAGGGGACTATTCTGGTATGGTATAGAGATACGACCTCTGACAATGACAAAGACCCAGTTCGAGGTTTTACCGGATGAGTGTTGTTATACCGAGGTAGATTAGGGATGCCCGACGTCGTAAGGCTGCAACGGCCAATTCTGAGCGGAGCGCATAATGTTTGGTATTCTGTTTATCCCGAATCCACTAGAAGGTACCAAGACCTCGGACGTCTATATTAATGGAATGACATGAAACAGGACGTCGCAAGGCTCGTTGCCCAGTGCCCGAATTGTCAGCAAGTCAAAATTGAGCATCAGAAACCGGGCAGATTGTTTCAGGGAATGGAAATTCTGATTTGGAAGTGGGAGATAATTAATATGGATCTCATTACGGGTTTGCCTCGCACTCCGTGGAAGTACGATTTCCATATGGGGTATGGTTAATAGGCTGACAAAATCAGTCCATTTTCTTTCCGTCAGAACCACTTATTCAGCTGCGGATTACGCCAGACTATATGTATTAAAGGAATAATGAGACTCCACGGAGTTCCTATATCTATTGTCTCCGACAGAGGTACTCAGTTTATGACTAATTTCTGGAGATTTGTTTTCAGGAAGGATTAGGGGCTCAGATAAGTCTGAGCATAGTATTCCACCCTCAGAGCGACAGACAGGCCGAGCATATTTTACAGACGCTAGAAGATATGCTGCGGCCCTGTATTATTGATTTCGTTGGTGGCGAGGATGATCACCTGCCATTGATCGAGTTTGCTTATAATAACAGCTACTATTCTAGCATCCAGATGGCTCCTATGAGGCTTTGTATGGCAGAAAATTCAGGTCGCTGATCGGCTAGTTCGATATTGGCTAAACAGAAGTGATCGGTCCAAATATAACCCCGCAGGCCGTTGATAAAGTGAAACTTATCCGAGGGGGACAATTAGCAACTTAGAGTCGGCAGAAATCGTGTGCTGATATACGACGTCGATCCTTGGAATTGCAGCTTAGTGACTGGGTGTTTTTGAAAGTATCAACTATGAGAGGTATAATATGATTCGGCAAAAGGAGTAAGCTTGGTCCTCAATATATCGGACTTTATCAGATTATTTAAAAGATGGGGAATGTCGCCTACGAGTGAGATCTACCATCTAATTTGGAAGCGGTACAGCCGGCATTTCATGTATCTGTGCTTCGCGAATGCATCGGTGGCCCTCCCAAAATATTTCCAGTAGAAGAGACACAAGTGACGGAATGAAAAAGAAGTGTCCTCACTCAATTCTTATGCCCACCGGTAATCTAAAAATTCTTTATTTGTTTATATTCAAAGACGAATGTGTATCGATTGTGTTGACCATAAAAAGAAACTCCCCCGAAGCGATTACGGACCCTATAAAACTAATCTAACATTCGAGGACGAATGTTCAAAAAGGGGAGGAGGATGTTATATCCCGTACTTTCGCGTATTCGAGAAAATTCGGAATAATTTTGATTTGTAAGGAATAAGGTCATATGTTAATTTGAACTAATATATGTGTGTGTTGCTCATGAAAATATTGATGTGGAAACCCGGAGGAAGGCCAAGGGCAAAAATTGGAATTTTGGAAATTACTAAACGAGCAATATAAGTCATTGGGCTCAAACAAAATAAGAGAATGAAGGCCCAAATGGAGAGGTTTGGCCGGCCATGGCTCATGCCTTGGGCCAAACCCACAATATGAAATTGTCATGTGATTAGTCATGTGACAATTATATTTAAAAGAGGTCTCTATCCTTTGAAGCTTCAAGAAACATAAGAGATGAAAGAACAAAACAAGAGAAGCAAAAAAATAGAGTATATTCGGCCATGACCATGGAATTTTAGCCCTTTGAAATCTCCCTCCAAAAATTATTTTCTTGTGGTATTCCTACTATATTAAGGGCCCTCTACAACATGGTGCAATTGTTTGGGAAGAAAGAGCCCTTGTTTCTTCAATATGACAACATGTTTGAGTGAAGAAGATTGGAGAAAAAGGTAAGAATTCATTCCATGTTATTATGTTATGAAGGTTTGTTTGTGTTGTAGTATATGGAAATAAGTGGAATTCATGAAAATATGGAAGTTTGCAAAGTGGGTGTGCATATGTATGTGTGGCCGTGTGTGTGTAGTAAGGTATAGGTGTGATGAGTTGAATTGTATGTTGCCTTCTAGTTGTATGTAGGATGGAATGTATATTGGAAATGAAAGTTGAATGAATTTGATGGAAGATGGAAAAATTGAATGTTGGCCGTGTGGTATTTGAAGTTGGAATGAGAATGAATTAATTTGGTTTAACAAGTTAGTTGTGTTATTGTGATGCTTGCAATGTAAATGAAGATGGAATGATATAAGTTTGCATTGAAATGGAATGTAGAAGTTTATGTCGTTTTAGTATGATTTTATGACATTATGAAAATGGAGTTGTTAAGGTGCAAATTATGATAATTGTTGATGAATTTAGGATATGGAAGCGTGTTATGAATAAGTATGTTAAAGATTAGAAGTTTTAAACGAATTATGGTTTTGGTGGAACTTTTATACACTTTATGGAATAATGTGAAATGGTTCCGAATCGTATGTAAATGGTCTTAAGTTAGTTAATGAATATGGAAATGTTGATATTAGTTTGAAATTATTAAGTTGCAATGGAAGTTGTTGGACTATGTGGAAAGGAAGACTAGTTATGTTATAATGTATTTTATGATGATTGTTGATGTTGTTGGTATTGTTGTGTTGCCGTTGTTGATGTTTTGGGCCGAGTTGAATTCTCGGGGGTGTTATATGTATAGGGGAAGTGCTGCCGAAATTTCGGTAGACAAATGCATAGTTAAATGAATTCTTGGAGTCTTGAAATTCTTAATTGGTAACTTTGGCCATTTGCAGATTCTGAGCGAAACGGGATTTGAGTTTTGACGAGCGTAAGACGCACGAAAGGTATGTAAGGCTACCCCATTCCTTCTTTTGGCATGTCCTAGGTATACTAGGTCGATATCGGAGCCCTGGGGGAAATTCTGTTCTTGGAAATCCGAATTAGAAATTGGGTACTATTCATCCAATTCAATTGAAGCATAAAACTCTCATTTGTGTTAAAAAGTGATCTAATGCCCGAAATTTTTGTAAATGTATTCGAATCGCTTCGGAACCTTCATGTATGATTCCATAGACCCCAAATGTTCGTGATTCATGTCCGCCACCTCGACTTGACCCGAGGTGGGCCCGCTAACCCCGAGACTCTTCTGTTTGTTCTATTAGTCTCATTTTTGTATAATGTCGGCAAAGGACTTTTGTTTATGAATTTGGCTATCGTAAAATAATGTTTGGATCGCCACGATATCCTAAACTATATTTTGAACCATAATTACCATTTTGGAAATATTTTTGTGAAATGAACCCCGCTTTGATTAATTGTTCGAACTATTTTGACTAATGAGTCAACATATGATTTTATCAAGTTTGCAAAAGTATTTTGATATATAAATTGCATTGTCTGCTCACGACTCCGCTCGTGCCCTTATTATGACTTCGTTCACCGGTTCCCGGGCCGGTTATGATTCGTGCGCCCTATGATTAATTCGGCCGTATGCTGTGTTACGGTTCCCGAGACCTCGCCATAGGGTCGGGTTCCGTTTGGAGTTATGCTGTGATATGGCTGGCGATATGCTATGATGATATGTGTGTTCGGGGATGTACGGAGATTTGAACCTTCTGGTGTTATGCTGTGTGTGGCACCAGCGTCGGAGTGGTGACCACGTTCCTGAGCTTTGCATGATTTTATCTGCATTATGTATATATATGTTTTGGTACAGATTTTGATATACTGGTCAGTATTCCCCTTTTGTATCCGGTTTGTTTTTCAGTTGTGATATACATTTCTGTACTCTATGCTTTACATACTCAGTACATCTTTCGTACTGACCCCCTTTCTTCGGGGGCTGCGTTTCATGCCCGCAGGTACAGAGATCAGTGATCTGCCAGTGTAGGCCACACGTTCTGCTATTACAGAGTGCTCCTTTGATCCGGAGCCCATAAGTCGGTACATATCACTTGTGATGTATATGCATATGTATATTTGACTATTTTGGGGTACGGCGGGGCCCTGTCCCGTCATATGTTTTCGTTCTGCATTTGTAGAGGCCTGTAGTCATATATGTGGGTCGAGGGTCCTATGTGTGTCTGCTTTAGTCACGATTTGTGTCTTAGTGCGGTCCGTCAGTTATGGTGGCCAAAATGGCCCTTATGTTGTATCTGTACATACGATTGGCGACGTATATTCCGCCAACCTATCAGATTTGGATACGGCCAAATGGCCTGTATATTTGTATATGTGCATTTGTACGGCGATGTGTATTCCGCCACTCCTTCCTGTTCTAATATGATATTTTGATACGTGTGACCGCTTAAGACAAGTTTTGATTTAAATTATGTTTAAATGGCTAATATGAAATTTGAGTTAAGTTTGGATTTGATAATTGGAGATGTAAGTCTGTCTGGGTGCCCAAGTAGGGTGCCAGTCGTGGCCCACGGGGTTGGGTCGTGACAGATAGGGTATCATAAAAGACTGATTCATTACTTAAAAAAAAAGAAAAAAAACTCATCAAATTCTTTATGATATCCACATGGTATATATCATCTACTGACAAGGTATCATAGAGGGCAGGTTCATTCATTCCAAAGAAAAAAGAATTATAAAAAATATAACAAACATATTTTAAGCTTAATTTTGATACATTATTTTTTATATCGTTTTTACCAAGTTAAAATTTGTAAAAAAAAAATACAAAAAAATAGAGTCATAATTTAGATATAACTTCATTTTCAAAAGAGAAAAAATTATAAGAATATATTTTCTATTAATTTAGATTTTCATAAATAAACTGGTGACTTTAGTATTTTTCTTATATTATTTCTTGTTATAGTCTAATTATTTAATTTTTCTATATTTTTATATATAAATTTAGTAAACTATTATGTATAATTTTATTTTATTTTTTTTAAAAAAAAGAAGGAAAAAAAAAAACAAAATTTAAAAAAAGGCAAAAGAAAAAGAAGAAAACAAACATACATACTTTACCTGAGTGATGTGAGCACATGTGCATGCTTCCGTGATCCGTCAGTTGCACCATGCAAAAAAGTGGGGAATTCGGGTAATAATTAGTAGGGAATATGTATTTATATAATTAGTTTATGGAGGGATATTTTCGTTAAATAATTTTCTTATAATGGGCATTTTGTGTTGTTTTCCAAAAAAAAAAAAGAGCACTCCCAACGTGCATCGCGATAAAGTATATACTAACTTAAGAAAAAGAATAAGATATTAATATATTCGGTTAATGTCCTAATAAATAGCTTGTTTAGAAGTGACTACTGAATTATCAAGTTGACGCACAACAAAGTTGTATTTTGATTAATGAGAGCGAGTTCAAGAGGCATTTCGTTATTTCCCTATTTTAAGCTTTGACTTCATATGATCTTTGGACATGAAGCTTTTGCAGTTTAGAATGGAAATGAGCAACAGGATTTGGGTTCTCTTTTTTTTTTTTTGTTTCCCATCCGGTGTCCAGTATCCACATTAGAGCCAGACTCTATCCAGATTCACGCCGTGTAGGACCCCATTCGTTGGGAAGCGCTCCCTACCAAGGATTTTTTCATACCCAGGGCTCAAACCCGAGACATTATGAGCGGAACAGCTTCATCTGCTGCACCACATCTTTTGGTGGTAGGATTTGGTTCTCTCATTGTTCCCTCTTCTCTAAAATACCCAAGAGTAGTAGCAGATTCACCTAATTTGAACAAGGGCTGGGCTAGTGCGTCTATTGCTTTAAAATTTTTATATTTATTAAATTGCAATAGTTAAGAAATTCACAAATATAATACTCCATTCCGTTTTATTTATGTAACACTATTTGATTGGGCAGAGCTTTAAGAAAGAAAATAAGAATTTTTAAACTTATAATATTAAACATGTCATGATATTTCTTGTGGCTATTACAGCATGTCATCAAGTGTAAATGACATGTTAAAATAAAGTTATTGAATTTTCAACTATAGAAAGGTATATTGATTTTTTTTGAACGGAGAAAAATGATTAGGAAATGCAACATAAAATGGAATAAAGAAGTAATATATTCACTTTAATTTTAGTAAATATTTATTTGCACTTAGCTTTTACACTTAACAAACAGTTTTAACCACAACAATTAAATTTTTTTATGTGAAACATATTATGGCTAACTAATTAATGAGTGTATGAAAGACACTTAATTTGTACTTTTTGGTTTATTAGTTTGGTCATAAGATTTGGGGCACAAATTTGAATTATTGATTTGAAATCAACGTTTTGTTTATGAAATGTGAATAAAATTTCAACTACAATTTCTGTAACGACCCTCCCGGTTGTTATAAAAAATCTAGGATCACCCTACTAAATAGAACATTCCCAAGGGTAGAACGAGCTAATAGAAACTCGAATGTACAAGTCTAAGAACTGAAAACTTGGCTTGTGTGTGATTATTGTTTGATTGTGTTGAGTCCATTGGGGGGTGACATTGGAAATTAGGCCTCCGTTGGGAATTCCGAGGCTACGGGCGAGTCCGTATGGTGTTTTTATATCAATGTGCATGTTTTGTTTGTGTTTGTGAGGCCTCGGATGAAGTGTTTGGTGGTAGAGTTATGAAATTAGCGAGCTCACTAGTTCAGTGGTACCATTGCAGCGGAGAATTACGGTTGCGGCTGGACCGCCGTAGCGATGGGCCTCTCATTGCCGTGGTCAGTCGGGTTTGGGTGTGTCCGCTATGGCGGGCACTGGACGCTGTAGCAATGGCGCTATAGCGGAAACATGCCGGCCACAGCGGAGGAAAGTTTTAGAGTTGGTCCGCTACAGCGGACACTTGCCCGCTATAGCAGGACCGCTGCAGCCACGGTTTGACCGCTGCAGCGGTGGACGGGGACAGAGTCTCGATTTTTAAACACCTAGTTCCGAATTCTTTATTCATAAAACTCTAAAACCGTTTCCAAGGAGCACCTAGGGCGAAATTCTAAGCTAGGGCAGGACACTCTTGAGAGCTAAGTCTTAACTATTCCTTCCTTCATTATGCTTTCATCTTTAAGATTATCATCTTCTTAATGGGTTTGCAATGGTGAATTGGGAATAGTAACCCTAGAACTTAATTGTCACGACCCAGCTAGGGGCCGCGACGGGTACCCGGGGCTAGCCACCGAGTACCACTCGTCCTACTACTCACCTTACTCATTTACTGCTCTTTTACCAATTTATATTTAAATCGTAGGAAAGGTCATCTTTCATTCAAGAACATAAAAATACTTTTATATGCATAAGCCTCTCCGCTATCAAAATAATATATACATACATAGTAATAAATCTCGAAAACATCTAACCCACACTGCGCATCTACGAGCCTCTACTGGAGTGCTATACATAAGGATGGGACAAGACCCCGTCATGCCCAAAAATACATATACATGAATACATACAAAAGAATCGTCATAAGCACCTCCGAACAAAGGAGTGCTTTCAATCAGCTGACAGCTACTACTGGTCTGGGTCAAGCTCTCCTCCCTGTCTACCTGTGGGCATGATCACAGCGTCCAAAGAAAACGGACTTCAGTACGAACATTGTACTAAGTATGAGAGGAATAAACAATGAAATAGAACAATGACATAAAAAAAGTATCAATATGGAATAGCTGTATCCGACTGTCAAGCGTAAAAGAAATAATGCATGCTAGCTTACTCATACTCATCATCATGTCATGTATGCCTAAATATATAAGCTGCCCGCCCATATAGGTACGGTGTGATAATGCATAAACTGCCCGTCCATATCAGATCGGTGTCATAATCATAACATTAGCCTACGTCCAGGCCTCCCGCGTCCGGGGTATCATCTCATGCCGCCCACTAGTGGTGTCTGCTCATGCCATTTGGCCATGGTGTATCGTATAGCTTCCCGCCTTGGTGGTGACTGCCCGGCCAACTAGGCGCGGTGTTATATTGTCACGACCCAACCCTGTAGGCCGTGACTAGTGCCCGAACTAGGCACCCGAACACACTCATCCAATCCGAATCACATAAAGATAGCGTATACAGGCACAAATAACACACACTGCCTCAAATTATATCAAACTGTCTCAGACACATTTCAACACAACCATATATATATATATATATATATATATCTCAGAAGCCGACGAGGCTATCAAATGGCGCAACGACCCAAAACATATATAAATGCACGCCGACAAGGCTGCCATGGCGAGTGGGATCATACAAACACATCTGTACAGAAGTAGGCACAAACCCACATATACGTCTACAGACCTCTAAACAAACCAACCGAATCATATGGCGGGACAGGGCCCCGCCGTACCCCTGAACAAATATATACATATGCAACGAACGTGTATATATACCAAAATGTAAGCTCCGGAATAAGAGGAGCACTCCAAACAGCAGAAGAGGGTGTCCTAAACTGGTGGATCACCAAACTGTGCGTCTATACCTGCGGGCATGAAACGCAGCCCCCCCCCCCCCACCGAAGAAAGGGGGGTCAGTACGAAGTATGTACTGAGTATGCAAAGCAGAAGGTACAGTAAACAAATCCGAGGCATAAATGAAATAAAAGTACAGAAAATAAGTGCAAGTCCAAAATATCAAAATGTTTACTCTCAAAATATAAGTCATGCATAGGGCACAGAAAATATGGTCGCCCGCCCGTCGATGGCGCCATAACACAGCATAACACCAGAAGATTTCACATCTCCGTGTCCCCGTCACACATCATAACACAACATAACGCCATACACAGCATAACGCCCAATATAAGTGGAACCCGACTCTCTAGTGAGTGGCTCGGTGAACCATAAACACAGCATAACACCGGAGTATATCAAAGTACGCACGACAACAGAACCGGCCCGGGACTCGGCGAAAGATATAACAGAACGCACGAGCAGAGTCGTGAGTAACCATATGCATAAAATCATTATCATGGACTGAAATATAAGTAAAATGACCATACTTGAGAATCAAAATAATAGTCATACCAAATTCTTTCAAAAGTCTTCCGAATTACATAAAGGAAAGTCGCGGGACGCACGGACGGGTATCGACCCGAGCCGGGCCCGCCTATGGAGAACATACTCATCATACGCCATGCAAAATCCTACGAAAATATCGGAGCAATCCGAGCCTTTATGTGAAAGATACGACGTCCATAGTTACGGAATTCTTTAAAACAAAACATTTTGTGCAACATTTGGAAATCAATTGTTTCGAAGACATAAGGGTTCATATTTCATCACATCAAACATACGAATGCCATGAAATATATATAAGTAAGGCATGCCAAAAGAAGGCATGCCAAAAGAAGGATTTAGAATTTCCTCGAGGCTCGGATTGCGAATTTAGAATTTCCTCGAGGCTCGTGGCGTAATCTATTTATAACTAAGGCATGCCAAAAGAAGGAAGGGTTGAGCTTTACATACCTCGTACGCACTCCAAGCTAGCCCAACTCAAGTTAATCCCAACCTACGCCTCGGGCTCCCCAAGGTCTAGAAATACGTTAACGAATATCAAACATTAGACATAGGCACTTAGGCGATTTATTCCAAACTAACACTCAATTCTGCAGAAATTTGGGCGGCATTTCCCCTGTAAATAGGCCAACCCCGAGAATTTAACTCGGCCAAATCAACAATCACAACAACAATAACCAACCTAACAACTCCAATGACCAATCCGAAAGGCAATATAACACTAATAACTCTCTTTTACATCATTCAACAACATTCATAATATTCAATTCGACGGCTTACATTCAAGCCACATCGCCACTCATACATTCAAATACCAACCCGAACCCATACCAACAATATTCAAGGACATTTTAAAAAATTTACACAATATTTCCAACAATCCAAAAATTGCTCCAATTTTCCCTAAAACAATCCCAAACCCGAGAACACAACCATAACCCATTCTTGTCATGCAATATGACCTACATTCGGCCACCCTACACATATACATATATTGATGATTCTTATTCTATTCTCCACACTACACAACTAAATATGCTACATAGAATCAATTCATCAACCCAATCACAGCACACACTTACACGACCACACACACCATACACGGCTCACCTCCAACCTACTATATTTCACAAATTTCATCCATATTAACATACTACAACATGCATAAAACATTCACAACACATAAAACAAGATCAAATCTTACCTTTCTTCTTTAACTCCACAAATAGGCTAGGGTTTGCGATCTACTAGACGGATGGCTTGATCGCTCCAACAACACTTCCACGCTACTTAGAGACCTCCAATTAGTGGATTTACACCAAAGAAATATTTTTGGAATGGCTAGAATTGGACTTGGTTTTTCTTGGTTCTTGGCCGAGAGTTTGGTGGTGGTGTTCTTCAACTTCTTGATTTTTTTGCTAAGTATAGAATGAGAGAAGATGACTTAGAAGTCAACTTTTAAGCTCCTAAATGAACTCTCCATGTGTCCATGGCCCACAAATGTGTTGGACCACTTAAAATTGGCCACAACATGTGTGGGACCAATCTCAAGCCACACGGCCAAGGGCCTATTTTTTGCAAGATTTTCAACTTCCTAATATATGACTTTTGGTCCCAATTTTTCCTAAGTGTTCCATGCCAACAACTTCATGTACAACTTATGTCTCAAAATAAAATCGAAGGTCAAAAGTCCCGACTTCATGTCCCGGAAAGGTCTTGGCCCTAACGTATCATAGTTAATCCGGATTGTCCCAATGTATAAAATATGGGACGTAACATCCTCCCCCCTTTTAGAACATTCGTCCTCGAATGTTGGATTAATTCTACGGGTCTTACTAACAATTCGGGGGAGTTTCTTTTATAGCCATCACATACAAGTCATTCACAAATCAACATAGTCAAATAAAGGATTTGGATTACCTGTAGGTACTGGAAATAGGTGAGGATACTTTTTCTTCATCTGCTCCTCAGCTTCCCAGGTCATTTCTTCTCTGTATCGTTCCAATTTTATCGGATGTCATACCACTTTTGTCACGATCCAGCCCCGTGGGCCGCGACTGGTGCCCTACTTGGGCACCCAAACGGACAAACATACCAAATCACATTGTTTTGTTCCAAATTCATTAACAACAACCATAATTCACATTTAGAATCTCACTCTCACAATTATATAAAAATCACATAATTCCCCATAATAACATACAACCAATTTCAATGCTAACTCAAATGGCTCTATCGGCTCAGATTCTATCCCAATTTTATTAGCAACAAGTGGAGCGATATACGATAAAGTAGAACCAGGATCAATCAGTGCATATACAGATCGGGAGAAAACCAGTAAGGTACCTGTAACAACATTTGGCGAAGCCTCCTGATCCTGACGGGTATCCAATGCATATATGCGGTTCGAAGGACCGCTAGAATCTGAAACACCAGCACGGACTCGACCGCGGCCCGCCGGTGCCGGCATACCCCGCCCTGCAGGGCGCATAGCTGAGGGAGTAGAAGATGAACCAGCGGCTGATCCCGTCGGCTGAACTGTACTACCAGAACCACTCGCTATCGGACAATCTCGCATAACATGGCCCTGACGGCCGCAGGAAAAACAAGCTCCTATGGCTCGGTAGCACTCCCCTGGGTGCGATCTCCCATAATAAGAACAACGGGGCCTGGGTGGTCGGGACTGGCTGGAACCCCTGGTCATCTGCGAACCTGATGCTCTGGAACTCTGGCCTGCTCCCGAGTATCTGACACTATCAAATCCCTCTCCGGTAGACTACGGGAGTGCACTCTGCGCCAGCTGAGAAGACTGTCTAACATACTGTTGAGGCTGCCCGCCTTGAGACTTCCCAGAATAGCCAGCTGACCTGGACCGCTTGGGCGGTCTCCTATCACGATCTCTGCCCGACTGATCCTCTCTGTGCTGGTCCTCCATCACCTGCGTGTAAGCTTGTAACCGGGCGATGTCCATATCAGTCTGCGATGCCATCGCCATGCAGCTGTCAACTAAGTAACAATGCAACCCTATCACGTACCGGTGCATCCGGTCAGTCATGTCAGCCACTATAGCAGGTGCATATCGAGCCAAAGAATCAAACTCCAAGTTATACTCACGAACACTCCGACCTCTCTGCTACAGCTGTAAAAATCTATCAACCCGCGCCCGTCGTAACTCCAAGGGCAAAAAGTGGCGGAGAAAAGCGGCCACAAACACATCCCAAGTAGCTGGGGGAGCACTCTCACCTCTGGACAGCTCCCAGGTCTCATACCAATTAGCCGCAACATCTCGTAATCTGTGCGAGGCTAACTCAACGAACTCGGTCTCTGAAGCCCTGACCAGTCCCAAAGAGCGCCTCATCCCCCGAATGAAGTCGTGGGGGTCCTCCTCGGGCTTAGACCCGAAAAACTCTGGGGACTACATGTCAGAAAATCACGAACCCTCAGGCTATCACGCCTGTCCTCATCATCATCACCTCTCAGCCCGCGTCTGCGAGTCTGTCCCGCTACCAAAGTCGTCAGTAACTGTACGGCCTCCCTCAACGTCATATCCTCCGCCCCTGGCTGAGGAGCTGGAGGCTCGGGCGCTGGAGCGTCTGGAGCTAATGATGGATCTGCTCCAGGCTCCTCCGGTGGTGGTGTAGTTAAACCCTCTGACTGCGGCACAACCTCGGGCAAATCCTGAGCACGAGCCCGGGTAACTCTCGGCATCTGACTAGTCTCTCCCATCACCGCCTTGCCCTTCTGGGCAGCCGTTGCCTTCTTCGGAGGCATCACTAAAAAACACCACAACTGATCAGAAAAGAGTCATCCTAACAGCACAGCTCTATCGCACGATCTAAGATTCAAAGAAAAGTAACACCCTAAATGTCCTGTAGCCTCCTGTTTATAGATGTGGTGCACAACACACCGATAAACAAGACTCTACGAGACACGGCCTGTAGAAATTCTGAGGACAAACCGCTCTGATACCACTTCTGTCATGACCCAACCCCGTAGGCCGTGACTAGTGTCCCAACTGGGCACCCGAACACACTCATCCAATCCGAATCACAGCATAACACCAGAAGGTTTCACATCTCCGTGTCCCCGTCACACTCATCCCATCCGAATCAAATACAGATAGCGTATACAGGCACAAATATCACACACTGCCTCAAATTATATCAAACTGTCTCAGACACATTTCAACACAACCATATATATATATATATATATATATATATATATATATCAGAAGCCGACAAGGCTATCAAATGGCGCAACGGCCCAAAACATATACAAGTGCACGCCGACAAGGCTGCCATGGCGAGTGGGATCATACCAACACATCTGTACAGAAGTAGGCACAAACCCACATATACGTCTACAGACCTCTAAACAGACCAACCGAATCATATGGCGGGACAGGGCCCCGCCGTACCCCTGAACAAATATATACATATGCAACGAACGAGTATATATACCAAAATGTAGGCTCCGGAATAAGAGGAGCACTCCAAACAGCAGAAGATGGTGTCCTAAACTGGTGGAACACCAAACTGTGCGTCTGTACCTGCGGGCATGAATCGCAGCCTCCCCCCCCCTCCCCCCCCCCCCCCGAAGAATGGGGGGTCAGTACGAAATATGTACTGAGTATGCAAAGCAGAAGGTACAGTAAACAAATCCGAGGCATAAATGAAATAAAAGTACAGAAAATAAGTGCAAGTCCAAAATATCAAAATGTTTACTCTTAAAATATAAGTCATGCATAGGGCACAGAAAATATGGTCGCCCGCCCGTCGATGGCGCCATAACACAGCATAACACCAGAAGGTTTCACATCTCCGTGTCCCCGTCACACATCATAACACAACATAACGCCATACACAACATAACGCCCAATATAAGTGGAACTCGACTCTCTAGTGAGTGGCTCGGTGAACCATAAACACAGCATAACACCGGAGTATATCAAAGTGCGCACGACAACAGAACCGGCCCGGGACTCGGCGAAAGATATAACAGAACGCACGAGCAGAGTCGTGAGTAACCATATGCATAAAATCATTATCATGGACTCAAATATAAGTAAAATGACAATACATGAGAATCGAAATAATAGTCATACCAAATTCTTTCAAAAGTCTTCCGAATTACATAAAGGAAAGTCACGGGACCCACGGACGGGTATCGACCCGAGCCGGGCCCGCCTATGGAGAACATACTCATCATACGCCATGCAAACTCCTACGAAAATATCGGAGCAATCCGAGCCTTTATGTGAAAGATACAGCGTCCATAGTTACGGAATTCTTTAAAACAAAACTTTTTGTGCAACATTTGGAAATCAATTGTTTCGAAGACATAAGGGTTCATATTTCATCACATCAAACATACGAATGCCAAGAAATATATATAAGAGTCATAACGTGCTCGGATTGCGAATTTAGAATTTCCTCGAGGCTCGTGACGTAATCTATTTATAACTAAGGCATGCTAAAAGAAGGAAGGGTTGAGCTTTACATACCTCGTACGCACTCCAAGCTATCCCAACTCAAGGTAATACCAACCTACGCCTCGGGCTCCCCAAGGTCTAGAAATACGTTAACGAATATCAAACATTAGACATAGGCACTTAGGCGATTTATTCCAAACTAACACTAAATTCTGCAGAAATTTGGGCAGCATTTCCCCTGTAAATAGGCCAACCCCGAGAATTTAACTCGGCCAAATCAACAATCACAACAACAATAATCAACCTAACAACTCCAATGACCAATCCGAAAGGCAATATTACACTAATAACTCTCTTTTACATCATTCAACAACATTCATAATATTCAATTCGACGGCTTACATTCAAGCCACATCGCCGCTCATACATTCAAATACCAACCCGAACCCATACCAACAATATTCAAGGACATTTTAAACAATTTACACAATATTTCCAACAATTCAACAATTGCTCCAATTTTCCCTAAAACAATACCAAACCCGAGAACACAACCATAACCCATTCTTGTCATGCAATATGACCTACATTCGGCCACCCTACACATATACATATATTGATGATTCTTATTCTTTTCTCCACACTACACAACTAAATATGCTACATAGAATCAATTCATCAACCCAATCACAACACACACCTACACGACCACACACACCATACACGGCTCACCTCCAACCTACTATATTTCACAAATTTCATCCATATTAACATACTAAAACATGCATAAAACATGCACAACACATAAAACAAGATCAAATCTTACCTTTCTTCTCTAACTCCACAAATAGGCTAGGGTTTGCGATCTACTAGACGGATCTCTTGATCGCTCCAACAACACTTCCACGCTACTTAGGGACCTCCAATTAGAGAATTTACACCAAAGAAATATTTTTGGAATGGCTAGAATTGGACTTGGTTTTTCTTGGTTCTTGGCCGAGAGTTTGGTGGTGGTGTTCTTCAACTTCTTGATTTGTTTGCTAAGTATAGAATGAGAGAAGATGACTTAGAAGTCATCTTTTAAGCTCCTAAATGAACTCTCCATGTGTCCATGGCCCACACATATGTTGGACCACTTAAAATTGGCCACAACATGTGTGGAACCAATCTCAAGCCACACGGCCAAGGGCCTATTTTTTGCAAGATTTTCAACTTCCTAATATATGACTTTTGGTCCCAATTTTTTCTAAGTGTTCCATGCCAACAATTTCATGTACAACTTATGTCTCAAAATAAAATCGAAGGTCAAAAGTCCCGACTTCATGTCCCGGAAAGGTCTTGGCCCTAACGTATCATAGTTAATCCGGATTGTCCCAATGTATAAAATACGGGACGTAACATATATCATCATCATACATGCTCATCATAATATGCTTATTGTAACATACTTATCATAATACATGCATAAGGCTTTTGAACAACTTTACTTTATCAGGGTGACGTAAGGTCGTGATCCCCCGATTTCATTATGGAGCAATTATTGACATTCTGCCTCACCTTGAAGGAATTAGCATATAAGGCGAGTGTAAGCAATAAAAAATACACCTTTAACATTATAGAATCATCATGTCATATCTTTTATCTTGTATAGCTATTCATAGACATAGGCTCTTAGCTTTCTGGAATATAGGAACTCATGAGGAGGAAGGAAAATCATGCTAGAAGATTCATGCCATTAGAAGGAAAGGGCTAGCCTCACATACCTTTGACGTTTAACTGAGCTATCTCTTGCTTGTTCTCCTTCGATACCACTTTCTACCTTCAAAAGGGAATTCGCACTATCGTTAGTTAATTCGACTATAATAACGCGTTACTAATTCTAGGAAAAATGGACAGCACTTCCTTCGTTTATACTACTTTCCCATACTCTATATCAACTCCCACATTCTCACAACAATATTCACAATATTAAAATCAACAATCGTCATTTGTATACATCGACCACAATCTACCATTTCTCTTCCATTTCTCAACCTTTATGGTTATAGCTTACTATCGCGTTTCCTCGTATATAATACTTATTTCATGGTCTAAATGTCATTTATAACGCATTCATAATCACAACACACCAACGTTCATGATTCAACCCAACTACCATCCAACCATGACACTATTCACTCATTAATAACCCATTTCCTATGTCTTTCTACAATTCAAGTATCTTAACCTTTCAATACCTTAAACAACATGGTTTAGTCATGAAACGTACCTTATATGATGGTTGAACAAGCCTTGAATGGAATTACTCCTTTAGCACCAAAACCCTACTTCACTTCTTTTGGGTTTTCTTGAGAAAGATGAACTTTAGTGTGATTCTTACACTTGATTTCGTGGGTTGTAGTTGATCACTAATTTCCTTTGAATTCTTGTAGTTGAAGAGTAGAGAGTATTCTAGAGGTTTCTAGAGAGAAATATCGTGAAGATGAAATGAATTTAATGAGCTTGGGTCTCCTTTTAATGACTTAAAATCTAATCCGGAATGAACAGTAGTCGAAGTGCCCAGTGGTCGTAAACCCAGTTTACGGTCCGTATTCCAGTTTACGAGCCATATATCGTGGTCGTATTTAAGCATATCAAAACCAGAAAGGTATGCTGAGGATCGTGGTGTTTTACGATCGCAGTTTACGGGCCGTATTTCAATTTACGGTCCGTATTCCAAGTTGTATTTAACCATTTGAACATTTGACAGAAAGTTGAAGTTTTCTGAGTTGAAATACGACATGGTGGTTTACGGGCCGTATACTACTTTACGGTTCGTATTTCATTTTACGACCAACTGGGCCAAAGTGCAAATCTGTAACTTTCAAGTCTTCAAAACCTATAATTTAGTCATTGTGGAGCATAACCTATCTCTTGTTCCCATTGCCTTTGAAATCTTACTTAGGGTCATCAAACGTCATTCCCTTTTGATTGAAACATCATCTACCCGTATTCTTCGTTAGTCTATTCGTGGTACGTTCACGGGAAAATTTCTGAGGTGTAACATTCTTCCCCCCTTTTGGAACATTCGTCCTCGAATGTTAAACACTCGGGATTCTGCGAAAATTTCGCCAGAGTTTCCCCTGTAATATGGTACTACCATCCTGCCACAACAACCCATAATATCATCGCCTCACAGGGCTACATCACAATATCAACATATGTATGGCCACACACGACCAAAAGCATGAAAAATAAACATAGATACATTATATCGTTGGCGTTTTATCTTGAATCTCTCCTGGGGGTCGAAATAAAAGCGGATACTTAGACTTCATACTCCCTTCCGCTTCCCAAGTCACTTCTTCCCAGTTATTGTTTCGCCACAAGACTTTAACTAAAACCACCTCTTTGTTTCAGAGTATTCATACTTGCCTGTCGAGAATAGCAATAGGCACTTCTTCATAGGTTAGCTTTTCTGTTACTTGCACATCATCTATTGGAACAACCTTTGTGGGATCTCTAATACACTTGCGGAGCATCGAAACGTGGAAAACTGGGTGGACTGATTCAAGCTCCGAAGGCAAGTCCAATTCATAGGCTACATGACCCACCTTGCGGATAATTTTGTAGGGTCCAATATATCAAGGACATAGCTTCCTTTTCTTGCCAAATCTCATCACCCCTTTCATTGGCGATACTTTCAAAAATACCCAATCACCCGCTTGAAATTCCAAGTCTCGTCGGCGATTGTCCGCATAAGACTTTTGGCGACTTTGGGCTGTCAACAATCGATCTCGGATCACCTTAACTTTTTCCACCGCTTGTTGAATCAATTCAGGGCCTACTAATTGTGCTTCTCCTGTTTCAAACCATCCAAATTGGAGATCTACATTTCCTCCCATATAAAGCTTCATATGGAGCCATTTGAATGCTGGAATGATAACTATTATTGTATGCAAATTCGATTAGCGGTAAATGATCGTCCCAACTTCCACCGAAATCCAGCACACATGCTCGTAGCATATCTTCCAAGGTTTGAATAGTACGCTCGGCTTGTCCATCGGTCTGCGGATGAAATGCCATGCTAAGCTTCACTTGAGTGCCTAGACCTTCTTGGAAGGACTTCCAGAACTTAGCTGTAAACTGTGCTCCTCTGTCTGTGATAATAGATAATGGAATACCATGAAGGCGCACAATTTCCTTGAGATACAACCTTGCATAATCTTCGGCTGAGTATGTAGTCTTAACTGGGAGAAAATGGGGTGCTTTCGTCAATCTATCCACAATCACCCATATAGAATCATACTTGCCGCGGGAACGAGGTAATCCCACGATGAAATCCATGTTGATCACTTCCCATTTCCAAGTAGGGATTTCTATTGCTTGCAATAAGCCTTCTGTCTTCTGATGTTCAACTTTTACTTGTTGGCAATTTGGGCACTCTGCTACAAATTCGGCTATGTCTCTCTTCATGCCATCCCACCAATACATCATCTTGAGATCACGATACATTTTAGTTGCACCCGGGTGAATAGAATACCGGGAAAAATGTGCTTCTTCTAGAATTCGTCGGCGCAATTCTGCTATATTCGGCACACATAGCCTGCCTGATATCTAAGAATTCCATCCATAGGAACTTCAAATGAGGACTTTCCTTTTCCATGAGATGCGTCTTTGTAACGACACAATTTAGGATCTTCATATTGCCGTTCTTTCACTTCCATGTCCAAGGATGAAATTGTGGGATCATTGATACTAACCCCCACATTACTCGAATCGATTACACGCACTCCAAGATTTGCTAGTTGGCGGAGCTCATGAACTATTTCTTTCTTTTCCGAAGAGACTTCACATAAACTGCCCATTGATCAGCAGCTAAGCGCATCGGCTACTATATTCGCTTTTCCGGGGTGGTACAAAATGTTCACATCATAATCTTTTAACAATTCTAACCACCGCCTCTGTCGCAGGTTCAACTCCTTTTGCTTGAAAATGTACTGAAGACTTTTGTGATCTGTATAAATATCAACATGCACACCATACAAATAATGCCTCCATATTTTTAAGGCATGAGTAACCGCGGCCAATTCGAGATCATGAGTCGGGTAATTCTTTTCATGTTTCCGTAATTGTCTCAAAGCATATGCAATAACCTTTCCATGCTGCATCAATACGCATCCTAATCCGACACCGGAAGCGTCACAATACACAACATAGCCACTTGACCCTTCTGGAAGTGTTAAGACCGGAGCTGAGGTCAATCTGCCTTTCAACTCCTGGAAACTACGTTCACAAGCATCATTCCATTGGAATTTGGCTGACTTCTGGGTTAGCTTCGTCAATGGGGCTGAATTAGATGAAAAGCCCTCTATGAATCTTCTATAATAACCTGCAAACCCCAGAAAGCTACGAACTTCTATAGGCATCGTAGGCCTTGGCCAAGTCTTCACAGCTTCAATTTTCTGAGTGTCGACTCGAATGCCATCATCTGAGATAACATGGCCCAAAAATGTCACAGAATTTAGCCAAAACTTGCACTTTGAAAATTTTGCATATAACTCCCGGGCTCGAAGAATGCTAAGAACAATTCGCAAATGATCTGCATGTTCGGATTCCGTGCAAGAATACACCAGAATATCATCAATAAATACTATCACAAATAAGTCCAAGAGTGGCCTGAACACAATATTCATTAAATTCATGAACACGGCTGGAGCATTAGTTAATCCAAACGACATCACTCTGAACTCATAGTGGCCATATCGCGTTCTGAAGGCTGTCTTGGGAATATCTGCTTCTCTAACTCTCACTTGATGGTAACCCAACCTCAAATCTATTTTTGAAAACCATTTGGCACCCTGTAGCTGATCAAATAAATCATCAATCCTCGGAAGAGGATATCTGCTCTTTATCGTCACCTTGTTCAACTGCCTATAATCGATGCACATTCGTAGAGATCCGTCTATCTTCCTTGCTGTCACACCCCGACTTTACTAGGGTGTGATGGGCACCCGACCCCATATCTGGAGCCGAGCGAACCCGCTGACTCTTATTACATAGATAAACTCTCGTATCAATTAAGAAATAAATACATAGTAAACTCTCAATATTTTTTTTTTGGAAAGTATATCATCATATGGAACGCGAGACATGAAACGTAATAACATTTTGACTGGTGAAGCCGTCTACCAAGCTGACACTCTATACTCATGACTCTGTCTGCAAAGCCTCTAGCATTGAACAAGGACATCATAGCATAGTACGCTAACTCGGCTACACTCCAGGGCCAAGTGGAGCTCGCCAACTTCGCTGGAACACCTTCTATAATGACTTCGGCTCATCTGGGTGTACCTGCGTGGCATGAAACGCAGCCCCCGAAGAAGAGGGGTCAGTACGAGCAATGTACGGAGTATGTAAGGCATGAACGACAACACAATGAGAGGTACCAGTGGGGATAATCACAAAGGAATCATATGGCATCTCATAGAGTACATATCATGTCATATCATATCGTGTCATATCATATCATATCATGTCATATCATATCATATCATGTCATATCATAGCATATCCTGTCGTATCATATCATAGCATGTCATATCATATCATAGGGAGACATATAGCATATCATAGGCTGACTGAATACCTGTACATGTGAATGCCACTTAGGGCGGAAACCATGCATGCTTATTTAGTCATATCATATCATTGCGCCGAACAAGTCGGCTCGCCCACATTGCGCCGAAATATGTCGTCTCGCCCATATATCCCGCGTCCGGGCATCCCGCGTCCGGGATGATAATGCTAGATGACCAGGTGGCGATGAAACATGTTTCCCTTCCCCATGTCCCTATATACATGTATCCCTTCCCCCCTCCCATTTACATATATAGCATGCATGAGAGCCCAAGGAAAGTCATGTGTCTATTGGAGTGACGTAAGGTCGGTAACCTCCGATTGTATTATGGAATCATCTTGGTCGTCATGTCTCGCCTTGAAGGAACAATTATAAGGCGAGATTATCAATGAAGAATATCATCACGGGGAAACATGAAACAGGATTATAACATTTTATTTCATATACTTTGAAACCTTCAAATAGTCATTATCCAAAATAGCTTAACATTTCATATCGTCGTAGTCATGGTAAGAACATATCCTTGACATACTCGTCATAGACACTTTATCATGTCTGGCATCATTATTATCGCTATAGTATCGTAGTCGTTGTTTTAATCATAAAAACTTTCAAAATCGTAAAGCTAGGATTTTGGAGAAAAATGAATATTTTGG
The DNA here is from genome assembly GCF_019175385.1 of Lycium barbarum. Classification (NCBI taxonomy): domain Eukaryota; kingdom Viridiplantae; phylum Streptophyta; class Magnoliopsida; order Solanales; family Solanaceae; genus Lycium; species Lycium barbarum. Next base: position 54,647,106 of record NC_083343.1, on the reverse strand, counting down.
AAAACATTTATAACTTTTAGAAAGGAAATCATGTTTGGAATTCATAACTTCTAGCTTTTGAAAACAAGGACGTTATGGGAGCATTTATAAGACTATATCATATGATTCATGCCATAGAAAGAAAGGGCTTAGCCTTACATACCTGCGCCGCGCCTTACTAGCTACGCTTATCGTCCAACTTGTTAATCTACATTCATAGGAGTTCATACATTCGTTAGATCCTTTGTCATATACTTGCCTTAACCTTTCAAACACATTCATTTATATTCTGCCGAAATTTCGGCAGCATCTCCCCTGTAAATACACCACCCCCGAGATTCTAACTCGGCCAAATTTAACAACAACAATCCGAGAATGGAACTCGGCCAAACCAACAACAATATTAGCAATTCATTCTAGCAACATTCCATCATTCAATTCAATTCAATTTAATTCACGTAATCTTTCCACGACTTAATCAACATATTACTTTGCCCGAAACACTCCAATTCAACAACAACCGTGTATGTCATCATCATTCATGTATGCTAACTTCAACAACAACCTTCATTCCTCAACACATAATCCATAACGACGACAACTAGAATGTCAAATAACATCGATTTACCTTAACTTACCAAAACGCCTATTATTTGACCATAACCACTTCTTACATATTTTGATGCATTTTCATCCATCTTTTCTATATATTACAACAACAAACAACATACTACATATAATTAATTTAATCCTCTCACACAACACAACACATGTACACGGCCAACACTACCCCATACGACTACCATTCCAACATATTATATTCATGGTTTTTCATTCATTTTACGTTATGGATTTCACCACACAACAATTAAACTACCAAAATAAAATCAATTCATTACTTCTACACCACCACTACTACATTCGGCCATACCACCAACATTACAATTTCATAGATTTCATTCATTTCCACACTCCACAACGTATACAACAATCAAATAACATCAAATAAAATTTGTTCATCATGCTTGCACCAAAGGAACATGCACACGGCCATATCTTCCAACACACAACCTTTCATGGTTTTCATAAATTTTCATTCACCATAACACGTCCAAAACATCCATAAACATGTAAAGGAGGATTGAATCTTACCTTTTTCCATTCATCTTCACTCTCGGCTAGGCTTGGAGAATCGCAATATCGAACGGTTTTCTTGTTCCAACAACTACTCCACGTCAACGAGGGCCTCTTAATTAGTATGAAAGCATGAAGAAAGAAATTTTCTATGACCAAATTGATGGGGCTGGTTCGGCCAGCCCCCCCTAGCCGTTTGCCTTTTTTTTTTTTTTTTCTTCATGTTTCTTGAAATTTCTAAAGTGGAAAAATGATTTCTTTTTTGTCTTGAATTAAGAGAGGGACTTATATATATATATATATATATATATATATATATATATATATATATATATATATATATATATATATATATATATATATATATATATATATATATTATGAGCATGTGAAGAGCACATGCTTTCTTTCTAGAGGATTCTCCTCTTTTCTTGATTTTTCTCATTTGGTCAAGGAAGACCAAATATCTTCCTTTTTACACTTTAGTCCATCCATATTTACACTTTGCCCCCTTCACTTATGAAATGGCCACTTGCTCCTTTCTTTATTTCCTAGAGAATTCCTCCATTTTTCTTGAATACTTGTGAAATTACCATTTTACCCTTAGACTTCCATGATATTACCATAGGTCATTTTGCGAATTTGTTTCTTTTTACCCGTGGCCTTTCCCAATATTTCCATACTACCGACGTACATAAATAATATTCTTAACAACTCGTACATCAAACAACTCTTGAAAATGATTTTGTCCTTAACTTGCCACGACTTTCTCGAATCATCCGAATGTACGAAATACGGGATATAACACTTACAAACAAGACTGGTGCTCCCCACGGTGATGAACTGGGTCAAATAAACCCCTTTTCAAGAAAATCTTTCAACTGTACCTTTAACTCTTTCAACTCTGTCGGAGCAATCCGATAAGGAGGAATAAAAATAGGCTTGGTGTCCGGCAACACATCAATGGCGAAGTCAATCTATCTTTCTGGAGGAAGACCTGGAAGTTCGTCTGGAAACACATCTGGGAATTCATTCACTACCGGAACTGATTAGAAAGTTGGCGGCTTTGACTCGGTATCATGAACCCGAAATAATGATAAATATAACCCTTGGCTATCATCTTCCTTGCCTTAAGGTAGGAAATAAACCTACCCTTTGGAGATGCTGCATTACCCATCCATTCCAGCACGGGCTCTCCCGAAAATTGGAATCGAACCACTTTTAATCGGCAATCAACATTAGCTAATCCATGCCCATAATTACATTGAAATCTATCATTTCCAACTCAATCAAATTAGTTGTGGTCTGGCGATCACATATCACAACTACACAATTTTTATACACTTGTCTTGCTATCACGGGATTACCAACCGGAGTAGATACCTCAAAATGTTTGATTGGCTCAGGTTTCACCCCAATACAACCAGCAACATATGGAGTAATATAAGAGAATGTAGAACCCGGATCTATCAATGTATACACATCACGGGAAAATATAGACAATATACCTATAACTACATTCGGAGAGGACTCAAAATCCTATCGTCCAGCTAAAGCATAAACACGGGGCTGAGTGGCACCTGAAGTAGATGCTGCCCCTCTGCCTCTACCTCGACCTGCTAATAGCTGAGAAGTCTGCCCCACCGGGTGTACTGATGAAGAACCAGCTGTTGAGCTTGTGGGTTGAACCCCAACTCTACCACTCATCGACGGGCAATCTCTCATCATGTGCCCAACTTGGCCGCAAGTATAGCAAGCGTCCGAACCCTGGCGACACTGTCCGGAATGCAATCTACCGCACTAGCTGCATCGCGGTACTGGGGGTCTCCTCTGGCTATAATCTTCCATGATTTGGGAATCTGGGGCTCTCGAATTCTGACCCTGTCCTGAAAGGAAGGAGCGATCAAATCTCCTACCTGCAAATCGGGGAGGTGTACTGGTCACCGACTGGCCTGAGTAACCAGAATATGTCTGTCTTGATCCCTCTCTATAACCACTGCCTGCTCCCATAGATCTAGCCCTTTTGCCTTGCTTTCTTTCATTATCGCGGTCACTTCTTGGTGGTTGTTGTCGCCTCTCTAAATTCTAAGCATGGGCCTGTATTCGGGAAATATCCATCCCGTCTTGCAAGGAATCCGTAAAAAAATCTCTGTATAAATGTGGCCCTAGGCCACTTACAAATCTATGTACCCGATCTCCCATATCGGCCACAATAGCCGAGGTATATCTAGCCAAAGAATTAAATTGCATGCTATACTCCCGGGCACTCATATTTCCTTGCCTCAGATTTAGAAATCTATCCGCTCTAGCTCGGTGGACCTCGGGTGGCAAATAGTGACGAATAAAAGCATCCACGAATTCTTGCCAAACCTGAGGAGGCACATTCTCTTCTCTTGATAATACCCAGTTGTTGTACCACAAAACAGCCACATCTCGAAGTCTATAAGATGCCAACTCCACGGATTCAGTTTCGGAGGTATAGACAATCCTCAATGTCCTTAACACCTCATCTATGAAACCTTGCGGGTCTTCATCCGGCTTTGACCCGAAAAACTCCAGAGGATTTAGACTCATAAAATCACAGGCTTTGGTACTTGCTGCCCGATCACTTGAACTTGCATTTTGTCGTTGTACCTGTGCGGCAACCAATTGTGTCAATAGATGTATGGCCTCGGTCATTTGTTGACCCGAAGCAACCGGTGGAGGAATTGGAGCTGGAGCTCCTCCTTGCTCTTCCACATTAGGCGGGGTGGAAGAAGTATTAGACAAGGCCTCATTATGTGATTCGCCTTCTTCTATATTTATCGGAGGCTCTCTTTCTACCCGCCTCTTTGCCGTAGTCTTGCCCTTCTGGGTAGCTGTAGCCTTTCCCTTTGGCGGCATTCTGAAATCATAACCCACTATTAGGAAGGATTCAATCTTACACACGGCTCTATCGCACGATCTCATGAGAAGAAAGATGGTCATTTTTCCTAAATGCTCTGTAGCCTGTTGTTTATTGATGTGGCGCGCAATACACCATAAACAAGACTCTACTAGACACGGATCATAGACACTTCCTAGGACTGAACCGCTCTGATACCACTTTTTTCACGACCCAGCTAGGGGCCGCGACGGGTACCCGGGACTAGCCACCGAGCACCACTCGCCTTACTACTCACCTTACTCATTTACTGCTCTTTTACCAATTTATATTCAAATCGTAGGAAAAGTCATCTTTCATTCAAGAACATAAAAATACTTTTATATGCATAAGCCTCTCGACTATCAAAATAATATATACATACATAGTAATAAATCACGAAAACATCTAACCCACACTGCGCATCTACGAGCCTCTACTAGAGTGCTATACATAAGGACGGAACAAGACCCCGTCATGCCCAAAAATACATATACATGAATACACACAAAAGAATCGTCATAAGCACCTCCGAACAAAGGAGTGCTTTCAATCTGCTGACAGCTACTACTGGTCTGGGTCGAGCTCTCCTCCCTGTCTACCTGTGGGCATGATCACAGTGTCCAAAGAAAACAGACGATAATACGAACATTGTACTGAGTATGAGAGGCATAAACAATGAAATAGAACAATGAAATAAAAGAAGTATCAATATGGAATAGCTATATCCGACTGTCAAGCGTAAAAGAAATAATGCATGCTGGCTTACTCATACTCATCATCATGTCATGTATGACTAAATATATAAGCTGCCAGCCCATATAAGTACGGTGTGATAATGCATAAACTGCCCGTCCATATCAGATCGGTGTCATAATCATAACATTAGCCTACGTCCAGGCCTCCCGCGTCCGGGGTATCATCTCATGCCGCCCACTAGTGGTGTCTGCCCATGCCATTTGGCCATGGTGTATCGTATAGTTGCCCGCCTTGGCGGTGACTGCCCGACCAACTTGGCTCGGTGTTATATCATCATCATACATGCTCATCATAATATGCTTATTGTAACATACTTATCATAATACATGCATAAGGCTTATGAACAACTTTACTTTATCGGGGTGATGTAAGGTCGTGATCCCCCAATTTCATTATGGAGCAATTATTGACATTCTGCCTCACCTTGAAGGAATTAGCATATAAGGTGAGTGTAACCAATAAAAAAACACCTTTAACATTATAGAATCATCATGTCATAGCTTTTATCTTATATAGCTATTCATAGACATAGGCTCTTAGCTTTCTGGAATATAGGAACTCATGAGGAGGATGGAATATCATGCTAGAAGATTCATGCCATTAGAAGGAAAGGGCTAGCCTCACATACCTTTGACATTTAACTGAGCTATCGCTTGCTTGTTGTCCTTCGATACCACTTTCTACCTTCAAGAGGGAATTCACACTATCGTTAGTTAATTCGACTATAAGAACGCGTTACTAATTCTAGGAAAAATGGACAGTACTTCCTTCGTTTATAATACTTTCCCATATTCTATATCAACTCCCACATGCTCACAACAACATTCACAATATTGAAATCAACAATCGTCATTTGTATACATCGACCACAATCCACAATTTCTCTTCCATGTCTCCACCTTTATGGTTATAACTTACTATCGTGTTTCCTCGTATATAATACTTATTTCATGGTCTAAATGTCATTTATAACGTATTCATAATCACAACACTCCAACATTCATGATTCAACCCAACTACCATCCAACCATGACACTATTCACTCATTAATGACCCATTTCCTATGTCTTTCTACAATTCAAGTATCTTAACCTTCCAATACCTTAAACAACATGATTTAGTCATGAAACTTACCTTAGATAATGGTTGAACAAGCCTTGAATGGAATTACTCCTTTAGCGCCAAAACCCTACTTCACTTCTTTTGGGTTTTCTTGAGAAAGATGAACTTTAGTGTGATTCTTACACTTGATTTCGTGGGTTGTAGTTGATCACTAATTTCCTTTGAATTCTTGTAGTTGAAGAGTAGAGAGTATTCTAGAGGTTTCTAGAGAGAAATATCGTGAAGATGAAATGAATTTAATGAGCTTGGGTCTCCTTTTAATGACTTAAAATCTGATCCGGAATGAACAGTAGTCGAAGTACCCAGTGGTCGTAAACCCAGTTTACGGTCCGTATTCTAGTTTACGGGCCGTATATCGTGGTCGTATTTAAGCATATCAAAACCTGAAAGGTATGCTGAGGATCATGGTGTTTTACGATCGTAGTTTACGGGCCGTATTTCAATTTACGATCCGTATTACAAGTTGTATTTAACCATTTGAACATTTGACAGAAAGTTGAAGTTTTCTGAGTTGAAATACGACATGGTGGTTTACGGGGCCGTATACTACTTTACGGTCCGTATTTCATTTTACGACCTACTGGGCCAAAGTGCAAATCTGTAACTTTCAAGTCTTCAAAACCTATAATTTAGTCATTGTGGAGCATACCCTATCTCTTGTTCCCATTTCCTTTTAAATCTTACTTAGGGTCGTCAAACGTCATTCCCTTCTGATTGAAACATCATCTACCCGTATTTTTCGTTAGTCTATTTGGGATTATCATCTAATGGCTTGGTTATCACTTTCTAATCAAGAATTGAACCATTAGAGACATGAACTAAGTGATTGAGACTTAGGGTTTCATAAAAATGGTAGCTTGACCATAGAAACTGCTTGTAAGAGATAACTTGGTTGAATAACCTTATAAATTGACAGTTGCGGTTGCTAAGGGAAATGTTAGGACGATTTCCGCCGAGTAATCATTCACCTATTAGAAAGGGGTATGGTGGAAGGGTGTGCATTGTATTGATATTGTGACTAGAATGTTTGTGACTTATTTAACATGTTAATTGCTAGACTTTGAGCATTCTGAGGCTTTACGGAAGGGAAAGGCTATGGCGAAGTGATTCACATTGTTCCGGCACTGTAGTTGAGGTAGGTTATGGTCCACTTGAGCTAAGACTTTGATTAGTTGACTGTATGTGTTATGAGATTGATAGGAGAAAGCACGTCTAGTCTTTGAGCATAATGTGTGGTTGAAATTCCTATATGCTATTTATTGAGTGACTTTGTGGGTTTAGTACCATTACTCGATATGTTGTGATCTACTTTCCGATGACAATGGTTGTGAGAAGTTAATATGATCTTCTTGATTAAATTGAGATATAAATTGTTAATCGATTCTTGAAAGTGTTGTGACAATAATAAAACATCTGATTCACCAATAGGCATAAGAACAAGGCAAGAGAAAGTTCCAATCTAAACTTCCTCTTTCGCTTTCGCTTAGTAGCACTACTCTTGCCATAGGTTATGGTTATATATATATATATATATACCGGGAGTGAGGATGAGACCTATATATGAATAGGCACATTTGATCGGGGATGAGGATGTGGCCTAGTTGTGAGCTCCTGGCCCGAGGTTTGCTCCGGAAGGAGTGGTAGATGGACACCATGGGTCCCCTGCAGGTCATGACTATTGGTCAATGACACCAATTAGCATGTGTGTACATGAGTGATCAGTGACTGAGTAGTGATATTGTTGTTGGGTGACTAGTTTCATATTGTCTGCATCCGTTGACTTGATTTTTGATATCATTGGGTGACTTGCTTGCTTACATCCTTGGTTGATTGTTGAGGGCTATTTGATTATGTGCTATTGATTAGTTTGTCTATTTTATTGATTTTATGATTCATGCATGATACTAATCTTAGTCGGACTATGATATCTACTGGTACATAGTGTTTGTATTGATACTACCTTGCTGCATTCTTTTGAGTGTAGATTGTGATCTAGAGACGGCTACCCGACCTCACATTTAGCATTGAGGCTGTTTGCTGACAGATTTAGGGTGAGCTTCTGTCCATGCCAGGGTGCCTGAAGATCTTCTTTTCCTAATGTCTATTTCCATTCCAGACATTGATGGTTATTTATTTCAGACAGTATACAGTCCTTAGACATGTTTTGGATTAGAGTCCTTGTACGGTTATTTTCGAATTTTGGGGTTGTAATAGTTAGGACTTTCACATTTACGTTATTATTTTATGGCATGACTATTTATTGATTATTCTTGTGTTCAATTGTTATGAATTGGTTAAATAAAAATGGGCTTGAATGAGTAGATGGTTAGGCGTATTGGTTCGCCCACTAGGAATTAGTGTGGGTGACAGTCATGGTGGGTTGGGTCGTGACAATTTCAAATCATGATTTGAAATCCCAAATTCTCCAAAGCTAAAGTCGTTAAAATACCCCTAAACTTGACATGGATTGTCACTTTAGTCTCCAAACTATGACTAGTCTTAAAAATACCCCTAAACTTGGCTGAGTGGATTTTAATACACCACTGAGCCATATACCTTAGTGAGTGTAGTCACTCGCGGTCCAGTTGGAATTTCCAGCTGATGTGTCCTCCTTGTGGATAATTTAAAAAGCCAAATAATAAATGAAAAATAGTAGTCATAAACTCATGTTCTTAAAAATTAAATCACCCAAAAGACCCCGGAATTCTCCATTTCTCTCAAAACACTCTCCATTCTCTTAAAACACCCTCCATCTCTCTCAAAATACTCTCCATCCCCCTTTGATTTTCATTGAAACTTAGGATTTAAGCCTTGAAACTTACGTAGCCTAGAAATTAAATAGCACACTAATACCTAGGTAAATCTTCAATGTTCTTGACCACTCGCCGAAAATCTACATCTACAAAATTTAGTCATGAAGACAATTGAGTGAGAAACCAACAAATATGACTACGAACTTTACAGAAGGAAATGAAGGAAAAAACTTGAATTCAACTTTGGGTGTATGGAGGAGGATTGGATAGAGGAGAAGAAGGGGATTTTTAGCCATTTCCAAAGGGAAATTTAAAAATGCTTTTTTTTAACAGTTTGGCTACTAATGTGGCAGTTTTTTTATGGTCTCGCGCGTGTAGAAGGGCTTAAGAACACTTGTTGTGCCATGTGGCAGCTCAGGGGTGTATTTAAATTCACTTAGCCAAGTTTAAGGGAGTTTTTATGACTAGTCATACTTCGGGGACGAAAGTAATAATCCGTGCCAAGTTTAGGGGTGTTTTAAACACTTCAGTTTTCTCCAAAAGGTAGGATTTTTTTTAGCAATTAAAAGAGACTTTTATTAATCATCAAGTGCAGGAAATACAAAGCCAAGGGTGATAAAATCCTACTCCCTTCTCAAATGAAAAACAAACAGACTAAGCTAACCGCTACCTTCAAAGGAGGGAAATCACAAAACTAAACTAAGAGAAATCAACAATACATGCCATCAGACCATAGTTACTCCTAACCCGTATACATAGTACCAGTTTGAGTTGGTGGAGAAAAGTTTCTAGAGGTTTGTCCTTTTGCTGAAAGATTCCAGCATTCTGTCCAAATATCATAAATCACAACAATAAAGCTAGCCTTGAGTATAGTTCCTCTAGCATTCCTGCCCCTCGCCATTTGTTTCACTCATTGGCATTCAACCTTCTAGTTAAAGATTGTCCTATTCCAATTTTTCCATTTAAGTAGTTTTCTCTAGATGGTATGAGTATAAGAACATTCAAAATAAAGGTGAGCAGCAGTCTCCGGAACACTTGAGAAAAATATACATTTGGCAATAACAGAAACTCCCCATTTAATAAGTAGATCGTTGGTCCTTAACCTACTATGTAATTGCAGCCATAATATAAAAATTTGTTTAGGCTCAATAAGATTGTTACATCTCGAGAATTTTGAGTTGTTGCTTTATAAATAGACTAACGCAAGGTTAAGGTAAACATGAAGTCCTTATGAAGTTAAGAGGGGTATTTGATAGCTTTAAGTGCGTACTATAAGATTTTGAAGTTGCATGACTCGGTGGAACTAAATTCGTCGAAGGAAGTGAAATGTAAGTTGTGTTTGGGAAGATTTTGCATAAATTGAGCTAATGTTTATTTAGGAATGTCTTGAGGAGGAGATATAGGGCTCCTTAGATGGTTAATGAAGTGTTATATAAGTTCCAAGAAGGTTCCACAAGGATTGGAAGTCAAATGAATCAACGAGAGCAAGTTCGGAAAAAATGGGTTGTACGACCACTTATACGGTCTGTATAATGGTCTGTATAACCATTCCAGCAAGGAGTTATCCCATGGTGGGATTATAAGACCATTTATACAGACCGTATAAGTGGCCGTATAATTAGGTCGGGTCACTTTTTTCTCTTTTTATATAGATGACCCTTGTTCTTATTTTTCATTTCCCGCATTTTCCCTAAGTCTTGAAAGCTCTAGAATCTTTCCCCTATCATATTAACCAAAACCCAAGAGAAATCGAAGATTAAATAGCAGGAATCAAGAGAATTAAGTGTGAGGAGACTCACTAGGGTTTGTAGAATTCAAGATTTCTTTTGGTATTGAAGTTGGGGGTTTCATTCAAGTGAAATACATTAACCCAAAGTTCATTATTGTACGATAAAAGGCGAGTTTTACATCTATTTCATGTTATTAAGAGTATTTGGTTGTTGAATAACTTGGATGAGGGAAGAAAGTAGAAGATGAAGCTCAAATACGGATTTAATGATATTTTTGAGTAATAAATTAACTTGAGTCATGATTTTTAGTATGCTATGAGTATAATCTTGTTGTGGGGGGGGGGGGGGGGTACTAACGATGTTGAGGAAGTATTGTATGTAAGTGGATATGGTGTTGTGTTGTAGCTATTATTATGAATGATCTTAAAAAGATGTTTTGAGGATTGGACAATGCTTAACTTGAAAGAAGCCTCTTGATTATGAAATTATGGATGTGGCTATTGATGTTTGGGAGTTGTCTATTATATGGAGAAAATCAATGAAACAAAGAAAATGCTGCCCAAATTTCGTTAGCCCTTAGTTGCTTTAGTTTAAACTTAATCATGCTTTCAATGACCTAACCTTAGTACAAATCCTCTTGAATGTAGAGTCGCGAGCTTGGAAGGAGAACGTTTAGTCATTAAGAAGACAAAAGGTATGTTAAGGCTAGTTCCTTTCTTTCAATGGCATGATTCCTATGTTATGATTCCATCCATATTTTCCATAACCTCCTTATGCCCGAAAGCTAGAAGTTCATGATTCTTAAAAGCTTCTTATGATACCAAAGATGAGATGTTTTCTACGTTGAACATGCTGATGATGATTTTAATGCCAGAAATTCCAAAGCATTTGGTTTTGATGCTATTGTGAGATTATTGAGTCATTTCATGAATTCCTTAATTTCGTTCGTTGTTGTTGATCTCACCTTATGAATTGTTCCTTCGGGATGAGATATCGTGATAATGATTATTCCATAAGATAATCGGAGGTTACCGACCTTACGTCACTCCGATAGAATCGTAGCTTTTAATTGGGATCTCATGCATGATTTTTTTATGTATGATTACACCGGGCCTAATTGCAGGGCAGACACCACTACGGTGGGCTTAGTGGGGGGCTTATGGATAATGATAATAACACCGTGTCTTTATGGCACGGGCAGACACCACTAGAGGGCGGCATGAGATGGTTACCCTGGACGCAGGCTAATGATGATTACACCGTACCCATATGGTCGCGTAGTTTTTATATATATGTTATGATGTTGTGTTAAAAGTAAAAGTTAGCATGCAGGGCTCCGCCTTAAGAGGCAGTCAGTTACAGGTTACCTCTTTATCTCACGTTTCTTTATTTCTTTATTATGTTATTATTCAAGCCTTACATACTCAGTACATTGTTCGTACTGACGTCCTTTCTTTTGTGGACGCACCGTTAATGCCCGCAGGTAGACAAGGAGAGGGTCCAGATCCCTAGGAGCTTTATCAGCAGATATATAGGAGCACTCCACTACTCCGGAGTTGCAGTTTATTGGTATATTCTTTTGTGTTTATATTTGGGGCATGGCGGGGTCCTGTCCCGTCCTTATGATTTTCAGTACTCCAGCTAGAGGCTCGTAGACATGTGTGGATAGTAGATATTTCATGACCTTATTAGTGTATATTTTGTATATCATTTTGTAGCCTTGCAGGCTTGTTCATATATATGTTTGAGGTGGTATCGAAGTATGCTTCGTAACGAGTTTTATTTTTGAGAATGGCATTTATTCAGGTTGAGTTATTTGATAATTGGAAAAGTGGTCCACTAAGATAGAATGGAAGAAGTATGACAAGTGGTGCTCGGTAGGCTAGCTCTGGGTACCCGTCATGGCCTTCTGGTTGGGTCATGACAAAGATTATGACAAATGAGCTGCTTCCATGACACATTTTTTCACGAACCAACCGGAGGGCCATGACAGGCAGCCGGAGCTAACCTACCGAGCACCTCAAGACATACATGCATCATATAATCAAACCTGAGTGGGCCATAGCGTTACACCTTGGAAATTTTCATGTTGTCACATAGTGAATGAACCAACGCGAGCTTAAGGATAATAGAAAGTTCTTAAGATTAGGGTTTGGGATTTAATGCTTTAGTGGGCCGGGTTATAGGGTTGTTGGGCTGGTGGAAAACATTTGGGCCTCCATGTTATATCCCGTATTCTGCGCATTCGGATAATTCAAGATAATCGCGGGGAGTTAAGAGCAAGGCTATATTTTGATCTTGTTTAACACACAAGTTGCTTATGAAATTTTGATGTGGAAATATTAAGAAAGGCTAGGGGTAAAAAGGGAAATTCGCAAGATGACTCATAGAAATATGGAGGAAGGCTAAGGGCAAATTTGGAATTTGGAAAATAAATTTTCATGAATTGCAAAACACCAAAAAAAAAAGAGTGGGCTTGAATTACTAGACCATGTGGCCGGCCAATGAAGTGGGCCAAGGCCCACATGGGAGCCCAACATTAATATATGATAGATGATAAATATAGCCCATGTCCCATTCTTCATCCTTAGAACCTTGAAGAAACTTGGAGAAAGAAGAAAAACATAAGGGTCATTCGGCCAAAGGAGTAAGAAATTGAAGTCTTCAATTTTGATCCAAAAAAATATTTTCTCCTAGCATTCCTACTACTTTGAAGGTCCTCTTTAACGTGGTATAATTATTAGAGCAAGAAGACCTCTCTTTGTTGCAAGCTACAAATTCTAGTCAAGTGAGAAGTTAAAGGAAAAAGGTAAGAATTAATCTTCTTTTATATGTTATGGATGATTTGTGAATATTGTAGTATGTAGAAATGGATGAAATTCATGAAATATGGGTGTGGAGGTCATGGCCGTATGGGGTTGTGTTGTGTAGAAAAGATGAAATAATTTTATTTAGTAGTTTGATTGTTGTGTTGTGGATTCCATGATGTAAAATGAAGGTTTGGTGGCTTGAAATGAATTTGAAATCGTTTGTGCATTATTGAAGAAGTTAATTTGACATTAGTATGGTTTCTTATATTTGTAGGAATGATATTGCTAATGTGTAGGTTGTAAATGTAATTCATGAATTTGGAAGTGAGACATGTGTTTGGAAGATTGTAAGTTGGGTTGTTGTGATTGAATTTGGAAGAAGGAAATAGGTTGTTACTGTTATTGTTGAATTTGGAAGGTTTCGGGTGAAGTAGTATGTTGATTGGGTTGTTTGAATATTATGTGAATTGAATTGAATATAAATGAAATGCCGTTGAATTGTATGACAAAGGTTGTTAATGTTAGAATGCGTCTTGAATTGATTGTTGATGTTGTTGGCATGATTGTTGGTATTGTTGTTGATAATTTGGCCGAGTTGAATTCTCGGATTATTGATTGATGATTTGGCCGAGTTGGATTCTCGGGGATGGTGTATTTACAGGGGAAATGATGCCGAAATTTGGGCAGAATATAAATGAATTCATTTGAAGGACTAAGACAAGTGTATGTCGATGCGTCTAATGATTATGTCAATTCTCTTGAATGTAGACTAGCAAGTTTGGACGAATAAGCGCAGCTAATTGGATGTGGGACAGGTATGTAAGGCTTACCCTTTCTTTCTTTTGGCATGATCTTTGTGAAACGAACATACGATATGTATATGATTCCAAAGGAACTCCCATTCTTAGAGCCACTAGGATGGCTAACGTTCTTGATTTCCATAAGTTGTCCCATATGGTTTTGATGCGTACTTATGATGTCCGAAGTTCAGTTTGATATGTTTCCGAATGGCATTCGAGAGATAATTGATGTGACTAATGTTTTGGTTTTCAAATGATAACACGTTTGGTTATTCCATCGAGTCTTTGATACATTTTGATACGCACATATGGTTCCAAAGGCTCTGTCGGATGTGATCCATAACAATATTCGAAGGGTACCTAACATGATTATGGCTTTGGTTTTCCAAAAATGGCTTCTGAAACGCTTGTAGAATGTTCTGTACTTCAAACGCCCATAACTTTCTTATACTAAATCGGATTGACCCGAAACTTGTTTCTAAGCCTTCAGATGTCGGTAAGTATACTTGTCCATCGAGTCTTAGAATTGATTTATATACACATGGTTCTCACTACTCCGCTCGTGCGTGCTACTATTATTTTGTTCGCCGAGCCTCCGGCCGGTTATATCATTGTGTGCACTATGTTATACTCGCCACTAACGTGTTATGTCATATATGGATCGGAGACGACGCCTCGGCAATATTATATGGGGTTAAAGGGATCGGAGCCGACGCCTCGGCAACATGATATGCTCTATGTTCTGTATATATATGAACAAGAAATGTTTTTTTTCAATGGAAGTATTACTATGGATATATGTATATAATATATATGGATCGGCTTGCACGTTCCGCAGAAGTATAATATATATGGATCGGGCTGCACGTTCCGCAGCAGTATAATATATATGGATCGGGCTGCACGTTCCGCAGCAGTATAATATATGTATGGATCGGGCTGCACGTTCCGCAGCAGTATAATATATATGGATCGGGCTGCACGTTCCGCAACAGTATAATATATGTACGGATCGGGCTGCACGTTCCGCAGCAGTATAATATATATATGGATCGGGCTGCACGTTCCGTAGCAGTATAATATATATTTATGGATCGGGCCGAACGTTCCTCGGCATTAGTATGTTATATATATATGGATCGGGCCGTACATTCCTTGGCACTAATATGTTATGTATGGATCGGGCCGTACGTTCCTCGGCACTATCATATTACGTATGGATCGATTATATGTATAGGTATATGTTGACATATGATGTCGGCACGTATGATCTGTGTTTGGAAAGTAAGTATTTTGGTACTCTGGATGTTTTACTCATTTTCGGTACTTTTTCTGACATATAACATCGGTAAGTATGATTTACGTTTGGAAAAGAAGCACCTTGGTATTCTGGTTAATGTAGTTACTTTTTGTACCGTTGTTCCGATTATGGTTCTGTTTTCTGTATTCCATGCCTTACATGCTTAGTACATATTCCGTACTGACCTCCTTTCTTCAGGGGCTGCGTTTCATGCCACGCAGTTACACCCAGACGAGTAAAGGACATTGCTAGAAGATGCTTCAGCTGGATTGGCGAGCTCCACTTCCTTTCGGAGTGTTGCCGAGTTAGAGTATATATGTTACAATTTCTGATTGATGTTAGAGACTTTGCAGACAGAGTCGTGGGTATGGGATGTCAGTTTTGTAAGCGGCTCCATCAGCCGATGTGTCATTCTGTGTTATGTGATAAATTCCATATAATTACAGGTTTTGTTTGATTTGAGAACAACGAGAAAGAATATTTCTGAAAGCTTTACTATGTATTTCGTTTTATTTGATTTTAAGAGTTCAAAGAGACTATGTGTGTAATAAGAGTCAGCGGGTTCGCTCGGCTCCGAATATGGGGTCGGGTGCCCATCACACGCTAGTAAGATCAGGGTGTGATAAAGTGGTATCAGAGCAGGTTGTCCTAGGGGTTGTCTGCAAAGTCGTGTCCAGTAGAGTCCTGTTTATAGTGTGAAGCCAGCCAAATTTATAAACAGGAGGCTGCGGGGCATCTAGGGATTGTTGACCTTCTTTCTGTCTTAGATCGTGCGATAGAGCCAAGTCATAGAAAATGAGAATTCCTTATATAAGCCTTACGTACGACGGAAGAAGGTAAGTACTGATATGGAAAGGTATAGAAGTAAGCCTTGATGTGTTTGTTCTGTTATCTGGAAATTGGAAGCTCTGGGTGACAGGAATATGTCCTATGACTGTATGCCCTGTGAGGCATTGTTGGTATTTGCTGTGTGTGGATTCTGAATAGTAAGAACTGTAAAAGAAGATTCTGCCAGAATTGTTCAAAAATCAGGTCACTTAGTCAAGTACGCCTAACGGGAAGAAGTGTGGAAAGGAAATATCGTACATAGACGATAAGCGAGATGCGTTGTTTCAGAAAGGCTATGGACTTGGCATGACATGAAGAAGGATGGCGAGAAGGACGATTAGCAGTCCAAAGGATTAAGATGGATAATATTCGAGGTTTAGTAAGAACACGGTCTGCTGAAGGATTCAGAGGAAGTCGACAATCAGTTTTGCCGTAGATTATTATGTAAGAATGATGAGTGAAAAATCTGAACAGGCTGATGCCCGAAGTATTCACAAGTAACGGCGATGAAGGTACATTTGCTATCATCGGGAATCTAGGAATCTGGGACGAAGGATAGTTATACACATAAGTGAAAAGTGAAAACGGGGAATTGAAAAGGGTAAAATAGTAATTATAAAGGGAATGACGTGTTATGAGAATGTCTCGGAATCTGTAAGACTTCGACTTGCTCCAAATCATGTAATAAAGGTCATGCGAGAATGCGGGCGCGATTATATCAGCATTAAGGCACCGGATTCCATCGAAGTTTCGAGGTTAAGCGTGCTAAGGTGGGAGAAATTTTAGGATGGGTGACCCCCTGGGAAGTGTGTAAAAAACTCTGTATGTCTAGACATAAGTGACAAATGAGAAGCTAGAGTGGCCTAAGGGAAACTAGAGTATACGGGATGATTGGAGACCGTAAGAGGTCGTGCCGGACGAGGCAGACCGGACTGGAGAAGAGACAGAAAGTGCGTCACAGCTCTGGAAATTTGGATAGGCTTGAATAGCGTTTGGAAGTATTTTATGGGCTAGTTGATAGTAATTATATATATATATATATATATGAATTATATATATATATATATGAATGCGTATGATATCTCATATGTGATTGTATCGGCGGGCATGTGAGGTGTGTCCCAGCAACCGGTGCTGCGGTATGGGAGGCATCAATCGAGTAAGGGTACAGAAGTTCAAGTGACAACAAGAATAAACGGCACAAATGTTATAAGGTACGCTGATGTTATTTTATCTACTGGTTATGATTGGAAATTCTAATACAATGATATTTGAAAAAGAAAGAGCGTGATTAAATGGAAGACAAGGAGATTCAAATGTCGGAAAAAGGTTAAAGGTAAGAAACCTCGGTGAGTGAAACCCCCGAGAGAAACTATCGGCAAAGCACGAGACTATTTGGATAAAAATTCAAAGGTAGGCACGTGAAAGGGATAAAGTATGGTAATATGGAACAAAAGAGGAGTGTGTGAGGTTCGAGAACCGATTTAAATAAGTAGGCTAGGAGAATAGTGAGCTAAATGGGTGAAAGGGACTAATAGTGGATAGGAAGATATGGGAATGTTGACAAGAATGATGATATAGGCGCATAGTGAAAGAAAAACTTATGGTGAGAAATTTCGATATGTTATGTACAGAGTTGGAAAGAAAGATGAGGAGTGAGGTATAAACGAAGATTTCACAAAAGGACTATTGGCATATGAGGAGCCCCTTTAAAAAGGGGGAGGGGGGAGAGCATATTATATTGGACTTAAAAGGAATCGCAACAATTGATAGTCTAGGAATTTTTGAAAGAAAGAAAGAACGTTGTGCCTATGAATGAAATAAAAGAGTTTATCGGATACTAGAAATTAGTTCGTAGACCATTAACTATACGGGGCATGAGAGTATACGCTATGGAGTTATATAAATCGTCAATGTGAAGTGATGCTCGATCATATTTGTAAGGAATCCACACCGGAGGGCCAACAAGGAATAATGATGGATGAAACGAGCCCCAATACAAATAAATCAAAGACAAGTATACTTGTGTCGAGAAACGTGAGGGAAGGAAGTAAAGGAAAAGTTGTAGTAAGAACTCAAAAATGTTGCGAACTAAGAAGTTATGTGAACTTGTATCATAAGTTACCATAGGTGTAATTGGACCGCGAAGGATGATAAATGGTAAGGAAACATTATGTACATACGTTTTTGAATAAATATATGGAATGAAAGATTAAAAGGGATAGTGACAAAGACATAAAGAAACGGAGGGCGAAGAAAAGAGAACACCAATGGCCGATGGATATTTATAGCTTGATAAGCGAGACTACAATACTGCAGATCGAATGAGAGCAAGGAACAGCCTGTGGTCATATTGGATCGTCAAGTGAAGATTGCGTGCCAAAAACATGGCTTCTATAGACAAGGATAATGAATTGGCGCAGTGAATTAGAAAAACCCATGACACAGAATGAGGACTCATGTAAAGACCCAGAAGTTCAATTATAAGGAAAATGAGGTAAAAGGATAAGGAATGGGCATGAAGAAAAGGACAACTATAAGAGGGACCCTCCCGAAGTATTATAACACCCTATGAGGTCAGTTGAACATTCGAGGACGAATGTTCTATAGGGGGGGAGGATGTTATATCCCGTATTTTGCGCATTCGGATAATTCAAAATAATCGCGGGGAGTTAAGGCTATATTTTGATCTTGTTTAACACACAAGTTGCTTATGAAATTTTGATGTGGAAATATTAAGAAAGGCTAGGGGTAAAAATGGAAATTCGCAAGATGACTCATAGAAATATGGAGGAAGGCTAAGGGCAAATTTGGAATTTGGAAAATAAATTTTCATGAATTGCAAAACACCAAAAAAAAAGAGTGGGCTTGAATTACTAGACCATGTGGCCGGCCAATGAAGTGGGCCAAGGCCCACATGGGAGCCCAACATTAATATATGATAGATGATAAATATAGCCCATGTCCCATTTTTCATCCTTAGAACCTTGAAGAAACTTGGAGAAAGAAGAAAAACATAAGGGCCATTCGGCCAAAGGAGCAAGAAATTGAAGCCTTCAATTTTGATCCAAAAAACTATTTTCTCCTAGCATTCCTACTAATTTGAAGGTCCTCTTTAACGTGGTATAATTATTAGAGCAAGAAGACATCTCTTTGTTGCAAGCTACAAATTCTAGTCAAGTGAGAAGTTAAAGGAAAAAGGTAAGAATTAATCTTCTTTCATATGTTATGGATGATTTGTGAATATTGTAGTATGTAGAAATGGATGAAATTCATGAAATATGGGTGTGGAGGTCATGGCCGTATGGGGTTGTGTTGTGTAGAAAAGATGAAATAATTTTATTTAGTAGTTTGATTGTTGTGTTGTGGATTCCATGATGTAAAATGAAGGTTTGGTGGCTTGAAATGAATTTGAAATCGTTTGTACATTATTGAAGAAGTTAATTTGACAGTAGTATGGTTTCTTATATTTGTAGGAATGATATTGCTAATGTGTAGGTTGTAAATGTAATTCATGAATTTGGAAGGGAGACACGTGTTTGGAAGATTGTAAGTTAGGTGGTTGTGATTGAATTTGGATGAAGGAAATAGGTTGTTATTGTTCTTGTTGAATTTGGAAGGTTTCGGGTGAAGTAGTATGTTGATTGGGTTGTTTGAATATTATGTGAATTGAATTGAATATAAATGAAATGCCGTTGAATTGTATGACAAAGGTTGTTAATGTTAGAATGCGTCTTGAATTGATTGTTGATGTTGTTGGCATGATTGTTGGTATTGTTGTTGATAATTTGGTCGAGTCGAATTCTCGGATTGTTGATTGATGATTTGGCCCAGTTGGATTCTCGGGGATGGTGTATTTACAGGGGAAATGCTGCCGAAATTTCGGCAGAATATAAATGAATTCATTTGAAGGACTAAGACAAGTGTATGTCGATGAGTCTAATGATTATGTCAATTCTATTGAATGTAGACTAGCAAGTTTGGACGAATAAGCGCAGCTAATTGGACGTGGGACAGGTATGTAAGGCTTACCCTTTCTTTCTTTTGGCATGATCTTTGTGAAACGAACCGACGATATGTATATGATTCCAAAGGAACTCCCATTCTTAGAGCCACTAGGATGGCTAACGTTCTTGATTTCCATAAGCTGTCCCATATGGATTTGATGCGTACTTATGATATCCGAAGTTCAGTTTGATATGTTTCCGAATGGCATTCGAGAGATAATTGATGTGATTAATGTTTTGGTTTTCAAATGATAGCACGTTTGGTTATTCCATCGAGTCTTTGATACATTTTGATACGCACATATGGTTCCAAAGGCTCTGTCAGATGTGATCCATAATAATATTCGAAGGGTACCTAACATGATTATGGCTTTGGTTTTCCAAAAATGGCTTCTGAAACGCTTGTAGAAGGTTCTGTACTTCAAACGCTCATAACTTTTCTATACTAAATCGAATTGACCCGAAACTTGTTTCTAAGCCTTCAGATGTCGGTAAGTATACTTGTCCATCGAGTCTTAGAATTGATTTATATACACATGGTTCTCACTACTCCGCTCCTGCGTGCTACTATTATATCGTTCGCCGAGCCTCGGGCCGGTTATATCATTGTGTGCACTATGTTATACTCGCCACTAACGTGTTATGTCATATATGGATCGGAGCCGACGCCTCGGCAATATTATATGGGGTTAAAGGGATCGAAGCCGACGCCTCGGCAACATGATATGTTCTATTTTCTGTATATATATATGAACAAGAAATGTTGTTTTTTCAAAGGAAGTATTACTATGGATATATGTATATAATATATATGGATCGGGCTGCACGTTCCGCAGCAGTTTAATATATGTATGGATCGGGCTGCACGTTCCGCAGCAGTATAATATATATGAATCGGGCTGCACGTTCCGCAGCAGTATAATATATATGGATCGGGCTGCACGTTCCGCAACAATATAATATATGTATGGATCGGGCTGCACGTTCCGCAGCAGTATAATATATATGGATCGTGCTGCACGTTCCGCAGCAGTATAATATATGTATGGATCGGGCTGCACGTTCCGCAGTAGTATAATATATATATGGATCGGGCTGCACGTTCCGCAGCAGTATAATATATATTTATGGATCGGGCCAAACGTTCCTCAGCATTAGTATGTTATATATATATGGATCGGGCCGTACGTTCCTCGGCACTAATATGCCATGTATGGATCGGGCCGTACATTCCTCGGCACTATCATATTACGTATGGATCGATTATATGTATAGGTATATGGTGACATATGATGTCGGCACGTATGATCTGTGTTTGGAAAGTAAGTATTTCGGTACTCTGGATGTTTTACTCATTTTCGGTACTTTTTCTGACATATAACATCGGTAAGTATGATTTACGTTCGGAAAATAAGCACCTTGGTATTCTGGATAATGTACTTACTTTTTGTACCGTTGTTCCGATTATGGTTCTATTTTCTGTATTCCATGCCTTACATGCTCAGTACATATTCCGTACTGACCCCCTTTCTTCGGGGGTTGCGTTTCATGCCACGCAGGTACACCCAGACGAGTAAAGGACATTGCTAGAAGATGCTTCAGCTGGATTGGCGAGCTCCACTTCCTTTCGGAGTGTTGCCGAGTCAGAGTATATATGTTACGATTTCTGATTGATGTTAGAGACTTTGCAGACAGAGTCGTGGGTATGGGATGTCAGTTTTGTAAGCGGCTGTTATATCCCGTGTTTTCACACCTTCGGAAAAAAAAATTTGGAAATAATTTTGACTTGTAAGAAATAAGGTTATGGTTGAATTTATTTAACATAAGAGTTGTGCATGAAAGAATATTAATGTGGAGGTGTCGAGGAAGACTAAGGGCAAATTTAGAATTTGGGGAATTAGTTTCGGGAATTACAAAATTTTGATTCACAAGTCATTGGGCTCAAAACATTAATGGAATTGAGGCCCACATTAAGGTACATGGCCGGCCAAGTTATGGCCCAAGTCCAACATGAATTAGTCATGTGCTTGGCCATGTGACTAATTAAGATAAAGGGAGATAAGTCTTCATTTGCTTCAAGAAAATTCAAGAAAAAAATTAAGCAAACAAAAGAGAGAGCAAAGACTAGAGGGTTTCAGCCCTAACCCCTTAAAATTAGCCACCAAAAATCTTGTTCTAAAAATTTGTATTTTGTGGTTTTCTTACTAAATTGAGTAGCCTCTTCAACTTGGTGTAGTTGGTTTGGAGAAAGGAGGCCTTGGTTCATCAAAGTGATCACAAGTTCAAGTGAAGAAGACTAGAGAATAAGGTAAGAATTCATCCCTTATCCTTGTGTTATGAAGTCTTGTTTGTGTTGTAGTATGTAGAAATGTGTTGATTGTATGAAGAAATGGAAGTTTGCAAAGTGGGTGTGTGGTATATATGTGTAGCCGTGTGTATGCATGCATTGTATGCCAATGAAGAATTGAAATTATGTTATATTCTAGTTGTGATTGTGATGAAATGCATATGGGAATTGAAAGTTGGATGAATTTAGTTGATATTGATAAAATGGGCATGTTGGCCGTAGGGTGTGGTTGGCTTGGGATAGAAAGGAATTAAGTTGTTTAGTGTGTTATTGTGATGTTTGCAATGTAAATGAAGTTAGAATGATATAAGTTTGTATTGAATTGGAATATAGAAACTTATGTCGTTTTAGTATGATTTTCCGAAAATTAAGAAAACGAAGTTGTTTGGTCGTTAATTGTAATGATCATTGATGAATTCGGAAGTTGGAAACATGTTATGAAGTTGTATGCCAAAGGTTTGATGTTTTGCATATGTTATGACTTTGACGGAAAGTTGTATATTATGTATATCGAGTGTATAACTTAAGGAAAATGATATGAAATATTTCTAAATCTATATGGTGATGATCTTGAGTGATAATGAATGTGAAATCATTGATATTAGTTTGAAAGTTTGGGTTGGAATGAAGGTTATGTCAACTTGTTAGAAAGATGACTAGTTGAAGGATATTGTGTCTTTAATGGTTCTTTGTTGATGTTGATGTTGTCGTTTGGGTCGTTGTTGATGTTTTCTAACCGAGTTGAATTCTCGGGGGTGCTATATGTAT
Organism: Lycium barbarum; assembly: GCF_019175385.1. Classification (NCBI taxonomy): domain Eukaryota; kingdom Viridiplantae; phylum Streptophyta; class Magnoliopsida; order Solanales; family Solanaceae; genus Lycium; species Lycium barbarum. The sequence goes on along the minus strand of NC_083343.1, from coordinate 54,623,867 downwards.
ACGGGAAGTGCTGCCGAAATTTCGGTAGACAAATATGCATTAAGTTGAAATCATGGCATCCATAACTTACAATTGGTAAATGTGACCATTTGCAGATTTTTGACGAAACGGGAAGTGAGCTTGGATAGACTTAAAAAGCTCAAGAGGTATGTAAAGCAACCCCAATTCTTCCCTTGGCATGTCCTTAGTGTGTTAGGGTCGGATCCGGGCCTCGAAAGACTTCTTGGCCCTCGGAATCCGCAAGAGAAAATTTCAGTTTTTCCTTCAGTAGAATTGAATCATTTCAGTACGCTTTGCATGAAATAATGCAACTTTGCTCGAAATTACTTGGAAAGTCATAGAATGTTTGTAGAACCTGTTTAGGTGACCCCATAAGCTTAGAGGGCACAATTCGAGCCCGCCGCCTTGTTTGTCCCGAGGCGGGCCCACTATTCCTGGTTTTGCCCTTAATGTACTAAAGCTTTCCTTTTAAGCGATTTTTGAAAGAAACGTTTGACTACCCTTTTTAATTACCTAACGAATATTGTTTTAAATATCCTATTAAGTCTTGTAAATTATTTTGACACCCGGAACGACTTCAGGAAGGTTATACTTCTGAAATTTATTATGATATCCGAAATGCATCTATTATGATCCCTTCCAACTCCATTGGATTTGTTTGGCTTTGATACGCTTCACCGAGTGTTTGAAAACATTTATGATATTTTTAAATTGCATTAGTCTCTCACTACTCCATTCGTGGATGCCCCAATGTTTCCCACACTGAGCCCGGGCCAGGATATGTTGTCAAGCGTGATCCTTTTCATTGTTCGCCGTGCCTCGATGTGAGGGGGCAGGTATACGCGTACATGGGTTTGTGGAGTATGCTGTGCCATGTACGCTTGTTCTGATATGATTTGCTATGGCCATCTGATATGATATATTATGTGACGGGGTTATGCCCCATTTTGATTCTTCTGTGTTGTGGCACCAGCGTCGGGAGGGTGGCCACGTTCTGTCTACCGAGTCCCTTGGCAGGGGCCGGATTTGATATGACATATGTTTCTGTACACACTCTGCATGTTTTGAAATTATGTATTTGATACTTTGGATTTTCTGTTTATTTTCTGTATGTCCTGCACCAGTTATGATTTTGTCTCCGTACTTCAGGCTTTACATATTCAGTACATATTTCGTACTGACCCCCTTTCTTCGGGGGCTGCGTTTTCATGCCGCGCAGGTACCGACGACAGGTTTGCTGATCCGTCCGCTTAGGATCTTATTCTGCCGTTTGGAGTGCTCTCTTATTCAGAGCCATCTTTTGGTATAGTCTGTCACTTCTACATATGTATATTCTCGTTCATGGGTACGGCGGGGCCCTGTCCCGTCATATGATTTTGTCGGTCTGTTTAGAGGTCCGTGGACATGGTTGTGGGTTGGGGTCTTTCTGTACAGTTGTGTGCTTATGTTGTGCTTGGGCGATTCCATTCGCCGTGGCGGCCGGTCTGCACATATTTAAATGTTTCTTTGTTGGCCCTGTGTGGCCTTTGTTGGTATTTTCTGCATGCAGGGTATATGGGATAGTCCGTAAAATAAAGGAAACTCTGCCAAAATTTTTCTGGAAATTATCTAAATTGGAAATAAAGCCTTGTCGGCTTCTGCTATATACTAGAATGTGTTTGAGTGCCCAGATCGGGCACTAGTCACGGCCTACGGGGTTGGGTCGTGACAAAAGTGGTATCAGAGCGGTTCGTCCTCAGAATGTCTACAGACCGTGTCTAGTAGAGTCTTGTTTATCGGTGTTTTGTGCACCACACCTATAAACAGGAGGCTACAGGGCATTTAGGATACTACCCTTCTTTCTGTCTTAGATCGTGCGATAGAGCTGTGTTATCAGGATGATTCTTCCCTAACGAATTGTTACGTTTGCAGTTATGCCTCCAAAAAAGGCGACAGCGGCCCAAAAGGCCAAGGCAGCAGCTGTGGGAGAGACTAGTCGGGTCCAGACGGTTACCAGGGCCCATGCACATATTGCTCCTGATATTTTGCCCCCGGCAGAGGGCTCTTCCACACCGCCACACGTAGAGGAGATTGGAGCAGCAGCAGCTGCAGGTCGAGGGGCGGCTCCACCGCCAGCTCCCGAGATTCCAATACCTGAGCCCCCAGCTCCACGGCCAGGCACTGAGGATTAGTCCATGAGAGAGGCAGTCCAGCTATTGACCAGACTTGTGGCAGGACAGGTTCAGGGGCACGGACTGGGAGGTGACCGGGCTTACAGGCGTGACAGTTCGAGAGCCCGTGAGTTCTTGACTTGTGGTCCTCCAGAGTTCTTCGGGACTAAGCCCGAGGAGGATCCTGAGGAGTTTATCAGGAAGATGCGGTGCACTTTGCAGCTGATTAATGCTTCCGAGACAGAGTCAGTTGCGTTGACCTCGTACCGGTTGTATGATGTGGCGGCTAATTGGTACGAGTCATGGGAGTTATCTAGGGGTGACGGCGCTCCCCCAGCAGTTTGGGATGATTTTTCTCAGGCTTTTCTTAGTCATTTTCTGCCTCCGGAGTTACGGCGGGCCAAGGCTGACAGATTCTTATTGCTGAGACAGAGGGGTCGCAGTGTTCGAGAGTACAGTATGGAGTTCGACTCATTGGCCCGATACGCACCTGCTGTGGTAGCTACTATGGCTGACAGGATGCACAGGTACATTATGGGGCTGGGCCGTTATTTTGTCGACAGCTATTTGGTATTGGCTGCTCAGCCCAGCATGGATAATGCCCGGATTCAGGCGCACGCCCAGGGCATGGAGGACCAGCATAGGGAGCGTCAGCCTGATAGGAGTCAGGATCGGAGACAGCCCAAGAGGGCCAGATCATCTGTGTATTCTGGAGATTTTCGGGGCAGACAGCCTCAGCGGTCGCAGCAGCCTAGCAGACATTTATCCCAGCCGGCACAGAGCGCACCCCCACAGCCTGCAGGTCGCAGATTTGATAGCCCAGGGTATTCAGGAGCAGGTCAGAGCTCCAGGGCTTCAGGTTCGCGGACAGACAGGGGTTCTGGTCAGACGAGGCCACCTAGGCCTCAGTATTCTTATTGTGGCAGATATCATCTGGGAGAGTGCTACAGAGCCACCGGTGCATGTTTTTCTTGTGGCCGTCAGGGCCATTCTGTGAGAGATTGCCCGTATAAGGGTAGTTCGGGTGGTGCAGCGCAGCCTACCGGGTCAGCCGCCGAGTCTTCATCTTCATCAGTGGCTATGCGCCCTACGGGGCCAGGTACTTCAGCACCAGCGGGTCGTGGCAGAGGCCGTGGTGGAGCTTCGGGTACTAGCGGTCCTTCGAACCGCATCTATGCTCTGTCCAGCCGCCAGGATCAGGAGGAATCGCCTAATGTCGTTACAGGTACATTATTGGTTTTCTCTCGGTCTGTGTATGCATTGATTGATCCAGGTTCGACTTTGTCATATATTTCGCCTCTGGTTGCTTGTAAAATTGGTATAACATCTGAACCTATAGAGCCGTTTGAGGTAGCCACACTGATTGGGGACTTTATTGTAGCAAAACAGGTATATAAAAACTGTTCTGTAATTGTATGTGGCCGTGACACTAAGGCAGATCTGGTGGAGTTAGATATGGTCGAGTTCGATTTTATTATGGGAATGGACTGGCTAGCCTCCTGTTATGCTAATGTTGACTGCCATAATAAGGTAGTTCGTTTCCAGTTTCCCGGGGAGCCAGTTATAGAATGGCCGGTAATACAGCATCGTCGAAAGGTAAGTTTATTTCATACCTTAAGGCGAAGAAAATGATCAGAAAGGGTTATTTTTATCATCTGGTTCGGGTACAAGACTTGACAGCAGAAACGCCGACTCTTCAGTGAGTTCCCGTGGTTAATGAATTTCCGGATGTATTTCCAGATGAGCTTCCAGGCCTTCCTCCGGAGCGGGAGATAGATTTTACTATTGATTTGCTTCCAGATACTCAGCCGATATCTATTCCCCCGTACAGAATGGCATCGGCAGAATTGAAAGAACTGAAAGAGCAGTTGAAGGATCTGTTAGAAAAAGGCTTTATCAGGCCCAGTACTTCGCCTTGGGGAGCCTCGGTATTATTTGTGCGTAAGAAAGACGGGTCGCTGCGTATGTGTATTGATTATCGGCAGCTGAATAAGGTAACTATAAAGAATAAATACCCCCTCCCCAGAATTGATGATTTGTTTGATCAGTTGCAGGGCGCCAAATATTTTTCGAAGATAGATCTTCGGTCAGGCTATCATCAGGTACGGGTACGAGAGGCTGATATTCCTAAGACAACATTCCGGACCAGATATGGGAATTTTGAATTCAGAGATATGTCTTTTGGGCTGACTAATTCTCCTGCGGTATTCATGGATTTAATGAACCGGGTATTCCGGCAGTTCTTAGACATGTTCGTAATTGTATTTATCGATGATATCCTGGTTTATTCTCGGTCCGAGGCAGAGCACGCAGATCATCTGAGAGCGGTACTTGGGGTACTTCGACATCGGAAATTATATGCAAAATTTACTAAATGTGAATTCTGGCTGGCTTCAGTGGCATTTCTGGGGCATATTATTGCAGCTGATGGTGTCCGGGTGGATACACAGAAGATTGAGGCCGTGAAAAATTGGCCCAGACCCACGACGCCCACAGAGGTACGTAGTTTCCTGGGGTTAGCAGGATATTACAGAAGATTTGTGGAAAAGTTTGCTTCGATTTCAGCGCCTTTGACAAGGCTAACTCAGAAGGGAGCCAAGTTCCAGTGGACTGATGCTTGTGAACGAAGCTTCCAGTTGCTGAAAGAGAAGCTGACTACAGCCCCAGTTCTGACTCTCCCAGAGGGACCCGATGGATATGTTATTTATTGTGACGCTTCTGGCGTGGGATTGGGCTGTGTATTGATGCAGCACGACAGTGTTATAGCTTATGCTTCTCGGCAATTGAAAAAGCATGAAAAACATTATCCTACCCACGATCTGGAGCTTGCAGCGGTGATCCATGCCCTGAAGATATGGAGACATTATTTATATGGCGTTCATGCTGATATCTATACAGATCATAAGAGTCTCCAGTATATTTTCAGGCAGAAAGAGCTTAATTTGCGGCAGCGGAGGTGGCTGGAGCTCCTGAAGGACTATGATGTGGATATTCTGTATCATCCGGGCAAGGCTAATGTTGTTGCAGATGCGCTTAGCCAGAAATCTATGGGCAGCTTGGCAGATTTACAGCCAGACAGGAGAGAGATAGTGCGTGACATTCATCAGTTGGCTAATCTTGGGGTTCGTCTGGCCGATTCTGGAGGTACACGGATTTCTGTCTGAGGGGTTTCTGAATCATCTATTAAGGAAGATATCAAGCGGCATCAGTATGAAGATCCTGTTTTGGCTCGATACAGAGACACATCCTATGATAAGGAGAAGACTCCGTTCGAGTTCACTCCGGACGGGACTTTATTATTTAGGGGCAGGTTGTGTGTACCTGATATTGCAGGCCTTCGGCAACAGGTTATGAGCGAGGCACATTATGCTCGCTATTCGGTCCATCCTGGGTCTACGAAGATGTACCATGATCTCCGATGCTTATACTGGTGGGATGGCATGAAACGGGACATCGCAGAGTTCGTCGCCCAGTGTCCCAATTGTCAGCAGGTCAAGATTGAACACCAGAAACCGGGTGGACTGTTGCAGGAAATGGAAATTCCGACGTGGAAGTGGGAGATCATTAATATGGACTTCATTACAGGGTTGCCTCGCACTCCACGGAAGTATGATTCCATCTGGGTTATTGTTGATAGGCTGACAAAATCAGCCCATTTTCTCCCCGTCAGAACTACTTATTCCGCCGAGGATTATGCCAGGCTTTATATTAAAGAAATAGTGAAGCTTCATGGAGTTCCTATATCTATTATCACTGACAGAGGTGCTCAGTTCACAGCGAACTTCTGGAGGTCTTTTCAGGAAGGATTAGGGACTCAGCTGAGCCTGAGCACAACTTTCCATCCTCAGAGTGACGGACAGGCCGAGCGCACTATCCAGACGCTTGAAGATATGTTGTGGGCTTGCGTTATTGATTTCAGAGGTAGCTGGGAGGATCGCTTGCCATTGATTGAATTTTCTTATAATAACAGCTACCATTCCAGCATCCAGATGGCTCCGTACGAGGCTCTGTATGGCAGGAAATGCAGGTCACCGATCGACTGGTTTGATATTGGCGAGACAGAATTAATCGGCCCAGATATGATCCAGCAGGCCGTTGATAAGGTGAAACTTATCCGAGAGCGACTATTGGCAGCCCAGAGTCGACAGAAATCATACGCTGATAAACGGCGACGACCGTTGGAATTCCAGGTAGGCGATTGGGTATTCCTGAAGGTATCGCCTATGAAAGGCGTGATGCGGTTCGGCAGAAAGGGTAAGCTCAGTCCGCGTTATATTGGGCCTTATCAGATTATTAGAAAAATTGGAAATGTCGCCTATGAGTTAGATCTGCCATCAGATTTGGAAGCGGTACATCCGGTATTCCATGTTTCTATGCTCCGCAAGTGCATTGGTGATCCTTCCAGAATATTCCCTGCGGATGACATTCAGGTGACGGAGCAGTTATCTTACGAGGAGCAGCCCATACATATTCTAGACCGCCAGGTAAGAAAGCTCCGGAACAAAGATGTAGCCTCTGTTAAGGTGCTGTGGCGGAACGATAATAGGGAGGAAATGACCTGGGAGGCCGAAGAGGAAATGAAGAAGAAATATCCTCATTTGTTCCCTATGCCCACAGGTAATCTCGAATCCTTGTTTAATTCCCTTTCAATAATGAATGTGCTGCCTATAAACAGAAACTCCCCCGGAGTATTCTCAGACCCTATAAGATTAATTTAACATTCGAGGACGAATGTTCTAAAGGGGGGGAGGATGTTATATCCCGTGTTTTCACACCTTCGGAAAAAAAAAATTTGTAAATAATTTTGACTTGTAAGAAATAAGGTTATAGTTGAATTTATTTAACATAAGAGTTGTGCATGAAAGAATATTAATGTGGAGGTGTCGAGGAAGACTAAGGGAAAATTTAGAATTTTGGGAATTAGTTTCGGGAATTACAAAAATTTTATTCACAGGTCATTGGGCTCAAAAAATTAATGGAATTGAGGCCCACATTAAGGGACATGGCCGGCCAAGTTATGGCCCAAGTCCGACATGAATTAGTCATGTGCTTGGCCATGTGACTAATTAAGATAAAGGGAGATAAGTCTTCATTTGCTTCAAGAAAATTCAAGAAAAAAATTAAGCAAACAAAAGAGAGAGCAAAGACTAGAGGGTTTCGGCCCTAACCCCTTAAAATTAGCCACCAAAAATCTTGTTCTAAAAATTTGTATTTTGTGGTTTTCTTACTAAATTGAGTAGCCTCTTCAACTTGGTGTAGTTGGTTTGGAGAAAGGAGGCCTTGGTTCATCAAAGTGATCACAAGTTCAAGTGAAGAAGACTAGAGAATAAGGTAAGAATTCATCCCTTATCCTTGTGTTATGAAGTCTTTTTTTTGTTGTAGTATGTAGAAATGTGTTGATTGTATGAAGAAATGGAAGTTTGCAAAGTGGGTGTGTGGTATATATGTGTAGCCGTGTGTATGCATGCATTGTATGCCAATGAAGAACTGAAATTATGTTATATTCTAGTTGTGATTGTGATGAAATGCATATGGGAATTGAAAGTTGGATGAATTTAGTTGATATTGATAAAATGGGCATGTTGGCCGTAGGGTGTGCTTGGCTTGGGATAGAAAGAAATTAAGTTGTTTAGTGTGTTATTGTGATGTTTGCAATGTAAATGAAGTTAGAATGATATAAGTTTGTATTGAATTGGAATGTAGAAACTTATGTCGTTTTAGTATGATTTTCCGACATTAAGAAAACGAAGTTGTTTGGTCGTTAATTGTAATGATCATTGATGAATTCAGAAGTTGGAAACATGTTATGAAGTTGTATGCCAAAGGTTTGATGTTTTGCATAAGTTATGACTTTGACGGAAAGTTGTATATTATGTATATCGAGTGTATAACTTAAGGAAAATGATATGAAATATTTCTAAATCTATATGGTGATGATCTTGAGTGATAATGAATGTGAAATCATTGATATTAGTTTGGAAGTTTGGGTTGGAATGAAGGTTATGTCAACTTGTTAGAAAGATGACTAGTTGAAGGATATTGTGTCTTTAATGGTTCTTTGTTGATGTTGATGTTGTCGTTTGGGTTGTTGTTGATGTTTTCTAACCGAGTTGAATTCTCGGGGGTGCTATATGTATAGGGGAAGTGCTGCCGAAATTTCGGTAGAAAAATATGCATTAAGTTGAAATCATGGCATCCATAACTCACAATTGGTAAATGTGACCATTTGCAGATTTTTGACGAAACGGGAAGTGAGCTTGGATAGACTTAAAAAGCTCAAGAGGTATGTAAAGCAACCCCAATTCTTCCCTTGGCATGTCCTTAGTGTGTTAGGGTCGGATCCGGGCCTCGAAAGACTTCTTGGCCCTCGGAATCCGCAAGAGAAAATTTCAGTTTTTCCTTCAGTAGAATTGAATCATTTCAGTACGCTTTGCATGAAATAATGCAACTTTGCTCTAAATTACTTGGAAAGTCATAGAATGTTTGTAGAACCTTTTTAGGTGACCCCATAAGCTTAGAGGGCACAATTCGAGCTCGCCGCTTTGTTTGTCCCGAGGCGGGCCCACTATTCCCGGTTTTGCCCTTAATGTACTAAAGCTTTCTTTTTAAGCGATTTTTGAAAGATACGTTTGACTACCCTTTTTAATTACCTAACGAATATTGTTTTAAATATCCTATTAAGTCTTGTAAATTATTTTGACACCCGGAACGACTTCAGGAAGGTTATACTTCTGAAATTTATTATGATATCCGAAATGCATCTATTATGATCCCTTCCAACTCCATTGGATTTGTTTGGCTTTGATACGCTTCACCGAGTCTTTGAAAACATTTATGATATTTTTAAATTGCATTAGTCTCTCACTAGTCCATTCGTGAATGCCCCAATGTTTCCCACACTGATCCCGGGCCAGGATATGTTGTCAAGCGTGATCCTTTGCATTGTTCGCCGTGCCTCGATGTGAGGGGGCAGGTATACGCGTACATGGGTTGTGGAGTATGCTGTGCCATGTACGCTTGTTCTGATATGATTTGCTATGGCCATCTGATATGATATATTATGTGACGGGGTTATGCCCCATTTTGATTCTTCTGTGTTGTGGCACCAGTGTCGGGAGGGTGGCCACGTTCTGTCTACCGAGTCCCTTGGCAGGGGCCGGATTTGATATGACATATGTTTCTGTACACACTCTGCATGTTTTGAAATTATGTATTTGATACTTTGGATTTTCTGTTTATTTTCTGTATGTCCTGCACCAGTTCTGATTTTGTCTACGTACTTCAGGCTTTACATATTCAGTACATATTTCGTACTGACCCCCTTTCTTCGGGGGCTGCGTTTTCATGCCGCGCAGGTACCGACGACAGGTTTGCTGATCCGTCTGCTTAGGATCTTATTCTGCCATTTGGAGTGCTCTCTTATTCAGAGCCATCTTTTGGTATAGTCTGTCACTTCTACATATGTATATTCTCGTTCATGGGTACGGCGGGGCCCTGTCCCGTCATATGATTTTGTCGGTCTGTTTAGAGGTCTGTGGACATGGTTGTGGGTTGGGGTCTTTCTGTACAGTTGTGTGCTTATGTTGTGCTTGGGCGATTCCATTCGCCGCGGCGGCCGGTCCGCACATATTTAAATGTTGCTTTGTTGGCCCTGTGTGGCCTTTGTTGGTATTTTCTGCGTGCAGGGTATATGGGATAGTCCGTAAAACAAAGGAAACTCTGCCGAAATTTTTCTGGAAATTATCTAAATTGGAAATAAAGCCTTGTCGGCTTCTGCTATATACTAGAATGTGTTTGAGTGCCCAGATCGGGCACTAGTCACGGCCTACAGGGTTGGGTCATGACAGCGGCTCCATCAGCCGATGTGTCATTCTGTGTTATGTGATAAATTCCATATAATTACAGGTTTTGTTTGATTTGAGAACAACGAGAAAGAATATTTCTGAAAGCTTTACTATGTATTTCGTTTTATTTGATTTTAAGAGTTCAAAGAGACTATGTGTGTAATAAGAGTCAGCGAGTTCGCTCGGCTCCGAATATGGGGTCGGGTGCCCATCACACCCTAGTAAGATCAGAGTGTGACACTCCACTTGTAGATGGGCTAACTTCTGATGGCCGGAATTGGGTCATTTGTTTTGGACTTAAAATTTATCGGAGCTCCTAGACCAAGATGAAAGACACTCTTTAGTTAATTGTATATTACCGCGTGCTAAAATATTACTTAATATAAAAATATATTTATTAGTACTCAAATAAAATTCATGATATCGTAATAGTTGCGCGATAACATTTATAAAGTCTGAAAGTAAGTAGTAAAAAAAATAAACGCTATGCGTTTTTGCGTAAGATGCTAAATAGGAAAGCTAAAAATGATCATGACGATCATAATATTAAGTGAGGGCATTATGATGGCGGTAATAATAGTGATAATAACCAATGACTATAGTTGGATAATGGAAAACGACGATAGTAATAGAAGCTAATTTGTAATATTAGTAATTATTCTTAAGTTGGCGCAAATAAATGCTTCGGAAGAAAGGCGGGACAAAATTGGGTGTCAACAACTTGTCCCTCTTTGACCGGTAATGATGAAAGAATTTTCGGGCAAAGACGTACGGATGATTAGTGGTTTTAGAATGCATACATTCAGATCTTGAAGTTATATGAATTGATGAAATAAGAATCGATAAGGACAAGCGGAGTATAAGTGAGGTTTAGGAAAGGTTCCGTAAATTTTTGTGTTAAGGATTGTTTGGTAAGGTTTTGAGGATGAGTTATAGGGATGTTTAGATCATTAATGAAGTATTAAACAAGTGTTAAGAAGGTTGTATAAGGATTGGAGATCAAACGAAACGACGAGAACAACTTCGGAAGAAGCTATGAGTTCCACGACCATGTTTCACGGTCCGTGAAACCTTCCACGGGCCGTATACTGGTCCGTGGAATACCCAGCAGAGATGATGGCTGGCCAGTGGTGAACCACGACCACTTCCACGAACCGTGAAGTGTTCCACGGACCGTGAAAGTGTTCGTGGAAGTCCCGACGAGCTGAATTAGTTCAATTATATATATGTGATTCCACTTCATTAATTTCATTTCCCACATACTTCTTCTTCTCTCTCAAGACCTCTAGAAGGTTCCACAAACTTCATATACAAGAATTCAAGGGAAACCCATGATCAACTACACCAAATCAATGGAAACAAGTGTATGAAACCTAGCAAAAGTTCATCTACACCAAGAAAACTCAAAGAAAGTGAGCTAGGGTTTTTGTACAAGAAGAGAAGTTCAACTCAAGGGCTGTTCATCCATCATTTAAGGTGAGTTTTATAACCATTCCATGTTGTTTAAGGTATTGAAAGGCTAAGACACGTGAGTTGTAGAAAGATATAGAAAAATGGGTTACAAATGAGTGAATAGTGTCATTATGAAATAGTAGTTGGATTGAATTATGAATATTGGTATGTTGTGATTGTAAATACGTTATGAATGAAATTTAGAATATGGAATAAGTATTATATGTGAGAAAATACGATGATGAGCTATGACCATGATTATGGAGAAAATGAAGAGGAATTGTGAAATGCGGATAGTGTAGACGAATGATGATTGTTGTCTATCATTTTGTGAATGTTGTTATGGTTGTTTGGGAGTTGATATAGAATATGGGAAAAGTTGGATAAAAAAAGGAAATTCTGCCCAACTTTCTTTAGCTCTAGTAAGCACGTTTAAGATGTCAATTAGCTAATGTTAATGTGAATTCTCTTGAAGGTAGAGACGTGGGCATCAAAAGAGAACAAGCAAGCGATAGATTAGCTAAACGAAAAAGGTATGTGAGGCTAGTCCTTTCTTTCTATGGCATGAATCCTATGGTATGATTTTCCTTCTTCTCTATAAATTCTCTATATCTCGGAAAGCCAAGAGTCTATGATCATGAATAGCCAAATGAGATATGAGATGTGTTATGAGTTCGATAATGATGATGATGAGTTAAGTATAAAGATTCTAGAGTTCATGATATGATATTCCTATAACGCTAATGATGTCGTACGTTGTATACACTCACCTCATACATTATTTCCTTCAAGGTGAGGCAGAATACTTATAAATGCTCCATAATAGAATCGGGGGTTCATGACCTTATGTCACCTCGATAAAGTATAGCTATCCTTGAGCTATTATGCATGCATTATGATAATAGTACGATAAGCCTATGATATGCACATGATGATATTATTACACCGTGCCTATATGGTCGGGCAGACACCGCTAAGGCGGGCAGACATACGATGATATTACACCGTGCCTATTTGGTCGGGCAGACACCGCTAAGGAGGGTAGACATACGCACCACTATAGTGGGCAGCTTATACCCCGGACGCGGGAGGCCTGGACGCAGGCTTATACATTATCACACCGTACCTATATGGGCGGGAAGCTTATACATTTATGCATATATGATATGATGATGGATATGAAGTAAGTCAGCACGTGCTATTTCTTTCATAAGTGACAGTCATATAAAACTACTTCCTTATTGATGCTTCCTTTATCTTATTGACGTACTATTATTGTTTATGCCTCTCATACTCAGTACAATGTTCGTACTGACGTCCATTTTCTTTGGACGCTGTGTTCATGCCCACAGGTAGACAGGGAGGTGATCCTGATCCACACTCATAGGAGCTAGCGGCTGATTTGAGAGCACTCCATTGTTCGGAGGTGCTTGCGATTATTCTTTTGTGTACGTGTATATTTTTGGCATGATGGGGTCTTGTCCCGTCCCTATGTCTAGCACTCCAGTAGAGGCTCGTAGATACGCAGTGTGGGTTATATGGTCTCACAAGGTCACTACGGTATATATGTATATATGTTTATATTGTCATTTTAATAGCCAAGAGGCTTATGTATATAAACGTATTTATGTTCTCAAATGGAAAATGATTTTCTTATGATTCGAGTATAAATTGACAAAAGAAGGCCTATTGAGTATAATGAGTAACAGAGCGAGTGGTGCTCGGTGGGTAGCCCTGGGTACCCGTCACGGCCCCTAGCTGGGTTGTGACAAAAAGTGGTATCCGAGCAGTTCAGTCCTAGGAAGTGTCTACGAGCCGTGTCTAGTAGAGTATTGTTTATGGTGTGTTGCGCGCCGCGCTAATAAACAAGGGGCTACAGGGCATTTAGGAAAAATGACCATATTTCATCATAAGAAATCGTGCGATTGAGCTGTGTTATAAGATTTTCCCCTCTTAATAGTGTGTTATGATTTCAGAAATGCCGCCAAAGGGAAAAGCTACGACAGCCCAGAAAGGGAAGACAGTGGTTGAAGAAGGGCTTGAACGGGAGCCGTCTATAGATATGGAAGAGGGCGAACCCCAGAAAAAGGCCCCACCTCGATATTCCCATATTTTGCCCACTTTAGAGGATCACAGAGGAGCCTTAATTTTAGCTCCAGCACCCCCCGTTCCTCCACCGGATACCTCGGGCCAAGCGATGAGACAGGCTATTATTTTACTGACTCAATTGGTAGCCACTCAAGCTCAGCGGCAAGATGTGGGCCACGATAATAGGGGTTGCAGAAAGGGAGCTAATTCTTCAGGGTTTGATCATGAGTTTAGGGGTGCTCCGAGGCAACAATTCTCTAGGCACTCAGTTCGTTCAACAAGTGGTGCTCCTCCGCAGTTTCCTAGACCCAGATTTGATGGACCTACTTATTCAAGGTCACCCCAGGGTCTAAGAGTTTCCAGTTCTCGGATTTGGAGTGGTTCTAGTCAGATGAGATCCTCGGTACCGCAATGTACTCAGTGTCGCAAGTTACATTCTGGACCATGCCGCTTGGGCTCGGATGTTTGTTATACCTGTGCTCGGCCAGGCCATATCATGCGCGATTGCCCATGGTGGCATGGTAAAGATAAGGTTCGGGCTACGGGAGTGATAGCTGGCTCTTCGTCGTTGGTACGCCCTCAAAGGCCAAGGCCACAAATGTTAGTAGGTGGTGATAGAGACCAAAGAGGAACGCCCAGTCCAAGTGGATCCCAACATCATATCTATGCATTAGCTGAGCGACAGGATCTTGAGTCTTCCCCTGATATTATTCCAGGTATATTGTTAGTATCCTCTTATGATATGTGTGCATCATTGATTCGGATCCTATGCAGTCATGTATCACCCCCGTTGTGATAATTGTGTTGAGGTGAAAATCTGGGCCAATCCGACAATTTGAGATGGCTATATTTGTTAGTAACCTAGTGATAGCCAGGATTGTGAGATACGAGTAAGCTGATTGACAGGGAGTGAATATCAATAATATGTGTATGTATATAGATATTGGAATCCTAGACCGAGTGTGCAGGCACAACTTATGAGACAAGCACTATTATTTATATCCTTTAATGGTAAGTGATCTTGTGTTGTTCATTTACGTATTATGTGTGTTCCGATATATGTCCCATTGAGACATCAGACGTGTTTTCTGGGCTATGTGCAGGGTTGGGATTGTTATGCTTACAAGAGAAACTCTGCCGAAATTTTTCCTAGAATCGAAAGGAGATAAGATATAAGCTTGTGACACGTTCTAACGAGAAGAGATGTTGTGCAACAAGATAATGGCAGGACGCGATTAAGTTAGGAGTATCATTAACAACTACATGAGATGAGTTAAATATTATTGAATTGATAATAGCAGTAGTTATAAGAGCGATATTGATACGGTAAAGAGAAATGCTTGGTAGTACTAAGACATGACCTGAAAGAGAAAAGGTAACTCCAATAGAGGGTGATATTGGAGTATTGATTGGACGGATAAGTGCGAGTAAGATACGATAAGTTTACTAGTAAATAAAGTAACAGTACCCGGAGACAGAGGTACAAATACGAAGGGTTATGATGAATGAGAATACGTTGGTAAAACAATTAATATGGTAAGCGTAATAGAACTGATTAGAAAGAGTAACAGGTTGAGTATGCTTACTTCACGAGATTTATTCTATTTCGTAAGCGGGCTTGTGAATGGGATCAAGAAGCGGCAGTCTATAGCGTTGATTATGATCAAGGTATAATAAGAGCACAACAAGAACTGTACTACAAAATATAGCGACGAAACGACTAAGGATGTGGCATGTTCTATATGAATAAAGAGTGAATGCAAGAGCAAAACTAGCAGGCGAGCCACGGGGTGGTAGATGAGAAAGCTTAACAGACCTTGTTAGGGAAAATTCCAGCATAAGGATTACTTAATGACAGAAATGATAACTAGAAAAAAGGGGGAAGTCAACTTGAAAAAGAAATCAGAGAAAAGTGATATGGCAAAGTAGCGATAGTTGTAATTAGTATAATCAAGAGTATGAGTGATATCTTTAGCTGGATGCAAAAGACCAAGACTACAGAAAGATGAATAACGAAATAGGATGATTATCAGGAGGAGGATCAACACAATAAGGGTGAGAGGGGATGATTAGGATGAACAGAAGAAGTCTCAAAAGCAAAAAAAAGAATGGATTGTACAAAGGCAGTATATTCTAAAAGGCAAAGCAGTACTAAGTTAGGAATAGAGTTCCTCATGCAAAGAATAAAGGATTAACCATAAAAGGGGAGGAAATAAGATTAATTTAGGAGGAAGGAATGTAAAGGAATAAGAATGAGAATAGAGAGAAAAGGAAATATACGAAGTACACGCACTCAAGAAGTAGTCGTGTTACGACTAAAAGAAAAATGTATCTCCTACGAATATCTGTACCAAGTTAGAACGAGTAAAGTATATGAAGTAAAGAGTTGAAAAGAAAAAGATGATTATGAGTTATGAGTTTACTGTAAGACAATAAAGCGATAGAGTAAAGATATCATCAACGACAAATATACTACGATTATGATTGGTTTTGAAATCAGTGTTAAGTGCAAAACTAGGGTAAAAGAGTGTAAGGCGTGAGGGGTATTAGTGGCTAATGAGACTTAGACCCTGGAAAACAAAGATGACGTTTTAAGTGAACTTTGAGCACCGAAGAAGAGGGCAAGTGACATTATATGGATGGTGTCACGACCCAACCCCGTGGGCTGTGACTAGTGCTCGAGATGGACACCCATACACGCTTACTTAACAAATCAGCATATCAATGACTTATCCATATCCAACATATATTAATTATTACTGATATTAAGGGCAGATGTTGCCTTGAGAGGTCGCATATATCAAACACATCATACAGGAGCCACCATGGCTGTCGTAGAACATATCGTCCAAAGCATATACATAAGTATATATACATACAAACCGTTAAGGCTGTCATAGCAAATAGGACCGCTTAGACGCAAATCACAGACATAACCGAACAATAACGACCCATGACCCACATATATGTCTACAGGCCTCTAACAAACACAACAGAATCATATGACGGGACAGGGCCCCGCCGTACACCTGAATATACACATACATATATATAACGGAAGAGTCTGTACCAAAATATGGGCTCCAGATCAAGGGAGCACTCCAAGGCAGCAGAACAGATAACCTAAGCTGTCGGGTCACTCACACGAAAGTCTGTACCTGCGGGCATGAAACGCAGCCCCCGAAGAAGAGGGGGGTCAGTATGGAATATGTACTGAGTATGTAAGGCATGAAATACAACTGGAAAGATCGTAACTGAAATAAAGATTCCGGGAGTCAAGTATCATAATAAGGAAACCACTGTACCTGTGTAGTACGGAACAGAATCAAACCTTTTCATATCGCATACCGTACCCGGCCCTCTAGTGAGGGACTCGGTAAGTGAAGTCATATCATCATATCAGTATGCCATCATATCATCATGCATATACATATATACATACCGTACCCGGCCCTCTAGTGAGGGACTCGGTGAATCAAATCATCATATGCCCTCCTGGCCACCATAACATATCATCATCTCATCACATCATCATATGCATATACCGTACACGGCCCTCTAATGAGGGACTCGGTGAACAATGCAGTGGAGTGCGCACGATAACTTACCCGGCCCGGGACTCGGTGAATAGACATATTGAGGCATGCACGAGCAGAGTAGTGAGAAACTATATGCATATAAATCAAGACTCGATAGATAAGTATACTTACCGACACCTGAAGGCTTAGAAACAAGTTTCGGGTCAATCCGATTTAGTATAAGAAAGTTATGAGCGTTTGAAGTACAGAACCTTCTACGAACGTTTCAGAAGCCAATTTTGGAAAATCAAGGCAACAACCATATCAAGTACTTTTCGGATATCGTTATGGATCAAATCATATATAGCTTTTGGAACCGTATGTACATATCAAAATATATCAAAGACTCAATGGAATAATCGAACGTGCTAGCATTTGAATATCAAAACTTTAGTCATATCAATTATCTTTCGAATGCCATTCGGAAACATATCAAACAGAACTTCGGACATCATAGATCCGCATCAAAATCATATGAAACAGCTTATGGAAATCAAGGATAGTAGCCATCCTAGTGGCTCTAAGAATAGGAGTTTCTTTGAAATCATACATATACGTCATTTGTTCGTTTCATAAAGATCATGCCAAAAGAAAGAAAGGGTAAGCCTTACATACCTTGCCCGCTTTCTACGCTAGTCCGAACTTAAGTCTTTGACTTCGCAAGATCTACAACAATATTCATACATACCAAACATTAGCCATAAACACTTAGAGTCCAATTCTAAACCAACACTTAATCTACAGAAATTTCGCCAGCATTTCCCCTGTAAATACACCATCCCCGAGAATCCAACTCGGCCATATCATCAACAACAAATCTGAGAATTTAACTCGGCCAACTTAGCAACAACAATGCCAACAGTTATTCCAACAATATCGACAATCAATTCAAAACACATTCCAACGTTAACAACTTCTTTCTACAAACTTCGACGGCGTTCCATTTATGTTATATTCATAATTGCTTACATATTCAAGTTCTATTCCGCAACCATTCAAACAATATTCAAGAATAGTTCAAACAATATGTACAATATTCACAATAATCCAACGCATATGCTATGCCACCCAAAGCCTTCCAAATGGAACAAGGACAATAACAACACATTTTCTTCCTTCAATTTCATGATCTTCACCAACAATTCACACACTAACAACATTGTTTTCCATAATCACAAGAAATGGCTTTTAACATCACATTAGTTTCTAAACAACTATCCAACACTTACAACTTCAACTAGAATCATCAAACTTTCATAATCAACATAGAATTCATGACAACAACAATCAAAATACTAAGTAAAATTGATTCATTCTCTTCTATACCACATAAGCACCACACGGCCACAACACTATATCCATATTTTCATGAATTTCACTCATTTCTACACACTACAACATACACAATCATCCATAACATATAAAAGAAGATTGATTCTTACCTTTTCCACTTATCTTCTTTCTTGGCTAAAGTTGATCCTTGCAAGAATAGATGTTTTTCTTGCTCCAATAATTATACCACGTTAAAGAGGACCCTTGAATTAGTAGGAATACTAGAAGAAAATAATTTTTGATCAAAGTTTTCTAGGGGTCAATTTTTGGTGGTCATGGCCGAATGGCCTTGTTGTTTTTTTCTCCTCTCAAAGTTTCTTGAATCTTCTTGTGTTGAAGATGAAATAATACATGGGTGATCCTTTAGACTTATTTATTTTGCTCCCATATGGGCCTTGGCCCATTTATATTTGGACGGCCAAATGGCCCCTTAAGTTCAAGCCCACTTTTTTTTTTTTTTTGTTTGTAATTCATGAAAAATTATTCTCCAAATTCCAAATTGTCCCTTAGACTTCCTCCATATTTCTATGAGTCATCTTGCGAATTTCCCTTTTTACCCCTAACCTTTCTTAATATGTCCACTTCAAAAACTTTCATGAACAACTTGTGTGCTACACAGAATCAAAATATAACCTTGTCCTTAACTTCCCGCGATTATCTTGAATTATCTGAATGTACAAAATGCGGGATATAACATCCTCCCCCACTTTAGAACATTCGTCCTCGAATGTTGAACCGGCCTCATGGCGTATTATAATTCTTCGGGGAGGTCTCCTCTATAATTGTCACATATGATCATTTAACATTTCCGTTTTAGAAGCTTAGATTGCCTGTGGTGTAGAAAACAATTAGGGATACTTCTTCTTCATTCCTTCTTTTCTCGTTCCCTGTTACCTTGCTAATGGGCAATTACCCTGCTCATACATGGCATATTCTTTGTGTTGATCTCTTCGGTATTCTATTCTAACTGTTTATCCAATCATGACTTTGTCGCTAATGAATATAATGGTTATGCTCCTTTCCAAGGCCAGTTTACCAGTATCCAAAACGTATATGTGATATTGCTTTGCCATTTCTCATCCATCGCAGTCCAACTATACTTATGAAAACTTGTGATTCGAGTTCAGTTAATTTCTTAACTCGCAACACTTTGGGGATCTTGCCGCAACTTTTTCCTTATTTCCTTCCCCTCACATCCCTTAATGCCAGTATACCTGTCTGTAACTTCCTTGGATTGGTGATCGTTCCATCAGTCGTCATTCCTTGTTGGCTCTCCAACGTGCACTCCTTATAATTAGGCATAACTTCATGTTATGTATTCTTACAATCCCATAGTGCATACCTTAATGTTTAGTATGACTAATGGTCCATGAACTATTTTCTAATATCCGGTGGCCTCTTTTATCTCCTATTCATGTGAGCAGCGTGCTTCCTTTCTTCAAGAAGTTATTAACTACCAACCGTTGTTACTTTATTATATCAGTTGTTATCCGAGGCATCGTTTAGATTTAGCTTGTATACTTTTCTTACTCTCTTTATTACCCTTTTGGACACACCTTTACATATCTAGGTATTACGCAATTTCCGCTCAGTATGGTGAATTAAAACCATGATCAAGGAATACCGTGGCTCGTGTCAGCATACATCATCCTCTCCACGTGTCTTCCATATTTTCTCCCTATACCTATCTCACAGTACACTCGTTGTCAATTTATTTCTATGACCCTTCGTAACCTTTACGATATGCCAACATACCCTGAACTCTGGTCTCGAGTTAATAAGTCTTTTTTTTTGGGGCTTGAATTGTCATAGTTCAATTTAGGTCTAACATGTTCTCCCCCCCCCCCCCCCTTTATTAAGAGGGTCTATATTCGCCTATGCCCTTTAAGTAACCATCGCTTTCCGCAACCTTCTTACAATTGAAGTTCCTTTTGTAATTATATCCTTCTATAATAGAGGATTCGGCCAAGCTGTCTTTTCCTTCAAGCCCGTTCCTTATCTTTCGTCCTGTTTTCTTTGTATAATCGAACCTCTCGGTCTTCACATGAATTCTTATTCCATGTCATGGGTTTTCTATTCGACTGCGTCAACTTATTATCTTAGTCCTTCCTTGATAAGTAATCAGTCGGCTATCGCCAACTTATTAAGGTATCCTCCGTACTCCCATACGCTTGTCCTATTTTCACCGTTAACCTTCCTCAAGTTTGTTTCTCTTTTTGTCCTATACTATCACATTCTAGTTCTTTTACAGAACCGTCCCTTAAATTTCTACGCAAATAGTTTCATGCTTGCCCGTCGGCTCTTTTGGAGACTTTGCTCAACCATATTTCTTACCTTTCACCTTTTTCCGACATTTTGATCTCCTTACCTTCCATTTACTCACCCTATTTCCTCTCCAAATATCGTTGTATTAGAATTTTCCAATCTTACTTGTAGTAAAATCAGTATCAGTTTATTTCATAACATCTATACCATACCTTTCGCTTTGTCTCTTGAATTCCGTTCAGTTAATGTCTTCCATACATCGCAACACTGGTTTCTAGGTTTCACCTAGCGATCGGTACAGTCATAAATGAGATATCATATGCATACACGTATATTTATTACCATTTCGCTTACAGAATACTTCCAAACACTATTCAAACTTACTCTGATTCCAGAGCTGCGTTGTGCTTTCTTCTTCTTCACCGGCCTAGTCCGTCTTAGCCTACGCGACCACTTGAAGGTTTCTAACCACTCCTCATATTCCAATTTCCTTTAGGTTACCCCAATTTCCCGTTTGTCTCTAATAACTAGATTTGTGGAAATTTTAGTATACTTCCCAGGGGGTCACCCATCCCAAAATTGCTCTGGCTCTAGCACGTTTAACCTCAAAACTTTAATGCATTTCGATGCGTTAATGCTAGTATAATTGCACCCGCTTCCTCGTATGGTCTTTATCATGTAATCTAGGGTGAGTCGGGGTCTTAACAGCTTCTAAAAGGTTCTCGTAACATATCCCATTCCGATCTAGAAAGGCTTTCTTACCTTTTTCGATTATACAATTACCGTGTTAACCTTTTAAATCCCCAATGTTCACTTTTCATCTGTATGTATGACTACCTCAAACGGTCCTATCAACTTCGAGTTTTTATCCAAGTTTTTCTAGCAATCAGGGGAAATATATAATAAAATAGAGTCTGAATCTATCAATGCATATACATTCAGTAGAAGATCAACAGTATACCTGTAACCACGTCTGGTGACGCCTCCTGGTCCTGTCGGCTGGCCAAAGCATATAAGCGGTTCGAAGGACCGCTAGAACCGGGAGCTCCGCCTCGACCTCTACCGCGACTTGCCGGTGTCGGCCGCATAGCTACAGAAGGGGAAGATGAACCAGCAACTGATCCGGTGGGCTGGGCTGAACCACCTGGACCACCCCTAAACGGACACTCCCTCATAACATGGCCTGGACGGCCGCAAGTAAAGCAAGCATCTGTAGCAAAACGACACTCTCCGAAATGAGGCCTCCCACAACGGGAACACCGAGGCAAAGATGGCCCCGTCTGACCGGAACATCTGTCCACCCGCGAACCCGAGGCCTTGGAACTCTGGCCTAGTCCTGTGTGCCCAGTACTATCGAGTCGCCTATCCGTGAACTGTGGAGGCGTACTGCGGGCTGGCCGAGAAAAATATCCGCTATGCTGCTGCTGAGGCTGCCCGCCTCGAAATTCCCCAGAATAACCAGCTGACCTAGCCCTCTTGGGCTGTCTCCTATCACGATCCCTATCGGGCTGACGCCCTCTATGTCGGTCCTCCATTCCTTGTGTGTATGTCTGCAGCCAGGCAATGTCCATCCTAGGCTGCGATGCCACCGCCATACAACTATCCACCAAATAATGATCCAGGCCCATCACATACCGGTGCATCCTGTCAGTCATATCGGCTACGATGGTGGGTGTATATTTGGCCAGGGAGTCAAACTCTAGGCTGTACTCACGAACACTCCTGCCCCTCTATCTCAGCTGTAAGAATCTGCCGACCCTCGCTCGCCGCATCTCTAGAAGCAAAAAGTGGCCGAGAAAGGCTGCTGTAAACTCATCCCACACGGCTGGAGGAGCATCCTCGCCTCTAGACAGCTCGCAGGACTCATACCAATTTACCGCCACATCACGCAATCGGTATGAAGCCAGCTCGACAGACTCGGTCTCAGAAGCTCTGACTAACCTCAGCGTACGCTGCATCTGTCGAATAAAATCCTGGGGATCCTCCTCGGGCTTGGACCCGTAGAACTCTGGGGGATTACAGGTCAAGAAATCACGAACCCTCAAACTGTCATGTCTGTCCACATCATCACCCCAAGCCTGCGTCTGCGAGCCTGTCCTGCTACTAATCTCGTCAGTAACTGTACAACATATCTCATCGTCCTATCCTCCGCCCCTGGCTGAGGAGCTGGAGGCTCGGGCGCTGGGGCCTCCGGAGCTAATGGTGGAGCCGCCCCCTGATCCATGGTGGAAACGGCTGCTGCTCCAGGCTCCTCTAATGGCGGGGGTGTAGCAGAACCCGCTGACTGGGGCGCAATATCGGGCATAGTCTGAGCACGAGCCTGAGTGACTCTCTGTATCTGACTGGTCTCTCCTACCACTACTTTGCCCTTCTGGGCTGCCGTCGCCTTCTTCGGTAAAAGAATGTGAGGCGTGAGGGGTATTAGTGGCATATGAGACTTAGACCCTGGAAAACAAAGATGACGTTTTAAGTGAACTTTGAGCACCGAAGAAGAGGGCAAGTGACATTATATGGATTGTGTCACGACCCAACCCCGTGGGCTGTGACTAGTGCTCGAGATGGACACCCATACACGCTTACTTAACAAATCAGCATATCAATGACTTATCCATATCCAACATATATTAATTATTACAGATATTAAGGGCAGATGTTGCCTTGAGAGGTCGCATATATCAAACACATCATACAGGAGCCACCAAGGCTGTCGTAGAACATATCGTCCAAAGCATATACATAAGTATATATACATACAAACCGTTAAGGCTGTCATAGCAAATAGGACCGCTTAGACGCAAATCACAGACATAACCGAACAATAACGACCCATGACCCACATATATGTCTACAGGCCTCTAACAAACATAACAGAATCATATGACGGGACAGGGCCCCGCCGTACACCTGAATATACACATACATATATATAACGAAAGAGTCTGTACCAAAATATGGGCTCCAGATCAAGGGAGCACTCCAAGGCAGCAGAACAGATAACCTAAGCTGTCGGGTCACTCACACGAAAGTCTGTACCTGCGGGCATGAAACGCAGCCCCCGAAGAAGAGGGGGGTCAGTACGGAATATGTACTGAGTATGTAAGGCATGAAATACAACTAGAAAGATCGTAACTGAAATAGAGATTCCGGGATTCAAATGTCATAATAAGGAAACCATTGTACCTGTGTAGTACGGAACAGAATCAAACCTTTTCATATCGCATACCGTACCCGGCCCATTATGGGACTCGGTGAATTAAATCATGTCATTATGTCATCATGAATAAATGTATACATATACCGTACCCGACCCTCTAATAAGGGACTCGGTGAACAAAGTCATGCATGTCAACATCATATATCATATATATACCGTACCCGGCCCTCTAGTGAGGGACTCGGTAAGTGAAGTCATATCATCATATCAGTATGCCATCATATCATCATGCATATACATATATACATACCGTACCCGACCCTCTAGTGAGGGACTCGGTGAATCAAATCATCATATGCCCTCCTAGCCACCATAACATATCATCATCTCATCACATCATCATATGCATATACCGTACCCGTCCCTCTAATGAGGGACTCGGTGAACAATGAAGTGGAGTGCGCACGATAACATACCCGACCCGGGACTCGGTGAATAGACATATTGAGGCGTGCACGAGCAGAGTAGTGAGAAACTATATGCATATAAATCAAGACTCGATAGATAAGTGTACTTACCGACACCTGAAGGCTCAGAAACAAGTTTCGGGTCAATCCGATTTAGTATAAGAAAGTTATGAGCGTTTGAAATACAGAACCTTCTACGAACGTTTCGGAAGCCAATTTTGGAAAATCAAGGCAACAATCATATCAAGTACCTTTCGGATATCGTTATGGATCAAATCAAATATAGCTTTTGGAACCGTATGTACATATCAAAATATATCAAAGACTCAATGGAATAATCGAACGTGCTAGCATTTGAATATCAAAACTTTAGTCATATCAATTATCTTTCGAATGCCATTCGGAAACATATCAAACAGAACTTCGGACATCATAGATCCGCATCAAAACCATATGAAACAGCTTATGGAAATCAAGGATAGTAGCCATCCTAGTGGCTCTAAGAATAGGAGTTTATTTGAAATCATACATATACGTCATTTGTTCGTTTCATAAAGATCATGCCAAAAGAAAGAAAGGGTAAGCCTTACATACCTTTCCCGCTTTCTACGCTAGTCCGAACTTAAGTCTTTGACTTCGCAAGATCTACAACAATATTCATACATACCAAACATTAGCCATAAACACTTAAAGTCCAATTCTAAACCAACACTTAATCTACAGAAATTTCGCCAGCATTTCCCCTGTAAATACACCATCCCCGAGAATCCAACTCGGCCATATCATCAACAACAAATCCGAGAATTTAACTCGGCCAACTTAGCATCAACAATGCCAACAGTTATTCCAACAATATCGACAATCAATTCAAAACACATTCCAACGTTAACAACTTATTTCTACAATCTTCGACGACGTTCCATTTATGTTATATTCATAATTGCTTACATATTCAAGTTCTAATCCGCAACCATTCAAACAATATTCAAGAATACTTCAAACAATCCGTACAATATTCACAATAATCCAACCCATATGCTATGCCACCCAAAGCCATCCAAATAGAACAAGAGCAATAACAACACATTTTCTTCCTTCAATTTCATGAACTTCACCAACAATTCACACACTAACAACATTGTTTTCCATAATCACAAGAAATGGCTTTTAACATCACATTAGTGTCTAAACAACTCTCCAACACTTACAACTTCAACTAGAATCATCAAACTTTCGTTATCAACATAGAATTCATGACAACAACAATCAAAATACTAAGTAAAATTGATTTATTCTCTTCTATACCACATAAGCACCACACGGCCACAACACTATATCCATATTTTCATCAATTTCACTCATTTCTACACACTACAACATACACAATCATCCATAACATATAAAAGAAGATTGATTCTTACCTTTTCCACTTATCTTCTTTCTTGGCTAAAGTTGGTCCTTGCAAGAATAGATGTTTTCTTGCTCCAATAATTATACCACGTTAAAGAGGACCCTTGAATTAGTAGGATTACTAAAAAAAAAAATTTTGATCAAAGTTTTCTAGGGGTCAATTTTTGGTGGTCATGGCCGAATGGCCTTGTTGTTTTTTTCTCCTCTCAAAGTTTCTTGAATATTCTTGTGTTGAAGATGACATAATACATGGGTCATCCTTTAGACTTATTTATTTTGCTCCCATATGGGCCTTGGCCCATTTATTTTTGGACGGCCAAATGGCCCCTTAAGTTCAAGCCCATTTTTTTTTGTTTTGTAATTCATTAAAAATTATTCTCCAAATTCCAAATTTGCCCTAAGCCTTCCTTCATATTTCTATGAGTCATCTTGCGAATTTACCTTTTTACCCCTAACCTTTCTTAATATGTCCACTTCAAATACTTTCATGAACAACTTGTGTGCTACACAGAATCAAAATATAACCTTGTCCTTAACTTCCCGCGATTATCTTGAATTATCCGAATGTACAAAATGCGGGATATAACAGATGGAATGGATAAATAGACCTACTACTGTTGTGAGCATCCCTATGGGGCAGAAAGTTATTAATTGGAGCGGATTTAGATATTGACTTATAACTACCAAATGAGCTAAGTAAAACACATTCTTGTTCGGATTGCTATGCCAGTTGTGTTACTTGGTTACAAAAACTGCAAGATGAGTATGTTAAGGCCTCCCACATGAATTATCGTATCCATAAATTATGGGAAACAGTATAAATGAGATGTAGTATAGTAAGGGATACATGAATTCAAGCTTTGAAGGTGTGGCAACGAATTTGAGGATGGTACAAGTAAAACCCTTAAAGGGGGGAAGCGAGTAAGGAAAGTACGAGTGTAGAAATTGAAACGATGAACCCGATGATGTGATAGCTATAGACTCTAAAACAAAAGTGAGAGTTATGCAGGAATGAGTCTAATAACTAGTAAATAAACGGACACGAATTGAGCGGACATCTGAGACTGTACGAGAAACCATTCGCGAAGACCTTGAACCCCGTGATATTGAGAGCAAATATTCAAGGGATATTGTAAAAGATGGCGATACTATATTAGAATAGAAGAAAAGGTACTAGCGGTAAAGTCGTTGTTACTAATATTGCTATTTATAAGGGACAATTAAGAAGGAGACCTAAGGTTTTCTATAGCAGGACACTAGATATGATAATCAGGGAAAACAAGATAAAGGAAGGAAGAGAGCACGATGAGATAAGTTACTACAGATAGACAAAACACTTTTGGTATGAACGACACCGAGCCTAGTCGTGTTCAGGTGCGCGGAACACCGAACCTTCGTGGTCGGGCATGCTATGTAAATGATATGTATATGAATATGACCATGGATATGATAGGTAAATGAGTACGATTATGAATACGGATGCAGAGGTGGATACGTGTATATGTATAGATGTGTATGTACACGAATCACGCAAGAACGATTATGTAACCTGCAAGTAATTATACGTCACCAATGGAACCAAGTGGATACTTAAAAAGAGGAGTGAGAGGTAAACCAGAATAGTGTGGTCATGATACTCCGGGTCAGTTGAAGGAAAAATAAATGGTAAATTGATTTGAAATGTTGAGTTGGGATTATTGTTAGGGATAAATAGGACAATTACTTCGAATATGACAATAGGTACATGCTATACGCTTACTACAGTAGCCCTGGGATGTGACAACTTACGAATGCAATAAGAGCACTGAATGAAAGGGAAGCTTAGTCCCTGATGCATTAGGTCTTATGAGATTGTATGCAAAATAGGCAAGATGGCTTATGAGTTAGATCTACCATCCATGCCTCGATGCTTCGTAAATATGTTGGACATCCTACTAGGATCATGCCAGTAAATGATGTTCAAGTAACAGAAAAGTTGATCTATGAAAAGGTACCCATTGCCACATTAGATAGGCAAGTACGGAGACTTAGAAATAAAGAAGTGGCCTCAGTTAAGGTCTTATGGCAAGATAACAGCCGAGAAGAATTACTCGGGAAGCGGAAGAAAATATGAAATCCTCGTGTCCGCACGTATTCCAACCCCAGGAGAGATTCAAGACAAAACACTAACAATATGAGGTATGTACGCTTTCTTTTCATGCTTTTGGTCGCGTATGGCCAATTTATAGTTCTATTGTGTTGTGGCCCTGTGAGGCGATATTATTATGGCTTGTTGTGACAGGATGGTAGAGTCATATTACAGGGGAAACTCTGGCGAAATTTTTGTAGAATTCCCCGAAGTGTTTAACATTCAAGGACGAATGTTCCAAAAGGGGGGAAGAATGTTACACCTTGGAAATTTTCATGTCATCGCATAGTGAATGAACCAACGCGAGCTTAAGGACAATAGGAAGTTCTTAAGATTATAAGATGGATGATAAGTGGTTTTAGAATGCATACGTTTTAGATCTTGAAGTTATATGAATTGATGAAATAAGAATTGATAAGGACAAGTGGAGTATAAGTGAGGTTTAGGAAAGGTTCCGTAAATTTTTGTGTTAAGGATTGTTTGGTAAGGTTTTGAGAACGAGTTATAGGGATGTTTAGATCATTAATGAAGTATTAAACAAGTGTTAAGAAGGTTGTATAAGGATTGGAGATCAAACGAAACGACGAGAACAACTTCGGAAGAAGCTGTGAGTTCCACGACCATGTTTCACGGTCCGTGAAACCTTCCACGGACCGTATACTGGTCGGTGGAATACCCAGCAGAGATGATGGCTGGCCAGTGGTGAACCACGACCACTTCCACGAACCGTGAAGTGTTCCATGGACCGTGAAAGTGTCCGTGGAAGTCCCGACGAGCTGAATTAGTTCAATTTTATATATGTGATTCCACTTCATTAATTTCATTTCCCACATACTTCTTATTCTCTCTCAAGACCTCTAGAAGGTTCCAAAAACTTCATATACAAGAATTCAAGGGAAACCCATGATCAACTACACAAAATCCATGAAAACAAGTGTATGAAACCTAGTAAAAGTTCATCTACACCAAGAAAACTCAAAGGAAGTGAGCTAGGGTTTTTGTACAAGAAGAGAAGTTCCACTCAAGGGTTGTTCATCCATCATTTAAGGTGAGTTTTATGACCATTCCATGTTGTTTAAGGTATTGGAAGGCTAAGACACTTGAATTGTAGAAAGATATAGAAAAATGGGTTACAAATGAGTGAATAGTGTCATTGTGAAATAGTAGTTGGATTGAATTATGAATATTGGTATGTTGTGATTGTAAATACGTTATGAATGACATTTAGAATGTGAAATAAGTATTATATGTGAGAAAATGCAATAATGAGCTATGACCATGATTATGGAGAAAATGAAGAGGAATTGTGAAATGCGGATAGTGTAGACGAATGATTATTGTTGTCTATCATTTTGTGAATGCTTTTATGGTTGTTTGGGAGTTGATATAGAATATGGGAAAATTTGAATAAATAAAGGAAATGCTGCCCAACTTTCTTAAGCTCTAGTAAGCACGTTTAAGAAGTCAATTAGCTAATGTTAATGTGAATTCTCTCGAAGGTAGAGATGTGGGCATCGAAAGAGAACAAGCAAGTGATAAATTAGCTAAATGAAAAAGGTATGTGATGCTAGTCCATTCTTTCTATGGCATGAATCATATGGTATGATTTTCCTTCTTCTCTATAAATTCTCTATATCCCGGAAAGCCAAGAGTCTATGATCATGAATAGCCAAATGAGATAAGAGATGTGTTATGAGTTCGATAATGATGATGATGAGTTAAGTATAAAGATTCTAGAGTTCATGATATGATATTCCTATAACACTAATGATGTCGTACGTTGTATACACTCACCTCATACATTATTTCCTTCAAGGTGAGGCAGGATACTTATAAATGCTCCATAATAGAATCGGGGGTTCACGACCTTATGTCACTTCGATAAAGTATAGCTATCCTTGAGCTATTATGCATGCATTATGATAATAGTAAGTGTTACACCTCGGAAAATTTCCCGTTGGTACGCAAGTAAACGAACTAGTGATGGGTGCGAGGAGTGCGAGTGTATAACGTTTCATGAGCAATGTGCGTATATGGACGAGAATGATTAGAATGAAAAGTCGAGAAATGTGAAAAGTTGAAAGTTGGCAAAACTGCCCAGTGGTCGTAAAGTGCAAAATACGGACCGTAAAATGGAATACGGTCCGTAAATTGGCAGTCGTAAATTGGCATGCAGAAACTTCAACTTTCTGCCAGTCGAGTAAATGGTTAAAAACGACCTGGTGGACGGACCGTAAAGTGATTTACGGCCTGTAAACCATGGTCGTAAATCACCATGCATGCAGCCAAAGTTTCTGGTTCTGCTTACGGTTAAAGACGACCACGAGGGACGGTCCGTAAACTGGAATACAGACCGTAAACCTCCATGGACGACCACTGTACACCTCAGCACAGATTTTCAATTCATTAAATATGTGGACCAAGACTTTTTTTATTTCATTTCTACATTACACCACTTCTCTCTACATTTATTTCATAAGTTTTCAAGGATTATAAGTCACCAACAACATAAACAAGTGAATCAAGTGTAAGCAAGCCATTAAAGACCATTCAAGTCAAGAAATGCAAATGGAGAAAAACTAGGGTTTTGCTCAAAGTGAAATATTATCAACCAAAGCTTGTCCCTACATCATCTAAGGTAAGATTCATGATATTTATATGTTGGTTAACATATTGGGGAGTTGAAATACTTGGATGGTAGCAGTATATACTAAAATGGTAAATGGAGGGTAAAATGAGGAATGTGGGTAATGTGAATGACTAATGGCTATTGTTATTATATTAATGAAGGTAGAAACTTGAGCATCGAAGGAGTACGCGCAAGTGTAGAATAGTTCGACGAAGAGGTATGTAAGGCTAACCCTTCTTTCATAAGGCATGGTTCCTTGGCCAAACTCTTAAATCCTCTATATGAGTATGTTGTATTCAAGTTATTGACACTCCGAGCTCATAAGCTCACGATCCTCGATACGTGCTACGATTGTACTACGCACCCCATTTGACGAGTAAGCATAGGATAGAGATGTAGCGAAAATGATGATAATAATAATGATGCTAAAGGTTCCTACGGGCTATTATATTTACATGTGCCTATGAAGGGCTATAATGACACCCCGAGCTTATAACGCCGGGTAGGATATATGTATATGAATATGTATAAAGTATGTATACGATTATGAAACGCGCGCACACATCTGCAGATGGTACGGATAACCCTGAAGCCTTGGTAGGGCCAGGTATGAGTAACCTTGAGCCTTGGTTGGCCAAGTATGTATGAAACACCGATCCTATGAGGTCGGTATGCTATGTATATGAAATGACTATGTATATAATATGAATATAAATGTGATAAGACTATGTATAATAATACGAATAAGGACATGTATACGAATATGAGCACAAGTATGGTACGAGTACTATTATGGAATACGGTTGATGACGTAGGTGTACTAACACGTATGAAAAATGGAAAGTCCTACGAAAGGCAGGTAAGTACTATGACGATGATATTATTGTCTCCCCTCCTATGCTATTTCATATGTTGTTCATTATGCTTGTATATCGATGTTGATCATGCTTTACATACTCAGTACATTCTTCGTACTGACGTCCTTTTGTTTGTGGACGCTGCGTCATGCCCGCAGGTGCTCAGGGAGACGGACTTGATCCATAGCTGCCTATTCGAAGATTTCAAAGAGAGCTCCATTTCCTTCGGAGTCATATCTTTTGGGTGCTTATTCTTTTGTGTATATAATTATGGGCATAGCAGGGTCCTATCCCGCTCATGTGATATGTTATACTCTTCCTAGAGGCTCGTAGCCATGTGTATATGGTTAGACATGTCCGGCCTTGTCGGCCTATGTTTTGTATATCATTTTGTCGGCCACGTTGGCCCATGTACATTGATGTGGCATAGATGCCTATAGTGATATAAATGTACTGTTGTCCAATTGGGACTAGTTGACGAATGAATGGAAATGTATGTATAATTATGTGGCTCACCTAGATGTAAGTATAAGAGTAAGCTAAGAGGGTGCTCGGGTGGGCTAGCACCGGGTGCTCGTCGCGGCCCCGAGTCGGGTCGCGATAGTAAGATAAGCCTATGATATGCACATGATGATGCTATTACACCGTGCCTATATGGCAGGGCAGACACCGCTAAGGCGGGCAGACTGTTATATCCCGCATTTTTGTGCAATCGGATAATTCAAGATAATCGCGGGAAGACAACAAGCAAAGCCTTATTTTTGTTTTGTTTGGCATATGAGTTGCTTATGAAGAATTTAGAAGCGGAATTATTAAGAAAGGCTAGGGTTAAAAAGGGTATATTCGCAATATGACTCGTGGAAATATGGATGGAGGCTAAGGGAAAATGTGGAATTTTGGAAAAAATTAATTTATGAGTTGCAAGACCAAGAGAGCAAAATATGGGCTTGGAAATTAAAAAGGGGCCACTTGGGCCATCCACATGGGTGGGCCTAGGCCCAACTAAAGCCTAAGTGGTCAAAATAAAAGAAGACTAAGTCTTCTAATTGTCCATAATCCTCTAGAAATTTCAAGAAACAAGGAACAAAAAAAAAAGGGAGAAAAACCCCTAGGCCATTTCGGCCAAGGCAAGATCAACAAAAATTTTGGAAAAATTTTTCTTCAAAAAATTATTTTCTATCAATAGAAAGATTCCTAGCAGGGTGGAGTGGTTTTTTGAAGAAGAAAAATTCAGATTCTTGCAAATTGGAAGTTTTAGCCAAGTGAAGAAGTGAGGAGAAATGTAAGAATTAATTATTTTTTTTATGTTATGGATGCTTGTGCATGTTGTAGTGTATAAAAGTGAGTGAGATTCATGAAGAACAAGAATATAGGTGTGTGTCCGTGTATGCCTATGTGTGTGTGGGAATTATGTTCTAATTATTTTATCTAGTGTTTGGTTGTTATTGTTGTGGATGCTATGTTGATAATGGAAGTTGAATGATTTTGGAGAGGTTGTAGTTGTGTATGCATGATGTTGGCCGTGAGTGTTGTGTGTGTGGTAGCCGTGTAGTTGTGGTGTGGTGTGGAGGAAAATGAGGTAATTTTATTTAGTATATTGGTTGTTGTTGTGTGGATTCTATATTGCTAATAAAAGCTTAATAATCTTAGTGAAATGGTAGAAGTTGGAGACTTGTGGTTGAAGTTTATGTAAATTGAATATTATGTTTTTACATGTATGGAAGACAATGATATTAGTATGGTGTTGTTGGAATATATATTATAAAGTTGTTATTGGTTTATTGGAGTTGGAAGGCTTTGAAGGAAGTAGTATATTGATTGAGTTGTGATAATGTATCTTGGATTGAATATGGAAATTGTTAGTATGGTTGTCGGCATTATGTTGATAGTTTGGCCAGGTTGAATTCCCGGATTGTTGTTGATTAAAAATTGGCTAAGTTGACTTTTTGGGATGGTGTGTTTACAGGGGAAGTGCTGCCGAAATTTCGGTAGACAAGTGTTATCTTAAGATTCAACTTCTAAATGCTCTAATCAATGTTTGGTAAATGTGACAAAATTGTAGATTTTGGCGGATTTGCACCTTGAATTTGGAGTAGCATAAGGAGCGGAAAAAGGTATGTAAGGTTTTACTCTTTCTTTCTTGGCATGTCTAAGGCATACTAGGTTGGATACGAGCCTCGGGGACAACTCTATTCTCCGGAATCCGCACCTAAAGTTACCCCTTTTTCATTCAGTAGAATTGAATTAGAAATTTTGTGAAATGTTGGAAAAACTTCCTAAACATCTAGAACTTCCATAAATGGGACCCGACTACCTTAAAACTCTCACAAGTGAAGTCATGAAATGTAATATACGTAAATTTTGTACGCCGCCTCATTTTATCCGAGGTGGGCCCATTGTTCCCGGATTTTCCTTATTGTTCCGTTTGACTTATTTTGGAGTAGAATCCAAAGGAAACTTTTGATCCTTGTTCCGTTTATCAAACGATAAGTACTGTAACTATTCTAATGGAAACATGTCTATGATGACAATGATAACGATGATGCTAAGAAAGTGAATATGTCTATGATGAGTATGACAAGAGTGATTCCATGACCAAGAGTCTTAAGTTAAGGATTCAAAATGAGTATGAAAGTGTCAAACTAGTTCTTGAATTTTTATTCTATTTCTTGGTTACGACTCTATTTTTCTAAAAGACTC
The DNA here is from genome assembly GCF_019175385.1 of Lycium barbarum. Lineage (NCBI taxonomy): Eukaryota > Viridiplantae > Streptophyta > Magnoliopsida > Solanales > Solanaceae > Lycium > Lycium barbarum. The sequence goes on along the minus strand of NC_083343.1, from coordinate 54,589,813 downwards.
TAAAGCATATGAATGAATGTTCTATGAGGCTCGTGATCGTATTCTACGTTTTCTCTTAAAGCTATTCCTTATTGCTAGTCTCGCCTTATAATGCTAGTCCCTTCAAGGTAAGACAAAGTCATGGTGATTGTTCCATAATGTAATCGGAGGTTACCGACCTTACGTCACTCCGATGGACACACGATCTTCCTTGGGCTCCCCTGCATGCTTATATGATATATGTATATGATATGTATATGTACATTGGGGGAGGTACATATGTTTCATTGCCACCTGGTCAGCTGGCGTTATCATCCCGGACGCGGGATATGTGGGCGAGCCGACGTATTTCGTCGCTATGTGGGCGAGCCGACGTCGTTCGGTGCTATGCTATGACATGATATGATATGACTTGATATAATATGATATGAATTGATATGACATGATATGATACGACATGATACGATACGGCACGACACGATACGATACGATATGAAAAAGAAGAGACATGATATGGTATAAACTCTATTTTCTATGACTATGAAAAAGAAATGTTTTTTTTATATAAGGGAAAGACAACCATGCATGGTATGCGGCCTGAATGGGCATTCCTACGTACAGGTTACTTTCATATCTCATTACATGTCCTATGATTCCATGATATCGTTATTCATACTTTATGTTTCTGTTTGTATTATTTTCCATGCCTTACATACTCTGTACATTACCCGTACTGACGTCCCTTCTTTTGGACGCTGCGTTTCATGCCGCGCAGGTCAGCAGATAGACGAATTTAATCCCTAGGAGCTCCACCAGCTGTTCATTGAGAGTGCTCCAGTTGATCTGGAGCTTCAGTCTATTGGTACTACTTTTGTGTATATATTCGGGCACGGCAGAACCCGGCCCATCTTGTAGAGATATGTGTGCTATGTTTAGAGGCTCGTAGACAGATATGTACAGTCAGATGCTTTGTACTTTTGTTCGTTTTGGGGTTGTATGACATGCTAGCAGATTTTATTAACACCTGATTATGGTTATGCTATTAATGATAGGAATAAGTAAAGAAACAACGGTATTACCAATCTGGCCCACTTAGTAATAAGAATGAGATACTAGTTAGGGGGTGCTCGGTACAAGTATCGGGTATCCGTCGTGGCCCCTAGTAGGGTCGTGACACAGACATACACACCACTATAGTGGGCAGCTTATACCACGGACCCGGGAGGCCTGGACGTAGGCTTATACATTAACACACCGTACCTATATGGACGAGCAGCTTATACATTATCACACCGTACCTATATGGGCGAGTAGCTTATACATTTATGCATATATGATATGATGATGGATATGAAGTAAGTCAGCATGTGCTATTTCTTTCATAAGTGACAGTCATATACAACTGCTTCCTTATTGATACTTCCTTTATCTCATTAATGTACTATTATTGTTTATGACTCTCATACTCAGTACAATGTTCGCACTGACGTCCGTTTTCTTTGGACGCTGTGTTCATGCCCACAGGTAGACAGGGAGGTGATCCTGATCCAGACTCATAGGAGCTAGCGGCTGATTTGAGAGCACTTTATTGTTCGGAGGTGCTTGCGATTATTCTTTTGTGTACATGTATATTTTGGGCATGACGGGGTTTTGTCTCGCCCCTATGTCTAGCACTCCAGTAGAGGCTCTTAGATACGCAGTGTAGGTTATATGGTCTCACAAGGTCACTACGGTATATATGTATATATGTGTATATTGTCATTTTGATAGCCGAGAGGCTTATGTATATAAAAGTATTTATGTTCTCAAATGAAAAATGATTTTCTTATGATTCGAGTATAAATTGATAAAAGAAGGCCTATTGAGTATAATGAGTAACAGAGCGAGTGGTGCTCGGTGCGTAGCCCCGGGTACCCGTCACAGCCCCTAGCTGGGTCGTGACACATAGTGTTGTCAAATAAATGTCATAAACTATGAGGGTCACAAGCCCAAAAAGAGACATATACATTTCTACGTTGTCATATTAATCACAAGTACACAAGTCTCTAGAACACTCAAAACACTTCATTCAAAAGAATTCAAAAGGACCAAAGGAAAATCAAGGTCAATAACATCAAATCCATGAAATCAAGTGTAAGAATCACATCAAAGTTCATCTACACCAAGAAATTGCAAAGGAAGTGAAATAGGGTTCTTGGTATAGAAGAGTATTGCTACTCAAGGCTCATTCCTACAACCTCTAAGGTAAGTTTGATGACCTTATCATGATGATTGAAGCATTAAAACGTTGGAACACTTGGATTATGGAAGAGTGTAGTAAATGAGTCATAAAATGTGAATAGTGCCATGATTGAATGATAGTTGGATTGAATTATGAATGTTGATGTGTTGTGAGTATGAAGATGTTATAAATAACGTGTAGACCATGAAATGGGCGTGATATATATGAAAATGTGATGATGAGCTAAAACCCATAAATGTGGAGAAATTGGAGGAAAATGGTGGGATGTGGTGGATGTAGATAAATGACGATTGTTGATATGATATTGTGAGTGTTGTCATGAATGTTTGGTAGTTGATATAGAATGTGGGAAAAGTGGTATAACCAAAGGAAGTGCTGCCCAATATTTCCTAGAAATAGTAGCGCGTTCTGATAGTCGATTAACTAACGTAAATGCGAACTCTCTTTTGAAGGTAGAAACGCGATATTGAAGGGGAACAAGCGAACGATAGCTTAGCTTAACGTCAAAGGTATGTGAGGCTAGTCCCTTATTTCTAATGGAATGAATCTCGTAGCATAATTTTCCTCCTCTTCATGAGTCCCTATATTTCGGAAAGCTAAAATCCTATATCCATGAATGGTGATATAAGATAAGAGATATGCTATGAGGATCTTAAAATGGCATGATGTTATTTATTGCTCACACTCACCTTATATGTTAGTTCCTTGAAGGTGAGGCAGAATGTCAATAATTGCTCCATAATGAAATCGGGGGATCACGACCTTACGTCACCCCGATAAAATAAAGTTGTTCATAAGCCTTTTTCATGTATTACGATAAGTATGTTATGATAAGTATAGTATGATGAGCATGCATGATGACGATATAACACCGCGCCTAATTGGCCGGGTAGTCACCGCTAAGGCGGGCAGCTATATGACACACCATGGCCAAATGGCATGGGCAGACACCACTAGTGGGCGGCATGAGATGATACCCCGGACGCGGGATGCCTGGATGCAGGCTAATGTTATGATTATCACACCGATCCGATATGGGCGGACAGCTTATATATTGCTACACCGCACCTATATGAGCGGACAGCTTACATTGTGTATACATGATATGATGACGAGTATGAGTAAGACAGCATGACTTAATTCTTTATGCATGACCGTTAGATATAGATGTTCCATATTGATATTTCCTTATGTCATTGTTCTATTTCTTTGTTTATGCCTCTCATACTCAGTACAACGTTCGTACTGACATCCGTTTCCTTTGGACGTTGTGTTCATGCCCACAGGTAGACAGGGAGGAGAGCTCGACCCAGACCAGCAGTAGCTGTCAGCTGATTGAAAGCACTCCTTTGTTCGGAGGTGCTTATGACGATTCTTTTGTGTACATTCATGTATATGTATTTTTGGGCATGACGGGGTCTTGTCCCGTCCTTATGTTTGGTACTCCAGTAGAGGCTCGTAGATGCGCAGTGTGGGTTAGATGGTCTCACTTTATGCTATTTTATGTATATATTATTTTGATGGCCGAGAGGCAAATGTATATAAGAGTATTTATGTTTCCATATAAAATATGATTTTCCTTTAATTTGAGTATAAAGCCGATAAAAGACCATTAAATGAGCAAGATAAGTAGTAGCACGAGTGGTGCTCGGTGGCTAGCCCCGGGTACCCGTCATGGCCCCTAGCTGGGTCGTGACAAAAGTGGTATCAGAGCGGTTCAGTCCTAGGAAGTGCCTACGAGCCGTGTCTAGTAGAGTCTTGTTTATGGTGTGTTGCGCGCCACATCAATAAGATCGTGCGATAGAGGGCATTTAGGAAAAATGAGCATCTTTCTTCTCATAAGATCGTGCGATAGAGCCGTGTATAAGATTTAATCCTCCCTAATATTGTGTTATGATTTCAGAATGCCGCCAAAGGGAAAGGCTACAACTGCCCAGAAGGGCAAGACTACGATAAAAAGGCGGGTAAAAAGAGATCCTCCGATGAATATAGAGGAAGGCGAATCACATAATGAGGCCTTGTCTAAGACTTCTTCTACCCCGCCTAATGTGGAAGAGCAAAGAGTAGCTCTAGCTCCAATTCCCCCATCGGTTGCTTCGTGTCAACAAATGACCGAGGCCATTCAGTTATTAACGCAATTGGTTGCCGCTCAGGAACAACGGAAAAATGCGAGTTCCAGTGATCGGGCAGCAAGTACCAAAGCCCGTGATTTTATGAGCCTAAATCCTCCGGAGTTCTTCGGGTCAAAGCCGGCTGAAGACTCGCAAGGTTTCATAGATGAGGTGCTGAGGACATTGAAGATTGTCCATGCCTCTAAGACTGAATCCGTGGAGTTGGCATCTTATAGACTCTGGGATGTGGCTGTTTTGTGGTACAACAACTGGGTATTATCAAGAGGAGAGAATGCGCCTCCACCGGTTTGGCAAGAATTCGTGGATGCCTTTATTCGTCACTATTTGCCACCCGAGGTCCGCCGAGCTAGAGCGGATAAATTTCTAAATCTGAGGAAAGGAAATATGAGTGCCCGGGAGTATAGCATGCAATTTAATTCTTTGGCTACATATGCCCCGGCTATTGTGGCCGACATGGGAGATCGGGTACATAGATTTGTAAGTGGCCTAGGGCCACATTTATTCAGAGATTGTTTGACGGCTTCCTTGCAAGACGTGATGGATATTTCCCGGATACAAGCCCATGCTCAGAATTTAGAGGGGCGCCAACAACCGCCAAGAAGTGACCGCGATAACGAAAGAAGGCAAGGCAAGAGGGCTAAATCTATGGGAGCAGGTAGTGGTTATAGAGGGGGATCAAGGCAGACATATTCTGGTTACTCAGGCCAGTCGGTGACAAGTGCACCTCCTCGATTTACAGGCAGGAGATTTGACCGTTCCTTCCGCTCAGGACAGGGTCAGAGTTCGAGGGCCCGAGATTCCCAAATCAGGGAAGATTATAGTCAGAGGAGACCCCCTGTACCGCGATGCAGCCAGTGTGGTAGATTGCATTCCGGACAGTGTCGCCAGGGTTCGGACGCTTGTTATACTTGTGGCCAGGTGGGGCACATGATGAGAGATTGTCCGTCGATGAGTGGCAGAGTTGGAGTTCAGCCCACAGGTTCAGCAGCTGGTTCTTCCTCAGCACGCCCGGCAGGACAGATTCCCCAGATGTCAGCTGGCCAAGGTAGAGGTAGAGGGGCAGCATCTACTTCAGGTGCCACTCAGCCCCGTGTATATACTTTAGCCGGACGACAGGATCTTGAGTCCTCCCCGGATGTGGTTATAGGTATATTGTCTATATTCTCCCGTGATGTATATGCATTGATAGATCCGGGTTCTACTTTTTCTTATATTACTCCATATGTTGCGGGTTGTATTGGGGTGAAACCTGAACCAATTAAACATTTTGAGGTACTCACTCCGGTTGGTGATCCCGTGATAGCAAAGCAAGTGTACAAAAGCTGTGTCATTATGATATGTGATCGTCAGACCAAAGCTGATTTGATCGAGCTGAAAATGATAGATTTCGATCTAATCATGGGTATGGATTGATTGGCCTCGTGTTATGCAAATGTTGATTGCCGCACAAAAGTGGTTCGATTTCAATTTCCGGGAGAGCCCGTGCTTGAATGGAAGGGTAATGCAGCATCTCCAAAGGGTAGGTTTATTTCCTACCTTAAAGCAAGGAAGATGATAGCCAAGGGTTATATTTATCATTTAGTTCGTGTTCATGACACCGAGTCAAAGCCACCAACTTTCTAATCAGTTCTGGTGGTGAACGAATTCCCAGATGTATTTCCTGATGAACTTCCAGGTCTTCCTCTAGAAAGAGAGATTGACTTCGCCATTGATGTGTTGCCGGACACCAAGCCTATTTCTATTCCTCCTTATTGAATGGCTCTGGCAGAATTAAAAGAGCTAAAGGCGTAGTTGAAAGACTTGCTTGAAAAGGGGTTTATTAGGCCCAGTTCATCGCCGTGGGGAGCACCGGTCTTGTTCGTGAGAAAGAAAGACGGATCTCTACGAATGTGTATCGACTACAGGCAATTGAATAAAGTGACGATAAAGAACAGGTATCTTCTTCCGACGATTGATGATTTATTTGATCAACTACAGAGTGCCAAATGGTTTTCAAAAATAGATTTGATATTGGGTTATCATCAAGTGAGAGTTAGAGAAGCGGATATCCCCAAGACGACCTTCAGAACGAGATATGGTCACTATGAATTCCTAGTGATGTCGTTTGGGTTGACAAATGCTCCGGCCGTGTTTATGAACTTGATGAACAACGTATTTAGGCCTCTCTTGGATTTATTTGTGATAGTATTTATTGACGATATTCTGGTGTATTCTCGCACGGAATCGGAACATGCAGATCATTTGCGAATTGTTCTTGGCATTCTTCGAGCCCGAGAATTGTATGCGAAATTTTCAAAGTGCGAGTTTTGGCTAAATTCTGTGACATTTCTGGGCCATGTTATTTGAAATGATGGCATTCGAGTCGACACTCAGAAAATTGAAGCTGTGAAGACTTGGCCAAGGCCTACTACGCCTACAGAAGTTTGTAGTTTTCTGGGTTTGGCAGGATACTATAGAAGATTCTATATGGGTGATCATGGATAGATTGACGAAAGCAGCCCATTTTCTCCCAGTTAAGACTACATACTTAGACGAAGATTATGCAAGGTTGTAGGTCAAAGAAATTGTGCGCCTTCATGGTATTCCATTATCTATTATCACAGACAGAGTAGCACAGATTACAGCCAAGTTTTGGAAGTCCTTCCAAAAAGGTCTAGGCACTCAAGTGAAGCTCAGCACGACATTTCATCCGTAGACCGATGGACAAGCCGAGCACACTATTCAGACCTTGGAAGATATTCCACGAGCATGTGTGTTGGATTTCGGTGGAAGTTGGGACGATCATTTACCTCTAGTCGAATTTGCATACAATAATAGTTATCATTCCAGCATTCAAATGGCTCCATATGAAGCTTTATATGGAAGGAGATGTAGATCCCCAATCAGATGGTTTGAAATAGGAGAAGCACAACTAGTAGGCCCTGAATTAATTCAACAAGCGGTGGAAAAAGTTAAGGTGATCCGAGATCGATTGTTGATAGCCCAAAGTCGCCAAAAGTCTTATGCGGTCAATCGCCGACGTGACTTGGAATTTCAAGCTAGTGATTGGGTATTTTTGAAAGTATCGCCAATGAAAGGGGTGATGAGATTTGGTAAGAAAGGGAAGGTAAGTCCTAGATACATTGGACCCTATAAAATTATCCGCAAGGTGGGTCATGTAGCCTATGAACTGGATTTGCCTTCGGAGCTTGAATCAGTCCATCCAGTCTTCCACGTTTCGATGCTCCGCAAGTGTATCGGAGATCCCACAAAGATTGGCCCAATAGATCATGTGCAAGTAACAGAGAAGCTAACCTATGAAGAGGTGCCTATCGCCATTTTATACAGGCAAGTACGAAGACTCCGAAATAAGGAGGTAGCTTCAGTCAAAGTCTTATGGCGAAACAACAATCGGGAAGAAATGACTTGGGAAGCAGAAGAGAGTATGAAGTCTAAGTATCCGCATTTATTTCGACCCCCAGAGGAGATTCAAAATGAAACGCCAACGATATGAGGTATGTATGCTTATTTTTCATGCTTTTGGTCGTGTGTGGCCTAGATATGTCGATGTAGTGATGTAGCCCTGTGAGGCGATGATATTATGGGTCGTTGTGACAGGTTGGTAGTGCCAAATTACAGGGGAAACTCTGGCGAAGTTTTTCTAGAATCCCCGATGACTTAACATTCGAGGACGAATGATCCAAAAGGAGGGAAGAATGTTACACCTCAGAAATTTCTCCGTGAACATACAACGAGTAGGCCAACGAAGTGTATGAGTGTGTGATGTTTTACTAAGAAGGGAATGACTATTTATGAGTTTTGGAAATGCGAAAGTTGCAGATCTGCATTTTGACCCAGTTGGTCGTAAAATAGAATACGGCCCCGTAAAGTAGTTTACGGACCGTAAACTCTCATCGTCCTCCAACATTCCAAAAACTTCAACTTTCTGCCAAATGACGAAAAGGTTAAATACGACTCAGAATACAAACCGTAAAGTGAAATATGGCTCGTAAACTGCGACCGTAAACCACCATGACTCCAGCAAACCTTTCTGTTTCTGATATGCATAAATACGGTCGTAAAGGACGGACCTTAAATCAGAATACAGCCCGTAAATTGGGTTTACGGCCACTGTGCACCCGACTACTGTTCATTAAAAATGAGGTTTTGAGTTATTAAAAGGGACCCTAACCTCATTTATTCATTTCTCATCTACACGACTCAAAAACTCTCTAGAACACTCTAAACACTTCATTTACAAGAATTCAAGAGGACCAAAGGAAAATCAAGGTCAATAACATCAAATTCATGAAATCAAGTGTAAGAATTACATCAAAGTTCATCTACACCAAGAAATTGCAAAGGAAGTGAAATAGGGTTTTTGTTATAGAAGAGTATTGCTACTCAAGGCTCGTTCCTACAACCTCTAAGGTAAGTTTGATGACCTTCTCATGATGATTGAAGCATTAAAACGTTGGAACACTTGGATTATGGAAGAGTGTAGTAAATGGGTCATAAAATGTGAATAGTGCAATAATTGAATGATAGTTGGATTGAATTATGAATGTTGATGTGTTGTGAGTATGGAGATGTTATAAATAACGTGTAGACCATGAAATGGGCGTGATATATATATGAAAATGCGATGATGAGCTAAAACCCATAAATGTGGAGAAATTGGAGAAAAATGGTGGGATGTGGTAGATGTAGATAAATGACGATTGTTGATATGATATTGTGAGTGTTGTCATGAATGTTTGGTAGTTGATATAGAATATGGGAAAAGTAGTATAACCAAAGGAAGTGCCACCCAATTTTCCCTAGAAATAGTAGCGCGTTCTGGTAGTCGATTAACTAACGTAAATGCGAACTCTCTTTTGAAGGTAGAAACGCGATATTGAAGGGGAACAAGCGAACGATAGCTTAGCTAAACGTCAAAGGTATGTGAGGCTAGTCCCTTCTTTCTAATGGCATGAATCTCATAGCATAATTTTCCTCCTCTTCATGAGTCCCTATCTTCCGGAAAGCTAAAAGCCTATATCCATGAATGGTGATATAAGATAAACGATATGATATGAGGATCTTAAAATGGCATGATGTTATTTATTGCTCACACTCACCTTATATGTTAGTTCCTTCAAGGTGAGGCAGAATGTCAATAATTGCTCCATAATGAAATCGGGGGATCACGACCTTACGTTACCCCGATAAAATAAAGTTGTTCATAAGCCTTTTTCATGTATTACGATAAGTATGTTATGATAAGTATAGTGTGATGAGCATGCATTATGATGATATAACACCGCGCCTAATTGGCCGGGCAGTCACCGCTAAGGCGGGCAGCTATACGATACACCATGGCCAAATGGCATGGGCAGACACCACCAGTGGGCGGCATGAGATGATACCCCGGACGTGGGAGGCCTGGACGCAGGCTAATGTTATGATTATCACACCGATCCGATATGGACGGGCAGCTTATATATTGCTACACCGCACTATATGAGCGGGCAGCTTATACATTGTGTATACATGATATGATGACGAGTATGAGTAAGACAGCATGACTTAATTCTTTATACATGACCGTCAGATATAGATGTTCCATATTGGTATTTCCTTATGTCATTGTTCTATTTCTTTGTTTATGCCTCTCATACTCAGTACAATGTTCGTACTGACGTCTGTTTCCTTTGGACGCTGTGTTCATGCCCACAGGTAGACAGGGAGGAGAGCTCGACCCAGACCAGCAGTAGTTGTCAGCTGATTGAAAGCACTCCTTTGTTTGGAGGTGCTTATGATGATTCTTTTGTGTATATTCATGTATATGTATTTTTGGGCATGACGGGGTCTTGTCCCGTCCCTTTGTTTAGTACTTCAGTAGAGGCTCATAGATGCGCAGTGTGGGTTAGATGGTCTCACGAGATGCTATTATATGCATATGTTATTTTGATATCCGAGAGGAAAATGTATATAAGAGTATTTATGTTTCCATATAAAATATGATTTTCCTATAATTTGAGTATAAAGCTAATAAAAGACCATTAAACGAGCAAGATAAGTAGTAGCATGAGTGGTGCTCGGTGGCTAGCCCTGGGTACCCGTCATGGCCCCTAGTTGGGTCGTGACACTAAGGGTCTGGTTCGTGTCCCTATCTACCTGCGGGCATGAACGCAACGTCAATAAACAAAATAGACGTTAGTACGAATGATGTACTGAGTATGCAAGGATTGAATAACAACGTAATAAAGATATGAAAATGACATGAGATAAGAGAGAATAACATGTACATCTGGATTCCTCTTAAGGCAGATTTCATGTATGCTTTCCTTTAAAAAAGACATTTTCATACATATATATAATACCGTTCCCAGCCATGATAGGCTCGGTGTCATCTACACCCAATTGAAGTGGTGTGCACAACAGGTGTCGTACTCGGCCTACTATAGCGCGGCTCAGTGTGAGAAAATAGCTATATATATATATATCTCATATTACCATTATGGAGCTATCATCATGGACATATCTAGCCTTAAAGGAACAATAACCATAAGATGAGATCAATATCAATAAACAGGATCAATAATGTTATACCCCGTACTTTATACGTTGAGTTGCGCTGTAAATTAGCCAGCATGGAGTTCAAAAGTAGAGTTTTTGTCAAGGTCATAAGAGACTCTACATGTTTATTCCATGTATATGAAGAGTTTAAGTTATGTCCAACAAGTATCGGGAAGGTTGAAGGCTGAACGAACAAAAAGAAACTGAGTGCGATAGCTGGGCAACTCGATGGTTGCAAGTAGACGGACCATCGAATGGTCGATGGACCGTCAATTTGCACCATCGAACCACCATCTAAGAATTAGAGGCTTCCATCACTCGATGGTTACAAGTCAACGGACCATCGAGCTTGCTGTCAAAGTACAGGCGGTGGAAAATTTTTCTTTCCTATAACTTAAAAGGGCCACGACCTTGGGTCATTATTTACACCCAAAAATCAGCTTTTTCTAGATTCTTCAAGCTCTCTCTACCATCTCTACCCATTCATAAACCTCCAAAGCTAATTCAAGTGAAAATCAAGCTCTAAAACCTTAGGCTAGTTCATGGAAGATGATTTTTCATGCTTTTAGTTGATGTTGTGTGTGAGTTGAAGATTCTTCAATTGTGAGGTATGTTCTTTCCTTTATTATGTATATTGAGTTGATTTGGAGGCTAGTAAGTCATAACGATAAAGGAAATCATGGTAAGGAAAGTCATAGAGTATTCTGTTGTAGTTGTTGTCTATAAATGGAATTTAAAAGGAAGTTTTGGATTGATTTGAGTGTAAATTGAATATAATCTCTTGAATATGGAATTGTTGACATTTTTATCGATGTTTGGGTGTTGTTGGAGGATTAGTGGAAGTAGAAGATATAAAGGAAATGTTGTCCGATTTTCGTTAGCTTAATTATTAGTTTAGTTGACTTTATAAGAGTTTTAATTGATTGATCTTAGTATGAATCCTCTTGAATGTAGATTTGGAAACCCGGGAGGATAGGCATTGAGTAGTAAGGAGATGACGAGGTATGTAAGGCCATGCCTTTTTCTTTCTTCGGTATGATCCTTGTGAGCCGAACGTACACATGACATTAATCCATCATGGATCCACTCTTAGGGTTAGGGATGACTCATTTGATTCATGTTCCACAATGTGTTTTCAGAAAGTCTTCCTTCGAATTTAGTATAATCTTTAGGGTTACCTATATTCCTATCATGTCTCATGCATTGCATTGCATTTATATACATATGCACGTACAAACTCGAGACCCCCCGGCGCTATATGCGCATATATTATGTATTATATATGTATATATGTATGGGGTATGGGAAAGGTGACATCATTATATACGCACTACCAGCTAATCAGTTGGTCATATGATGATACGATGATGATGATGATAATGATGTCGGCTGATACGATATGATGGGATTCCGCAGTGGCTTAATAGGCGTTATACATGTGTATATATATATATATATATATATATGGCCTCATACATGCATGCACAATATGGCCTCGTACATGCATGCACAATATTTATGCATATCAGCAGCCTTCAGAGGCAATTCAAATGCATAATAATTATATACATGATTCACTCGTAGGGACAGTTTAGATATACAGGTTGAATTCACTTACCTTATAGTTTCTTATATCTCTTTTATGTTACTCCTATGTCTTACATACTCAGTTCTTTGTCTATACTGACGTCCTTTTGGTTGTGGATGCTGCCTTCATGCCCGCAGGTAGACAGGGATACGGTACAGATCCTTAGGCTACCATTTATATTTCTGCGCTGGTCCAGGAGCACTCCATTGTTCCGGAGTTGTAGCTGGGAGTGGTATGATTCTTTTGTGTACATATGGGCATAGCGGAGTCCTGGCCCGTCCTTAATTTGTCACGCATTCTATGTAGAGGCTCATAGAAATATGTGTATAGTTGGATGTCATATGACCTCTTCGGTTTACATTTTGTTATATCCTTTATTAGCCTTGTCGACTTATATGTATATATGGGCATAGTTGATGATGTATATATATCTTTTGGGCACGTGCCCTTTCCAGCTATGATACTTATGAGTTAGTTCCATGGCCCACTAAGATGTGATTATGTGATGTATGTTTTGAAGTACTCAGTGGGTTAGCTCCAAGTGCCCGCATGACCCTCCGATCGGGTTATGACAAAATTGGTATTAGATCAATTCATCTTAGGGTTTGTCTATGAGCCATGTCCAGTAGAGTCTTGTTTATGGGTGTAAAGCATGCCACACTTATAAATAGAAGGCTTTAGGGCATTTAGGATTGATTGACCTTTCTTCCTTATCTTAGATCCTGCGATAGAGCTATGTTATAAGGATTCCCCCCTTTTTGACAATATGCTATGATTTCAGCGATGCTTGTGACAAGGAAAGCATCAGTCGCCCAAAAAGGAAAGTTAGTGGCAGGTAGGAGGATTGGACGGGTACCGCCTATAGATTTTGAGGAAAGCAAGTCCTAGAATGAGGTTCTAGCTTAGACCTCCCATACCTGCCAGCTCTAGAGGAGCATAGAGGAGCTCCAGCCCCAGCTTGAGCTCCAGCACTCCCAGTTTCTCCACCAGATGCCTCTGGCCAGGAGATGAGAGAGGCTATTCAGTTATTGACACAGTTAGTAGCCGCTCAGGCCCAGCGTCGGGGTACGGGTCTTGATGATAAGACTGTCAGTGCCAGGGTTCCTGGTTTTATTAATTTAGGCCCTCCAGAATTCTTTGGGTCGAAGCCAGATGAGGACCTGCAGAACTTTGTAGATGGGATGCTAAGGACATTATAGGTGATGCAAGCTTCAAGCACTGAGTCGGTAGAGTGGGCTTCTTATAGATTACGTGATGTGGTCATTCATTGGTATGATAACTGGATGCCTTCCAGAGGGGTTAATGCACCTCCACTTGTATGGTAAGAGTTCGTAGATGCCTTCCTTCGACATTATTTGCCGCCAGAAATTCAACGGGCCAGAGCTGATTGGTTTTTGAACCTTAGATAGGGGAATATGAGTGCTCGGGAATATAGCCTCCATTTTAATTGATTGGCTAGGTATGCTCCAACTATGGTAGCTGACACGGGAGATCGTGTTAACCGGTTTATGATGGATTGGGACCGCATTTGATTGATGATTGCTTGACGGCCTCACTTCAGTTAGGTATGGATATTTCCCGCATTCAGGAGCACGCTCAGAAACTTGAGGAGCGCCAATAGCTACGGAGGGTTGAGCATGAGCATGATAGGGGTCCGAGTAAGAGGGCAAGATCTTCGCGATTTGATAGTGAGTCCAGAAATGGTCCGAGGTAGCAGTTCTCCAGGCTCTCAGCTCATTTAGCAGCTAGTGCGCCTCCACAGTTTCCAGGACCTAGGTTAGATAGACCTGCTCGTTTTAAGCCAGCTCAGAGTTCCAAGGCTTCCAGTTTGCAGATCAGGAGTGGTTCCAGTCAGATAAGGTCATTTTTACCGCGATGTACCTAGTGCGGTAAGTTGCATGCCAGGTAGTGTCGTTTGGGCCTAAATGTTTGCTACACCTGTGGTCGGCTAGGCCACATTATGCAAGATTGCCCTACCAGAGCTGGTGGAAGTATAGTGTAGCCGACAGGCTCTATCGCGGGGTCTTCATCATCTGTACACCCTCCTAGGTAGACTTCTCAGACTTCAGCCACTCGTGGTAGAGGTAGAGGTGGAGCACCTAGTTCGAGCGGTCATCAGAACAGCGTCTATGCATTGGTGGGTCGGTAAAATTTTAAGTCTTCATCTGATGTTGTGATAGGTATACTATCAGTGTTTTCTCATGATATATATACATTGGTTGATCCAGGTTCTACACTGTCGTATGTTACTTCTTTTGTTGGGGTCAGTTCGGGGTGAAACCCGAGTCGATCAAACCCCTTGAGGTGTCTACACCCGTTGGTTATCCAGTAATAACTAGATGGGTATATATAAATTGTGTGGTTATGGACTGTGATCGTTATACTATGGTAGAATTGAATGAGTTAGATATGATCAACTTTGATGTAATTATGGGTATGGATTAGTTGGCTTCTTGTTATGCTAATGTTGATTGTAGAACGAAGATGGTTCGATTTCAGTTTTCAGGAAAGCCAGTCCTAGAGTGGAAGGGTAATACGGCATCGTCGAAGGGTAGGTTTATTTCCTTTCTCAAGGCAAGAAAGATGATTGCTAAGGTTGCATTTATCACCTAGTACGTGTTTAGGCTACCTAAGTGAAGCCGCCGACTCTTCAATTTGTTTCAATAGTTAATACGTTTCCAGACAAGCTTCCAGGTCTTCATCCAGAGCGAGAAATTGACTTTGCCATCGATGTATTACCAGATACTAAGCCAATATCTATTACGCCTTATAGAATGGCACCTACAGAATTGAGAAAGTTGAAGGAGAAACTGAAGGATTTGTTTGGAAAAGGCTTCATCAGGCCTAGTTCATCACCGTGGGGAGCACATGTGTTGTTTGTAAGAAAGAAAGATGGCCCATTACGGATGCGTATCGACTACAGACAACTGAACAAGGTGACAATAAAGAACAAATATCCACTTCCGAGAATTGATGGTTTATTTGATCAATTGTAGGGTGCTAGAGGTTTTTGAAGCTAGATTTAAGATCAGGGTATCACCAGGTGAGGGTCAGAGAGAAAGATATCCCAAAGACAACTTTTCGAACTAGATATGGTCATTTCGAGTTTCAGGTAATGTCGTTTGGGTTGACTAATGCACCGGTGGTATTCATGGATTTAATGAAAAGTGTATTCAGGCCTTTCCTAGATCTGTTTGTGATTGTTTATTGATGACATTTTGTTATACTCCCGGTCAGAGGCAGATTATTTAAGCATTGTCCTTAAAGTTATCCAAGATTGAAAGTTGTAAGTTCTCTAAATATGAGTTCTGGTTAAATTCTGTGACTTTTCTGGGACTCATTATTTCAGTTGATGGACTGATAGAATTCGGGTGGATATACAGGAAATTAAAGTTGTGAAGACTCGACAGAGACCCACAACACCAACAGAGGTTCGTAGTTTTCTGGGTTTGGCAGGCTATTACAGGAGATTTATAGATGGTTTTTCTTCTATTTCTGCACCGTTGATGAAGCTAACTCAGAAATCAGCTAAGTTCCAGTAGAAAGATGCTTGCGAGTGTAGCTTTCAGGAGTTGAAGAACAAATTGACTTCAGCCCCGGTTCTGAAACTTCTGGAAGGATCGGAGGGCTATGTTATTTATTGTGATACCGTAGGCGATGGGCTAGGTTGTGTGTTGATACAGCACGGTAAAGTTATTGCTTACGCTTCATGGCAGTTGCGGGAGCATAAAAAGAACTATCCAACACATGATCTAGAGTTAGCCGCGGTGATACATGCATTGAAAATGTGGAGGCATTACTTGTATGATGTTCATATGGATATTTATACAGACCATAAGAGTCTGCAGTATATTTTCAAGCAGAAGGATTTGAATATGCAGTAGAGGCGATGGTTAGAGTTATTAAAAGATTATGATGTTAGTATCTTATATCATCCTGGAAAGGCAAACGTAGTAGCCGATGCTCTTAGCCGCAAATCCATAGGTAGTTTATTTGATTTCTAGCCAGATAAAAGGGAGATTGTTCGTGGGCTGCAACAGTTAGCTAGCCTAGGAGTTCGACTATTGGACTCAGGTGATCTGGGAGTCACTATTCATGATATGGCAGTTTAATCTATAGTAACTGAGGTGAAGGAGTGCCAGTACGAGGATCCCATGTTAGTACATTATAGAGACACAACTTCTCAGAAGAAAAAGTCACCCTTCGAGATTTCTACAGATTGAGTTCTTAGATACCAAGGCAGACTATGTGTTCTTGATGTTGCAGGATTACGTCGTCAGATTATGGGAGAGGCTTACTATTCCTATTTTTTTATTCATTTGGGGGTGACAAAGATGTATCATGATATTAAGGAAACTATTAGTGGGATGGAATGAAAAAGGACATAGGAGTTCGTGGCCCACTGTCCTAATCGACAGTAGGTGAAGATTGAACATCAAAAACCAAGTGGGTTATTACAAGCTATGGAAATTCCAATGTGGAAGTGGGAGGCAATTAATATAGATTTTATTACAGGCTTGCCTCTTTCTCAGCGTAAGTTTGATTCCATATGGGTGATTATTGATAGACTTGAAAAATCAGCCCATTTCTGCCAATCAAGATTACTTACACAACTGAGGATTATGTGAAACTATACATTAAGGAGATAGTCTGACACCATGGTGTTCCATATCTATTATCTCCGACAGAGGTGATCAGTTTACAACTAGTTTCTGGAGGACTTTTTAGAATGGTTTGGGGGCTCAGATGAGTCTTAGCACAGCATTTCACTCCCAGAAAGATGGGCAGCTGAGCGTACTATTCAGACCCTCGAAGATATGTTAAGGGAATACGAGTTAGACTTCAATGGTGACTGGGATGATCATTTACCGCTTATCGAGTTCGCATATAATAATAGTTACCATTCCAGTAGCCAGAAGGCCCCATATGAGGCTTTAGACGAGCAGAAGTGTAAATCAGCAATTGTATAGTTTGAAGTGGGGACGACTAAGTTAGTAGGACCAGACTTGATCCAACAAGCAATAGAGAAGGTCAAACTTATTCAGGATCGATTATTGGCAACCCAAAGTTGTCAGAAGTCTTATGCAGATAATCGCCGACGAGACTTAGAATTCTGATTGATGATTGGGTATTCCTGAAGGTGTCACCTATGAAAGACGTCATGAGGTTTAGAAAGATGTGTAAGCTTAGCCCTCGGTACGTTGGACCCTGCAGGATTGTGCGGAGAGTAGGCCAAGTGGCCTATGAGTTAGATTTACCCCCAGAGCTAGAATTAGTCCATCCAGTCTTTCACGTATCCATGCTTCGTAAGTGTATTGGAAACCCTTCTAGAGTCCTACCCATAGATGATGTTCAAGTTACTGAGCAACTATCATAGGAAGAGGTTCCTATTGCCATTCTAGAAAGACAAGTTCGAAGATAGAGAAATAAAGATGTAGCATCAGTTAAGGTCCTCTGGAGGAACAAGAATGTTGAGGAAATGACTTGGTAAGTTGAAAAAGAAATGAGATCCAAGTATTCGCATTTGTTTCCACCCCTAGAGGAGGTTTAGACAGAGACACCATTGTCTTCAGGTGCGTAATGCTTCTTTTTGTGATTTCTGGTTGTGTAAGACCATTATTGTTATTGTTTGATATGGTCCTGTGAGGCGTTGTATATTTTGGGTTATTGGGACAGGATGTTAGTGGTATAGCTACAAGGGAGACTCTGTCGAAATCTTTGAAAGACCTCTAAGAATCTAACATTTGACGAATGTTCCTAAAGGGGCGGAAGATGTTACATCCCATATTTTATACTTTGAGTTCCATCGTAAGTTAGCCAACGTGGAGTTAGAAAGTGGAGTTTTTTTCAAGGTCATAAGAGACTCTACATGTTTATTTTATGTATACGAAGAGTCTAAGTTATGTCCAACAAGTATCAGGAAGGTTGGAGGCTGAACGAACCAAAAGAAATTGAGCGCGACAATTGGGAAAGTCGACGGACCATCAATCTGCACCGCCGAACCACCATCTGAGAATTAGAGGTTGCCGTTACTCAACAGTTGTAAGTCAACGGACCGTCGAATAACGATGATACCGTCGAGCTTGTAGTCAAAGGACAAGCGGTGGAAAAAATTTCTCTCCTATAAATGGAAAGGGCCACGACCTTGGGTCATTATTTACACCCAAAAATCAGATTTTTCTAGATTCTTCAAGCTCTCTCTCCCATCTCTAGCCATACATAAACCTCCAAAGCTAGTTCAAGTGAAAATCAAGCACTAAAACCCTAAGCTAGTACCTGGAAGATGATTGTTCTTTCTTTTAGTTGAAGTTGTGGTGGATTTGGTTTTAAAACAAGATTGTGTGAGTTGAAGATTCTTCAATTGTAAGGTATGTTCTTCCCTTTATTACATATATTGAGTTGATTTGAAGGTTAGTAAGTCATAAGGGTGAAGGAAATCATAGTAAGGAAAGTCATAAAGTATTGTGTTTTAGTTGCTATCTATAAATGGAATTTGGAAGGAAGTTTTGGATTGATTTGAGTGTAAATTGAATATAATCTCTTGAATATGGAATTGTTGACATTGTTATAGATGTTTGGGTGTTGTTGGAGGATTAGTGGAAGTAGATGATATAAATGAAATGTTGTCCGATTTCGTTAGCTTAATTATTAGTTTAGTTGACTTTATAGGAGTTTCAATGGCTTGATCTTAGAATGAATCCTCTTGAATGTACATTTGCAAACCTGGAAGGATAGGCATTGAGTAGTAAGGAGATGACGAGGTATGTAAGGCCATTCCTTTTTCTTTCTTCGACATGATCCTTGTGAGCCGAACATACACATGACGTTAATCCATAATGGATCCACTCTTAGAGTTAGGGATGACTCATTTGATTCATGTTCAACAATATATTTTCAGAAAGTCTTCCTTCAGTATAATCTTTAGGGTTACCTATTTTCCTATCATGTTTCATGCATTGGATTGCATTTATATACATATACACGTATAGACCCAAAACTCCTCAGGCGCTATATACACGTATATTATGTACTATATATGTATATATCTACTGGGTATGGGAAAGGTGACAACATTATATACGCACTACCAGCTAATCATATGATGATACGATGATGATGATGATAATGCCATCCGATACGATATGATGGGACTCCCCATTGGCTTAACAAGCATTATATACACACGCACACACACACACACACACACACACACACACACACACACACACACACACACATATATATATATATATATATATATATATATGTATAACATCCTGCATGCATGCATAGTATTTATGCATATCATCAGCCCTCAGAGGCAATTCAGATGCATAGTAATTATATACATGATTCACTCGCAGGGACAGTTCAGACATATAGGTTGCATTCACTTATCTTACAGTTTCTTATATCTCTTTTATTGTAACACCCCAAAATTTTATGAAACATTTTATACATTATTTGACTAATTATGTAAAGTATATGTTGTCAAACATTCTTACCCCCTTTTTTTTTTATATATATTTGGGTTCTTATGTTATTTAAAAGATGTTTTGTTTAAAGTATTAATGTTCACTTGTTAAAATTCACAAGCATACTTGTAGTTGGTTCTTTAGACTTTGGAAATTTTCTTAGTTTAGTAACTTATTGAAAATTATTCTAACCTTAGTGAGATAGAGAGAGTTTGGTAAGGGTAAAAATGAGAATGACTTACAAAATATCTTGTATGGAGGTTAGTATATTATTTTTAAAAACCTTATAGTTATCCTCTACACAATATAGATAAGATTGGATATTATATATGTTTAAAAACCCTTCCATCCTATGGAAGAGGTCCCAACCCCTTTTCTCCCAAAAATATCTCTCTTACTCCTCTTCCTAAACATCCAGTGGAGTCTCTCCATACCTGAGGTAAGTTCCTACTCCTTTTATTTCGATTTCTTGAGAAAAAGGAAGCCCCAAAACTCCTCTGCTCTCATGAAAGTCTTCCACTAAATCACCAACAAGACTTGTTTTGGTTGAGCCACAAGCTACTCCACACTTTTGAGGTAAGTTTACCAAACCCGTTTTTGAACTGGACAGTTGTTAGTATTTGTAGCATATTTCCGTGTATAAAATTTCGTTTTAAGTGAACCAAAATGATCTGGAAATCTATTTCATAGATCTACAACTTTTTGTTAGGCTCCAAAAACTATTTTTGCTTGTATGTACTCGAAAAGGGGTGATGAACTACAGGGCAGGATCTGTCCAGATTTCTGTTTTATAAACCCTCCATGTACTACTGTTAGTATTTTGAGCATATATTTTTGTACGAAATTTATATTGGGTTGATTTAAATTTCAATGGAACCCCAAGACGTATATCTACAACTTTCATTAAGACCACAAAGTCTATTTTTGCCGTTTACCCCTTTGAAACTGAGCCACAATACAAGACAATAGTACTGTCCAGAATTTCTATTTTGCTAGTTCAGGGTGATTTTCACTAATATCATGTTTAGTTTTGACGTGCTGAAATCTTTGAACTTAAATAGATATTTTATTGTGTATTTAAGGTATATCTATACTCTTGTATGGGCTAAAAGAAATTGGCTAAGGAAGTCGACATATTTATTTGATCGTCACATTGGGGATTTATAACTTCTTGATGTTTATTTGAGCATTAGAAGCACTAAAACTCCATGGTTTGCACCTAAACTTCAACTTTTCATTAAATTTATTATGTTTTGGATATTGTGAGAAGCTTGAATTTTGGTGAAATAGTATCGACTTTAAATTGTTGTCATATTGATTTTGTTGCTACTTTAATAGTTCACTTGCTTTGTTGGTTGAGAAAGAACATCTTGAGCCGCTTCAATATGATAACGTTATCATTGAGGGTATAATTTTGTAATTGAGTTATGAGTATGTTAAAATCACACTGGTGTTATGCGAAGTATTTTTTATAAGACGACTTAATTCGCCGACACATACAGATTGCTTCAGTATTTTTGCATTCTTGTCGGGACATCGTCCTTCTTGTGATAGTGACCTTGTCACTTATACTGACATACCTCATGGTATTGTTCAGATCTTGACTTTGGATTTACTTTTCATCTTGACAATGGACTTTGTCCATTTTCGAGAATGAGTCGAAATTCACTTTCAACATAGCTCATGATTCTCTTGATTATAGGGTGACGACCCTTCTTGATTTGGGCTTGGGTCCTTCTTGTTATTTGATTATGCTTCATGTGATGGCATGAAGTATGTGTTGGTCGAAATTAACTATCTCGAATTACCTTTGGAAAGCTCCTTGACATTTGAGATTTTGAATATTGATATATTAAAATATTTTATTATTTGATATTCGATTCTCTTGAAATAATTGTACCTTTATTAAGTACTTGATGATGATTTTGATATGCTCATTTCTAGAATTTATTTTTGTACTCCTTACATAACATACTTTTTGATATGAAATGTTCGTTAAGTTTATGTGTCACTAAGATTTATGCTTAGCGATAGTTTATTACTATCGTAGGTGATGTTCCAAGGGAGTCTTAAGGATGGCCATTTGAAGTAGACTATTTGGTAGCCTAGATGAAGATCACATTTTCATGAACATGTTCATTTTGTATACATTTGGGGACTTGTACGTGATCCATGTGATACACTTTAATATGCACTTTTGAATGAAATTTGGGTCATGATGCTAATATCTTGTAACTTGGTTTTGCTTAATGACTTGACCATTTTGGGAGTCTCCATGCCCATGTCTTGTGATATTTTAAATTTAGTACTTGTGTTGAACTTGGGAAACTTAACTAGTTTGTTATTTTGAGATTTAGACGTTGTATTTTAAAATTTGTTCACATGGGTCTATTTTCGCTACTAAATTATTGTGAATATCATATTAAATAAATTTCTTCTAAATGTTGTAAATATGAAATTTTCTTTTGTTTCGTAAGTGGCATCCTCCCAAAGGAGGTGCTACAAGTATTGGTATCAGAGCTTTAGGTATGTAGTTCTAGGACTTTTGTTGTTACCTTTAGTGTATTTCCTTTCATGAAGATTTCTTGGATAATATCATTTACTCGTATACATTTTTTTTGTGTGTATTGTGCATATGCATCATGTACTTGTCCCTAATGCAATGTGATCTTCTCTTCTATAGGAATTAAGATATGGCCTCCTCTTTGAATAGAACTAATGAGGATGTTCATCCATGTTCTACAACCTTTATGTTTCTTATCACTTGCATTTTCTGGAAGTGTAAAATTTATGAGACTTGATTTTGATATGCTTGTCGAAAGCCTTTTGGGTCACCAAGTTTTGTTAACCGAGTTTATCAAGATTATCCTTTCATGATTCAAAATCTAATTTTCTCTATAGACTTGATCGAAATGCATTTTCAAGACTAGTATAAGATAAATTTCGGGACGAAATTACTTTAAGGGAGAGAGAGTTGTAACACCCCAAATTTTTTATAAAACATTTTAAACATTATTTGACTAATTATGTAAAGTATATGTTGTCAAACATTCTTACCCTTTTCTTTATATTTGTGTTCTTATGTTATTTAAAAGATGTTTTGTTTAAAGTATTAATGTTCCCTTTTTTTAATTCACAAGCATACTTTTAGTTGGTTCTTTAGACTTTGGAAATTTTCTTAGTTTAGTAACTTGTGGAAAATTATTCTAACCTTAGTGAGATAGAGAGAGTTTGGTAAGGGTAAAGATGAGAATGACTTACAAAATATCTTGTATGGAGGTTAGTATATTATTTTAAGAAAACTTCTAGTTATCCTCTACACTATATAGATAAGATTGGATATTATATATGTTGAAAAGACCTTCTATCCTAAGGAAGAGGTCCCAGCCCCTTTTCTCCCAAAAATATCTCTCTTACTCCTCTTCCTAAACATCCATTGGAGTCTCTCCATACCTGAGGTAAGTTCCTACTCCTTTTATTTCAATTTATTGAGAAAAAGGAAACCCCCAAACTCCTCTACTCTCATCAAATTCTTCCACTAAATCACCAACAAGACTTGTTTTGGTTGAGCCACAAGCTACTCCACACTTCTGAGGTAAGTTTACCAAACCCGTTTTTCAACTGGACAGTTGTTAGTATTTGTAGCATATTTCCTTGTATAAAATTTCATTTTAAGTGAGCTAAGATGATCTAGAAATATATTTCATTGATATAGAACTTTTGTTTAGGCTCCAAAAACTATTTTTGCTTGTATTTACTCGAAAAGGGGTGATGAAGTACATGGCAGGACCTGCCCTAGATTTTTGTTTTACAAACCCTCCATGTACTACTGTTAGTATTTTGATCATATATTTTTGTACGAAATTTATATTGGGGTGATTTAAATTTCTATGCAACCCCAAGACATATATCTACAACTTTCATTAAGACCACAAAGTCTATTTTTGTCGTTTACCCCTTCGAAACTGAGCCACAATACAAGAGAGTAGTATTGTCCAGAATTTTTGTTTTGCTAGTTCAGGGTGATTTTCACTGATAATAAGTTTAGTTTCGACGTGCTGAAATCATTGAATTTAAATAGATATTTGATTGTGTATTTAAGGTATATATATACTCTTTTACAAGCTAAAGGAAATTGGCTAAGGAAGTCGACATGTTTATTTGATCGTCGCTTTAGGGATTTTTTAACTTCTTGATGTTTGTTTGAGCATTAGAAGCACTAAGACTCCAAGGTTTGCACCTAAAATTGAAACTTTCTTTCAACTTATTTTGTTTGGGATATTGTGAGAAGCTTGAATTTTGGTGAAATAGTATCGACTTTAAATTGTTGTCATATTGATTTTGTTGCTACTTTAATAGTTCACTTGCTTAGTTGATTGAGAAAGAACATCTTGAGACACTTCAATATGATAACGCTATCATTGAGGGTATAATTTTGTAATTGAGTTATGAGTATTTTAAAATCATACTGGGGTTATGTGAAGTACTTTTGTTAAGACAGCTTAATTCGTCCACACATACGGATTGCTTGAGCATTTTTGCATTCTTGTCGGGACATCGTCCTTCTTGTGATAGTGACCTTGTCACTTATACCGACATACCTCATGGTATTGTTCAGATCTTGCCATCCTTGACTTTGGATTTACATTTCATATTGACGGTGGACTTTGTCCATTTTTGAGAATAGTGGAAAGCCACTTTCAACATGGCTCATGATTCTCCTGAGTATTGGGTGACGACCCTTCTTGATTTGGTTTTTGATCCTTCTTGTTATTTGATTATGCTTGATGTGATGGCCTAACGTATGTGTTGGGAAAATTAACTAACTTGAATTAGCTTTTGAAAGCTCCTTGACATTTGAGATTTTGAATATTGGTATATTAAACTATTTTATTAATTGATATTGGATTATGTTGAAATAATTGTACCTTCATTAAGTACTTGATGATGATTTTGATATGCTCATTTCTAGAATTTATTTTGTACTCCTTACATAGCATACCTTTTGATATGAAATGTTAGTTAAGTTTATGTGCCACTAAGCTTTATGCTTAGTGATAGTTTGTTACTATCGTAGGTGATGTTCCAAGGGAGACTTAAGGATGGCCATTTGAAGTTGACTATTTGAAAGCCTAGAGGAAGATCACATTTGCATGAACATGTTCATTTTGTATACATTTGGGGACTTGTACGTGATCCATGTGATACACTTCGATATACACTTTTGAATGAAATTTGGGTCATGATGCTAATGTTTTGTAACTTGGTTTTGCTAAATGACATGACCATTTTGGGAGTGTCCATGCCCAAGTCTTGTGATATTTTAAATTCAGTACTTATGTTGAACTTGGGAAACTTAACTAGTTTGTATTTTGAGATTAAGACGTTGTATTTTGAAACTTGTTCACATGGGCCTATTTCCGCTACTGAGTTATTGTGAATATCTTATTAAATAAATTTCTTCTGAACGTTGTAAGTATGAAATTTGTTTTTTTTTCGTAAGTGGCATTCTTCCAAAGGGGGCGCTACATTTATGTTACTCCTATGCCTTACATACTTAGTACTTTGTCTGTACTGACGTACTTTTATTTGTGGACGCTGCTGTCACACCCTAACCTTACTAGGGTGTGATGGGCACCCGACCCCATATTCGGAGCCGAGCGAACCCGTTGACCCTTATTACATACATAATCTTTTGGACTTTTTAAAACAAATAAAGATGAAATGCATAGTACAACTTTCAGAAATATTCTTTTTCGTTGCTTCCAAATCAATAAAATTCGTAATCACATAGGACTTATATCATAACACAAAATGACACATCGGTTGATGGAGCCACTTACAGAACTGACAACCAATACCCACGACTCTGTCTGCAAAGTCTCTAACATCAATCCGAAAGTCATAACATACATTTACTCTGACTCGGCAACACTCCAGCAGGAAGTGGAGCTCGCCAATCCCGCTGGACCATCTTCTGACAAAATCTTCTACTCATCTGGGTGTACCTGCGTGGCATGAAACGCAGCCCCCGAAGAAAGGGGGTCAGTACGGAATATGTCCTGAGTATGTAAGGCATGGAATACAGAAAACTGAACCACAATCGAAACAGACAGTACAAACAATAAGTACGTCATCCAGATACCAAAACGCTTATTTTTTTCAAACACAAATCGTGTATGTCGATGTCATATGTCAGAAAAAGTGCAGATCCCAAATACCAGAATGTTTGGCTTCCAGACACAGATCATATACGCCGAAGTCCAATGTCAGAAGGAGTACAGAAGGTACAAAATTGCCAAAAGGCCTACTTTCCAAACACAGATCATGCATGTCAGAATCATATATCGTATATGCGTATGACAGATCCCGGGCTCTAGTATGGGACGCGGTGAATGGAGTCATCATGCATGCGGACATCATATATCATATAAACATATAACAGATCCCGGCCCTTTAATGAGGGTGGCGGTGGACAGAGTCATATATCATGTATGCTTATAATAGAACCCGGCTCTTTAGTGAGGGGCGCGGTGAATCAGAATCATGCATGCCAAATCATATATCATATATGCATAACGTGTCCCGGCCCTCTAGTGAGGGACTCGGTGGATCATATATCATGTATACATATAACGTGTCCCGACCCTCTAGTGCAGGTCTCGGTGAATAGAGTTATCATATGCCATCCTGGCCGCCATCCTCATATCATCACATCATCATATACATATTCATATAACGTGTCCCGACCCGCCTATGAGGGACTCGGTGAACAATACAATGGAGTGCGCACGAGAACATGTCCTGGCCCGGGACTCAGTGAAAAATACAGAGGAATGCGCACGATAACGTGTCCTGGCCTGGGACTCAGTGAAAGATACATTGAGGCATGCACGAGCAGAGTAGTGAGAAACCATATGCATACAAATCAAGACTCGATGGATATGTACACTTACTGACATCTGAAGGCTCAGAATCAAGTTTCGGGTCAATCCGACTTAGTATGCGAAATTTATGAGCGTTTGAAGTACAGAACCTTCTACGAACGTTTCAGAAGCCATTTTTGGAAAATCAAGCCATAATCGTGTCAAGTACCTTTCGGATATCGTTAAGGATCAAATCAAATGGAGCTTTTGGGACCATGTATACATATCAAATTATATCAAAGACACG
Source organism: Lycium barbarum (assembly GCF_019175385.1). Lineage (NCBI taxonomy): Eukaryota > Viridiplantae > Streptophyta > Magnoliopsida > Solanales > Solanaceae > Lycium > Lycium barbarum. The sequence goes on along the minus strand of NC_083343.1, from coordinate 54,562,684 downwards.
ATGGAACAATCGAACGAACTATCATTTGAGAATCAAGACATTTGTCATACCAAATATCTTTCGAATGCCACTCGGAAACATATCAAACATCATAAGCACATCAAGAGCCATAGGGATCATAGTCATATATCAAACCGATCCGAGACCATATACCAAACTTAGGGACATTAATACTTACGGAATGTTTTTAGGAACAGAAACTCTTTGAACGTTTCAAAAGCTTTCTTTGAAGAATCAAAACAATAGTCATATCAGGAGCTTTTCGAATCTCATTATGGATCAAATCAGATAGGTCTTTTGGAACCATACATACGTATCAAAACATACCAGACTGTTTTCAAAAGTCGAGCACATTAATTATTACAGAATTCTTTTAAGATTCAAAAGTGCATACGAATCATAAACAAGCTCGGAATCACAGAATAGAGTAACCCCAATGTGCATATCAATATCATACCTTACTTGGCTCTAGGACATGCCAAAGAAAGAAAGGGTAAGCCTTACATACCTGTGCCACGCCTTATTAACTATGCTTATTTATCCAAGCTTGCTAGTCTACATACAAAAGAATTCACATAATCATTAGATTCATTGTCATTCACTTGCCTTAGCTTTTCAAACAATTTCACTTATATTCTGCCGAAATTTCGGCAGCGTTTCCCCTATAAATACAACATCCCCGAGAATCTAACTCAGCCCATTTAACAACAACCAACCCGAGAATGCTACTCGGCCAAATTATCAATGACAATACCAACAATCATATCTTCCAACTTCAACGTAATTCAAAATACATTCCAACATTAGTAGCTCCTTTATATAATTCAATAACATTTCCTTTATATTCAATTCATACTTGTTCACATATTCAAATACTAATCCGAAACCATTCAACAATATTCAAGAACACTCCAACAACCCGCACAACATTTCAAACGGCCCAACTAACACATACACTACCCGAATTCTTCCAAATTCAACAAGAACAATTACAACACATTTCCTTTCTTTCAACTTCATGAATTACACCAACAATTCACACTAACAACATTATCTTCCATAAATACAAGAACACTATATTCAATTGACATTAACTTCTGAAACAAGTCTCCAACCATTACAACTTCACTAGGATTATTAAACTTTCATTATCAACATGGAATCCATAACAACAACAACCAAAATACTAAGCAAAATTAGTCCCTTAATCCTACACACACACGGCCACAATACCATATATGCACGACCACAACATAATATCCATATTTTCGTAAATTTCATCCATTTCTTCATACTACAACATACACAACCATCCATAAAAAGAAGATTAAATCTTACCTTTTTCCTTCAACTTCTCACTTGGCTAGGGTTGTGAATTTGCAACAATAAGAGGGATTCTTGCTTCCACAATTGTACCACGTTAAAGAGGGCCCTTGAATTAGTAGGAATACTAGAAGAAATTATTTTCTTGATCAAGATTTCCAATGGTTCAAATTTTTGCCCTATGGCCGAATAGGCCTTTTGTTTCTTTCTCCTCTCCAAATATTTCTTGAATCTTCTATGAATTATGACTAATAAGTCTCCTCTTGGACTTATTTATTTTGCTCCCATTTGGGCCTTGGGCCACCACCTTGGCCGGCCACTTTAGCCCAATTTAGTCAAGCCCATTTTTTTTTGTTTTGTAATTCATGAAAATTTATTTTCCAAATTCCAAATTTGCCCTTAGTCTTCCTCAATATTTCTATGAACCACCTTGAGAATTCACCTTTTTACCCCTAGCCTTTCTTAATATTTCCACATCAATTGTTTTTTCATAACCAACATATATGTTAAACAAGATAAAAAATGTGGCCTTGTCCTTAACTTCTTGCAATTATCTTAAATTATCGGAATGTACAAATTGCGGGATATAACAGTTGCGTTCATACCCGCATGTAGACAGGGAGATGGTACAGATCCTTACGCTGCCATTTCTATTTCAGAGCTGGTCCAGGAGCACTCCATTGTTCTGGAGTTGCAGCTCAGAGTGGTATGATTCTTTTGTATACATATGGGCATGGCGGGGTCCTGTCCCGTCGTTACTTTGTCACGCATTCTATGTGGAGGCTCGTAGACAGATATGTATAGCTAGATGTCAAATGACCTCTTTGGTTTACATTTTGTTACATCCTTTGTTACCCTTGTCGGCTTATATATATATGTGGGCACAGTTGATGACATATATATCTTTTGGGCATGTGCCCCGTCCAGCTATGATACTTATGAGTTAGTTCCATGGTCCACTCAAATGTGATTATTTGATGTACGTTTTGAGGTACTCGGTAAGTTAGATCCGGGTGCCCGTCATGGCCCTCCGGTTGGATCGTGACAAATAACCATAAGAAAAGGTCAATAATCATGAGACAAAGATCAATCATATCATAAGAACATCAAGAACCATAAGCTTTGAGTATTTCTAGGAATGGTATCATTATGAATATTGTTCGTATTGGTTGGTTTCAATAAGATCATGCCATAAGAAAGAAAAGGGACTGCCTTAACATACCTTATCGTCTCCTTAACTACCCAACGCCTATCCTCTCAAGCTTGTAAATCTACATTCAAGGTGATTAATACTATAGTTAAATCTTTGAAACTCGCATAAGGTCAAATTAAAGTAATTTGTAAGCTAATGAAAATTGGACAGCATTTCCCATATCATCAACTTCCACCAACTCCAAAACAACTCCCAAAACTACAATGAAACATCAACAATATCATAATCAAATGATTATATTCAAATTATCCTCAATTCAGCCCCAAAACTTCTTTTCATAATCAACTCATAACAACAACTTCAACACAACACCTTATGACCTTTTCTCCAATTTCTTCTCCTCAAATCTTCGCATAATTATCAAATAAACTCATACACATGAAACTAAGATGAAATCTTACCTCAAAATTCAAGAACGCTTCAATTCCAAGGTTACTGCATCTAAAAAATTACTCACCATAGCTTCTTCTAGAAGAGGAGACAAGTTTAAACCTCACTTTGAAACCCTAAATACTTTGATCTTTGATTTAGGTTTGGAGATGTGTTTGAATATGTTTGGAGAGGTCTCTAGAGCTTTCTTGAACTTGGAATTATGTTTAAATAATTAAAAATGAAGAGGGGTCGTCATACTTAAAATCAACAAAACACCACTGACTTACAAAATACTGGCCGTATTTCTTGGTCGTATAACATTATACGGCCAACCCCTAGGCCGTATAATATTACACGGTCCATACAAAGGGACCATGTTTTTCCACCTAAAAATTTTTCTTCTCTAGAAATTTTTAGAATACTTAAATACAGTCCATATCTCCAAATACGGACCATATATCAATTACGGTTCATATTCTATAGTTTCCAAAAATAACTTTTGACGAACCTTTCCACTTCAATTCACTTATTCTCTAATCCTTCCGTAACTTACCAAACATGAACTTAAACACTTTTAAGCATAAGTGTTACACCTCTGAGACTTTGGACTTGTTGCATTGTGAGTGGACTAATGCGAGCTTAAGGTGAATATGAAGTCCTTATGAGATTAAGGGGAGTATTAGATAGCTTGAAGATCGCACCATAAGATTTTGAAGCCATACGAATAAGTGAAACTAAGTTCTTTGAAGAAAAGTGGAATGTAAGTCATGTTTGAGAAGGTTTCGTAACAATTGAGCGAATAGTTATTTAGTAATGTCTTCAGGAGGAGCTATAAGGCTTCTTAGATGGTTAATGAAGTGTTATACAAGTGTCAATAAGATTCCATAAGGATTGGAGTTTGAATGAATCAACGAAAGAAAGGTTCAGAAATTTTTTGGTTGTACGACCACTTATACGGACAGTATAAGTTATACCACCATATAAATGGTCCGTATAACCATTCCAGAGAGGGGTAAAACCATGGTGGGATTATACGGTCCACTTATACGGATTGTATAAGTGGCCGTATAATCGGTCGGGCCAGTTTTTTCTCTTTTTATATATGGACGACCCTTGTGTATATTTTTCATTTCCCACTTCTCCCAAACTCTTAAAAGCTCTAGAACCTTCTCCCAAGCATATTCCACTCAAACCCAAGAGAAATCAAAGATCATATAGCAAGAATAAAGATATCCATGTGTTGGGAGACTCACTAGGGTTGGTAGACATCAAGAATTCCTTTGGTATTGAAGCTACGGTTCTCATACAAGTTGGTAACTTGATCCAAAGCTTATTCCTATGAGATAAAAGGTTAGTTTTCATGTCTATTTCATGATATTAAGCATGCTTAGTTGTTGAATAACTTGGGTGAGGGAAAGAAGTAGAAAATGAAGCTTAAATATATATTTCATGATGTTTTCAGCAGTAACTTAAATTGGGTTATCATTGTTAGAATGTTATGAGTATAATCTTGTTATGGAAGATAATAATGATGATAAGGAAGTGTTGTATGCAATTGTGCAAAGGGTTAGTATGAAGTTAGTGATACAAGTGGATTATGGGAATGAATTTTGAGACTTAATGGAATATGGCTACTTGGTTATGATATTGTGGATGTTATTATAGTTGTTAGGGAGTTATTTTGCGATATGATGGAAGTCGATGAAATAGGGGAAATGCTGCCCAATTTTCGTTAGCTCATAAATCATACTAGTTTGAACTTGAGAGTGTCTTCAAGACTTAACATTGGTATGAATCCTTTTAAATGTAGATTTCTCAAGCTTGGGAGGTGAACGTAAGTAGTTAAGAAGACGTAAAAGGTATGTAAGGTTAACCCTTCTTCTTAAGGCATGTTCTCCTTTGTCGTATACATTCACGTGAATTCCATAATGTCTTCCATGATGACTTCAATTGCTAGAATCACTAAAGCTCATAGTTCTTGATATTCTCATGATACTATTGGTTCCATCCTATGATAGTTGATCCTCTAAGGGAGAATATAATGAAAGTGATGATGATGATGTTGAGGATACGTATGTACTCTTATGTGTGTGTGTGTGTGTGTGTGTATATATATATATATATCTGTTACACCTTGGAATTTTTTCGTGAGCCAACAATGAATAGACCAACGAAGGCCATGAGTGTGCGATGTTTACTAAGTAGGGAATGACTATTTATGAACTTTGGAAATAAGAAAGTTGCAGAATTTCATTTCAGCCCAGTGGTCGTAAAATGGAATACGGCCCGTAAAGCACTTTACGGACCGTAAAGTGCCATCGTCCTTCAACATTCCAAAAATTTCAAATTTCTGCCAAATGTTAAATGGTAAAATACGACTCAGAATACGGACCGTAAATTGAAATACGGCCCGTAAACTGTGACTGTAAACCACCATGACCTACAGCAAACCTTTCTGTTTCTGATATGCTTAAATACGATCGTGGAGGACGGACCGTAAACCAGTATACGGCCCGTAAACTGGGTTTACGGCCACTGTACACCTCGACTTCTGTTTATTAAAAATCAGATTTTGAGTTATTAAAAAGGGACCCTAAGCTCATTTTATTTCATTTCTCACCTACACGGTTCAAGAACTCTTTAGAGTACTCCAAAACACTTCATCCACAAGAATTTAAGAGCATCAAAGGGAGATCAAGATCAACAACATTAAATCCGTTAAACAAAGTGTGTGAAGCTCAAGTGAAGTTCATCCAAACCAAGAAGTTCCAAAAAAAGAGTGAAGTAGGGTTTGGTGCTAGAGGAGCAATTCGACTCAAGACTTGTTCAACCATCATCTAAGGTAAGTTTCATGACTTTATCATGTTGTTTAAGGTATTGGAAGGTTAACATACCCGAGTTGTAGAAAAGCATAGCAAATGGGTCATAAATGAGTGAATAGTGCCATGAGTGAATGGTAATAGAATTCAATCATGAATGTTAGTGTGTTGTGAGTATGAATATGTTATAAATGACATGTAAACCACGAGATAAATTTGATACATGAGAAAATACGATAGTGAACCCAAAACCATAAATGTGGGGAAAATGAAGAGAAATGGTGGAATGCGGTTAATGCATGTAAATGATGATTGTTGAATTCAACATTGTGGGTATCATTGTGAGCGTTTGAGGGTTGACATAGAACATGGGAGAAGTAGTACAAACAAAGGGAGTGTTGCCCAATTTTCCCTAGAGTTAGTAACACGTTCTTATAGTCGATTAACTAACGATGGTGTGAATTCTCTTTTGAAGGTAGAAATGCGATATCGAAGGAGAACAAGCGAGCGATGGTTTAGTTAAACGTCAAAGGTATGTGAGGCTAGTCCCTTCTTTCTAATGGCATGAATCCTATAGCGCAACTTGTTTCTTATCAATGAGCCTATGTCTATAATTAGCTACACCAAGTAATGAGTTAAAGTATAGAAAGTCTAATGATGTTATTTGTCGTTTACACTCACCTTATATGCTAATTCCTTCAAGGTGAGGCAGAATGTCCATGATTGCTCCATAATGCAATCGGGGGATCACGACCTTACGTCAACCCGATAGACTATGTATTATGATAAGCTAAGCATATTGTGATGAGCATATGATAATATTACTATTACACCGCGCCTATTTGGCCGGGCAATCACCGCCAAGGTGGGCAGCTATGTGATACACCATGGCCAGATGGCATGGGCAGACACCACTAGTGGCCGGCATGAGATGTTACCCCGGACGCGGGAGGCCTGGACGCGGGCTCATGTTATTGATTATCACACCGATCCGATATGGACGGGCAGCTTATACATTTTGCATACATGATATGATGATGAGTATGAGTAAGATAGCATGCATGACTTATTTCCTTTATACTTGACAGTCAGGTTCAGATGTTCCATATTGATATCATTCCCATTATCAGTGTCTTATTTCATTGTTTATGCCTCTCATACTCAGTACAATGTTTGTACTGACGTCTGTTTTCTTTGGACGTTGTGTTCATGCCTACAGGAAGACAGGGAGGAGAGCTCGATCCAAATTCGTAGTAGCTGTCAACTGATTGGAAGCCCTCCATTGTCCTGGAGGTGCTTATGACTATTCTTTTGTGTATATATATATAGCCTTGTATATGTATTTTGGGCACGACGGGGTCTTGTCCCGTCCCTATGTTCAGTACCCCAGTAGAGGCTCGTAGATACGCAGTGTGGGTTAGATGGTCTCACGAGATCGCTGTTGTATATCTATACCTAAATATATTATTTTGCGTACATGAAAGTATTTTATGTTTCCATACGAGATATGATTTTTCCTACGCTATGAGTATAAAGATGATAAAAAGGGTATAAAATGAGTAAAATGAGCGACAGAATGAGCGGTGCTCGGTGGTTAGCCCCGGGTACCCATCGCGGCCCCTAGCTGGGTCGTGACAATATCAAAGCATGACTATTAAGAATACCGAGCTTATATGGCCGAGTATGATATCTATCGCGTGTGCACCACTGCAGTTGGGTATGGATAACACTGAGCCTTGGTAGGGCCAGGTATGTATAACACCGAGCCTTGTCATGGTCGAGTATGTGAAACACCGAACCCCTATGGTCGGGTATAGTACTACTATATATATATAAGTTTATGTAATGGAAGGTTCCCATTAGAAAAAGGGTAAGTAAATATGATGAACGTCGCTAGAGGTATAAACGGCTCTATCATCCCATGACTCTTCCATCCAATGTCCTTTTATTTGTGGACATTGCGTCATGCCCGCAAGTCGACAAAGAGATAGACTTGATCCTTAGGCTGCTTATTCAGAAACTGCTTAGAAGAGCTCCACTTGATTCGGAGCTGAAGCTTTTGGTACTATTCTTTTGTGTATATATGGGCATTGGGGGCCCTATCCCGTCTATATGATGTTAAATACTCTTCTTAGAGGCTCGTAGATAGTTGTATACAGTTAGATGTCTTTAGCCTTGTTGGCTCATATCTTGGATGGCATTTTGTCAGCCTCGTCGGCTTGTATATATATGTATATGGGCATGTTTGTTAATGGTGCTATAAAAGTTCCTTAGCCCAATGGAAGTGGTATTATTGATGCGTAGAGACTGTTAGTTGGCCATGTGGCTCACCTAGAAATGGTTGTGGAAGTATGATGAGAGGTGCCCGGTGGGGTTAGCTTCGGGTGCCCGTCATGGCCCTCCGGCTGGGTCGTGACAATAATTTAAGCATGTCCAACCTCATATAACCTCGAAGGCAATTCCCAGTGACCAAAACTAAGATAACTTACATACGACTATTCGAAATGCATAGAACACAAGGTATATCATTCCTCCCTCTTTACAAACATTCGTCCTCGAATGTTAACTTCCAGAAATTCTAAAAAAAAAAAAAACTGTAGAGTCTCCCCTATAAATCTACCACTACCAACCTGGGTGTTATATCCCGTACGTCTGAAGAAGCACTTGTTAAATTCAAGCGTAAGTATGTCGAGCTATGGCTAAGTAAAATAATTTTGGAATAAATGAAGAGAAGCATTATTAAGTATATTTTATGAGTAAATGATGTATATAAGGAATACTTGAAGATACTATAAGGAAATGAGTAGAAGAAATTGAGTAGTATGACTTTGGAGAAAAGATGGGCAAGGTTTCGTACGATGATTCTGGTCCAACTTGGGGAAAGAATATCTTTTAGAGTATGAGGAGTTTTGAGGTGAAACAAAATCTTAAAATGAAGTTCGTCGAGTCTAGTTTCCAATGCAATAAACTGCTCGTCGATACTACATCGGAATAGAGAATTATGGACATTACAAGTTAGGCTGACAGAGCAAAACCGCGTGCTACAGTAAATGCTATAGTATGCTGACAGAGCAAAACCGCGTGCTACAGTAAATGCTATAGTATCGGCTTGCTACAGTACCGCTACAGTACCGCTACAGTACTACTACAGTACCGACCTTGAGCTCCTATTTAAGACCAAAAATATGGTCTTTGGATTCATTTTCTCCACTCCTCTCCACCAAAAATATCCCAAGAGACCCTAGAAACATTGAAGAATCATTTTTTTTAGCGAATTAAAGTAACGGGACTACATCCGAGGCTCGGGAAGCGTAGAGAGTTTTTTAGTTCTTGTTTTATACATCAAATCTTGACAGATCAAAGGAGCCTATTGAAGATAAATAAGATTACAAGTTCTTCCAACCTTGATTGAGGTAAGGATATTCCTTATTATTGATATTACGAATTGTATCAAGGAGATTTAGTTGTTAAAGCTTCGTAAAGTCGATCGATTGGTTGAGAAATTGAGTAAACATCGTGTGGGATGTTTTATTGAGTATATTTTGGTATTGATGATGATGTTTTTGTTTTGTTGGTATTGTGATTTCGGGCTAGGATTATAAAAAGGGGAGATGATGCCCAAATTTCGGCAAAGTTTAAGAGGGTTTAATTTGAAGGCTTAAGACAAGAATATGATAATGAGCCTAACAATGGTATGAATGATTTTATATGTAGATTATGAGGCTACAAATGATCTTATGTAACTTGAAAGACAGAAAGTAAGTTGTAAAAGTCGAGAAGTAAGCTTCCAGGTATGTTAAGGCTCATGCCTTTGACTCATCCCTTTCTTTCAAAGGCATAATTCTTATGGTATGAGTGCATAAGTGTTTCCATAACCTCCTTGATTTCAAAAGCTAGAAGTTTATGTGTCTTACAGCTTCTTATGATCTTAAAAATGAGAATGTTTTTATACGGATTAAGTTGAGGATGATTTTATGCTTAAAGGTCTCTGTCACGACCTCACTAGCGGCCGTGACGGGTACTCGGGGCTAACCACCGAGCACCACTCATTCTCTTACTCATCATACTCATTAAGCACTCTTTTATCAAACTCATACTCAAATTATAGAAAAATCATTTTTTTGGGAACATAATTACTTTTATATACATAAGCCCTTCGGCTATCAAAATAATAATATAGATACAATAGTAACATCGTGAGACCATACTACCCACACATGCGTATCAACGAGCCTCTACTAGAGTACTAGACATATGGACAGGACAAGACCCCGACGTGCCCAATATACATGTACATATATATTTATACACAGAAGGATCAACCAAATAACACCTCCGGAATAATGGAGTGCTCCTGTAAATTTGCTGGTGCCTCCTATGGGTCTGCACCGTCTCCCTGTCTACCTGTGGGCATGAACACAGCGTCCAAAGAAAACGGGCGTCAGTACGAATATTGTACTGAGTATCTAAGGCTTGAATGAAATGAACATAATAGAGAAATCATAAGTCATAAGGTGAAGATACAACCTGCATAACCTTTAGGGGTGGATACATTTCATACATATATCATATACATAATCGTAGTACACGCATCATTATAGCGAGTACATCATCGTATCGTATAAGTCATCATCGTTATCCTGCGTCCGGATAACCATCATATGCCGCCCACTAGTGGTGATCACGTCCGGCCTTCTAGGCGCGGTGGAATCGTAAGTAGCCCGCCTTAGCGGTGACATGTCTGGCTAAATAGGCATGGTGGAATAACAAGCAGCCCACCATAGCGGTGACATGTCCGGCCAACTAGGCACGGTGGAATAACAAGCAGCCCGCCGTAGTGGTGACATGTCCGGCCAACTAGGCACGGTGGAATCGCATCGTCATATAATCAACATAAACTCATCATTATTACACATCTCATAGGCATATCATAATCTTATCATAAGCTTATCGTAACCTTATCATAGCTTAGCATTATTATAAACCTATCATTAAAACATACATTAGAATTAGAAGGCATCTTTGGCTATGTCGGGGTGACATAAGGCCGTGACCCCCCGATTAAATTATGGAGTGATCATAATCATCATATCTCACCTTGAAAGGACTAACACTTTAAGGTGAGTGTACACAAGGAAAAACATCAATGGAACCATACTTAAGATCATTGGCCTTATGGACATCGTATGTCACTCTAGGATTCTTCATACTTATATTCATCATCATCATTATCATGCCCGTATCATATCTCTTTTCTTTATCATATGCGTATATAGCTCTCTACAAAGATTGACTCATAAGTTTTGGGATGTAAGAAAGTCATGAAGAGATAGGGAATATAATGTCATAAGAATCATACCTTAGAAAGAAGGGATTAGTCCTACATACCTCTTTGCTTATTACTCTATCGCTTAATCATTCTCCTTCAACTCTCACATCTCTACCTTCAAAGGAATTCGCTTCAACATTAGCTACTTGATTATATAACGTGCTTACTAATGGTAGAGAAAATTGGGCAGAATTTCCTTTGTTTATACATCTTTCCTCATTTTACATATCAACTCCCAACATTTACAATATTATACCCAAAATCATCATTCATCTACCTTATCCGCAGTTCACAATTTCACTTCAATTCCTCCATAATTCTGGTTATAGTTCACTATCACGTTTTCTCACATATAATACTTACCCCATGTTCTAAATGTCATTTATAGCACAACCATATCAAAACACATCAAGAATCATGACTCAATTCAAGTTATCACTCAAAATGACACTATTCTCACTTTCATGACCCATTTTCTATATCCTTTTTTCAATCCAAGTGTTTCAACTTTCAAATACCTTAATCAACATGGAAATACCATAAATCGTACCTTAGATGGTGTAGGAATGAACCTTGAGGTGAAATACTTCTCTTGCACCAAAACCCTAGTTCACTTTCATTGATATTCCTTGGCTTGGATGAACTTTAATGTGCTTCTTACACTTGATTCACTTAGATTCATGTAGTTGATCACTAATATTTCTTGAATTCTTATGGGAGAATTGTTCTAGAGAGAAGTGGTGTGAAGGGGAAAATGAAATGAAATGAACTTGGTCCCTAATTAAATACAAAAAATCTGTCCCGACACGAACATACGGACCAACATACGGTCCGTATATTTTATACTGACCGTATGTCTGGACCGTATGTTTGGTCCAGAGAAGGTTGCCCATCTGGGCTAAATATACGGCCTAACATACGGCCAATATAATTTATACGACCAGTATGTTGGGACGTATAATGCCCAGCTATTCCGATTTCGTTCTCGTCGTCTCGTTTGATCTCCAATCCTTATGGGACCTTCTTAACACTTATTTATCACCTTATTAACAATCTAAGGGAGGTTATAACTCTTCTCCAAAGCATCATTAAATCATCATTAACTCATTACTCATAAATCCTTTCCGATACATAACGTATGCCTTGCCTTCGTTGACAACTTTCTTTTCTTACTTCGAATGTCTTTGAAATCTCATTTAGAATCATTAAATGCTATTTCTTACTTATTAAAACATCGTATACTTCATTACCCTCGTTAGTCTATCCAATGTGAATCAATGAAAGTTTTTCGAGGTGTAACATTCTTCCCCCCTTTTGGAACATTCGTGCTCGAATGTTAAGCACTCGGGAATTGTATGAAAATTTCGCCAGAGTTTTCCCTGTAATATGGCCTTACCATCATGTCACAATAGCCTACAATAATATTGCCTCACTGGGCCGCAACACAATAGCAATATAAATTGGCTACACACGACCCATTTGCATAAAAAGAAATCATACATACCTCATAATCTTGATGTTTCATCTTGAATGTCTTCCGGGGCTGAAATAAGTGCGGACACTTGGATTTCATATTATCTTCCGCTTCCCGAGTCGTTCTTCTCGGTTGTTATTTTGCCATAAGACCTTAACTAAGGCCACTTCCTTAGTTCGAAGTCTCCATACTTGTAAGTCTCCATACTTGCCTATCTAATATGGCAATGGGTACCTCTTCATAAATCAACTTTTCTATCACTTGAACATCATTTTCTGGAACGATCCTAGTAGGATTTCCAACATATTTACGAAGCATCGAGACATGGAAACTAGGTGAACTGACTCCAAATCAGGAGGTAGATCTAATTCATAAGCCACCTTGCCTATTTTGCACACAATCTCATAAGGCCTAATGCAGCGGGGACTAAGCATCCCCTTCATTCAGTGATCTTATTTCATTCGTAAGTTGTCACACTCCAGGGCTATTTTAGTAAGCGTATAGCATATACTATGTCATATTCCAAGTGATTGTCCTGTTTATCCCTAACGATAAACCCAACTCAACATTTCAACTCAATTTACTAAATATTTTCCTTCAACTGACCCGAAGTATCATGACTACACTATCCTTGTTTACCTTCTACTCCTCTTTTTAAGTACCCACTTGGTTTCATTGGCTACGCATAAATATCAGCAAGTTACATAATCGTTCTTGTGTGATTCGTGTACATACACATCTATACATATACATGTATCCATATCCGTATGCATATTCATGTCCATATTCATATCCATAGCACACCCGACTTTGAAGGTTCGGTGGTTTTCGCATATCCCGCCACGACAAGGCTCGGTGTCATTCATACCAAAAGTCTTTTGTCTATCTGTAGTAACTTATCTTGTCGTGCTCTCTTCCTTCCTTTATTTTTCCCTTGATTATCATATCTCATGTTCTACTATAGAAAACCTTAGGTCCCTTTCTTAATCGTCGCTTATAAATCGCAATCTCATTAACAACGACTTTACTGTTAGTGCCTTTGCCTCTATTCTAATATAACAATGCTATCTTTTACAATATCCCTTGAGTTATCTGCTCTCTATGTCACGTGGTTCAAGGTTTCTACGAATGATTTCCAGTACAGTCTCAGATGCCCGCTCAATTTGTGTTCGTTTATTTACTAGTCAGTAGACTCATTTCTGTATAACTCTCACTCTTTGTTTTAGAGTCTATATCTGTCACATCTTAAAATCCATTGTTCCAATCTCTACACTTGTATTCCCTTTACTCGTTCCCCCCCCCCCCTTTAAGGGTTTTACTTGTACCATTCTGAAATCCGTTGCCTCACCATCAAATCTTGAAATCACATATCCCTTATGATACTACATCTTATTCATGTCGTTTCCCATAATCTATAGCTACGATAATTCATGCATGAAGTCTTAACATACTCATCTTGCAGGTTTGTAACCAAGTAACACAACCGACATAGCAACCCGAACAAGGAAGTATTTTACTTAGCTCGTCTGGTAGTTGTGAGTCAACGTCTAAATCCGCTCCAATTAACAACATTTTTCCCATAGGGATGCTCACAATAGTAGTACGTCTAGTTATCCATACCACTCATGCAATGTCACTCGCCCTCTTCTTCGGTGCTCAAAGTTCACTTGTAATTTCATCTTTGTTTGCTAGGGCCTAAGTCTCATGCGTGACTAATACCCCTTACGCCTCATACTCTTTTACCCTTGTGTTGCACTTAACATTGATTTCAAAACTAATCATAATCGCATTGTATTTGTCGTTGATGACAGCTTTACTCTATCGCTTTATTGTCGTACGGTAAACTCACAACTCATGATCATCTTTTTTTTTCTTTTCAATTTATTACCCCATATACTGTTATATCCCGCAATTTTGCATATTAAAAAAAAATTGAATTGAAATAATTGTGACAAGTGAAGGACAAGGTCATATTTTGATTTTGTTCAATATATAAGTTGTTCATGGAAAATATTGGTGTGGAAATATGGGAGGAGGCCAAGGGCGAAATTGGAATTTCGGAAATTAGTTTCGGGAATTACAAATAAGATCCGTATATTAATTGGGCTCAAGAAAGATGGAAAAAAAAATTGAGGCCCAAGAGTTGAGGGGTGGCCGGCCATAGTGCCAAGGCCCAAGCCCATGGAATTTAATTTTTTTCCATGTGATAAATATGAAAAAGGGCCATAAACTTCTTCATTTTTCAAGAACTTTCAAGAAAGAGAATGGAGAGCCAAGAACAAGGGGCCATTTCGGCCAAGAGAGGGAGAAGATGAAGATCAAAAATCTTGATCAAAAAATTTATTTCTTTTAGTATTCCTACTAATTCAAGGGTCCTCTTCAACGTGGTATAATTGTTGAAACAAGAGAACCGCTCTTTGTCACAAAATCACAACCCTAGCTAAGTGAGGGAGTTGAAGAAGAAAGGTAAGATTTTATCATCTTTTATATGTTATGAAGGGTTTGTTTACGTTGTAGTATGTGGAAATGGATAAAATTCATGGAAATATGGATGTTGGAGTCTTGGCCGTGTGGTATGTGTGTTGTGTAGGAAGAATGAATAAATTTCTATGTAGCAATTTGATTGTTGTTAATATGTATTCTATGAGGAGAATGAGGGCTTGGTGGTTTAAATTGATGTTGGAATGATTACGGGCTGATTTGCAAGTTAATATGATCTTGGTGTCGTTTCTTTAATTGTAAGAATAATGTTGTTAAAATATGTGTTGTGGAGATAGTTCATGAATTTGGAAGCAAGAAATGCATTAAAAATTTGTTTCTAGGGAAGTTGGAGAGTTTTTGGGTGGATTATGGTTTGGTGGAACTTTTGCATATTTTTTAGAATAATGGAAAATGTTCTTGAATTGTATTTGAATGGTCTTGAATTAGTGAATAAACATAAAAACGTTGACGTTAGTTTGATAGTGTGTAGTTGGGATGGAAGTTGTTGAATTATGTAGAAAAGAAGACTATTTATATTATAATGTATTTTGTGATGATGGTTGATGTTGTTGGTATTGTTGGGTTGTTGTTGTTGATATTTTGGGCCGAGATGATTCTCGGGGGCGTTAAATTTACAGGGGAAATGCTGCCGAAATTTCGGTAGACAATATGAATTTAAGCTTGAAACTTACATTTGGCAACTATGACCAATTGTAGATTTTGGACGAAACGGGGATTGAGTTTGGACGAGCGTAAGGCGCAAGTGAGGTATGTAAAGCTATCCCTTTTCTTCTCTTGGCATGTCCTAGGTGTACTAAATTTGGATTTGAGCCTCGTAGGTTATTCTGCTCATGGGAATGCGAGTCTGAATTTTTGGTACTATTCATTCAGCACAATTGAATTATAGCCCTTAAGTTTTGTTGGAAAACTGTTCAAACATCCATAACCCGTACAGACGTGATAGGCTCGTTTTGAAACCTTCATGGATGACTCCATAGAGTCCAATGTTTGTAATTTATATCCGCCACCTCGACTTGACCCGAGGTGGGCCCACAAGTTCCGAAACTTCCTTCGTTTATCTCACTTGAGCTATTTTTGTATGATATAAAAGTAAGACTTTCGTCTATGAATCTAAGACTCCGTTTGATTCGTTCCATAAGTCATTGGAAAGCTCCTTAATGTGAATATCCTGATGTGAGCATGTAATTCGATATAAGGAGTCTGCTATGAGTAATCTGATATAAGTATGTTGATAGAAACATCCTGACACAAGTAATCTGATATAAGTATCCGAAATAAGTATTCGGTTATAAATAATCCGTTACGAATATCCTGATAATACATTCGATTCTTTCATCATCTTTTAATTTATGTGCACCTATTTTCTTACTACTCCGCTCGTATATATGCTATGATCCCTTTCACCGAGTTCCGGGACGGTATGTATCGTGCGTATGGTTCGCCGAGTCCTTTGTCTAGGGGTCGGGTTCCATGTATGTAATTCTGAAGTATGAGGTGTCCGGCTCCGGGGTACTGTGGTATATGTCCGTCCCCGGTTGCCGTGTATATGGAGTATGATGTGTTCGGTTCCGGAGTACTGTGGTATATGTCCGTCTCTGGTTACCGTGTACAGTTCTGGGGTACTGTGGTATATGTCCGTCCCCAGTTACTGTGTATATGGATTATGATGTGACTGGTTCTCGGGTTCTCGTGGTATATGTCCAGTTCCCGAGATACCGTGTACATGTTATGAAATCTTCTGGAGCATGGTGTGTTATGGCGCCAGAGACGGGAGTGGCGACCATGTTCCTGCGCCCTTTGCATGACTTTGGTATGCATCAATTGTGGTTGAAAAGTAAGTATTCTGATATTCTGGATAAGCTACTTACCTTCGGTATTTTTCTGATATACGATTTTGGTATACATGAATCTATTCAACGAGTCCCTCACCGAGGGTCGGGGCACGTTGTATGTATGTGTGATGCATGATTCTGACATGTGTGATTTATGTTTGGAAAGTAATAAATTTGGTTATTGACCGCTGGACCCCTGACCGCGGTATGTGCGACATTGACCGCTGGACCCCTGACCGCGGTATGCCGCACTATGTGATATTGACCGCTGGACCCCTGATCGCGGTATCTGCGACATTGACCGCTGGACTCCTGACCGCGGTATGTCCGGTTTGGGATGTTAACCGCTGGGTACTTGGTCGCGGTATGTGTGATAGTGACCGCTGGACTTTTGGCCGCGGTAATTGTGTGTTTGATTTTCTGTGTGTATGAGACGGAAATGTTTTTTTTTCAAAAGAAAGCAAAGCATTTCGGCATTTTGATTGCCGTATTTGTCTTCTGAAACCTCTTATGTATGATTGTACGTCAGATGCAACACTTTGGTATTTTGGTTATTGTGCTCACCTTCTGTACATTTTACTTTGGTTATGGCTTCGTTTTCTGTGTTTCATGCCTTACATGCTCAGTACATATTCCGTACTGACCCCCTTTCTTCGGGGGCTGCGTTTCATGCCGCGCAGGTACTCCCAGATGAGTTGAAGATAATATGGAAGTTGTTCCAGCGAGGATGGCAAGCTCCATTTGCTCCCGGAGAACTGCCGAGTCAGAATATATGTGTTAAAGGTTCTGTTAATGTTAAAGACTTTGCAGACAGAGTCGTGGGTATGGTATGTCGGTTTAGTAAGCGGCTCCATCAGCCGATATGTCGTTTCGTATCACATTATAAAGTCCGTATGATTACAGATTGGTTTGACTTGAAAGCTACAAAATATATATATGTTTCAGCAAGTTTTACTATGTATTACATTCTATTTGATTAAAAGTCCGGAAAGATTATGTACGAAATGAATGTCTGTGGGTTCGCTCGGCTCCGGATATGGGGTCGAGTGCCCATCACACCCTAGTGGGATTAGGGTGTGACATATACTTTGATCGTTCTAACTTGGTATAGGATATTCGTAGGAGATGCATCTTCCTTTAATCATAACACGGCAATTTCTTGAGTGCGCGTACTTTGCGGCGCATTTCCTTCTCTTTCTATTCCCCTTTCTTATTTCTTTACATTCCTTCCTCCTCAATTTATCTTATTTCCTCCCATTCTATGATCAATCTTTTGTTCTTCGCACAAGAAACCCTATTCCTAACTTAGTACCGTTTGTTCTTTAAAATATACTACCTTTGTACAATCCATCCTTCGCTTGCAAAACTTATTCCGTTCATTCTGATCATCCCCTCTCATCCTTATTTTGTTGATCCTTTCGTTATTCATCTTTCTGTAGTCTTGGTCTTTTACATCCAGCTAAAAATATCACCCATACTTTCGATTATACACATCACGAACTATTACTTTGCCATATCGCTTTTCTCTGATTTCTTTTTCAAGTTAACTTCCCCCTTTTGCTTGCTATCAGTTCTGTCGTTGAGGAACCTCTATGCTGGACTCTCCCTTAACAAAGTCTTATAAGCTTTCTCATCTACAGCCCCATGGCTCGCTTGTTGGCTTCACACTTGCGTTCACTCTTTATTCATATAGAACATGTCACATCCTTAGTCGTTTCCTCGCTATACTTTGTATTACAGTTCTTGCCACGCTCTCATTATACCTTGATCATAATCAACGCTATAGAGTGCCACTTCTTTACCTCGTTCGCAAGCCTGCTCGTAAAGTAGAATAAACCTTGCGAAGTAAGCATACTCAACCTGTTACTCTTTCTAATCATCCCTATTACACTCCCCATATAAATTGTTTTACCAATGGACCCACATTCGTCATACCCCTACCTCAGTCATGTTGTTACTTTATTTTTCTAATAGACTTGTCGTATTTTACTTGTACTTATCCATACAATCAACACTTCAGTATCACACTCTATTGGGGTTACCCTTTCTCTTCTATATCATGTTTTAGTACTACTGTCACGACCCGTCTAGGGGCCGTGACGAGTACCCGATACTTGTACCGAGCACCCCTTGTCTATTGTTTTACCTTTACCTTTTAGCAAGCCATGTAAACAGAGCCATTTTTTTTTAACATTAACATGCCAAAACACCATATATCTAACTGTACTTAACTGACTGTACATAACTGTCTACGAGCCTCTAGACGTAGTACACTTATACATAGAAAGGGCTGAGTACTGCCGTGCCCGAATATATATACACAAAATAGTACCAAGGAAGTGAGGCTCCGGAATAACTGGAGCACTGTCAACACTGCTGGTAGAGCTTCTAAGTATCAAATCCGCCTGTCTGCTGACCTGCGCGGCATGAAACGCAGCGTCCACAAGAAGGGACGTCAGTACGAATAGTGTACCGAGTATGTAAGGCATGAATAGTAATATACAGAAAATATGAATCATGTATAATGACATAAGAGAGTTAGAACACATGTCCTGGGATAGAAACATAACCTGTATATATATATACCCTTGGCAGGTGCTATGCGTACTTAGCTTTCCTTTAAGAATCTTTCCTTGTTCATATACATATACATATAAAATAGGACATCTCATATTGCCGAGGCGTCGGCAGCCGATCCATTTAACCATAAATATACACATCCCGCGTCCGGGACGATATCATATCATGTAATGCCAACTGATCAGGTGGATATGCGTTCATAACACTCTGCCCTTACCTCCATTTCCCCCGTATACATATGCATATATCATGTACATATATCAACGTCTATAGCTTTCTAGCTCTTTTATCATATACATATACGTGTGTCATGTAGGTACATCAGCGTCTATAGCTCTCTGGTGATTTTATCATATACATATACGTGTGTCATGTAGGTACATCAGCGTCTATAGCGCTCTGGTGCTTTTATCATATACATATATGTGTATCATGTGCATGTATCAGGGTCTATAGCGATCTAGCTCTTTCGTCATGTGCATGTTTTAAAAATATATACACATGTCTTACATACATTTACATGTCTTATATGCATTTACGTATCCTATATACATATGTCTCATAGGCATGCAGGAAAGGCCAAAGAAGAATCATGTAGTCATCGGAGTGACGTAAGGTCGGTG
Organism: Lycium barbarum; assembly: GCF_019175385.1. Lineage (NCBI taxonomy): Eukaryota > Viridiplantae > Streptophyta > Magnoliopsida > Solanales > Solanaceae > Lycium > Lycium barbarum. Next base: position 54,542,617 of record NC_083343.1, on the reverse strand, counting down.
ACCTCCAATTATATTATAGAATACTCGTGATCGCTTTGTCTCACCTTGAAGGAACGAGTATTTTAAGGTGAGACTACCAACGGGGAATAATATTAAAGTAAACGTAGAATGCAATCGGGGCATCATAGATGACAGTTCATAGACTTTGAAATCTTTTAGAAAATAAAGTCATAGCTAGGAAATATAAATAAGATTCGAAAATTAGTTTATCATTTTCATGTTTACATAAGATACTTAGCTTAGTCATCTTAGTCATAGAGTCGTTCCGGTAGTACGTATCATAGGCATATTCTCTTATCTAACATCATTGTTATCATTATCTTCATGGAAGTGCCCTCGTTAGAGGAGTCATAGTATTTATCATTTGGTATCGAAATCGGGATCAAAGGTTCCCTTTGGATTCACTTCAAGTAAGTCAAGCAAGACTGTAAGGAAATATCCGAGAGTAGCGGGCCCACCTCGGGCCGGATGAGGTAGCGTATACGATTTACGTATGTTACGTGTCATAGCATTACTTGTGAGGGTCTTAGGGTAATCGGGTCCCATTTATACAAGTTCTAAGGGTGTAGGAGGTTTTCCCAACAATTGGCACACTTTCTAGTTCAATTCTATTGAACAAAAAGTGGAAAACTTTAGGTGCGGATTCCGGGGAACCGAGTTGTCCCCGAGGCTCGTACCCAACTTATTTCAACTAAGACATGCCATAGAAAGAAGGGTGAAGCCTTACATACCTCTTTCCGCTTCTTTTGCTATTCCGAATTCACGTTGCAATCTCGTCAAAATCTGCAAATTGGTCACATTTACCCAAACTTTCATTAGGATACTTAGAGTTAGAATCTTAAGGAACCACTTGGCTACCGAAATTTCGGCAGCACTTCCTCTGTAAATATACCATCCTCAACATTCAACATAGCCAAATTCTCATCAATCACAATCCGGGAATTCAAACCCGGCCAAACTATTAACATAATTCAACAATCACACTAAAAATTCACATATTCCATTCAAGGTGCATTCCAACACTTCAATTAACATTCTACCTCCTTCAATACTCTCCAATTCCAATGAAATAACAATAACCTTATAATACATATATTCCAACAACATCATAGTAATACCATTACATGTCTTCCATACAAAAACATTATTTTCAATTTACACAAACTTCCAATTGCCAATACTTCACCAAACTTGTCAAGTATTTATTTGCGATATAACATCTACAACACAACGATTAAGATATTAATTACAACTCGCTCATTATTCTTTCACAACTCACCAATATACACGACTATACATCAAGTATACACGGCCACATATACCATGCACACTCACACGGCTCAAACATGTATACACCACTACAATCTCTCCAAACTCATTCAACTTCCATTTTCTACATATCATTCACAACAATAACAACTAAACACTAATTAAAATAATTGAAGCATGACTCCCACACACATATATATATACACAGCCATATACTATATTTCTCTCCTTCATGAATTTCATCCATTTTAGCATACTACAACACATATAAACCATATATAACACATAAAACAAGATCAAAACTCACCTTTCTTCTTCAACTTCTCACTTGACTACAACTTGACAACTTGTATGATTTTGAATTTTTCTTGCTCCAACAACTCCACCTTGTTAATCACCCTTTACTTGGTAGAAAATGATTTTTGGAGAATTTTTGCAAATTTTTCTCGTGAAAATTGCTCTTGGCCGAAATGGCCTTAAGTTTTTCTCCTCTCTCTCTTGTTCTTGCTTTTCTTGAAATTTCTAGAACATTATGTGGAATAAGATGACTTAGTCATCTTATTTATTGACCAAACTTTATTTAATATGGGCTTGGGCCATAACCATGGCCGGTTGGGCCTCACAAATTTGGGCCTTATTATTTTTATTTTATTTTTTTGGGCCAACTCGGTTTGGTCCCGAGTTGGGCCTAGCCCACTGACCTTTCGACCGTAAAACGTTCATATCTCCTTGTACCGACGTCACCTGGGCACCCACGACCTATGGTTGGAAAGATAATTCAATTATCTACAACTTCTAGTTCTTGGTACTTTTCCAAATTCCAAACTTATAATACCGTTTTTGCCCCTTGAAGTCAGATCACCCGAAAACGTTTTCTTAAAAATATTCGTTTGGAGGACTTCCACTTTGATTTGGCCCAAGGGTCCTTCTTGAGTTGTGTTTAACTTCTCATATGTGATTCAGATGTCCCAAAAAAAATCTCGATGTGTGGGTCCCACCTCAGCAATTAATCTGACGTTCAAAAATACGGGATATAACAACTACCATGCATTTCTCTTTACCATATCAATGTCGATCTTATAACTATTGTTACTATAAACTGAATAGTATCTAACTTATCTCTTGTAGTTTTCAACGATACTCCTAACTTAATCTCGTCCTGCCGTTACTTTTTCCACAACATCTTTTCCCGTTAGGACATATTACAAGCTTATATCTTAACTCCTTTAGATTCTAGGAAAATTTCGGCAGAGTTTCTCTTGTAATCATAACAACCCAAACCTGCACATAGCTCAGAAAACACATCCAATGTCTCAATAGGACATATATTAGGACACACATAATACGCAACTCAGCAACACAAGATCACTTACCATTAAAGGATATAAATAATAGAGCTTGTCTCATAAGTTGTGCCTGCACACTCGGTCTAGAATTCCTATATATATACATACACATATTATTTATATTCACTCACTGTCAATCATCTTACCCATAAATCACGATTTTGGCTATCACTAAGTCACTAACAAATAGAATCATCTCAAATTGTTGGATTGGCTCAGATTTTTCACCTCAACACAATCATCATATCGGGAGTGATACATAATAGCATAGGATCCGAATCAATCGATGCACACATATTATATGAGGATACTAGCAATATACCTGGGACAATATCGGGGGAAGACTCAAAATCCTGTCGCTCAGCTAACGCATGGATATGATGCTGGGATCCAGTTGGACTGGGCATTCCTCTTCAGTCTCTATCACCGCCTACTAACATTTCTGGCCTTGGCCTTGGAGGGTGTACCGATGATGAAGAGCCAGCTACCACTCCTGTAGTCCGAACCTTACCTTTACCACGTAGTGATGGGTAATCGCGCTTTAAATGGCCTGGCTGACCACAGGCATAACAAACATCCGAGCCCAAGCGGCACGGTCTCCAATGTTGTTACATCCGACATTTTCGCTTGTTCGAAAAATTCAAGGTAAATTGACTTGTAATGAATGAGGCCACAATTGGACACTACTTGGTATGAATGTGTAAGTTATGAATATAATGGTGTGGAATTACGAAAGGTGGCCAAGGGCAAAAATTAGAATTTTGGAAACTTGTCCCATAAAATTACAAAATTAGCCAAGTGGGCTCAAAAAAAAAAACGGAGAAAATTAGGCCCAAGTGGGAAGGCCCAACCGGCCATGTACATTGATCCAAAGCCCATGGAATTAATTAATTCCCATGTGCTAATATATAGCATCCCTATCCTTAAGAATATTCAAGAAAGAAATCAAAGAGAAGCAAAAAAAAAGGGGAAAGAAGCCATTTCGGGTTTTGGAGAAAGAAAGAAAGAAAATAAAGAAAAAATTTTTGGAGCCAATCCTTTGGTCTAAAGAGTTCAACTCTTGAGAGATTATTGCTAAGCACAAGATTCTCTACAAGTTGATGTAAGCATCTTGACAAGGAAACAACTTCAACCCCAAGTGAAGAACTTGAAGAAAGGTAAGGATTTCATGATTTTGTTGTGTTAAAAATGATGTATGTATGTTGTAGTGTGTGTGAATGAATGAAAAATATGGAAATTTGGTGTGTTGGAATTTTTGGATGTGTGGCCGAATGCATATAGGGTTATTGCATGATTTTAATGGTTTGAATTCTTGTGTAAGTTAGTTGTAGTGTGGTGGAAATTGTATTAGAAATGAAAGTGGAATGAACTAGTGAAATTTGGAAAATATAGCATGTGGCCGTGTGGTGTGGGTTGGTGTTGGAAGGTGAATTGAATCTTGTTAGCATGTTAATTATGTTGTTATGGAAGATTGGTTATTAAGTTGTTGAAGGAAATTATTGAACTTTGTTATGACTTGTGTATAAGTGAAAATGAAAGTGTTAAGAGGCAAATTATGCTTATGACAATGAACTTGGAATATAAAAATGTGTTGATGAGTTTGCATGTTGAAAGTTAGGAAGGGATTGGAAAAGTAGTGACTTGATGGAAAGTTGAATGTTTGTGAATTTTATGAATATCTTGTGAATATTATGTGAACATGTTATGGATGCCTCCGATGTATGTCGTAATGATTTTGATGGATAATGGCTATGAAAATAATAAGTTTTGGTTGGAAATGTAAGTTTGAAACGAAAGATAATTCGTCGTGTCGAAAGGTGGCTAATAATGCCATAGGGTATGATTTAGTGTTTATTGATGTTTGTTGTTGTTTGGATGTCTCCTCTGGGTTGTTGTGTTGCTAAATTGAGCCGAGCTAAGTCTCGGGGATGTCATATATACAGAGGAAATGCTGCCGAAATTTCGGTAGGCAATTATGTGTAAAGATAGAGTATTGAAAGAATGAAACTAACCAAATGGTAAACTTGACCATTTCCAGATTTTGGACGAAATTTGGATTGACGCCGAGCGAGCATAAGGCGCCATCGAGGTATGTGAAGCACTTCTATACGCTCCTAGGCATGTTCTGGATGTGGTAGGCTCGGCCGCGAGCCCTAGGTCCGACTCCGTTCCCCGGAATTCGAGACGGAAAACCGCTCCAATTCCTTCAATTCAATTGAAACTATTTTATTGCAAATTGCCCTTAAAGTGAGATTTTGTACAAAACTTCCCCAAACGGAGTCGGAACACTTCCGAATGAGTATGGGTGACCTCATAAGGTCAATCATCAGTAATTTACGTATGTAGCCTCGGGTTGGTCCGAGGTGGGCCCACAAGGCCCGATACTTCCGGTGCGATTTTTAAAATACTTCTGTTTTGGTCCGATCTTCTCCAAAAACTTCTGAACTATTATTTTGTGAATATTATGGATATTTTTGTGTAATTTATACAATATTATTTCTGAACATCTGAGCATCCCATTCTGATAATATGTCGTGCCTTCCTAACTAGGATATGAGCGCGTGCTATGCATACTATCTGGATATTTTGATTTTGGCTCGCCGTTTGGCACCCTTCTGATTGATCGAGTCTGTATGTTGAGTCTGTAGGTAGGTGGTTTCTCATTTATCGATTCGTGTCTGTCTCAATGCATTCTTTCACTGCGACCCGGGCCAGGTTCTGTTATCGTGCATATTTTCTCTGCATTGTTCACAGCGTCCCTCGGCGTACAGGCCGGGATCTGTATGTCTGTATGATCTGTGTATGGGGATGGCGGCCAGGATGGCATATGATCTGATTTGATTCTGTCTGTCCACCGCGTCCCGTACTAAGAGGGCCGGGTTCTGTTACCGCGCCCCCAGACAGGGCCGGGATCTGTATGAATATATGCGTGTGCCATCTGTATTTATAAAGCACACGCCTTTGTATGATTTTGTATGACTCTGTGCTACTCTGCATGCATAATTCTGTCCGTCATACTACTGTCTGTCCGTCTGTGTTACAACTATTTCTGTATGTCCGTATGGCTTCTGCTTCTGTATGTCCGTATGGATTCAGATTCTGCTCGTCTGTCCGTATTATGATTCCGTCTGTCTGTCCGAACTATAATTCTGTTCATTTGTGTGTAACACGATTCTGTATGTCTGTCTGGATCATAACTCTGTCCGTTAGTTTGACTTATGATTTTGCCCGTTACATTTCTGTGACTCTAGTTCGGACTATGTTTATATCTGTTACGTTTCTGCTTTACATACTCGGTACATTTTCCGTACTGACCCCCGTTCTTCGGGGGCTGCGCTACATGCCCGCAGGTACAGACGCGCCAGGTGACACGCCGCCAGCGTAGGTTCTGACTCTGCCATTCGAAGAGCTCCTTTGACTCGGAGCATATCTTTTGGTATATATTTTCTGTCTTCTGTGTACTCCGTATGTATGTATATTCTGGGTACGGCGGGGCCCTGTCCCGTCATATGATTCTGTATGTCTGTAGAGGCCTGTAGATAGATGTGTGGGTTACGGGTTTCGTCTGTATGTTAGCCTTATCGGCTTACTTGTAAATGTCTGTATGTTCAGGTATATATGTATATATACGTATGGTTGCGCGCGTGCCGTATTTGCATCGGCCTATTTCCGTACTTCTGTTTTGAAACGAAAAAAAAAAAATCTGTATGATTCGAATTCGATCAGATAGGTACGTATGGGTATCCAGTTAGGGTACCAGTCGCGGCCCACGGGGTTTGGGTCGTGACAAATGTAACCTAGAACACTGAGTACATCGTGGTACCGAGGATCTCGTCTGACTAGAACCACTCTGAATCCGAGAACTGGAAACTCTGAGACTCTGGGGTGATCCAGAATAAGTAGATTCATCAAACCTGGGTCTAGGAAACTGCGGAGGAGCACTACTTGTTAAACGAACTGAGTGCCTAGAGAATTATTGCCTTAGAGCACCCCTAAACTCACGATCAACCCCTGAAAAACTAACTCTCTTTCTCCAACCCCTATTATCGTGGCCCACATCCTGCCGCTGAGCTTGAGCGGCTACCAATTGAGTCAGTAGAAGAATGGCCTGTCTCATCTCTTGGCCCGAGGCATCTGGTGGAGGAACGGGGGGTGCTGAAGCTAAAGTTAAGGCTCCACTCTGATCCTCTAAAGTGGGCGAAGTATGGGAAAACCGAGATAGGGCCTTATTCTGGGGTACGCTCTCCTCCATATCCATAGACGGCTCCCATTCAAGCCCATCTTCAACCACTATCTTGCCCTTCTGGGATGCCGTAGCTTTTCCTTTTATCAACTTTGCTTAAATTATAACGCACAATTAGGGAGGGGATAATATTATCATACAGCTCTATCGCACGATCTCTTAAGATGAAAGATGGTCATTTTTCCTAAATGCCCTGTAGCCTCCTGTTTATTAGTGTGGCGCGCAACACACCATAAACAAGACTCTACTAGACACGGTTCGTAGACACTTCCTAGGACTGAACTACTCTGATACCACTTTTGTCACGACCCGACTAGGGGCCGTGACGGGTACCCGGGGCTAACCACCGAGCACCACTCATTCTCATACTCATCATACTCATTAAGCGCTCTTTTATCAAACACATACTAAAATCATAGAAAAATCATTTTTTTGGGAACATAATTACTTTTATATACATAAGCCCTTCGGCTATCAAAATAATAATATAGACACAAAAGTAACATCGTGAGACCATACTACCCACACATGCGTATCTACAAGCCTCTACGAGAGTACTAGACATATGGATGGGACAAGACCCCGTCATGCCCAAAATACATATACATATATATTTATACCCAGACGGATCAACCAAATAGCACCTCCGGGATAATAGAGTGCTCCTGTAAATCTGCTGGTGGCTACTATGGGTCCGCACCGTCTCCCTGTCTACCTGTGGGCATGAACATAGCGTCTAAAGAAAACGGGCGTCAGTACGAATATTGTACTGAGTATAAAGGCTTGAATGAAATGAACATAATAGAGAAATCATAAGTCATAAGGTGAAGATACAACCTGCATAACCTTTAAGGGTGGATACATTTCATACATATATCATATACATAATCGTAGTACACGCATCATTATAGCGAGTACATCATCGTATCGTATAAATCATCATCGTTATCCTGCGTCCGGGTAACCATCATATGCCGCCCACTAGTGGTGATCACGTCCGGCCTTCTAGGCGCGGTGGAATCGTAAGCAGCCCGCCTTAGCGGTGACATGTCTGGCTAAATAGGCATGGTGGAATACCAAGCAGCCCACCATAGCGGTGACATGTCTGGCCAACTAGGCACGGTGGAATAACAAGCAGCCCGCCGTAGCGGTGACATGTCCGGCCAACTAGGCACGGTGGAATCGCATCGTCATATAATCAACATAAACTCATCATTATTACACTTCTCATAGGCATATCATAATCTTATCATAAGCTTATAGTAACCTTATCATAGCTTAGCATTATTATACACCTATCATTAAAACATACATTAGAATTAGAAGGCATCTTTGGCTATGTCGGGGTGACATAAGGCCGTGACCCCCCGATTACATTATGATGTGATCATAATCATCATATCTCACCTTGAAAGGACTAACACTTTAAGGTGAGTGTACACAAGGAAAAACATCAATGGAACCATACTTAAGATCATTGGCCTCATGACATCGTATGTTACTCTAGGATTCTTCATACTTATATTCATCATCATCATTATCATGCTCGTATGATATCTCTTTTCTTTATCATATGCGTACATAGCTCTCTATTAAGATTGACTCATAATTTTTGGGATGTAAGAAAGTCATGAAGAGATAGGGAATATCATGTCATTATAATCATCCCTTAGAAAGAAGGGATTAGTCTTACATACCTCTTTGCTTGCTACTCTATCGCGTAATCGTTCTCCTTCAACGCTCACATCTCTACCTTCAAAGGAATTCGCTTGAACATTACCTACCTGATTATATAAACCTGCTTACTAATGCTAGAGAAAATTGGGCAGCATTTCCTTTTGTTTATACAAATTTCCTCATTTTACATATCAACTCCCAACATCCATCACAACATTCACAAATATTATACCCAAAATCATCATTCATCTACCTTATCCGCAGTTCACAATTTCACTTCAATTCCTCCATAATTCTGGTTATAGTTAACTATCACGTTTTCTCACATATAATACTTACCCCATGTTCTAAATGTCATTTATAGCACAACCATATCAAAACACATCAAGAATCATGACTCAATTCAAGTTATCACTCAAAATGACACTATTCTCACTTTCATGACCCATTTTCTATATCCTTTTTCAATCCAAGTGTTTCAACTTTCAAATACCTTAATCAACATGGAAATACCATAAATCGTACCTTAGATGGTGTAGGAATGAACCTTGAGGTGAAATACTTCTCTTGCACCAAAACCCTAGTTCACTTCCATTGATATTCCTTGGCTTGGATGAACTTTAATGTGCTTCTTACACTTGATTCACTTAAATTGATGTACTTCATCACTAATATTACTTGAATTCTTGTGGGAGAAGTGTTCTAGAGAGTTCTAGAGAGAAGTGGTGTGAAGGGGAAAATGAAATGAAATGAACTTGGTCCCTTATTAAATACATAAAATCTGTCCCGACACGAACATACGGACCAACATATGGTCCGTATATTTTATACTGACCGTATGTCTGGACCGTATGTTTGGTACATAGAATGTTTCCCATCTGGGATAAATATACGGCCTAACATACGGACTGTATAATTTATACGGCTAGTATTTTGGGCCGTATAATGCCCAGCTATTCCGATTTCGTTCTCGTCGACTCGTTTGATCTCCAATCCTTATGGGACCTTCTTAACACTTGTTTATCACCTCATTAACAATCTCAGGGACGTTATAACTCTTCTCCAAAGCATCATTAAATCATCATTAACTCGTTACTCGTAAATCCTTTCCGATACATAACGTATGCCTTGCCTTCCTTGACAACTTTCTTCTCTTACTTCGAATGTCTTTGAAATCTCATTTAGAATCATCAAATGTTATTTCTTACTTATTGAAACATCATATACTTCATTCCCCTCGTTAGTTTATCCATTGTGCATTAACGAAAGTTTTCCGAGGTGTAACAGTCTCAAATATGATTTCAACAATGATGTAAAAATGTTAAGCTATTTCATGATTTTCTCGATTAATTTCATTGTTGTTGATCTCACCTTATAAATTTTTCCTTCAAGGTAGGATAGAGCGATAGTTTATAGTTGAACCCCTATGCATGCCATGAGTATAATATATGTATATAGCTATTTTGTGACATTACAGAGTTCTATTATTTCATTTTGATTATGCACTGCACTCATTTTCATTCTTCATATATATATATATATATATATATATATATATATATATATATAAGGCACAATTAAGAGGGGGTGACGCTGTGACCTTTGTTGTATATATATAAGGCACAGTTGACAGGGAGTGACGCTGTGACCTTTGTTGTGTGTATATATGGCACAGTTGACAGGGGATGATTCTGTGGCCTTTGTTGTGATGTGTATATGTATGGCACAGTTGACAGGGGGTGACGCTGTGGCCTTTGTTGTGATGTGTATATGTATGGCACAGTGGACAGGGGCTGACACTGTGGCCTTTGTTGTGGTGTGTATATATATGGCACAGTTGACAGGGGGTGATGTTGTGGCCTTTGTTGTGATATTTCTATGGATAAAAGTGTTTCTTTGATATAGCTGTACTGATGCATTTATTTTGCCCATTCATTCACATGTCTCAAATGTTTTCTAGGATTTTATGTACATGTTGATTTCATGCCGTACATACTCAGTACACTATTCGTACTGACCCCTTTTCTTCGGGGGATGCGTTTCATGCCCGCAGGTAAAGACACTCAGTTTTGTGATCCTCTGGTTTAGGACTTCGGCTCAGCTGCTTGGAGGGCTCTAGTGTTCCGGAGCTAGAGTCGTTTTGGTACAGATCCTTTGACATAGACTTTGTAATACTCTTAGAGCTAGAATCGTTTTGGATATTCACGTGCATAGTGGCAGCCTTATCGGCTTGCATATTTTGTTATGTTTGGTTAGCTGTGGCTTCTCAAGAGACATGTTCTTTTTTATGTATGATATGATGAGTTTACAACATGTTTTTGCAGATTGTCATATTGTTTCCAGTTTCGGTCTGATCATATAGAGCAAGTTCGTATACGGATGTCCAGTTCGGGCACTGGTCATGGCCCATCGGTTTGGGTCGTGACACTGGCACATAACAACCCAAACCATACAATGCCATACAGGCCACAACAAGTAATAACAAAAATGGCCCCATATGACCAATAAGAGTAGTTGATAAATAATGCATACTTGAAGACAATTGTACTATAGCCTGCATCTGTTCTGAAGGTGGAAAACAAATGAGGATACCTACACTTCATATCTTCTTCAGCTTCTTAAGTTATTTCCTCGGCATTCTTGTTCCTCTAAAGGACTTTAACTGAAGCTACGTGCTTAGTCCTCAATCTCCGGACCTATCTATCTAATATGGCAATGGGAATTTCTTCATATGCTAATTGCTCGGTGACCTGAACATTATCAACTGGTACGACTTTGGACGGATCTCCAATACACTTAAGAAGCATTGATACATGGAATACCGGGTGGACTGATTCTAAATCTGAAGATAGATCCAATTCATAGGAGACCTGACCCACTCTACGTACAATCCTGTAAGGTCCAATATACCGAGGACTAAGTTTACCCTTCTTCCCAAATCTCATAATGCCTTTCATAGGCAATACCTTCAGGAACACCCATTCATCAACCTGAAACGCTAAGTCTGGTCGGCGAGTATCCGCATAAGACTTCTGACGACTCTGTGCTGCCAATAACGGATCCTGAATAAGCTTGACCTTCTCTACTGCTTGTTGAATCAAATCTGGCCTTACTAAATTTGTTTCCCTACTTCAAACCATCCAATAGGTGATCTACACTTCCGCCCATATAAAGCCTCATACGGAGCCATCTGGATATTGGAATGATAACTATTATTATACGTGAACTCAATAAGTGGCAAAATGATCATCCTAGCTACCTCGGAAGTCTAACACAAATGCTCGTAGCATATCCTCGAGGGTCTAAATAGTACCCTCAGCCCACCCGTCTATCTGGGGATGAAATGCTATACTAAGATTTACTTGAGTCCCCATGCTCTTCTGAAAGGACTTCCAAAAGTTAGCTGTAAACTGTGCACCTCTGTCGGAGACTATGGATACCGGAACACCATGGAGTCAGACTATCTCCTTAATGTACAGCTTCGCATAATCCTCGGCTGAGTAAGTAGTCCTGACAGGGAACAAATTAAGTTGATTTTGTAAGTTTATCAACAATTACCCATACGGAACCAAACTTACGCTGAGAATGGGAACCCTATAATGAAATCCATATTAATTGCTTCCCATTTCCACGTCAGAATCTCAATAGTTTGCAATAATCCACCAGGCTTCTGATGCTCAATCTTCACCTGTTGACAGTTAGGACATTGGGCTACAACCACTGCTATGTCTTTCTTCATTCCGTCCCACCAGTAAACTTCCGTAATATCATGATACATCTTTATCATCCCTGGATGAATAGAATAACGGGAGTAATGAGCCTCTCCCAAAATTTTACGACGCAACCCTACAACATTAGGAACACATAGTCTACCTCGATATGTAAGAACTCCATCTGTAGAAATCTCAAATAGTGACTTCTTCTTCTGTGGGGCTGTGTCTCTATAATAAACTAGCAAATAATCCTCGTACTGGTGCTCCTTAACGTCAACTATTAGAGATGAGACTGCCGAATCATAAATAGTAGCTCTCGTACCGCTTGAGTCTAATAATCAAACTCTTGGGCTGGCTAACTGTTGAAGCTCATGAACAAGCACCCTTTTCTCTAGCTGGACATAAGATAAACTACCATGGATTTTTGCAAAGGGCATCGGCTACTACGTTCGCCTTCTCGAGACGATACAAGATGCTAACATCATAATCTTTCAATAAATCCAACCATCAGCTTTGAAGCAAATTCAACTCCTTTTGCTTGAAAATATATAGAAAACTCTTATGGTCTGTATAGATGTCAACATGAACACTATATAAATAGTGTCTCCGCATCTTCAATGCATGAATCACCGCGGCTAACTCTAGATCATGTGTTGGATAGTTCTTCTCGTGCTTTCACAACTGCCTTGAAGCATAAGCAATAAATTTACCGTGCTACATTAACACGCAACCTAGACCAACTGCTGAAGCATCACAATAGATAACATAGCCTTCTGATCCCTCCAGAAGTGTCGGAACGGGGGCCGAAGTCAATCTATTCTTCAACTCCTGAAAATCACGCTCACAAGCATCCATCCATTGGAACTTAGCTAATTTCTGAGTTAGCTTCATCAGTGGTGCAGAAATGGATGAAAGCCCTCTACAAATCTCCTGTAATAACCTGCCAAGCCGAGAAAACTACAAACCTCCGTAGGTTTTATGGGTCTCGGCCAAGTCTTTATGGCTTCAATCTTCTGCATATCCACCCGGATAGCGTCAGCTGAAATAATATGCCCCAAAAAAGTAACAGAATTCAACTAGAACTCACATTTGGAGAACTTTGCATATAACTTCCGGGCCTGAAGAACTTTAAGGACAACACGTGAATGATCTGCATGCTCTACCTCTGATCAAAAGTATACCAGAATATCATCGATAAACACAATTAGTAACAAATCTAGGAAGGGTCTGAATCCGCTATTCATCAGATCCATAAATACCATCGATGCATTCGTCAATCCAAACGACATTACACAAAACTCGAAATGACCATATCTGGTTCTAAAAGCTGTCTTTGGAATGTCTTTCTCTCTAACCCTCACCTGGTGATACCCTGATCTCAAATCTATCTTCGAAAACCATTTAGCACCCTACAACTGATAAAATAAATCTTCAATCCTCGAGAGTGGATACTTGTTCTTTATTTTCACCTTATTCAGCTGCCTATAATCAATATACATTCGCAAGGAGCCGTCCTTCTTTCTCACAAATAACATTAGTGCTCCCCACGGTGATGTACTAGGCCTTGTAAAGACTTTTTCAAGTAAGTCTTTCAGCTGCTCCTTCAATTCTCTCAGTTCAGTAGGCGTCATCCTATAAGAAGGAATAGATATGGGGTTAGTGTCTGGTAACACGTTGATGGAAAAAGTTAATCTCCCGTTCTGCTAGAAGACCTAGAAACTCATCCGGGAATACATCTGGAAACTCATTAACCACCAAAACAGACTGAAGGGTCAGTGGCTTTGCTTATGTATCCTGACCCAGACTAAATGGTAAATACAACCCTTGGCAATCATCTTCCTGGTTTTGAGATAGGAAATAAACCTACCTTTTGGAGATGTTGTATTACCCTTCCCCTCTAGAACTCGCTCTCTTGGAAACTGAAATCGAACCATCTTCGTTCTACAATCAACATTAGCATAACAAGAGGCTAACCAGTCCATTCCCATAATAACATCAAAGTCTACCACATCTAACTCAATCAGATCTACCATAGTCTGATGATCACAGATTATAACCACACAATCTCTATATACTTGTCTAGCTATCACTGGATCACCAATGGGTGTGGACACCTCAAAAGGTTTAATCAAATCGTGTTTTACCTCAAATCGACTAGCAACAAAAGGGGTAACATATGACAACATAGAACCTAAATCAATCAAAACATATACATTATAAGAAAATACTGATAATATACCTGTAACCACATCAGGTGAAGACTCAAGATCTTGTCGTCCATCCAGTGTATAAATGCGGTTCTGAGGACCGCTAGAGCTGGACTCTCCCTCTCGACCTCTACCAAGGCTTGCTGACATCTGAGAACTTTGCCCCAGAGGGCATACCGATGATGACGAACCAGCTGTTGATCCGGTAGGCTGAAATACACCTCTACAACCCCTTGATAGACACTCACACATAATATGTCCTGGCTTATCATAGGCATAACAAGCATCTGAACCCAAGCAGCACTGTCTAGAACGTAGCTTAACGCACTGAGTACATCGGGGTAAAGGTGGCCTTATCTGGCCTGAATAACCTCTATACTGAGAACCTGCGGCTCTAGAACTCTGACTTGGTCCTGAATAAATAGGTCGATCAAACCTCTGGCCTGCTAATCGTAGAGGTGCACTAGCCGCTGAATGGCTCAAGAGTCTAGAATACAGCTGCATCTGACGCCCTCTAAACTCACTAACAGCACTAGAAGATCTAGCTCACTTACTATAACCCCTATCATGCTCATGCTCGACCATCTGTTGTTGCTGACGCTCTCCAAGATTCTGAGCATGCACTTGAATATGAGAAATATCCATACCCGTCTGAAGGGGGCTGTCGCAGTCATTAATCAAATGTGGTCCCGATCCACTCAAAAATCGGTATACACAATCTCCCATGTCAGCTGCCATAGCTGGAGCATACCTAGCCAATGAATTAAAATGAAGACTATACTTCCGAACACTTATGTTCCCCTATATAAGGTTCAATAACCTATCAGCTCTGGCCCGTCGAATCCTTGGCGGTAAATAATGTAGAAGAAAGGCATCTACGAACTCCTGCCATGCGGGTTGTCACGACCCAACTAGGGGCCATGATGGGTACCCGAGGCTAACCACTGAGCACCGCTCGTACCATTACCTATCGTACATATCAAGCGTTCATTCATTAATCTTATACTCAAATCATAGGAAAACCATTTTTCACTTTGAACATAATTACCTTTATATACATAAGCCCTTCGGCTATAAAAATAATATACATACAATAAGGATATCTTGAGACCATACTACCCACACATACGCATCTTTGAGCCTCTACTAGAGTACTAGAAATATGGATGGGACAGGACCCTGTCATGCCCAAAACATATATATACACACAAAAGAATAAATCAATGGCGCCTCCGGAATAATGGAGTGCTCTCAAGTCAACTAATAGCTCCTACGAGTCTGGATTACCTCCCGGTCTACCTGTGGGCATGAACACAGCGTCCAAAGAAAAGGACGTCAGTACGAACATTGTACTGAGTATGTAAGGCTCAACAATAACAATACATCAATGAAATAAGGAAGCATCAAATGAGGAGCAACCTGCAACTAACTATCAATTATAAAAGAAATAATACATACTGGCTTACTCCATAATCATCATCATATCATGTATGCATATATGTATAAGCTGCCCGACCATATAGGTACGGTGTGATAATCATTAGCACGCGTCCAAGCCTCCCGCATTCGGGGTACCATCTCATGCCGCCCACTAGTAGTGTCTGCACATGCCATCTAGACATGGTGTATAGGCTGCCCGCCTTAGCGGTGTCTGCCCGGCCATATCGGCGCGGTGGAATATCATCATCATGTACTCGTCATAATGCATGCATAGAACTCAGAGACATCTATACTTTATCGGGGTGACATAAGGTCTTGAAACCCCAATTCTATTATAGAGCATTCATAAGCATTCTGCCTCATCTTGAAGGAATTAGCATATAAGGTAAGTGTATACAATAAAAAGCATCAATGGATCGTAGTTAATATCATTATCTTTGTAGAAACATCATATCGTGAAATCTAAAATCTTTTGACTTAAGCTCATCATCATCATGATCATAATATCTCTTTTTTTTTTTTTTTACCTCATATGGCTATTCATGAACATAGAGTCTTAGTTTTCCGGAATGTAGGAAATTCGTGGAGAAGGAGGGAAGATCTTGTCATAAGATTCATGCCTTAGAAAGAAGGGACTAGCCTCACATACCTTTTCCTTTAGCTATTCTACCGCTTGATCGTTCTCTTTCAATGCTCACGTCTTTGCCTTCAAGGGAGTTTGTATTAAGATTAGCTAAACGATTATAAGAACGTGCTTACTAAAGCTAAAGAAAATTGGCCAGCATTTTCTTTGTTTATACGACTTTCCCCATATTCCACATCAAGTCCAAAGCATCCATAACAACATTCACAATATTATAAGCAACAATCATCATTCATCTACATTATCCACATGTCACAATTTCACTTCAATTCCTCCATTATCATGGTCATAGTTCACTATTGCATTTTCTCACATATAATGCTTATCCCATATACTAAATGTAACTTATAGCATACTTACAATCACAACATATCAATATTCATGATTCACTCCAAACTACTACTCAAAATCTCATTATTCCTATCTTTGTGACCCATTTTCTATCTCCTTACATAATCTAAGTCTTTCAACTTTTCATTACCTTAAAAAACATGAAATGATCATAAAACTTACCTTAGATAGTATAGGAATAAGCCTTGAGTGGAAATACTTCTCTTGCACCAAAACCCTAGTTCACTTCCGTTGGAATTCCTTGGCTTGGATAAACTTTAATGTGTCTCATACACTTGATTTTGTTGGATTGATGAAGTTGATCATCAATTTCTCTTGGGTTCTTGTGGAAGAAGTGTGGAACCCTCTAGAATCCTCGAGAGAGATGAAGAAGTGTGGGAAATGAAATTAGTGAAGTGGGATCACATTTACATAATTGAACTTAATTCAGCCCGTCGGGACATCCACGGACACTTATAAGGTCCGTATAACATTGTACGGCCCGTATAAGTGGTCGTGGTTCACCACCAGGAAAACATCATCTCTGATGGGTGTTATACAAACCCTTATACGGACCGCATAATGTTATACGGACCGTATAAGTCGTTCGTATAACCCCATCTCCCTGAAACGATCTCCGTCGTTCGTTTCGTCTCCAATCCTTATGGAACCTTCTTAACACTTGTTTAACACCTCATTAACAATCTAAGGGACGTTATAGCTCTTATCCAAAACATCATTAAGTCATCATTAATTAGTTACTCATAAATTCTTTCCGATACATAACGTATGCCTTGCCTTTCTTGGCAAACTTTCTGCTATTACCTCGAATGCCTTCGAAATCTCAATTAGAATCATCCAATGCTGTTTCTTACTTATTGAAACATCGTATACTTCGTGCCCCTCGTTAGTCTATACACTGTGCATCAACAAAAAAAATTCTGAGGTGTAACATACTTCCCCCCTTTAAAAACATTCGTCCTCGAATGTTAAGCTATCAGGGTTTCTACGAAAATTTCGCCAGAGTTTTCCCTATAATATGGCACTACCATCCTGTCACAACAATCCAAAATAACACTGTCACTCAGGGCTACAACACCACAACACACGATATGGTAATACACGACCAAAAGCATAAAAAGTAAGGTATTGCATTGCTTACCTGGGCCAACAGCGTTTCGCCTTGAACCTCCTGCGGGAGCCATCATTTTAAGCCTCTAACACACACTATCTATATCATTCCCTTTGAATAGCTGAAAATGTGTTTTTTCTTCTTAGTAATGACTCTCGAGTGCAATACTTCTCCGATTCCTCAGAAATATCCTTTCAAGAGATATAAGTGAGTTTCTTTCCTGATATAATCCTCGTTGATACTCAGACTCATCAGTCCTTTCTCTTGCTCAATAATGGTATTAAGTTCCACATGGTTTACAAATCCCTTCCGCTTTCCTTTCTTCCCTATGACCACGATAATGGTATTAACCCACATCTGTAGAGTCTTGATAAACTCAATCTGAGGTGTCCTGTCATAGGTGTCTGTCGTCGACTTCCTCGAAGGCCTCATAATTTTTGAGAATTTCATAACCCTTTGGTAGTTGTCAAAAATTTTCTATAACCATAATGGTACAAAAATGAAAATTTAAAGGCGTAATATTCTTTTGGTAAAATCCCCCCTTCATTTAGTGATCTTATTGCATTCGTAAGTTGTCACATCTTAGGGCTACCGTAGGAAGAATATAGCATGTACTTATATCATATTCGAAGTAATTGTCCTATTTATCCTTAACGATAATCCCAACTCAACATTTCAACTCAATTCAACATATATTTTCCTTCAACTGACCCAGAGTATCATGACCACACTATTCTTGTTTACCTCTTACTCCTCTTTCTAAGTACCCACTTGGTTTCATTGGCGACGTATAAATACTTGCAAGTTACATAATCGTTCTTGTTACACCCCGTATCTTAGAACTAAGGTTAGACTCATGTCAATAGATCTTTAGTGGAAAAACTGAAGGTTGGAACATTTTGCAAAAATGATTGATAGGCCTACTTCGGGCAGCCATAAATCCTTGATTAGTTGGGAATTTGGGAAGGTACCTGTCACGACCCAACCCCGTAGGCCGTGACTAGTGCCCGATTTGGACACTCCTATCACCTGTTAACTATAATCATCCACAACTAGCATATCGAGGTCCTATTCGTATACAAATGCAAGACGTTAATTTTAAAGCTGTCACATATATGCATATCAAAGCCACCTGTCTCCTAAGGTGTTACAGCTTTCACAGTTTATATCGTACATAAGCCGGTAAGGCTATCACTATACACAGCTCCCACAACAAATATATATATAGCTACGCAGGCCGACAAGGCCGCCACTACACACAACATCCCAAACATATGTATATACACGCAAGCCGACAAGGCTGCCACTACGAATGGGTACGCCCCAAACATAAGTCATATCCACACAACAAAACAGCAACTATATACAGACCCACACATGTGTCCACAAACCTCTAAGAATGATGACAGAATCATATGATGGGACAGGGCCCCGCCGTACCCCAAATAGACACATATATATACAACAAAAGGGAGTTACACAACAAGCTAGGCTCCGGAACAAAGGAGCACTTCAAAGTAGCTGAATAGATATCCTAGGCTGGCGGATCTCCGAAACGAGCGTCTGTACCTGCGGGCATGAACGCAGCCCCCCGAAGAAAGGGGGTCAGTACGAAATATGTACTGAGCATGTAAAGCATGAAATATAGTAATAGACTCATACTGAGACAAGGTGTGTAGGACCCAATGCAACAAACAGAATTCATAAAACTTACCTTTGAATATATTTCATTGATATCGTTCCCATATCAATATCAATATCGAGTTTTGTAATCAAAGTTGAATAATCATTCTGTATATAACATATATAACGTGTCCCGGCCCTTTAATGAGGGACTCGGTAATTATAATCATAACATCATAACATAAACATATACGTGTCCCGACCCTCTAGCGAGGGACTCGGTAATAAGGAATATATGCCCTCCTGGACGCCATCTCCATATCATCATGTCATCATATCATCATATCATCATCATATCATCATATATATATAACGTGTCCCGACCCTCTAGTGAGGGGCTCGGTGAGTAATATAGTAAATATGCACACGAAAACGTGTCCTGGCCCGGGACTCAGTGAAGGATATAGCGGTAAGCACGAGCAGAATAATAAGCAACCACATACATGCAAATCATATTTTGAGACTCAATAGATAAGTAACTGACCAGCTCTAAAGTGTCAGGATAATAATCATATTCAGTTCTTTTTAAATCTCATTACAAGTTATAGCAAGGAACGTTTCAGATTTCATGTACATGTATCAATTTGACATGGTGTAACTTTTGATAGCCAAGTATGCCTCTAATTATGCAATTCTTTAAGAGTAGGAACTTCTATACATCATTCATTAGTCAATCATATAGTAGGCTTGTGACCATAACATTATGGAATGAATAGAATTATAAGTTATGCTTGGAACTAGAGAGTAAAATTTACCTCAAGGTTCATATCATTTCTTACTTACGTCTAGGACATGCCAAAAGAAAGAAGGAAGAGGCTTTACATACCTTTAGCGTTTAGTCGTATTATAACTTGTACTTGCTGCCCAATGGTACTTATCCTATATCAAGATATCAAGATCTACTATTAGTCTATGAGGGAATTCAATATGTATTTTAACGTTAACAATCCCTTTCTAACATTTAGACGACGTTTTGTTCGTATTCAAACAAACTAGTACTACAAACTAATATTGCTAATCATACTTTCAAGTATCAATCTGAACATGGTTAAACATGACTTAAGGGAACTTTGGACAGTCCGTACATCATTCAAAACAGTCCCCTATTCATGGCCAAACAGCACGCACAACGTTACCATTTTCAATTCGCAGTTTTCCAACTTCAACTACAACGACAACAACACGTTTACAACATTACTTATACGATTATTGGAACTGTTTTAGCATCATATTTATTCTTACAACAGCCCACAAACCATTTGAATTTCAACTTGAATCATTAAGCTTCACTTTCATCATAAAATTCATGACAACAACCATCAAAATACCAAGTAAAATCAGTTCACTATCTTCCACACAAAACAGTCCACTACACGGCCACAATTCCACAAATAACAAGTTCATATCAACACAACTTCACCTTTAACCTTCCAATTCTTTTCATTCTTTTTACCATGCAATCTATGATAGCAACAACCATAATTATTAAATAAAATCAGTCCATTATTCCACACCAAACAGTCCCCCTACGGGTTCCACAATGTCTCAACATCAACACACAATTTCACACATGTAATTCACATTTACACATGCACAACATACCCAAATCACTCCCAAAACAGCCCCTACGGCTATAACAATATTTCAACACCAACATTCATAATTTCATACATGCAATGTACATTTAAATATTCACAACACATCGAAATTCGTCCTAAAACAGTCCCTACGGCTCAACAACATTCCAACACCAACATTCGAAATATCATGCATGCAATTCATGTTCACCAAGTTAAAACCATACTTCATCATCAACACCTATAATTCCATGGCTACTATCACGCTCAAACATCAACACACCTAATTGCATGGATTCAATTTACATTTGCACATTTACAACACGTCCAAATCCTTACTAAAAACGTGTAAAAAGATGATCAATTCTTACCTTAACAATCTAACTTCTCAACTTGGCTAGAATTTGATGACTTGAACTAATACTTGTTCTTGTTATCTAATGACCACTTTTATGTTGCTATGCACCTTTCTAAGGGTTGAAACACTTGTAGAAAATATATATTTTTTTAATCAACTTGGAGAACTCAAATCTGGCCGTGAGCTTATAGAAGCATGAATGGCATGTTTATGGTTTCTTCTTCACTTGAAACATAATGGTGAAGGTGTAGAACACTTTAGGGGTTTAATGCCAAGAAAGAACATAGAAGGTTGGCCATTTTTGGTGGTGGAGCTGCCATGGCCGTGGCTCTCTTTCTCTATTTAGTGAAGATGAGAGCTTCTCTCTCTTGTTCAATTTGTGGAATTGGGAAAATGAGTTGTGGCATGCAACTTTGGTCAACAAAGTAGGCCATTTTGCTGCCCAAGATGGTCTTGAACGTTTCCCCCACTAAAGCATGGGCAAAAATCAGATTTTGCCATGTGGTAGTGGGGCCCACACGGCCACTAGTGATAAATTTGTGGATATTTAAGTCTTAATCCCCACTCAGCCCAACTTGCATCGTCCATATCTCCTTATCCCGATATCATTTTGACGAGCGGTTTGTTGCGTTGCAAACTAGACTCGATGAACTTAATTTTAGGCTTTTGAAACACCTTAAAACTCCTCATATACAAGGAGATATGCCTCCAACAATATGGGCTAAAAAGCTGGTCCGAGATTTTATTGAAGTTGTTCCGATTCATTTCGTTTAACTTCTAATTCTCTTCCAACCTCATGTAACCTCCTATACATACATATACACACTCATATACATACTCATAACGCGATTTCAAATCCTTTAGGTTACCATGTCACCTCGGGACACTTAAGGCAACCATATATATAACGATATTCTTACTAACTCGATTAACTTTCCTTGAACTTTCTTAACTCATCATTTCTTGTCTTAATTAAAATAGCACGGAATCTTACGAGGTGTAACATCCTTCCCCCCTTAGGAACATTCGTTCCCGAATGTCAAATTAGTCCTACATAAGTATACTGCTTCTGGTGATCTTATAACGAATCACTTGTAACTTGAACTCATCTATCATGCTGTGCCTTTATTTACCTAGCCTAATGCCATTCTCCACCTGACATCTGTTAATATTGATCTTCCAAATATAGTAGACATGATTTAGCTACCTCCGTAATCGACTGCAACTTACCATATCCATCTATACTTGAAGCTTAAGTCGAGTTCTTCTTGCTCGTTCTCGTTAAATTCACTGTCTTCTAGTAACTAGCTCGTTCTGACCATCTCACTTAAACCATTTCGCAATTTCCCTTAATCCCACTTATAACACTTTAAGCATATTATCTCGTGTTGTTTCTCTATTTTTTATTCAACTCTTCTATCGCCCCTTTAGTCAGATTTGCTCTTAGTTCTCCTATCATGCATCTTATTGCAAGCTTTACACGAGTATGTGTAGGTACTCAAATCAGCCCAGAATATATCTTAGCGTCGTCTCACTAGTCTTTATGCTTTACCTTACATTCTTCCTTCCTACCTTTCAATAGTATCGGGGCCCTATTTTGGCTTTTGCTCTCAGTACTAATGATGTCTCTGTAGTTTTGCCTTAAACCACCTTACACCTTTCTTTGACGTATCCGAAATATTGCAACCGCACTGTTGTTACTGAATTCCTACCCTTTTTATCAAGTACTTACTTGGTCTTATCCTCAGCATACAAGTATTTGTAGGTTGAATAACTATTCTTGTACAATTTGTATAAAGGGTATCTAATCATAGTCACAGTCCTTCCTTTTCCTGGTTCATCCTGTTTTACATATCTTATTGTACTATCACTCACTTGCTGTCTATTTCGCCATACTCCTTTCCCTTCCTCTATTCACCATTTGGTTTTCTCATAACTTGCTATAGGAGAGATTTCCTATCCTTTCTCCTTTGCTACTTATATGTCACAATATCATTAGCCAATAACTCTGTTGTCAATATCTTAACCTCTAATCCAGTATAGCCTTGCTATCTTTTATAATATCTTTAAGTTACTCGTTACCATTCTCTTGTCGTATTCTTCCTTTTTACAAGCATCCACGTTCTGATGTCATATTATCCAAGACCCCTACCAATAATTCTCAGCACTGTCTCCAATACCATCTTGACTTCTATCCACTTATTGCTGGCCTTCAAATCTTACTAACTTGTTTCTGCAAGGGATCTCACTTAAAGTTTAAGAATTCACATTAAACTTGTTGCAGTGTCAATTGTTTCCATTTATACTTACTTTACTTTCACCCGCTTCCCCCCTTTGGGGTTGTACTTACACCGTATCCATGTCTTTTCTTTATAATCTATAACTTGATTATCTTCGTACGAGACCTTAACAAAATCACGAGGCGATGAGAACTCTCGATTATATGGTACAAAATCTTATTTGATGGTTGGTACTCAAGTAATGTAAGTAATGTAACAATTTATCCAAAGTCACATTCCATTTATTCCGATCAGTAATGAGCTAGTGTTTATAGTCGTTTTAAATTCCCAATTAGGTAGCACTTATATTCTGATGATAAATGTCCCAAGCTTTCTTATAACAATATCTTTATCCCAACGGATATCATTTGTTTCCTCTAATAAATTCACAATACATCAGTTGTTTCGCAAATCCACAATCCTTGTCCTTTAAACATTTCACTATTCCCGAGGTGAAGTCACATATACGCAGTACTCTTTTATGCCTCATACTATCTCTCTCTTGTTGTATATCAAATGCTAACTTCTAACTTACTCGAAATCATATCGAATTTGTCTTAATAGTGGTCTTGTCTTAGCATCGTTTCGTCGCACTACATCTCTAAGTCCATAACTATATGTTTCCCTTTTATTCTATACTCATACTCAATTAATTACATCTGTCTTGGGTACTTCCTTTAGTATTCCTTTCATTTCTCCAGTCTACGTCCATCTTTTATTTTGTGCACAAGGAATCTCATGCTATTCCCGTATCTTTCAGAAAACACAACTTCTACATAAGCCCTTCCTCATTTTCAAATCATATTCTGTTTATCTCTTTTTATTCTTATCACACTAGTCATTTCTGGTATTTGTTCTGTCTTGTTGCTCATCTTCCTTTGGTTCAGTCTTTCACAATTCTATCGCTTATATAACTCATTTTCTCAGCTATACACACCATAACACATTGCTACACTGTAATCCCACTCGCTTTCTTCTTATCTTCTTCCTTCTATTAACCCCCATCTCTTCCTGTGCGCACTTTCACTTTTGTTACCACTTGAATTTTATTCTGAACTTTCCCTGTAGGACCTTGTAAGTTCTTCCTTATTCGTTCTACATCCGATTACCATTTCACACTAGTTACACCATTTCCTTTAGTTTCTTCCTTGCTAGGCTTTTCTCATTTCTATAGCAATCCTTATGGTGTTCACAGTACATCCTGTTCGTAATCCATCCTATGACGTAATACTTCTTAATCTTATTCACGATTCTTTTATGTTTTAATTACACTCTGCGGACTAGGTGTACTTGACCCTTCGCCCTTTCTAATCAATCCTATCCTTAATATCTCACAAGTTGTCTTATCAACACCCTCAAGATTTGGTATAACTCTTCCTCTTCTATACTTTTATCTCAATCATACTGTTACTCTTTTTTAATTGTAACTCGTCGTAATTTATCCCTGCTTATCGGTTCACTCGATACCTCAATAAAATGTTCTGTTACGAGTTGCCACCTTTTCCTAGATCATCTGTAGTATTTCACCAACAACACATGAAATATATGATCCTAGACAGCCCACAAGGTTAAGTTTTTCTTCCATAAATTCCATCTCCAATTAGTTGATGAGAACTGATAAAATTTTACTATCAGGCATTCTCCAACTACCAGCAGAAGAAAACTAGAGTCCGACAAGCACCACAGAACTTCTTAGTGCTTGATTCACATAGTTTAACTCCATATTTATTTTTGAGTCGTGAGCGAATCATTTCATTCCCAACTGCTTGTCATACGCTTTGTATTCTTCCAATAAGGTGAAACTTAATCGCCGGACATTTTTTCCCTTCAACATAGGCTTTTTCTAAAGCAAAATGTGGTTGGAACGTATTCTGGTCCGTTTAAATGAATTGCGAATTCGCTGCTCATATATGCTTTCTCGAAATAAAATTTCCCAAATAAGGATGATGCTTCTTACGAATGACATGGAGGGTATCTCTTAAGCTTTAATCCAACATAATAAATTTACCTTATCGGTATCGACTTTCAAGATATATTATGAACTTATATCTCATTCTCCTTTTTATATTTCTGGGAAAATTTGGTCAGTGGTTCCTCTGTACTTCTTACTATCGCAAAACCTGCACGCAGGAAATACCAACAATGCCTCACAGGGCCAACATATATACGTATACATCATATCATATCATAGCCACACAAGTCTAACAATTTCAAGTAAAAGTATAAAGATGTCGAGACTTACCTCACATGTCTAACTCAAACTGCACCTATTATACTTTCCTGTTTACTTTCCCTTTCAATCTTCAACTTTATATTTCAATCGTACTTCAAATACCTTACCCAACATACATCTTTCATACCATTGCTTACCTGGGTACTGTGTAGCTTCCAATATCATCAGTCACTTTCTTCTGTCGATGCCGTTCTTCAGCTGAAATCAAGGGTTAGTAAAAGGAATTTCATTTCCTATGGATGGGCTCTATCGCACGATCTTAGATATGAAAGAAAAGTAACATCCTAAATGTCCTGTAGCTTCCTGTTTATAGATGTGGTGCACAACACATCGATAAACAAGACTCTACTCGACACGGTCTGTAGACACTCCGAGGATTGAACCGCTCTGATACCACTTTTGTCATGACCCAACCCCGTAGGCCGTGACTAGTGCCAGAGTTGGACACTCATATCACCTGTTAACTATAATCATCCACAACTAGCATATCGAGGTCCTATTCGTATACAAAGGCAAGACGTTATTTTTAAAGCTGTCACATATATGCATATCAAAGCCACCTGTCTCCTAAGGTGTTACAGCTTTCACAGTTTATATCGCACATAAGCCGGTAAGGCTATCACTATACACAGCTCCCACAACAAATATATATATATAGCTACGCAGGCCGACAAGGCCTCCACTACACACAACATCCCAAACATATGTATATACACGCAAGCCGACAAGGCTGCCACTACGAATGGGTACGCCCCAAACATAAGTCATATCCACACAACGAAACAGCAACTATATACATACCCACACATGTGTCCACAGACCTCTAAGAGTGATGACAGTATCATATGACGGGACAGGGCCCCGCCGTACCCCAAATAGACACATACATATACAACAAAAGGGAGTTACACCACAAGCTAGGCTCCGGAACAAAGGAGCACTTCAAAGTAGCTGAATAGATATCCTAGGCTGGCGGATCTCCGAAACGAGCGTCTGTACCTGCGGGCATGAACGCAGCCCCCCGAGGAAAGGGGGTCAGTACTAAATATGTACTGAGCATGTAAAGCATGAAATATAGTAATAGACTCATACTGAGACAAGGTATGTACGACCATTGCAACAAACAGAATTTCATAAAACTTACCTTTGAACATATTTCATTGGTATCGTTCCCATATCAATATCAATATCGAGTTTTGTAATCAAAGCTGAATAATCATTCTGTATATAACATATATAACGTGTCCCGGCCCATTAGTGAGGGACTCGGTAATTATAATCATAGCATCATAACATAAACATATACGTGTCCCGACCCTCTAGTGAGGGACTCGGTAATAAGGAATATATGCCCTCCTGGACGCCATCTCCATATCATCATGTCATCATATCATCATATCATCATCATATCATCATATATATATAACGTGTCCCGACCCTCTAGTGAGGGGCTCGGTGAGTAATATAGTAAATATGCACACGAAAACGTGTCCTGGCCCGGGACTCAGTGAAGGATATAGCGGTAAGCACGAGCAGAATAATAAGCAACCACATACATGCAAATCATCTTTTGAGACTCAATAGATAAGTAACTGACCAGCTCTAAAGTGTCAGGATAATAATCATATTCAGTTCTTTTTAAATCTCATTACAAGTTATAGCAAGGAACGTTTCAGATTTCATGTACATGTATCAATTTGACATGGTGTAACTTTTGATAGCCAAGTATGCCTCTAATTATGCAATTCATTAAGAGTAGGAACTTCTATACATCATTCACTAGTCAATCATATAGTAGGCTCGTGACCATAACATTACGGAATGAATAGAATCATAAGTCATGCTTGGAACTAGAGAGTAGAATTTACCCCAAGGTTCATATCATTTCTTACTTACGTCTAGGACATGCCAAAAGAAAGAAGGAAAAGGCTTTACATACCTTTAGCGTTTAGTCGTATTATAACTTGTACTTGCTGCCCAATGGTACTTATCCTATGTCAAGATATCAAGATCTACGATTAGTCTATGAGGGAATGCAATATGTATTTTAACGTTAACAATCCCTTTCTAACATTTAGACGACGTTTTGTTCGTATTCATACCAACTAGTACTACAAACTAATATTGCTAAACATACTTTCAAGTATCAATCCGAACTTGGTTAAACATGACTTAAGGAAACTTTGGACAGTCCGTACATCATTCAAAACAGTCCCCTATTCACGGCCAAACAGCACGCACAACATTACCATTTTCAATTCGCAGTTTTCCAACTTCAACTACAACGACAACAACACGTTTACAACATTCCTTATACGATTATTGGAACTGTTTTAGCATCATATTTATTCTTACAACAGCCCACAAACCATTTCAATTTCAAATTGAATCATTAAGCTTCACTTTCATCATAAAATTCATGACAACAACCATCAAAATACCAAGTAAAATCAGTTCACTATCTTCCACACAAAACAGTCCACTACACGGCCACAATTCCACAAATAACAAGTTCATATCAACACAACTTCACCTTTAACCTTCCAATTCTTTTCATTCTTTTGACCATGCAATCTATGATAGCAACAACCATAATTATTAAATAAAATCAGTCCATTATTCCACACCACACAGTCCCCCTACGGGTTCCACAATGTCTCAACATCAACACACAATTTCACATATGTAATTCACATTTACACATGCACAACATACCCAAATCACCCCCAAAACAGCCCCTACGGCTATAACAATATTTCAACACCAACATTCATAATTTCATACATGCAATGTACATTTAAATATTCACAACACATCCAAATTCGTCCTAAAACAGTCCCTACGGCTCAACAACATTCCAACACCAACATTCGAAATCTCATGCATGCAATTCATGTTCACCAAGTTAAAACCATACTTCATCATCAACACCTATAATTCCATGGCTACTATCACGCTCAAACATCAACACACCTAATTGCATGGATTCAATTTACATTTGCACATTTACAACACGTCCAAATCCTTACTAAAAACGTGTAAAAAGATGATCAATTCTTACCTTAACAATCTGACTTCTCAACTTGGCTAGAATTTGATGACTTGAACTAATACTTGTTCTTGTTATCTAATGACCACTTTCACGTTGCTATGCACCTTTCTAAGGGTTGAAACACTTGTAGAAAATATTATTTTATTAATCAACTTGGAGAACTCAAATCTGGCCGTGAGCTTATAGGAGCATGAATGGCATGTTTATGGTTTCTTCTTCACTTGAAACATAATGGTGAAGGTGTAGAACACTTTATGGGTTTAATGGCAAGAAAGAACATAGAAGGTTGGCCGTTTTTGGTGGTGGAGCTACCATGGCCGTGGCTCTCTTTCTCTATTTAGTGAAGATGAGAGCTTCTCTCTCTTGTTCAATTTGTGGAATTGGGAAAATGAGTTGTGGCATGCAACGTTGGTCAACAAAGTAGGCCATTTTGCTGCCCAAGATGGTCTTGAACGTTTCCCCCACTAAAGCATGGGCAAAAATCAGATTTTGCCATGTGGTAGTGGGGCCCACACGGCCACTAGTGATAAATTTGTGGATATTTAAGTCTTAATCCCCACTCAGCCCAACTTGCATCATCCATATCTCCTTATCCCGATATCATTTTGACGAGCGATTTGTTGTGTTGCAAACTAGACTCGATGAACTTAATTTTAGGCTTTTGAAACACCTTAAAACTCCTCATATACAAGGAGATATGCCTCCAACAATATGGGCTAAAAATCTGGTCCGAGATTTTATTGAAGTTGTTCCGATTCATTTTGTTTAACTTCTAATCCTCTTCCAACCTCGTGTAACCTCCTATACATACATATACACACTCATATACATACTCATAACGCGATTTCAAATCCTTTAGGTTACCATGTCACCTCGGGACACTTAAGGCAACCATATATATATAACGATATTCTTACTAACTCGATTAACTTTCCTTGAACTTTCTTAACTCATTATTTCTTGTCTTAATTAAAATAGCACGGAATCTTACGGGTTGTAACAGTACCCTTAATGAAAGTTGTATTATATAGAAATACCTTTCTAACGATATGTGGACCAGGCCAATGAGAGATCGGAGCAAGGATATATGATCGTCTCAATATGGCTAATATTAAGGCACTTAAAATTCTATAGAATCGGCAAAGTTTTCGATACGTTTGCCTTATGGTCAAATTTCGTGAAAGTCCGTTGGGAATTTGAGAAAACCTAAAACATGAACGTTGTAGCTATTTGAAATAGCTTTCCAACAGTATATTGTGGAGGCCAAACAGAGCTCTGTACAAGAAGGTATGACCATTTTACTGAACACTGCATAGAACAGACACACGTCGCTTTTCAGGGCGCGTGCGATGGCCCCGCGTCGTGGGCCGATCGTACAACTCTCAGTATCGACCTGCAAAATGTCGCACGATGCATGTGCGTCGCGGACCCATAGCATAACAGGTCGGGTTTCGGGTTAAAAGTCGGGATTTCGCGTTTTAAGTTATATTTAACCTTGGGTTTATTTTCGTAACACCCCTAGTCACGAAAAATTACCCTAAAGTTAGGGAGAACAAGTCCCGAGCCTTAAGAACCCTACAAGGTAAGTTTTATCATGATTCTAGGTTGAATTCAAGTCCCTAATCTCTTTCTAACTTGAGTAAACCCTTCTAATCAATAGAGTTGTGAGTGAAACATTATTGTTGGGCGCGGAAACCCTAGTATCAAGAGGATTGAACGTCAAAAAGGTAATGTTTCTACACTCTAATCATTCATAATAGTGAATTGATGAGTTCTTGGGAGAATAGTAAATGGGTTTAGTAAAGAGAATTACACGAACTATAGTAGGGTTTTGAATTGTTGACTTGAGATTGTTATAATGATATGGGTGATGGAGAATGATGTTAATTACATCTAATTGAGATTGTAGAATCACCTAGAAGTAATAGAATGGGAATTGGGTGAAGAAACACCATTAATGGAGATTGTGGATTTTTATGCCCACTAAGTGTTTGATAGAATGCTTAGATAACCAAAGCATGAATATTATTGCTAATATAAAATGCCTTTGACTTGTATTGATATAGATCAAAGTTGAAATGATTGACGAACATTGTATTAAGCTCGAAGGCTAGAATTAAGGTATGTGAGGCTAACTATCTACGTTAGGGAATATTCATGATTCTCCCTATGCCTCATTCTTCATACTTGTCAGCAATTTGACTCAGAATATAGTTTAGCCCTAGTTTCATGATATGATATAGAACGGTTATCTTCTAGGGTTGCAGTTACAGAATTCGTTCATGGTTGTCACTTTGAACATCATGAACTCATCACGTAATCTTTATAGACTTATGCATTGTTATCACTTGTGTCTCAGTCAGTGTATAACCCGTTATTTGCATGAGTCCCATAATCAGAAACAGTTATCATGCTATCAGCTATAGCCAGTCTCAATCTGGAAAATTGTTAATGTTGAACGCCTGTATCTGTATTTTTGGGCCCTAGGCTACAGTTTATGCATACGTATTACTTAGGCCTGACGCCACAGTTTTTTGTGCACATTATTTGGGCCCTAGGCCACAGTTATATTTATAGTTTTACAGGTGATCCTTCATCCAGAACAGGGAGTACTTCAGCTTCTTGCTTTCCTGTTTAGTTCAGTTTCAGTTTCAGTTCCAGTGTTTTATTGCTTCAGTTACTTTACGTACCAGTACAATTCAAATGTACTGATGTCCCTTTTTATTGCTTGGGGGCCTGCATCTCACGATGCAGGTAACGACATACAGGTTGACGATCCAGCTACTTAGGAGTGTTCGTATGAGCTACTGTGGTGAGCCCCAGTTTTCTTCGGGACGATATCAGTCATGTAGTTCTCACAGCTTTCTAGACAATTACCTTTTTGTATTCATTAGAGGCTTCATAGACACAGTTCAGACAGTCAGATATTTGTTATGTTAGCCTTGTAGACAGTTATACTCAGTCGTTCAGTTGTTTTGGTTTAGCTATGTTGGCTACTGTCAGATATGTTCAGATTGTCTAAGTATTTCCGCATTATGATATTTCAGTCAGACGTTTAGTGAATCAGCATGTGTTAGTTTTATTTTATAAATTAGTTATGTTTTGGTATCACATGTTGATTCAGCCAGCCAGTTGGTTCGCTCGGTCACATGCTGTCAGGCACCAGGTGCCGTGTTAGGTCCAGGCCTAGGTTCAGGGAGTGACAAATCTTGGTATCAGAGCGCTAGGTTCAAGTGTTTTAGGGAGTCTATGACGCCGTGTCCAGTGGGGTCTTTTTTATATGTGTGAGGGCCCCACATATATATACAGTTGACCACCAAGACATTCAGGATTTGTTTCACTTCTTTCATACTCTAGTTCGTGCAGATAGAGTAACACTTTTAGGAATTCTCCTAACTCGTGTGAATTACGTATTCCAGAAATGGCTCCAAAAAGGAAGTACAACAAGAAAAATACGGCTACTAGCCAGAGGGCTACCGTTGACGCAGCAACAGAAGGGGGCACTCAGGCCAGGCAGCTGCCACAGCTAATGCCGCTGCTACGCCTCCCAATACTTCGGATGCAGATGTTAGAGGAGCTATTCAGCTGCTCACTCAAATTTTGGCAAATCAGGCCCAGCGACAGGAAATGGCCCCTAGCTCAGGTGCTATTAGTGGGTCAAAATAGTTCTAGGACTCAGGAGTTTATACGGATGAAGCCGCCAGTGTTCAGAGGGTCAAAGAAGGAGGAAGACCCCCAGAATTTCATTGATGGACTCCAGAAAATATTTCATATGATGCATGCTACTGATACAGAGGCATCAGAACTCGGAGCTTTCCAGCTACAAGATGTGGCCCATATTTGGTATGAGACATGGGAACAGTCCCGAGGGGAGTATGCACCTTCTGCTACTTGGGATGAATTTGCAGACGTTTTTATTGAGCATTTCATGCCAATTGAAGTTAGAGAAGCCAAGGCTATAGAGTTTGAGAATCTAAGGAAAAAGACATGACTGTTCAGGACTATTACCTTAAGTTTGTGTCATTGTCCAGATATGCCCCTCACATGGTTCCTGATATGAGAGCCGTGGTTAGAAGATTTGTACTTGGGCTTAAACTCGAGTTGCACAGAGATGCCAACACAGCTGCTCAGAATGAAAAGGTGACTATTTCCAAGATACTGGCATTCGGGAAAGGTAACGAGACAAGAATGAAGGAAGAAGAAGCCCTGCAGAATCAAAAAGATAGAGAGTTCAGCAAGAGGGCTAAGTCTGCTGGTAATTTTAGTCATGGAGGATCTCAGGGTGATCGCAATCGTTAGTTTTTTAAGAATAGGTCCTCAAGACCTGCTCCCTCTACAGCTAGTGCTCCATTCCAGAGGTCTAAGTTTAACCAGAAAGGCCGGAACTTCGGAACGGTAGGCTCACATTCACAGGCCAGCGTGACCGACCGTGGTTTTCAAGACCCTACTTGCAACACTGGTGGTAAGAGACATTCAGGAGTATGCCGTTCGGGCATGGATGGTTGTTTTGGGTGTGTTCAACCGGGTCATTTTCTGCGGGATTGTCCGTCCGCAAGACAGAATATCGGAGGTAACAGTAATGTAGCTCAGTCCACAAATTCAGTAGCTCCCCAAAATTCCCAAGCCCAGCAGGGGCGCGGAGCAGCAAAATTCGGTAATACGTGTGGTGGTCAGAATCATCTGTATGCACTGTCAGGTCTTCAGGATACAGAGGCTCGTGGAGATGTTGTCACAGGTATGCTAACAGTCTTCACCTTCGATGTATTTGCTCTCATGGACCCAAGATCCACTCTATCTTATGTAACCCCGTATATTGCTAAGAAATTTGGGATAGAACCTGTCACGACCCAACCCCTTAGGCCGTGACTAGTGCCCGATCTGGACACCCAACACGTCTATCAAATGCTATCTCAAATTCTATCAAACGCATTCAAGTATATAGCAGAAGCCGACAAGGCTTTATTTCAAATTTAGATAATTTCCAGAAAAATTTCGGCAGAGTTTCCTTTGTTTTACGGACTATCCCATATACCCTGCACGCAGAAAATACCAACAAAGGACCACACAGGGCCAACGAAGCAACATTTAAACATATGCGGACCGGCCGCGGCGGCGAATGGGATCGCCCAAACACAACATATACACGCATCTGTACAGAAAGACCCCAACCCACAAACATGTCCACAGACCTCTAAACAGACCGACAGAATCATATGACGGGACAGGGCCGCGCCATACCCATGAACGAGGATATACATATACAGTAATGACAGACTGTACCAAAAGACGGGCTCTGAATAAAAGAGCGCTCCAAATGGCAGAAAAGATATCCTAGACGGACGGATCAGCAAACCTGTCGTCGGTACCTGCGCGGCATGAAAACGCAGCCCCCGAAGAAAGGGGGTCAGTACGAAATATGTACTGAATATGTAAAGCCTGAATTATAGAAACAAAATCATAACTGGTACAGAACGTACAGAAAGTAAACAGAAAACCCAAAGTATCAGATACATATTATCAAAACATGCAGAGTGTGTACAGAAACATATGTCATATCAATCTGGCCCCTGCCAAGGGACTCAGCAGACAGAATGTAGCCACCCTCCCGACGCTGGTGCCACAACACAGAAGAATCAGAATAGGGGCATAACCCCGTAACATAATATGTCATATCAGATGGCCATAGCAAATCATATCAGAACAAGCGTACATGGCACATCATACTCCACAAGCCCATGTACGCGTATACCTGCCCCCTCACATCGAGGCACGGCGAACAATGCAAAGGATCACGCTTGACAACATATCCTGGCCCGGGCTCAGTGTGGGAAACATTGGGGCATCCACGAATGGAGTAGTGAGAGACTAATGCAGTTAAAATATCATAAATGTTTCCATAGACTCGATGAGGCATATCAAAAACAAACCAATCCAATGAAGTCGAAAGGGATCATAATAAATGAGTTTCGGATATCATAGTGAATTACAGAATATAACCTTTCTGAAGTCGTTCCGAGTGTCAAAATAATTTATCAGACTTAATGGAATATTTAAAACAATGTTTATTAAGTAATTAGAATGGTAGTCAAAATATTTCTTTCAAAAATAGCTCGAAAGTAAGACTAGAGTACAATAAGGGCAAAACCGGGAATAGCGGGCCCACCTCGGGACAAGCAAGGCGGTGGGCTCAAATTATATATTTTAAGCTTATGGGGTCACCTGCAAAGGTTCTAGGGACGTGCTATAGCTTTCCAAGTAGTTTAGGGAAAGTTTGCATGATTATCAAGAATACAAACCAAAAGGGCTCAATCTTACTGAAGGAAAAAGCGAGATTTTCAACTGCGGATTTCGATGGGCAGAAAGTCTTTCGAGGCCCGAACTCGATTCTAATACACTTAGGCATGCCAAAAGAAGGATCAGGGTAGCTTTACATACCTTTCAAGCTCCTTACGCCTTTCCAAACTCACTTCCCGTTTCGTAAAAAATCTGCAAATGGTCAAGTTTACCAATTGTGAGTTATAGATTCTACGAATTCAACTTAACTCATATATGTCTACTGAAATTTCGGCAGCACCTCCCCTATACATATAGCATCCCCGAGAATTTAACTCGGCTCAAAACCATCAACAACAACCCAACAACAAACATCAACAACAACAACAACCACTATAAACGCAATATAACTTATTTAGCCATCTTTTCAATACAATGTCATACCCTTCACTTTAACCTTAATTTCCAAACCAATCTCAAGGGTTTCACATTCATTATCAATCTAGATCACCACAACATAGTTTAAAAGCATTTCATATCGTTTCCTTATATTATACACACGATATACATAATATACAAACTTTCCGCCAAAGTCATAACTTATTCAAAACTTCTAATCGTTGGCATACATATTCATAACATGTTTTCATCTTCCAATTTCATCAATAGACATCATGACTTGCAACCTAACAACTTCATTTTCACAATGTCGTAAAATTGTACTAAAACAACATAAGCTTCCACATTCCATTTCAATACAAACTTATATCATTTTATCTCCATATACATTGCAAGTATCATAATAACACAACTAACACATTAAACAAACTTAATCCATTTCCATTCCACACACTCCCAACCACATGGCCCAACACCACCTTACTAGCTTAAACTAAATTCATTCAACTTTCATTTCCAATATGCATTTTACCACAACCACAACTAGAATATAACATAAATTCAACACATTATAGATATACAATACATATATACACACACGGCCATATACTATATCTTCTACCCACTTTGCAAACTCCCATATTTCCATACTTTCAACTCATTTCTACATACTACAACACAAATAGGACTTCATAACACAATAAAAAGGAATGAATCCTCACCTTTTTCTGTAGTCTTCTTCACTTGGACAATTGATCAAATTGATGAACAAAGGCCTCTTTTTTCCAAACCTACTACACCAAGTTGAGAAGGGACCTTGAATTAGTAGGAATTCAACAAGAGAAAAAATTTTGGAGCAAGATTTTTTATGGTCAATTTTTCTATGCCAAACCCGAAATGGTCTCTTAGTTTTGCTCTTGTTCTTGCTTTCTTTCCTTGTCTTATTTTTTTGTCTTGAACCTTCTTAAGAGATAAAGACTAATATACAATAATTAGCACATGGAAAATATCTTAAAGGCATGGGTTTGGGCCATTGTTGGCCGGCCACCCTTCTCAAGAAAATGGGCCTCATTGTGCTTCTTATTTTGCAAGCCCTATTGGCCACAAATTTTATTTTTGCAATTCCCGAAACTAATTTCCGAAATTCCACGTTTTGCCCTTAGCCTTCCTCGCCACTTCCATATTTTTTGCCCTTAGCCTTCCTCGCCACTTCCATATTAATATTCTTTCACAAACAACTCATGTGCTAAATGTAACCAATTATGACTTTATTTCATACAAGTCAAGATTATTTCTAATTTTCCAAATGCGCGAAAATACGGGATATAACAGAACCCGAAAAGTTGCATGAACCTTTCGACGTATCCACACCGGTTGGGGAATCAATTATAGCTAGGCGTATCTATAGGGGTTGTCCAGTGTTAATCTACCACCGCAACACCATAACAGACTTAATAGAATTGATGATGGTAGATTTTGACGTAATTATGGGTATGGATTGGTTAGAACCAAAATTGTCACATTTGATATTCCCGATGAACTTATTGAATGGAAAGGTAATTCAGTAGCACCTAGGGGTAGATTTATTTCCTACCTTAGAGCCAGAAAGATGATCTCCAAGGGGTATATTTACCACTTAGTTCGAGTCAGGGATGTAGATGCCCAGACTCCAGCTCTTCAGTCAGTACCAGTTGTTAGTGAATTTCCAGAAGTCTTTCCAGATGACCTACCCAGAGTCCCTCCCGATAGGGAAATTGACTTTGGAATTGATTTATTTCCCGGCACTAAGCCGATATCTATTCCGCCGTATAGGATGGCCCCAGCAGAGTTAAAGGAGTTGAAAGTTCAGTTGAAGGATCTTCTTGATAAGGGATTTATAAGGCCAAGTGTCTCACCTTGGGGCGCATGGGTCTTGTTTGTCCGAAAGAAGGATGGACCCTTGCGTATGTGTATAGTCTACCGTCAGTTGAATAAGGTCATCATTAAAAACAAGTATTCTCTTCCCAGAATAGACGACATATTTGATCAACTTCAGGGTGCTCAGTGTTATTCCAAGATTGACCTCAGATCAGACTACCATCAGTTAAAGGTTAAGGAAGTTGACATTCCGAAGACCGCTTTCAGAACCCGTTATGGTCATTTTGAATTTCTTGTCATGTCGTTTGGGTTGACGAATGCACCAGCAGCTTTCATGGATCTTATGAACAGAGTTTTCAAGCCTTATCTCGATTTATTCATCATTGTGTTTATTGATGACATATTGGTGTATTCCCGTAGTGAGACAGATCATGCAGAGCATCTCAGAATAGTGTTGCAGACACTCAAGGATCGTGAGCTTTATGCAAAATTCTCAAAGTGCAAGTTTTGCCTTAAGTCAGTGGCATTCCTAGGCCATGTGATTTCAGGTGAAGGTGTTAAGGTGGACCTTCAGAAAATTGACATTGTTAAGAACTGGCCCAGACCCACCTCAGCATCAGACATTAGAAGTTTCTTGGGTCTGGTAGGTTATTATAGGCGTTTTGTTAAGGGATTTTCCTCTATCTCAGCTCCGTTGACTAAGTTGACTCAGAAGAAAGTCAAATTCCAATGGTAAGATATATGTGAGCAGAGTTTCGAAGAGTTGAAGAAGAGACTGACTTCTTATCCAGTTTTGACACTACCAGAGGGAACCGAGGGATTCGTTGTTTATTGCGATGCTTTGGGAGTTGGTCTCATATGTGTTTTAATGCAGCATGGTATGGTTGTTGCTTATGCGTCTAGACAGCTTAAGACTCATGAGAAGAATTATCCAACCCATGACTTAGAATTAGCAGATGTGGTTTTTGTACTCAAGATATGGCGGCACTACTTGTATGGAGTGCATGTGGATATTTTCACCGATCATAAAAGCCTGCAATATATTTTCAAGCAAAGAGAGTTGAATCTTAGGCAGAGAAGATGGCTCGAATTTCTTAAGGACTATGATGTGGATATTCTCTATCATCCAGGGAAGGCGAATATTGTAGCCGATGCTCTCAGTTGGTGTTCCATGGGAAGTTCAGCTCATGTCGAGGCAGACAAGAGAACTATGACAAAGGAAGTCCACCACTTAGCAAGCCTAGGAGTTTGACTTCAAGACTCTGGAGATGGTGGAGTTGTTGGTCAGAACAGGGCTGAATCCTCCTTAGTAGCAGAAGTGAAAGAAAAATAGTTTAGTGATCCCTGCCTGTTACAGCTGAGGGAGGGAATTCACAAACACAAGACTACGGCCTTTGAACAAGGGGGAGATGATGGTACTTTGAGGTACAGGGGCAGATTATGCGTTCTAGACATAGATGGGCTCAGAGATCGGATTATGTCTGAAGCGCATAATTCCAGGTATTCCATTCACCCAGGTTCCACAAAGATGTATCATGCTCTTAAGGAGATTTATTGGTGGAATGACATGAAGAAGAATGTAGCTGATTTTGTGGCTAAGTGTCTAAATTGCCAGCCAGTGAAAGCCGAACACCAAAGGCCTGGTGGGTTGGCTCAGAACATAGACATTCCCATCTGGAAATGGGAGATGATAAACATGGATTTCATAAGAGGTTTACCTCGCTCTTTTCGAAAGCATGATTCGATTTGGGTAATTGTAGATCGACTTACCAAGTCAGCACACTTCTTGCCAGTGAAGACTACAGATGCGGCAGAAGATTATGCCAAGTTATATATTCAAGAAATCATCCGATTGCATGGGACTCCTTTGTCCATAATTTCAAACCGTGGTGATCAATATACTGCGGACTTTTGGAAATCCTTTCAGAAATGATTGAGCACAAGGGTGAACCTCAGCACAGCTTTTCATCCTCAGACAGATGGCCAGGCAGAGCGTACTATTCAGACTCTTGAGGACATGTTGAGAAAATGTGTCCTAGATTTCAAAGGAAATTGGCATGACCATTTTCCTCTCATTGAGTTTTCTTATAATAACAGTTGCCACTCTAGTATCCATATGGCACCGTTTGAGGCCTTGTATGGGCGGAGATGTAGGTCGCCAATCGGTTGGTTTGAGGTTGGTGAAGCAGAGTTGTTAGGTCCAGACTTGGTCTATCGGGCTATGGAGAAAGTTAAGTTGATTCAAGAGCGTTTGAAGATGGCTCAGAGTCGCCAAAAGTCCTATTCGGACATGCGGCACAGAGACTTGGAGTTCCAAGTTGATGATTGGGCGTTCCTAAAAGTTTCGCCTATGAAAGGCAATATGAGATTTGGGAAGAAGGGGAAGCTTAGCCCTCGCTATATTGGGCCATATAGAATCCTGCAAAGGATCGGGCAAGTGGCTTATGAGTTAGAATTGCCACAACATTTGGCTGCTGTACACCCAGTATTTCATGCATCTATGTTGAAGAAGTTCATGGGAGACCCGTCTTTAGTTGTTCCTACAGAAATCCTAGGGGTTAAAGATAGCATGTCCTATGAAGAGATCCCAGTGGCTATTCTTGATCGTCAAATCTGCAAGTTGAGAACTAAAGAG
This sequence comes from Lycium barbarum, assembly GCF_019175385.1. Lineage (NCBI taxonomy): Eukaryota > Viridiplantae > Streptophyta > Magnoliopsida > Solanales > Solanaceae > Lycium > Lycium barbarum. The sequence goes on along the minus strand of NC_083343.1, from coordinate 54,502,271 downwards.
ATTGCTTCAGTGAAAGTACTATGGAGAAATAAGAAAGTTGAAGAGGCTACGTGGGAGGCCGAAGAGAACATGAAGTCTAGATATCCCCATCTCTTTGAAGAGCAAGCAGAAAATGTTGAAGGTAACTAACCTTTTCAGTTAGATCCTTATAGCATAACCTCCATGTTTTCAGTATTCAGACAGTTTAGTAGACATTCAGTTCAGTAATCATGTATTCATTCAGTTAGTTTAGTGATCATGTGGCTCAGTCAGTTAGTTTTAGGTATCTTAGTTACAGAATAAACGCTGCCAAACTTCTATAGAGTCTCAGATTTAACCGCGACTATAACCAAGACCATCATTCGAGGACGAATGATCCCAAGGGGGAGATAATGTTACACCCCGTATCTTAGAACTAAGGTTAGACTCATGTCAATAGATCTTTAGTGGAAAAACTGAAGGTTTGAACGTTTTGCGAAAATGGTTGATAGGCCTACTTCGGGCAGCCATAAATCCTTGATTAGTTGGGAATTTGGGAAGGTACCCTTACTGAAAGTTGTAGTATGTAGAAATACCTTTCTAACGATATATGGACCAGGCCAATGAGAGATCGGAGCAAGGAGATATGATCGTCTCAATATGGCTAATAATAAGGCACTTAAAATTCTATAGAATCGGCTAAGTTTCGATACGTTTGCCTTACGGTCAAATTTCGTGAAAATACATTGGTAATTTGAGAACCTTAAAACATTAAAGTGTAGCTCTTTGAAATAGCTTTCCAACGGTATATTGTGGAGCCCAAACAGAGCTCTGTAGAGGAAGTTATTACCATTTGACCGAACACTGCATAGAACAGACACACGTCGCTTTTCAGGGCGTGTGCGATGGCCCCGCGTCGCGGGCTGATTTTACAACTCTGAGTATCGACCTGCAGAATGTCGCACGATGCATGTGCATCGCGGACCCATAGCATAACAGGTCGGGTTTCGGGTTAAAAGTCGGGATTTCGCGTTTTAAGTTATATTTAACCTTGGGGTTTATTTTCGTAACACCCCTAATCACGGAAAATTACCCTAAAGTCAGGAAGAACAAGTCCTAACCCTCAAGAACCCTACAAGGTAAGTTTTATCATGATTCTAGGTTGAATTCAAGTCCCTAATCTCTTTCTAACTTGAGTAAACCCTTCTAATCAATAGAGTTGTGAGGGGAACATTATTGTTGGGCGTGGAAACCCTAGAATCAAGTGGATTGAACGTCAAAAAGGTAATGTTTCTATACTCTAATCATTCATAATAGTGAATTGATGAGTTCTTGGGAGAATAGTAAATGGGTTTAGTAATGAGAATTACACGAACTATAGTAGGGTTTTGAATTGTTGACTTGAGATTGTTATAATGATATGGGTGATGGAGAATGATGTTAATTACATCTAATTGAGATTATAGAATCACCTAGAAGTAATAGAATGGGAATTGGGTGAAGAAACACCATTAATGGAGATTTTGGAGCTTTGTGCCCACTAAGTGTTAGATAAAATGCTTAGATAACCAAAGCATGAATATTATTTCTAATATAAAATCCCTTTGACTTGTATTGATATAGATCAAAGTTGAAAGGGTTGACGAATATTGTATTACACTCCAAGGTTGGAATTAAGGTATGTGAGGCTAACTATCTACGTTAGGGAATATTCATGATTCTCCCTACGCCTCATTCTTCATACTTGTCAGCAATTTGACTCAGAATATAGTTTAGCCCTAGTTTCATGAAATGATATAGAACGGTTATCTTCTAGGGTTGCAGTTACAGAATTCGTTCATGGTTGTCACTTTGAGCATTATGAACTCAGCATGTAATCTTTATAGACTTATGAATTGTTATCACATGAGTCTCAGTCAGTGTATAACCTGTTATTTGCATGAGTCCCATAATCAGAAACAGTTATCATGCTATCAGCTATAGCCAGTCTCAGTCTAGAAAATTGTTAATGTTGAACGCCTGTATCTGTATTTTTGGGCCCTAGGCCACAGTTTATGCATACGTATTGCTTGGGCCTGAGGCCACAGTTTTTTCTACACATTATTTGGGCCCTAGGCCACAGTTATATTTACAGTTCAGCATCTTGCTTTCCTGTTTAGTTCAGCTTCAGTTTCAGTTCCAGTGTTTTATTGTTTCAGTTACTTTACATACCAGTACAATTCAAATGTACTGATGTCCCTTTTTATTGCTTGGGGGCCTGCATCTCGCGGTGCAGGTAATGACATACAGGTTGACGATCCAGCTACTTAGGAGTGTTCGTATCAGCTACTGTGGTAAGCCCCAGTTTCCTTCAGGGCGATATCAGTCATGCAGTTCTCACAGCTTTCTAGACAATTACCTTTTTGTATTCATTAGAGGCTGCATAGACATAGTTCGGATAGTCGGATATTTGTTATGTTAGCCTTGTAGACAGGTATACTCAGTCGTTCAGTTGTTTTGGTTTAGCCATGTTGGCTACTGTCAGATATGTTCAGATTGTCTAAGTATTTCCGCATTATGATATTTCAGTCAGACGTTTAGTTAATCAGCATGTGTTAGTTTTATTTTATAAATTAGTTATGTTTTGGTATCACATGTTGATTCAGCCAGCCAGTTGGTTCGCTCGGTCACATGCTGTCAGGCACCGGATGCCGTGTTACGTCCAGGCCCAGGTTCGGGGCGTGACAGTTCTTGCGTGATTCGTGTACATAAACATCTATACATATATATGTATCCATATCCATATACATGTTCGTTTCCGTATTCATATCCATAGCTTACTCGACCTTAAAGGTTCGGTGGTTTTTGCACACCCGGCCACGACAAGCCTCGGTGTCATACATACCAAAACTCTTTTGTCTATCTGTAGTAACTTATCTCGTCATGCTCTCTTCCTTCCTTTATTTTTCCCTTGATTATCATATCTTATGTTCTACTATAGAAAACCTTAGGTGCCTTTCTTAATTATCGCTTATAAATCGCAATATCATTAACAACGACTCTACCGTTAGTGCCTTTGCCTCTATTCTAATATAGCATCGCTATCTTTTACAATATCCCCTGAGTTATTTGCTCTCAATGTCACATGGTTCAAGGTCTTCGCGAATGATTTCCAGTACAGTCTTCGATGCCTGCTCAATTCGTGTTCGTTTATTTACTAGTTATTAGACTCATTTCTGCGTAACTCTCACTCTTTGTTTTAGAGTCTATATCTGTCACATCTTAGGGTCCATCGTTTCAATATTTACATTGTATTCTCTTTACTCGCTTCCCCCCTTTAAGGGTTTTACTTGTACCATTCTCAAATCCGTTGCCTCACCTTCAAATCTTGAATTCATATATCCCTTACTATACTACATCTTATTCATGCCATTTCCCATAATTTATAGCTACGATAATTCATGTGTGAAGTCTTAACATACTCATCTTGCAGTTTTGTAATCAAGTAATACAACCGACATAGCAATCCGAACAAGGATGTATTTTACTTATCTCATCTGGTAGTTATGAGTCAATGTCTAAATCCGCTCCAATTAACAACTTTTGTCCCATAGGGATGCTCACAATAATAGTATGTCTAGTTATCCATACGATCCATGCAATGTCACTTTCCATCTTCTTCGGTGCTCAAAGTTCACTTGTAACGTCATCTTTGTTTTCCAGGGCCTAAGTCTCAGGCGCAACTAATACCCATTATGCCTCATACTCTTTTACTCTTGTGTTGCACTCAACATTGATTTCAAAACCAATCATAATCATATTGTATTTGTCGTTGATGATAGCTTTGCCTTATAGCTTTATCGTCGTACGGTAAACTCATAACTTATGGCCACCTTTTTCTTTTCAACTCATTACTTCATATACTTTACTCGTTCTAACTTGGTATAGGATATTCGTAGGAGATGCATCTTCCTTTAATCATAACACGACAACTTCTTAACCGCGTGTACTTTGCAGCGCATTTCCTTCTCTTTCTATTCCCATTCTTATTTGTTTACATTCTTTCCTCCTTAATTTATCTTATTTCCTCCCGTTTTATAATCAATCCTTTATTCTTCACAGGAGGAACCCTATTCTTAACTTAGTACCGCTTTGTCCTTTAGAATATACTACCCTTGTACATCCATTCTTCGCTTCCAAAACTTATTCTGTTCATTCTGATCATCCCCTCTCATCCTTATTGTGTTGATCCTTTTTTCCTAACAATCGTCCAATTTCGTTATTCATCTTTCTGTAGTCTTGGTCTTTTACATCCAACTAAAAATATCACTCATTCTCTCGATTAGACAAATCACAAACTACTACTACTTTGCCATATCACATTTCTCTGATTCCTTTTTCGATTTTGCTTGCTATCTTTTCTGTCATTGCGAAACCTCTATGCTATTATTTTCTAACAAGGTCTTATAAGCATTCTTATCTACTGCCCCATGGCTCGCTTGCTGGTTTCACACTTGCATTCATTCTTTATTCATATAGAACATGTCACATCTTTAGTCGTTACCTCACTATACTTTACTTACATTGTATTACAGTTCTTGCCATGCTCTCATTATATCTTGATCATAATCAACGCTATATAGTGACACTTCTTTACCTCGTTCGCAAGCCTGCTCGTAAAATAGAATAAACCTTGCGAAGTAAGCATACTCAACCTGTTACTCTTTCTAATCAGCCCCATTACACTTACCATATAAGTTGTTTTACCAATGGATTCACATTCATTATACCCCTTCGTATTTCATACCCCTGCCTCAGTCATGCTATTACTTTATTTTGCTAATAGACTTATCTTATCTTACTCGTGCTTATCCATCCAATCAATACTCCAGTATCACACTCTATTAGAGCTACCATTCCTCTCCTCTGTCGTGTTTTAGCACTACCAGTCTCCCTAATTTACACTAGCATTTCTCTTTACCGTATCAATGTCGATCTTATAATTACCATTACTATCAATTCAATAGTATTTAACTCATCTCTTGTAGTTGTTAACGATACTCCTAACTTAATCTCGTCCTGCCATTAATTTTTGCACGACATCTTTTCCCGTTAGGACATATTACAAGCTTACATCTTATCTCCTTTAGATTCGAGGAAAATTTCAGCGGAGTTTCCTCTATATTTCTTACTATCCCAAAACCTGCACGCAGCAAATACCAACAATGCCTCATAGGGCCAATATATATGTATGACATATCTCAGCCACACAGGGCTCCCATTTTAAAGTAAAAGCACAAAGATAGCTAAACTTACCTCATATATCACACTTCGAGATGTACCTGATCCTTTAGCGATATGCCCTATTATCCCTTCCTATTTAATTTCCCGTTCATCCTTCAGCTTTACATTTCAATCATACCTCAATATTCTTACCTTACTCGACACACATCTTTCGTACCGTCGCTTACCTTTGTTCTGATTCATTCAATTTGTTTAGTTCACAAACTTATAAATGAACTTATCATCAAGAGATACCTTTTGTCAATTCCTCTGTTATACATACACTAACTTACCTCTAAGACAATCAATCCATTATCATATAAATACATATTCCGATAACATAGCCTCAACGAAGGGGCTTACTTCCGTAACTTTCAATGTCATCAATCACTTTTTTCTGCCAATACCGTTTTTCTGCTGCAATCAGGGCTTAGTCTATGGAATCTCATTTCCTATGGCTTAGCTGTATCGCACAATCTTAGAGATGAAAGAAGAGTAACCTTCCTAAATGCCCTGTAGCCTCCTGTTTATAGGTGTGGCGTGCAACACACCATAAACAAGACTCTACTAGACACTGCTCGTAGACACTTCCTAGGATTGAACTGCTCTGATACCACTTTTGTCACAAACTGACTAGGGACCATGACGGGTACTCGGGGCTAACCATCGAGCACCGCTCGTACCATTACCCTTCGTACACATCAAGCGTTCATTCATTAATCTTATACTCAAATCATAGGAAAACCATTTTTAACTTTGAACATAATTACCTTTATATACATAAGCCCTTCGGCTATCAAAATAATATACATACAATAAGGACATTGTGAGACCATGCTACCCACACATGTGGATCTACGAGCCTCTACTAGAGTACTAGACATATGGATGGGACAGGACCCCGTCATGCCCAAAACATATATATACACAAAAGAATAAATCAATGGCACCTCTGGAACAATGGAGTGCTATCAAGTCAGCTAATAGCTCCTACGAGTCTGGATCACCTCCCGGTGTACCTGTGGGCATGAACACAGTGTCCAAAGAAAAGTACGTTAGTACGAACATTGTACTGAGTATGTAAGGCATCAACAATAACAATACATCAATGAAATAAGGAAGCATCAAATGAGGAGCAACCTGTAACTGACTATCAACTATAAAAAAAATAATGCATACTGGCTTACTCCATAATCATCATCATATCATGTATACATATATGTATAAGCTGCCCGACCATATAGGTACGGTGTGATAATCATTAGCCCGCATCCAGGCCTCCCGTGTTCGGGGTACCATCTCATGCCGCCCACTAGTAGTGTCTGCCCATGCCATCTAGACATGCTGTATACGCTGCCCGCCTTAGCGGTGTCTGCCCGGCCATATAGGCGCGGCGTAATATCATCATCATGTACTCGTCATAATGTATGGATATAACTCAAAGACAGCTATACTTTATCGGGGTGACATAAGCTCTTGAAACCCCAATTCCATTATGGAGCATTCATAAGCATTCTACCTCATCTTGAAGGAATTAGCATATAAGGTGAGTGTATACAATAAACATCATCAATGGATCGTAGTTAACATCATATCGTGAAATCTAGAATCTTTGGACTTAAGCTCATCATCATCATGCTCATAATATCTCATTTTTTTTAACTCATATGGCTATTCATGAACATAGATTCTTAGTTTTCCGGAATGTAGGAAATTCATGGAGAAGGAGGGAAGATCATGTCATAAGATTCATGCCTTAGAAAGAAAGGACTAGCCTTACATTCCTTTTCCTTTAGCTATTCTACTGCTTGATCGTTCCCCTTCAATGCTCACGTCGTTGCCTTCAAGGGAGTTCGTATTAACATTAGCTAAACGATTATAAGAATGTGCTTACTAAAGCTAGAGAAAATTGGGCAGCATTTCCTTTGTTTATACGACTTTCCCCATATTCCATATCAAGTCCCAAACATCCATAACAACATTCACAATATTATAAGCAACAATCATCATTGATATACATTATCCACATTTCACAATTTCACTTCAATTCCTCCATAATCATGGTCATAGTTCACTATTGCATTTTCTCACATATAATGCTTACCCATATTCTAAATGTCACTTATAGCATACTTACAATCACAACATATCAATATTCACGATTCACTCCAAACTACTACTCAAAATCTCATTATTTCTATCTTTGTGACCCATTTTCTATCTCCTTCCATAATCTAAGTCATTCAACCTCTCATTACCTTAAACAACATGAAAATATCATAAAACGTACCTTAGATAGTATAGGAATAATCCTTGAGTCGAAATACTTCTCTTGCACCAAAACCCTAGTTCACTTCCATTGGAATTCCTTGGCTTGGATGAACTTTAATGTGTCTCATACACTTGATTTTGTTGGTTTGATGAAGTTGATCATCAATTTCTCTTGGATTCTTGTGGAAGAAGTATGGAACCCTCTAGAAGCCTTGAGAGAGATGAAGAAATGTGGGAAATGAAATTAGTGAAGTGGGATCACATTTATATAATTGAACTTAACTCAGCCCGTCGGGACTTCCACGGACACTTATACGGTCCGTATAACATTGTACAGCCCGTATAAGTGGTCTTGGTTCACCACCAGGCAAACATCATCTCTGTTGGGTGTTATACGGACCGTATAAGTCGTTCGTATAACCCCATCTCCCTGAAATGATCTCCGTCGTTCGTTTGATCTCCAATCCTTATGGAACCTTCTTAACACTTGTTTAACACCTCATTAACAATCTAAGGGACATTATAGATCTTCTCCAAAACATCATTAATTAGTTACTCACATATTCTTTCTTACATAACGTATGCCTTGCCTTTGTAGGCAAACTTTCTTTTATTACCTCGAATGCCTTTGAAATCTCAATTAGGATCATCTAATGCTATTTCTTACTTATTGAAACATCGTATACTTCGTGCCCCTCGTTAGTCTATCCACTGTGCATCAACAAAAAAAATTTGAGGTGTAACACGGGTGGAGGTGCATTAACCCACTTGGACGACACCCAAGTCTCATACCAATGAATGGCAACATCCCCTAATCTATAGGTTGACAACTCCACTGACTCAGTGTTTGAAGTATGCATTACCCGCAATGTTCTCAACATTCCATCTATAATGTTCTACAAGTCCTCATCTGGTTTCACCCCAAAGAATTTTGGAAGGTTTAAATTAATAAAATCTTGAACTTTGGCACTAACAGTCCTATAACCATGACTCGTATCTTGTCGCTGGGCCTGAGCGGCTACTAACCGGGTCAACAACTGAATAACCTCTCATATATCTTGGCCTGAGGCATCTGGTGGAGGAACTAGAGGTGCAGGAGCTGGAGCTGGGGCTCCTCTATGCTCCTCTGGAGCGGTCGGAGTATAACAGGTCTAAGATGGAACCTCATTCTGGGACTCTCTCTCCTCAATCTCTACTGGTGGTCCTAGTCCAGTTCTCCTACCGACTACTGACTTTCTCTTCTGGGCCACTGAAGCTTTCCTCTTCACAAGCATTATTGAAATCATAATGCTTGGTTAGGAAAAAGGGAATCTTTATAACATAGCTTTATCACACAATCTAAGATGGGAAAGAAAGGTCAATCTTCCTAAATGACCTGTAGCCTCTTGTTTATAAGTGTGGTGCACCGCAAACCTATAAACAAGACTCTACTAGACACGGCTCACAGATAGCCCTAAGAGGAACTGCTCTCTTATGACTTTTGTCACAACCCAATCGGAGGGCCATGACGGGCACCCGAAGCTAACCTACCGAGCACCTCAAGACATACATGCATCACATAATCAAACCTGAGTGGGCCACACTGCTGTCTAATAAATGTCATAAACTATGAGTGACACAAGCCCAAAAAGAGACATATACATATCTACATCATCATACTGATCTCAAGTACACAAGCCGACTAGATTGTCAAAATGATATAACAAAATATGGACCGAAAAGTTCATAGGACATCTAGCTGTAAATATCTGTTTACGAGCCTCTATATGGAGTGCATAACATCATAAGGACAGGACAGGACCCCGCCATGCCCATATAAACTCAAAAGAATCATACCAACTGGACTGCTGCTTCAGGACAAGTGGAGTGCTGCTGTACAAATGCTGAGGAAGCAACCTAAGGGTCTGATCTATCTCACTGTCTACCTACGGGCATGAACGCATCATCCACAAACAAAAAGAACGTCAGTACTGAGTATGTAAGGCATGAATAACAAGATAATAAAGCTATGAAAATAACATGAGATAAGATAGAATAACCTGTACATCTGGATGCCTCTCAAGGCGGATATCATGCATGCTTTCCTTTAAAAAACATCATACATATATATAATCCCGTACCCGGCCATGATAGGCTTGGTGTCATCCATACCCAACTGCAACGGTGCACACAATAGGTGTCGTAGCCGGTCGACTATGGCATTGCTTGGTGTGAGAAAATAGTTATATATATATATATATAAGCATGCATGAGAGCTCAAAGAAACGTTATGACTCTATCGGAGAGATGTAAGGTCGGTAAACCTCGGATTACCGTTATGGAGTTATCATCATGGACATATCTCTCCTTAAAGGAACAATAAGCATAAGATGAGATCAATATCAATAAACAGGATCAATAACCATAAGACAAGATCAATAATCATGAGACAAAGATCAATAATCATGAGACAAAGATCAATAATATAATAAGAACATTAAGAACCATAAGCTTCTAGTATTTCTAGGAATGGGGTCATTATGAATATCGTTCGTATAGGTTGTTTTCAATAAGATCATGCCATAAGAAAGAAAAGGGACAACCCTAACATACATTGTCGTCTCCTTAAGTACCCAACACCTATCCTCTCAAGCTTGTAAATCTACATTCAAAGTGATTCATACTAAAGTTAACTCTTTAAAACTCTCATAAGGTCAAACTAAAGTAATTGGTAAGCTAATGAAAATTGCATAGCATTTCTCTTATATCATCTACTTCCACTAACTCCAAAACAACTCTCAAAACCGCAATGAAATATATTCAAATTATACTCAATTCAGTCCCAAAACTTCTTTTCATAATCAACTCATAATAACAACTTCAACACAACAGCTTATGACCTTTTCTCCAATTTCTTCTCCTCAAATCTTGGTATAATTATCAAATAAACTCATAAGCATGAAACTAAGATGAAATCTTATCTCAAATTCAAGATGAAATCTTATCTCAAAATTCAAGAACACTTCAATTCCAAGGTTACTCCACCTAAAAAAAATACTCACCCAAGCTTCTTCAAGAAGAAGAGACAACTTTAAACCTCACTTTGAAACCCTAAATACTTTGATCTTTGATTTAAGCTTGGAAATGTGTTTGAAGATGTTTGGAGATGTCTCTAGAGCTTTCTTGAATTTGGGGTTATGTGTAAATAATTAAAAATGAAGAGGGTCGTCATAATTAAAATCAGCAATATTCCACCGACTTACAAAATACTGGCTGTATTTCTTGGTCGTATAACATTATACGGCTAACCCCTTGGCCGTAATATTATTCGGTCCGTACAAAGGGACCATATTTTTCCACCTCAAAATTTTTCTGCTCTGAAATATTTAGAATCCTTAAATACGGTCCATATCTTAAAATGACCATATCTCAATTATAAGGTCCATATTCTATATTTTCCGAAAACAACTTTTGACGAACCTTTCCGCTTCTATTCACTTATCCTCTAATCTTTCTGTAACTTGCCAAACATGAACTTAAACACTTTTAAGCATAAGTTAAGCATGTCCAACCTCATATAACCTCGAAGGCAATTCCCAATGTCCAAAACAAAGATAACTTACATACGACGATTCTAAATGTATAGAACTACAAGGTATAACACATTTGACACATCGTCTCTCAGTTTTTTGTAAGCTGCAACTATAAGAAATTTACCTTTATGCATTAGTATGGTTTGATCTCCCAAAACTTCCTAATTGAATAATTTTCCAAACCATCCATGATGCTTGAGTAGGAATCTTCATGTCAGATAAATTCTGTTGCTTTATGTAGTAGGTATGGACCCATGTTATCCACAATTTGTCCTCCTTCAAACTAAGAGTCCATAAAAGCTTACACAGTGCAGCTTGATTCCACACTTTCAGGTTCAAAATATTTAACCCTCAAGCTTCTCCAGGAAGACAAATAAGATCCCAATAGGTAGGATTTCAAATTCTAAGTTGTGATTTCAATGTTTTAATATTTTAAACTTCTCATAAGTATATATTTTGCAAAAAAAGAACCGTCATCTTAAATTTTGCAAAAAAAGACCCATGCTCGATGTGAAGAAACAGTCTGTACTTGTGGTAATATTATATTAAAGAATAGCTTGTTACTACAATTGTTGATTTACAGTGTGTGGATGACTAAATTTTGTTAAATTTACAAAAAATTTGGATTATATTAAATTCAAGATATATTAGTCCTAAATAAATAAATGGGTGAAAATAATTGAATTGGTTATTTAAGTCCAAAATTCAATTTCATTGGGGTAGTCCAATGAATTGGGCTACAAAAGATGAGCCCGCTTTGCTAAGCCCAAGATGTCATCTTATCCTAGAGGACCAAACCGATACCACGTGTCAAAGGAAATGGCACGCCAAGTCAAACAAAGGGGCATATAGGATCATGCCACATGTCAAAAATGATACAACAAGCCTATTAAATCAAATGCCAATGAATGTATGCCACAGGTACAAGTGGCATGTTCCGACCAATCAAATATCGCCATGTCAACTGAAATGTGATTGGCCAAAAATATTTCATCCTTATCACAATTCCTCCATCCTACAACTATAAATAGGGGCATCATAATTCAGAAAAGATGACCAGAATTCAAACGAGAAACCACAAGGAGCTCGTGGATCAAACGCTAAAATTTTTTACAAGCTGCAATCATTCAAGCACTCCTCTACAAGTTTCAAATATCTGAAGATAAAGAACAAAGGAGAATTAAATACCAAGGCATTCAAGATCAAATTCACTTGTTCGTTTGAGAGTTATTGTTTGTGGCGGCCATCAAAGTGTTCGTGACAAATAATTTCAAGTCAAAATCAAATCCATATTCAAGGCCAGCCTTCAGGCCCTTGAATTCAAATAAAAATCCCTTGAATTTATATTTGTAAAGAAGAATACGAGGAATCATAGAGATTGTAATACTCATAATTTGAAATCAAATACTATAATTGTTGCGATATTTTCTCGTTTTGATTATTATTTTCTCGATGTGAATTTTATTGTCTACGCAGTGTATCTTTATAAAATTATGTGTTTTAAAAATTTTTTGTGATAACATGTAATCGCAAGCATTTATTTTGTGAAAAGAACATCAAGATGAACTACAATATTTCAAAGTTCAAAAGAGCGAAATATACTGAATTGAAGGAGTCAAATTTCGAGATGAACCGATATGTCAAGAATGCGCTAAAGAAAAGTGAGAATGGACTAAATGCAAGTATATTATTAGACAAATGTGAAAAAGGAGGCATGACAAGATGATGAAGGTTTAGCGAATCAAAGATAATAAGTTTCATCAACGTGATACATTGTATGCCGGACTATGACTCGAATCATTCGCGCCGAAGAAATTTTAGGTACTTTTAGATATGCAGTAAAGTACTCCAAGGGGGTAACAGAAGGAGTAAGAAAGGCCGCATGTGACCAGTGATAAGTATAACGGACAATCGGGATTACTAAAAAGAACTTGTAGCACTAGAAGAGATGAAAGCTTTAAAAGAGGAATATTTATAGGAAGCTTAATAATCTTCAAAGGAGAGGTGCTATATCTGAACAAGAGAGTTTGTCTATTAGTAGAGAAATGAGGAGCAAGGAAAACGAGTACAACAATCAAGAGTGCTCACAGATCAGCAGAGAGCCGTAGCAATCATAAGTTAAGACTGTTTTAATGGCAACAGGTCCCAAGACGGTAGCTAGATACCAGTTGACCACTGGGTGCATACATAAGAACATGAGAATGTGGAACTAATAAATTATTTCAACAAAGAATTGGGAGAATATGAAAGAATACTAATGAGCTCATAGTATAAGAACATGGAGATCAAGAACTAAAGGAGGACAATCATTTCAAGATATTAATGATAGCATCGTAAGCTCGCAAGCTACAACATTCGAGGACGAAGGTTTCTTAGAGGGAAGAACGTTACACCCCACACTTTTAGAGCATGATAAGCCATGTATTTTACCGTATTAATGGGGTATCAGAGACATCCCATGAAGGTTTGCAAGGTACAAGCCATGGGAAATACGTAACAACGAAGTGAAGGATGAATTACGATCTCGTAAGGCGTAACCAAGAAGGACAACCTTGGAACCAAAGGACATGACCATTATCAAGCATGATTAATGATAAATATCATGTATGGAGAGTTTCAGAAGATTCAGGGACCAAGCAAATCGAAGAAAATAAGTTTGTCAAAATTTTGAAAAATGTTGGCAATATTTTTGACAGAAATTTTGGTCCAACTTGTAGGAAGAATATCTTTTAGTATAGGAGGAGTTTTAGAGAAAATAAAAATCCTAAATTGAAGTTCATGAAGTCTATCTTCCAACACAACAAACCGCTCGTTGATAGGACATTGGAGTAGAGAGTTATGGACGTTATAAGTTAGGCCGCCAGAGCAGAAATTAACTCTTCGCGAACGCGACCAAAGGGCCGCGAACACGAAGAGGAGGGTTGAATAACCCTTCGCAAAAGCGACCCAAGGCCTCGAACCCAAAGGGCCGAGAACATGAAGAGGAGGGCTGAATAACCCTTCGCAAACGCGACCCAAGGCCTCGAACCCAAAGGGCAAATTCTGAGTCAGTGGAAACCGACTTTAGAACCTTATATAAGGGGGTTTCCCCCCTCATTTTCATCCAAACACCCCTCTAAACTTCCCCAAAACATTTTGGAATATTCCCCCAACTTCCGTCCATCAAATTTTAGTGCAAATTAAGTGGAAATCTCCGGATTTAGGTTTGGACAGCGTATAGTTGCGATTGTAATATCGTCTTGCAAGGGATCTTGGCTTGGATTCAAGGTGGATATGGAAGATATTGCGGTTCTAGGTTTGGATTCAAGGCTTGAATCCTCCCTTATTAATATTGATTTAGGTTTATTTACGGAGATAAAGTTATTAAATAGCCGTATTACAAGTTGGTTAGTTGAGAAATTTGGAAAACATCGTGTGGGATGTTTAATGGAATATATTAGTATGGATAATGGTGTTGATGATGTTGGTATTGTTGTTTTTGAGTGGTTGTTGATATTATGATTTCGGGTAAGGCATATAAATAGGAGAGATGCTGCCCGAAGTTCGGCAGATTCTAAATGAATTTAAATTGAAGGCTTAAGACGAGCATATGAGGATGAGCCTAACAATAGTGTGAGTGATCTTAAGTAAATTTCAAGACAGGAAGTAAGTTATAAAGTTGACAAATAAGCGTCCAGGTATGTTAGGGTTGTTCCTTCTTTTCTTGGCATGATTCCATAAATGGTAGGAGTGTAAAGAACCTTATGAATAGAGATTTGTCAAAGTAGAGCTTGTCATATTGTGGGATAGTTTCCGAGTGTTATGTTGTTCTTTCTGAGGGGCCATATGTCACAACCCAGCTAGGGGCCACGACGGGTACCCAGGGCTAACCCCCGAGCACCGCTCATTCTACTACCCATCATGCTCATTAGCTACTCTTTTATCAATTTTATACTCAAATCATAAGGAAGTCATGTTTCACTTGTAAACATAAATAGTTTCATAGACATAAGCCCCTTTAGGCTATCAAAAATAATATATTATCATTCCATAGTGACTTTATCAGACCACATAACCCACACTGTGTATCTACGAGCCTCTACTAAAGTACAAAATGCATAGATGGGACAGGACCCCGTCGAGCCCAACATGTACAATATACACAAAAGAAAAATCGAGCACCTCCGGAACAAATGAGTGCTTTCAATCGGCCGACAGCTACTACGAATCTGGCTCAAGCTCTCCTCCCTGTCTACCTGTGGGCATGAACACAGCGTCCAAAGAAAACGGACGTCAGTACGAACATTGAACTGAGTATGTAAGGCATGAATGAAATAAATATAATAGGAGGATCATGAGCCATAAGAGAAAGATATAACCTGTGAGAGTGTTATAGGCAAATACATCTCGTACATATATCATATTTTACACAATCATGGTACATATGTCATCACATCACATGTCTCGTCACATTACACATCTCATCACATCACATATCTTGTCACATCACGTATCTCGTTACATCACATATCACATCGTTATCCCGCGTCCGGGTAACCATCATATGCCGCCCACTAGTGGTGATCATGCCCGGCCCTCTAGGCTCGGTGTAAACATCGTAGCCCGCCTTAGCGGTGACATGCCAAGCCATCTAGGCACGGTGGAATCATATGCAGCCCGCCTTAGCGGTGACATGCCCGGCCATTCTGGCGCGGTGGAATCTTTTCATTACAAAATCAATCATAACCCATCACTATTGCACATTTCATGAATGTATCACAATCTTATCATAGCTTGGCATTTTCATACATAACATAGGCATGTTATAAGCTAGCTTCATTAATCATCTTATAGACATATCATGACTTAGCATTATTTCACATTTAGCATTAGGAGCATACATTAGACATTGAAGACAACCATGGCTATGTCGGGGTGACGTAAGGTCGTAAACCCCCGATTATATTATGAACATTTATGAGTACTTTGCCTCACCTTGAAGGAAATAGTGCATAAGGTGAGTGTTAACAATAATGACATCATCAGCGTTATGGGATCATCATATCATGAACTATCGAACCTCTATACTTTAACTTATTATCATCATTATCTTGCTCGTAGGTAATTTAGTATATTTAAGGACTCATAAGTTCCATCATATAAAAGGATCATGGAAAGCTTGAAAGATTCATGCCTTTGAAGGAAGGGATAAGCCTTACATACCTTTGACGTTTAACTAAGCTATCGCTTGCTTGTTCTCCTTCGATATCACGTCTCTACCTTCAAGAGAGAATTCGCACTAACGTTAGTTAATTCGACTATAAGAACGCGCTACTATTTCTAGAGAAAATTTGACAGCACTTCCTTTGTTTGTACTACTTTTACCATATTCAATATCAACTCCCAAACGCTCACAACAACATTCATAATATTGCAATCAACAATCATCATTCATATACATTGACCACAATCCACTATTTCTCTTCAATTTCTCCACATTTATGGTTGTAGCTTACTATCGCGTTTCCTCGTATATAATACTTATTTCATGGCCTAAACATCATTTATAACGTATTCATAATCACAACACACCAACATTCACGATTCAATCCAACTACCATCCAATCATGACACTATTCACTCGTTAATGACCCATTTCCTATGTCCATCTACAATTCAAGTATCTTAACCTTCCAATACCTTAAACAACATGGTTTAGTCATGAATCTTACCTTAGATGATGGTTGAACGAGTCTTGAGTGGAGTTTCTCCTCTAGCACCAAAACCCTATCTCACCTTGTTTGGTTTTCTTTGAGGAAGATGAACTTTACTTGGGTTTCATATACTTTGATTCATGGATTTGGTGTTGTTGATCATTGATTTCCTTTGATTTTCTTGTGGATGGATGTTGGAGAATATTCTAGAGTGTTCTTGTCTTGTGGAATGGAGGATGGAATGAAAATGAAATGAAAAGGGTCTCTTATATTGAAATACAAGAGCTGGCCGAACCACTTTATACGGACCAACATACGGTCCGTATAATTTTTACTGACCGTATGTTGGGACCGTATATTTGGTCCAGTGAGCCATGTTGTTCTGGACTGGATCTACGGACTGGACATACGGTCCGTGAATATTATACGACCAGTATGTCTGGCCATATGTTGTCCAGTTCTCCGGAACTTGTTTTCGTCGACTCGTTTGGTCTCCAATCCTTATGGAACCTTCTTGGCACTTGTTTAAAATCTCAATATCACTCTTAGGGGTGTTATTACTCTTCACTAAGACATCATTATGCCATCATAGACTTGTTGCTCGAAATTCTTATCCGATACACAACATATGATTCGCTTTCCTTGGCAACTTTCTTTCCTTGCATTATATGCCTTTGAAATCTCGTTGAGGGTTATCAAATACTATTTCTTACTCATCAAAACATCTCATACACTATGTCCTTTGTTAGCCTATTCACTGTACATATACAGGGGGATTTTCCAAGGTGTAACATTCTTCCCCTCTGGGGGTTGGAATAAATGCGGGTATTTGGACTTCATCTTCTCTTCTGCCTCCCAAGTCATTTCTTCCTGATTGTTGTTTCGCCATAAGACTTTGACTGATGCTACCTCTTTATTTCGAAGTCTTCGCACTTGCCTGTCTAAAATAGCAATAGGTACCTCTTCATAGGTTAGCTTTCCTGTTACTTGCACTTCATCTATCGGGACAATATTTGTGGGATCTCCAACACACTTGCGGAGCATCGAAATGTGAAAGACTGGATAAACTGATTCAAGCTCCGAAGGCAAGTCCAATTCATAGGCTACATGACCCACCTTGCGGATAATTCTATAGGGTCCAATGTATCTAGGTCTTAGCTTCCCTCTCTTACCAAATCTCATCAGTCCTTTCATTGGCGACACTTTAAAAAATACACAATCATCAACCTGGAATTTCAAGTCTCGTCGGCGATTGTCTGCATAAGACTTTTGGTGACTTTGGGCCGTTAGCAATCGATCTCGGATCGCCTTAACTTTTTACACTGCTTGTTGGATCAATTCGGGGCCTATTAATTGTTCTTCTCCTGTTTCAAACCATCCGATTAGGGATCTACACTTCCTTCCATATAAAGCTTCATATGGGGCCATTTGAATGCTGGAATGGTAACTATTATTGTATGCAAATTCGATTAGCGGCAAATGGTCATCCCAACTTCCACCGAAATCCAGCACACATGCTCGTAGCATATCTTCCGGGGTCTGAATAGTACGCTCGGCTTGTCCGTCAGTCTGCGGATGAAATGCCGTGCTAAGCTTTACTTGAGTGCCTAGACTTTCTTGAAAGGACTTCCAAAACTTGGCTGTAAACTGTGCTCCTCTATCTGTAATAATAGATAATGGTATACCATGGAGTCGCACAATTTCCTTGAGATACAACCTCGCATAGTCTTCTGCTAAGTAGGCAGTTCTGACTGGAAGAAAGTGAGTTGCATTTGTTAATCTGTCCACGATCACCCATATAGAATCATACCTGCCTTGAGAACGAGGTAACCCCACGATGAAATCCATGTTGATCACTTCCCATTTCCAAGTAGGGATTTCTATTGCTTGCAATAAGCCTCCTGGCTTCTGATGTTCAACTTTTACTTGTTGGCAATTTGGGCACTGTGCTACAAATTCGGCTATGTCTCTCTTCATGCCATCCTACCAATACACCATCTTGAGATCACGATACATTTTGGTTGCACCTGGGTGAATAGAATATCGAGAACAATGTGCCTCTTCTAGAATTCGTCGGCGCAATTCTGCTACATTCGGCACACATAGCCTGCCTCGGTATCTAAGAATCCCATCCATAGAAACATCAAATGAAGACTTCTCTTTTCCATAAGATGTGTCTCTGTAACGACATAATTGAGGATCTTCATATTGCCGTTCTTTTACTTCCAAATTCAAAGACAAAATTGTGGGGTCATTGATACTAATCCCCATATTACCCGAATCCATTACACGTACTCCAAGATTAGCTAGTTGGCGGAGCTCATGAACCATCTCTTTCTTTTTTGAAGAGACTTCACATAAACTGCCCATTGATCGGCGGCTAAGCGCGTCGGCTACTACATTCGCTTTTCCGAGGTGGTACAAGATGTTCACATCATAATCTTTTAACAATTCTAACCACCGCCTCTGCCACAGTTTCAACTCCTTTTTCTTGAAAATGTATTGAAGACTTTTGTGATCCGTATAGATATCAACATGCACACCATACAAATAATGCCTCCATATTTTTTTAGGCATGAATAACCGCAGCCAATTCGAGATCATGAGTTTGATAATTTCTTTCGTGTTTCCGTAATTGTCTTGAAGCATATGCAATCACTTTTCCATGCTGCATCAATACACATCCTAATCCGACACTGGAGGAGTCACAATACACCACGTAACCATCTGGCCCTTCTGGAAGTGTTAAGACTGGAGCTGAGGTCAATCTTCCTTTCAACTCTTGGAAGCTACGTTCACAAGCATCATTCCACTGAAATTTGGCTGACTTCTAGGTTAGCTTCGTCAATGGGGCTGAAATAGATAAAAAGCCCTGTATGAATCTTCTATAATAACCTGCCAAACCTAGAAAAATACAAACTTCTGTCGGCGTCGTAGGCCTTGGCCATGTCTTCACAGCTTCAATCGTCTGAGTGTCGACTCGAATGCCATCATCTGAAATAACATGGCACAGAAATATCACAGAAGTTAGCCAAAACTCGCATTTTGAAAATTTTGCATACAATTCTCGGGCTCGAAGAATGCCAAGAACAATTCGTAAATAATCTGCATGTTCTGATTTCGTGCGAGAATACACCAGAATATCATTAATAAATACTATCACAAATAAGTCCAAGAGTGGCCTGAATACATTGCTCATCAAGTTCATAAACACGGCCGGAGCATTAGTCAACCCAAACGACATCGCTCTGAATTCATAGTGGCCATATCTCGTTCTGAAGGCTATCTTGGGGATATCTTCTTCTCTAACTCTTACTTGATGGTAACCCGACCTCAATTCTATTTTAGAAAACTACTTGGCACCTTGCAACTGATCGAATAAGTCATCAATCCGTGGAAGAGGATATTTGTTCTTTATCGTCACTTTGTTCAATTGCCTATAATCGATACACATTCGTAGAGAACCGTCTTTCTTTCTCACGAACAAGACTGGTTCTCCCCACGGTGATGAGCTGGGTCTGATAAACCCCTTTTCAAGCAAATCATTCAATTGCGCTTTTAGCTCTTTCAATTCGGCCGGAGCCATTCGATAAGGAGGAATAGAAATAGGTTTGGTGTCCGGCAACACATCGATGGCGAAGTCAATCTCCCTTTCTGGAGGAAGTCCTGGGAGCTCATCAGGAAATACATCTGGGAATTCATTCACTACCGGAACGGACCCGAAAGTTGGCGACTTTGCCTCGATGTCATGGACCCGAACTAGATGATAAATATAGCCCTTGGCTATTATCTTTCTTGCCTTAAGGTAGGAAATAAACTGTCACGACCCAACTAGGGGCCGCGACAGGTACCCGATACTTGTACCGAGCACCCCTTATCTTGTATCGTACTCTTACTACTAGGTGGGCCGTATACATAAATATCGTCATGTCTTTAATTAGCACAATTATTAATGGCATTATTGTAAACATGTACTAATAAACTTTACTAATCTAATATACATCGACAGGAACAACAAAAGTTATGAAACAACTGACTGTACATATCTGTCTACGAGCCTCTAAACAAAATACATATGACAACGAGGAGGGCCGGGTGCTGCCGTACCCGAATATGAACACAAAAATAGTACCAAGAAACTAGGGCTTCGGAACAACTGGAGCGCTGCCAATATGTCGCCAATAGAGCTCTTAGGAACCGAGCCTGTCTGTCTGCTCACCTGCGTGGCATGAAACGCAGCGTCCACAAGAAGGGACGTCAGTACGAGTAATGTACCGAGTATGTAAGGCATGAATAATAACATACGGAAAATATAGAACAAGGATAATAACATAAAAGGAACATAGAGCATGTCATGAGGTAGAAAAATAACATGTACATATAAGTGCCCTTTGGCGGATACCATGCATGCTTAACGCTGCGGAACGTGCAGCTCGATCCATATGTGCATATACTATAACATATTGCTGCGGAACGTGCAGACCGATTTATATGTGCATATAATACTTTACTTTCTTGGAAAACATCTCTTTTCATATATATAAAATAGAATATATCATATTGCCGAGGCGTCGGCTCCGATCCATTTAGCCATATATCCCGCGTCCGGGCATCCCGCGTTCAGGACGATATCATGTATCATACTCCAACTGATCAGGTGGCTGTGCGTCTATAGCGCCTTCCCTTTCCCCATCTTCCCCATATACGTATACATATACTTATAACATATAAATAGCATGCATGAGAGCCCAAAGAAAGTCATATATCCATCGGAGTGATGTAAGGTCGTTAACCTCCGATTACATTATGGAATAACCATGGCCGCTTGTCTAACTTTGAAGGAACGATAGTTATAAGATGAGACTATCAACGAAGGATAACACTAAGAGAAAAACATAGAATAATATCATAAGCTTCCTGAAACATCAACTCTTAGACCTTGGAGTTTTTAGAAAATAAAGTCATAATAAAGGAAGGGAATTAAAATCGAGAACTATCTCATTATTCTTATATTCGTATTGAATCTTTAACTCAAGACTTTTTGACATGAAACCGTTCTTATCATGATCATTCTAGGCTGATCCTCTTCTTTGACATCATCACCATCATTACAAAAGCATGTTCATCATTATAGTCTTAAAAGCTTACAAACTCATACACCTTTGTCTTGGAAAAGAATAGGCGTTTCGGAAAACATTACGAATTATTAGAAAGAAAATTATGCCTTAGAATCCTAGACCTGATGGAGTTACCTACAAAAGTTTTAGGACATTCCAGTTCCGTTTGTGGAAGTTGCATATGTTCAAACTACTTTTCCAATTAAACCTAGAGCATCTAATTCAATTCTATTGAATGAATAAGGGTCAAACTCAAACTCAGATTCCTAGAGATAGAATAGTCCCCGAGGTTCGTATCCAAGCCTATTATGTCTAAGACATGCCAAAGAAGGGAGGGTGAAACCTCACATACCTTTTTCCACCTCTTACGCCACTCCAAACTCAAGTTCCAAATTCGCCAAAGTCTAAAATTTGGTCACATTTACCAAACATTAATTAGAGCATTGTAGAAGTTGAGTCTTAAAGTAACACTTTTCTACCGAAATTTCGGCAGCACTTCCCCTGTAAATACACCATCCCCAAGAATCTATCTTGGCCAATTTTTAATCAACAACAATCCGGGAATGCAACCCGGCCAAACTATCAACAATAAAGCCAACAATCATATTAACAATTTCAATAATCAACCCAAGATACATTCTAACAACTCAATTAATATACTACTTCCTTCAAGGCCTTCCAACTCCAATAAGAACAATAACAACCTAATAATTTACGCACTAACAACATCATACTAACAACATTATATTCCATACATGCAAGAACATCATATTCAATTTACATAAACTTCTAAAACAAGTCTCCAACTACTACAACTCCACTAAGCTCATTAAGCTTTTATTAGCAACATAAAATCCACACACTAACAACCAAATTACCAATAAAATTTGCTCACCATCCCTTCACAATACAACAAATATACACGGCTATACACATGATATACATTACACGGCCACCACCCCTATATTCATGTTCTTCATGAATTCCACTCGTTTTCATACACTACAACATGCACAAGCATCCATAACATAAAAAGGAAGTGAATTCTTACCTTCTTCCTTGATTCTTCACTTGTCTAGAATTGGTCACTTGTAGGAATATAGGTTTTTCTTGCTCCACTAACCACCCTACTTTGCTAAGGGCCCTTCAATTAGTTGTTTGGCTAGAAGAGAATAAATTTTTGATGAAAAAATTCCAAGGTTCTTGTTGCTTCAAGCTTGGCCTTAGGGAATTTTCTCCTTTTTCTCTTGTTCTTGCTTTCTTGAAATTTCTAGAGAACAAAATGAAAAAGATGACGTAGTCATATTTTTATTTTGACTCATTAAACCTTTATGTGGGCTTAAGCCCACACCAAGTGGACGGCCAAACATGGCCCAACACCCTAGCTCCATTTTGTTTTTGTGTTTTGTTTTGCACTTCATGACAATTTTTAATTTTTCCAAATTCCAAATTTTCCCTTCGCCTTCCTCCATATTTCCACGAGTCATATTGCGAATTTACCTTTTTGCCCCTAGCCTTTCTTAATATTTCCGCTTCTAAATTCTTCATAAGCAACTCATATGCCAACAAAAAATAAAAATAAGGCCTTGCTTGTTATCTTCCCGCAATTATCTTGAATTATCCGATCGCACAAAATGCGGGATATAACATAAACCTACCCTTCGGAGATGGTGCATTACCTTTTCATTTAAGCACGAGCTCTCTCGGAAATTGGAATCGAACTACTTTCAATCGGCAATCGACATTAGCATGGCACGAGGCCAACCAATCCATACCCATAATTACATCAAAATCTAACATCTTCAACTCAATCAAATCAGCTGGGGTCTGGCGATCACATATCATAACTACACAATTTTTATACACTTGCTTTGCTATCACGGGATCACTAGCCAGAGTAAACACCTCAAAAGGTTTGATTCGCTCTGGTTTCACCCCAATACAACCAGCAACATATGGAGTAGTATAAGAGAATGTAGAACCCGGATCTATCAATGCATACACATAACGAGAGAATATAGACAATATACTTGTAACCACATTCCGAGAGGACTCAAGATCCAGTCGTCTGGTTAAAGCATAAACACGAGGCTGAGTGGCACCTGAAGTAGATGCTGCCCGTCTACCTCTACCTCGACCTGCTGACATCTGGGGAGTCTGCCCTACCGGGCGTACTGATGAAGATTCGGCTGCTGAGCCTGTGGGCTGAACCCCACCTCTACCGTACCGCGAGGGACAATCTCGCATCAAATACCCAGTCTATCCACAAACATAACAAGCATCTGTGTCCTGACGACATGGCCCTGAGTGCAATTTCCGGCACCGGCTACATCGTGGAACTGGTGGTCTCCTCTGACTGTAATCACCCCCAAACTGAGAACCCGAAGCCCTCGGACTCTGACCCTGTCCTGAAGGAAAAAAGCGATCAAATCCCCTATCCGCGAATCATGGAGGCGCACTAGTCACTGACTGACCTGAATGTCTGGAATAGGTCTGCCTCAATCCCCCTCTATAATCACTGCCTGTGCCCATAGACCTGGCCCTTTTGCTTTGTCTTCTATCACTGTCGCGATCACCCCTTTGTGGCTGTTATCATCTCTCTAAATTCTGGGCATGGGCTTGTATTCGGGAAATATCCATCCCTTCTTGCAAAGAGGCCGTCAAGCAGTCCTTGAACAAATGTGGCCCCAAGCCACTCACAAATCGGTGTACACGATCTCCCATGTCTGCCACCATAGTCGGGGCATATCTCTCCAAGGAATTAAACCGGTGGAGGAATTGGAGCTGGCACTCCCCCTTTCTCTCCCACATTAGGCGAGGTAGAAGAAGTGTTAGAGAAGGACTCATTATGTGATTCGCCTTCATCTATATTCATCGGAGGCTCTCTTTCTACCCGCCTCTTTGCCGTAGTCTTGCCCTTCTGGGCGGCTGTAGCTTTTCCCTTTGGCGGCATTCTGAAATCACAACACATTATTAGGGAGGATAAAATCTTATACACGGCTCTATCGCACGATCTCATGAGAAGAAAGATGGTCATTTTTCCTAAAGGCCCTGTAGCCTCTTGTTTATTGATGTGGTGCGCAACATACCATAAACAAGACTCAACTAGACACGGCTCATAGACACTTCCTAAGACTGAACAGCTCTGATACCACTTTTGTCACGACCCTGCTAGGGGCCGCGACGGGTACCCGGGGCTAACCCCCGAGCACCGCTCATTCTACTACCCATCATGCTCATTAGCTACTATTTTATCAATTTTATAATCAAATCATAAGGAAGTCATGTTTCACTTGCAAACATAAATAGTTTCATATACATAAGCTCCTTTAGGCTATCGAAACTAATATATAATCATTCCATAGTGACTTTATCAGACCACATAACCCATACTGTGTATCTACGAGCCTCTACTGAAGTACAAAATGCATAGACGGGACAGGACCCCGTTGTTATGTCCCGTGTTTTCGTATAATTGGAAACCGAGAAATAATTACGACTTGTATGTTATAAGGAAATATTTTGATTTTTTGTGCATATGACCATGTTGGTTATGGAATCATTAATGTCAAGACATCGGGGAAGGCCGAGGATAAATTTGGAATTTCGAAAATTAGTTTCGGGAATTACAAAACGGGACTTTTAATGAATTGGGCCAAGAAAAAAAAATTGAATACAAAAATTGAGGCTCAAAGAGTAGGGTGGCCGGCCATGGCCCACGTCCACATTAAGTGGTCATGTGAATTTCACATGACCCTTAATGAAGATATATATCACATTGTAGTGGTAATTATCTAGAAGAAAGATCAAAATTCAAGAACACCAAGAAATAAGGGGTTCGGCCGTGACTTAGAAAAGAAAAGAAAAAAATTTCCCAAGCTTTGTTGTTGATCCAAAAATCCTAATTTCTACATAGTTGTGAAGTACTCAAGGCCCTCTTCAACGGGGTATAATTAGTTTGGCACAAGAACCTCGTTTGCGACAAGTCGGGTTTTTAAGAAAAGGTAAGAATTTTGCCCCTTTAATGTTATAGAATTGATATGAATATGCTAAGGATTGGAAATAGACGAGAATCCCGTAACTTGGATGTAAATAGAAAGCCGTGGGTGTGTGTGTATATTGTATGTTGGCCGTGAGTTATATGTAGTGCAAAGGTATGGGAATCTTATCTTGTTTAGTTGGTTTGTGGCGTCGTTATAACACTTAGGACGTAAATGATTGGTTAGTGAATTAAATGGGCATTGAAAAATGATTTCGGACATTATCGGAAAGTGTATACCTTTGGTATAATTGTGTATATCATTGTATATTTAGGATGTTAAAGACTTTAAGCGTGGCATATAGTTGATGTTAATGAATTCGGAATGAAACGACACAAGTTAGAACTTTCGTTATAAGTTCTGATGTACTTGAAGGAATTAGGGAAAGTAATGAATTTTGGATAATTTTGTATATAGTTTGGAATATGTTTGGGATGTGTTTGAATAATCGCGAATGAGTAAATGAATATAATGATGTGGATATAGATTTGGAGTTTTGGAAGTTTGAATGAAAAGTTGCCAACTTAGGTAATAAGGTAGGACTTTGAAGGTAGAGTGGTTTGATTATGATTTGTGTTGTTTGTTGATGTGTGGGCTGTTGTTGTTGTTTTATTTTGAGCCGAGCTAAGTCTCGGGGATGTTAGATTTATAGGGGAAGTGCTGCCGAAATTTCGGTAGGCAAAAATTAAGTTAATGGCATTTTTAAGCCTAAGAATCTCAATTGGTAACTTTGACCATTTGCAGATTTTAGACGGAACGGGACTTGACTTTTGGGAGAGCATACGACGTCTGTAAGGTATGTAAAGCTTCCCACTCCTTCGTTTGGCATATCTTAGTATGGTAGGCGAATATGAGAACTTCTGGAGCGTTCCTGCTCCTCGAAACCCGATCCACAGAAAAGTTACTATTCATTCAATTCAATTGAAGCCTAAGGGCTCCATTTTGGCTAGAATGCCACCACTCGTCCGAAACCTATCGAAATGTGGTCGGGTAACTTAGAAATGATTATGTATGACCCTTTGGCCTATAAATGTTCAGAAAATATGTTCGCCACCTCAATTTGACTCGAGGTGGGCCCGCTAACCCCGATACGCCCTATTTGCCTTATTGGACTATCTTTGTGAATAAAGTTTGATATGATACTTTCGATTCTGGAATTCCCTCCTATGAGATATGTTTTGAATATTATGATGTGCTAAGTTACGTTTGAGCCATACGTACCATTTTGGAAACTTTTGTGAAACGGATCTTTGTATCGACTAAGTATTCGCTTATTTTGTGCTATGGAACGATTTGTAAAACTATTATGTTTTGAAAGACTATTTTGAAGTATGATTTGCATTTGTTTGCTCACGACTCCGCTCGTGCCTTATTATGACTTCGTTCACCGGTTCCCAGGCCGGTTATGATTCGTGCGCCTTATAATAATTCGGTCGTATGCTGTGTTACGGTTCCCGAGGCTTCGCCATAGGGCCGGGTTCCATTTGGAGTTATGCTGTGATATGGCTCGTGATGCGATACGCTCACCTCTGATTATGTTTGTGTTCGGGGATGTACAGAGATTTGAAACCTTCTGGTGTTATGTTGTGTGTGGCGCCAGCGTCGGAGTGGCGACCACGTTCCTAAGCGTTTGCATGATTTCGTTTGCATTGTATATACGTATATGATTTTGATATGGATTTTGACATACCGATTTGTACTCCATTTTGTTATCTGATTTGCTGTCAGCTTTGATACCACTTTTGTCACGACCCAGCCCCGTGGGCCGCGACTGGCACCCTACCTGGGTACCCAGACCGAATCACATATAAATTTTCAAATCCAAACTGATTTCCGAATTTTACGAAATCATATCAAACATAATTTATATCAAAATATGTCTTAAGCAGTCGCGCCAAATCAAAATACCATATCAAATACAAACTGAGCGGCGGAATAGACATCGCCGGTCAAAGTGCAAACATAAGCATAAGGGCCATTTGGGGCCAGCATAACAAACAGACCGCTTTAAGACCAGAAAACGAAATCAAACCAACATATACAGGACCCTCACCCCACATATATGACTACAGGCCTCTACGAATTCAAAACAAAGACATATGGCGAGACAGGGCCCCGCCGTACCCAAATGGTCAAATGTACAGAATATATACAAAGCAAAAGGAGTCTGTACCAAAAGTGGACTCCGGATCAAAGGGGAGTACTCCGGAATAATGCTCCTCGACTGATCGCGAGTAAATCAAGATATCATCAATAAACACAATAACAAACATATCCAGAAAAGGCCGAAATACCCGGTTCATCAGATCCATAAATACTGCTGGAGCATTAGTCAGCCCGAAAGACATAACTCTGAACTCATAATGCCCGTATCGGGTCCTGAAAGCAGTCTTCGGGATATCTGACTCCCGTACTCGCACCTGATGATAACCTGAGCGCAGATCTATCTTTGAAAACTGCTTACCTACCCTTCAGTCTGTTCCGGTCGTCAGTGAGTTTCCAGATGTATTTCCTGACGAGCTTCCTGGCCTTCCGCCTGAGCGGGAGATTGATTTTACTATAGAGTTGATGCCGGATACGCAGCCTATATCTATTCCCCCGTACAGGATGGCACCGGCTGAACTGAAAGAGTTGAAGGAGCAGCTGAAAGATTTGTTGGATAAGGGCTTTATCAGACCCAGCACATTACCCTGGGGAGCGCCGGTATTGTTTGTTAGAAAGAAAGATGGGTCACTGCGGATGTGTATCGACTACCGGCAGCTAAATAAGGTGACTATTAAGAATAAATATCCCCTCCCCCGGATTGATGATTTGTTTGATCAGCTGCAGGGTGCTAAGCATTTTTCAAAGATAGATCTGCGCTCAGGTTATCATCAGGTGCGAGTACGGGAGTCAGATATCCCGAAGACTGCTTTCAGGACCCGATACGGGCATTATGAGTTCAGAGTTATGTCTTTCGGGCTGACTAATGCTCCAGCAGTATTTATGGATCTGATGAACCGGGTATTTCGGCCTTTTCTGGATATGTTTGTTATTGTGTTTATTGATGATATCTTGATTTACTCGCGATCAGCCGAGGAGCATTCAGATCATTTGAGGACGGTACTTGGCATTCTCCGTCAGCAGAAGTTATATGCTAAATTCTCTAAGTGTGAGTTCTGGTTGACTTCTGTGGCATTCTTGGGCCATATTGTCGGCGCAGATGGTATTCGGGTCGACACGCGGAAGATTGAGGCTGTGCAGAATTAGCCCAGGCCTACTACTCCGACAGAGGTGCGCAGTTTTCTGGGATTGGCTGGGTATTATCGCAGGTTCGTGGAGGATTTTTCTTCTATTGCAGCACCACTGACGAGGCTTACCCAGAAAGCAGCAAAATTCCAGTGGACAGATGCCTGCGAGCGCAGCTTTCAGATGCTGAAGGAGAGATTGATTACAGCACCAGTTTTGGCTCTTCCAGAGGGATCTGACGGGTATGTTGTCTATTGTGACGCCTCTGGTATTGGGATAGGATGTGTATTGATGCAGCACGGTCGAGTCATAGCCTATGCTTCCCGGCAGCTCAGACCGCACGAGAAGAACTATCCCACTCATGATCTTGAGTTGGCCGCGGTGATTCATGCTTTGAAGATTTGGCGGCACTATCTATATGGGGTCCATGTTGATATCTATACGGACCATAAGAGTCTCCAGTATATTTTTAGGCAGAAGGAACTAAATCTGCGGCAGCGGAGATGGCTTGAGCTACTAAAGGATTACAACGTTGATATTCTGTACCATCCGGGGAAAGCCAATGTGGTAGCGGATGCACTTAGCCGCAAGTCTATGGGCAGCTTGGCTGATGTACCGTCGGGTAAGAAAGATTTGGTTCGTGACATTCGTCAGCTGGCCAGCCTCGGAGTTCGTTTGGCGGATTCTGGAGATTCTGGGATTTCTGTTCGTCCAGTTGCTGAGTCATCTATTATTCAGGAGGTAAAGTAGCGCCAGTTTGAGGATCCTCTTTTGATTCAGTACAGAGATGTGGCCCTTAATAGAGCAAAGACTTAGTTTGAGATCTCGCCTGAAGGAGTATTATTGTATGACGACAGATTCTGTGTACCGGACATTGCGGGCTTACGACGGCAGATTATGGGCAAGGCACATAATGCACGGTATTCTGTTCATCCTGGTTCCACTAAGATGTATCGTGATCTCAGGTGTTTGTATTGGTGGGACGGCATGAAGAAAGATATTGCTGAGTTTGTTAGTCAGTGCCCGAACTGCCAGCAAGTTAAGATCGAGCATCAGAAGCCCGGTGGTTTATTACAGGAGATGGAAATTCCAGCCTGGAAATGGGAGATGATTAATATGGATTTCGTTGTTGGGTTACCGCGCACTCCACGCAGGTACGACTCTATCTGGGTTATCGTTGACAGGCTGACGAAATCAGCCCATTTCCTTCCGGTTCGGACTACTTATTCGGCTGAGGACTATGCCAGATTGTATATCAGAGAGATAGTCAGACTTCACGGAATCCCTATATCTATTATTACTGACCGAGGTACCCCGTTTACAGCAAATTTCTGGAGGTCATTTCAGGAGGGATTAGGGACTCAAGTGAGTCTCAGTACAGCTTTTCACCCTCAGTCCGACGGGTAGGCCGAGCGCACTATTCAGACGCTCGAAGATATGTTGCGGGCCTGCGTTATTGATTTCAGGGGCAGCTGGGATGATCATTTGCCGCTTATTGAGTTTGCTTATAATAACAGTTATCACTCCAGCATCCAGATGGCACCGTATGAAGCCCTGTATGGCAGGAAATGCAGATCTCCTATTGGTTGGTTTGACGTGGGCGAGACTAAGCTGATTGGGCCAGATGTGATCCAGGAAGCCGTAGATAAAGTAAAGCTTATTCGAGAACGGTTATTGGTTGCTCAGAGTCGACAGAAAGCTTATGCAGATAGACGACGTCGACCGTTAGAGTTCCAGATTGGCGACTGGGTATTCCTGAAGGTGTCGCCCATGAAGGGTGTCATGAGATTCGGTAGAAAGGGTAAGTTGAGCCCCCGGTACATTGGGCCGTATCAGATCGTTCGAAAGATAGGCGAGGTCGCCTATGAGCTAGACTTACCATCCGACTTGGAAGCCGTACACCCGGTGTTTCATGTGTCTATGTTGCGGAAATGTATTGGTGATCCTTCCAGGATATTCCCAGTTGATGACATTCAGGTGACGGAGCAGTTATCATATGACGAGCAGCCTGTATCTATTCTGGATCGACAGGTGCGGAGACTACGCACTAAAGAAGTGCCCTCCATCAAAGTCCTGTGGCGCAACAATAATCGGGAGGAGATGACTTGGGAGGCGGAGGACGAGATGAAAAGGAGATACCCTCACTTGTTCCCGACGTCCACAGGTAATCTAATTTTTTTTCAGTTTGTTGTGTTGATTGATAAAATGAATTATGTATGTCATTATTAAAAAGGAACACTCCTGCCTTGATCATAAGACCTTATAAGCTTAATTTAACATTCGGGGACGAATGTTCTTAAGGGGGGGAGAATGTTATGTCCCGTGTTTTCGTATAATTGGAAACCGAGAAATAATTACGACTTGTATGTTATAAGGAAATATTTTGATTTTTTGTGCATATGACCATGTTGGTTATGGAATCATTAATGTCAAGACATCGGGGAAGGCCGAGGATAAATTTGGAAATTCGAAAATTAGTTTCGGGAATTACAAAATGGGATTTTTAATGAATTCGGCCAAGAAAAAAAAATTGAATACAAAAATTGAGGCCCAAAGAGTAGGGTGGCCGGCCATGGCCCAAGTCCACATTAAGTGGTCATGTGAATTTCACATGACCCTTAATGAAGATATATATCACATTGTAGTGGTAATTATCTAGAAGAAAGATCAAAATTCAAGAACACCAAGAAATAAGGGGTTCGGCCGTGACTTAGAAAAGAAAAGAAAAAAATTTCCCAAGCTTTGTTGTTGATCCAAAAATCCTAATTTCTACATAGTTGTGAAGTACTCAACGCCCTCTTCAACGGGGTATAATTAGTTTGGCACAAGAACCTCGTTTGCGACAAGTCGGGTTTTCAAGAAAAGGTAAGAATTTTGCCCCTTTAATGTTATAGAATTGATATGAATATGCTAAGGATTGGAAATAGACGAGAATCCCGTAACTTGGATGTAAATAGAAAGTCGTGGGTGTGTGTGTATATTGTATGTTGGCCGTGAGTTATATGTAGTGCAAAGGTATGGGAATCTTATCTTGTTTAGTTGGTTTGTGGCGTCGTTATAACACTTAGGACGTAAATGATTGGTTAGTGAATTAAATGGGCATTGGAAAATGATTTCGGACATTATCGGAAAGTGTATACCTTTGGTATAATTGTGTATATCATTGTATATTTAGGATGTTAAAGACTTTAAGCGTGGCATATAGTTGATGTTAATGAATTCGGAATTAAACGACGCAAGTTAGAACTTTCGTTATAAGTTTTGATGTACTTGAAGGAATTAGGGAAAGTAATGAATTTTGGATAATTTTTTATATAGTTTGGAATATGTTTGGGATGTGTTTGAATAATCGCGAATGTGTAAATGAATATAATGATGTGGATATAGATTTGGAGTTTTGGAAGTTTGAATGAAAAGTTGCCAACTTAGGTAATAAGGTAGGACTTTGAAGGTAAAGTGGTTTGATTATGATTTGTGTTGTTTGTTGATGTGTGGGCTGTTGTTGTTGTTGTATTTTGAGCCGAGCTAAGTCTCGGGGATGTTAGATTTATAGGAGAAGTGCTGCCGAAATTTCGGTAGGCAAAAATTAAGTTAATGGCATTTTTAAGCCTAAGAATCTCAATTGGTAACTTTGACCATTTGCAGATTTTAGACGGAACGGGACTTGACTTTTGGGAGAGCATACGACGTCTGTAAGGTATGTAAAGCTTCCCACTCCTTCGTTTGGCATATCTTAGTATGGTAGGCGAATATGAGAACTTCCGGAGCGTTCCTGCTCCTCGAAACCCGATCCACAGAAAAGTTACTATTCATTCAATTCAATTGAAGCCTAAGGGCTCCATTTTGGCTAGAATGCCACCACTCGTCTGAAACCTATCGAAATGTGGTCGGGTAACTTAGAAATGATTATGTATGACCCTTTGGCCTATAAATGTTCAGAAAATATGTTCGCCACCTCAATTTGACTCGAGGTGGGCCCGCTAACCCCGATACGCCCTATTTGCCTTATTGGGCTATCTTTGTGAATAAAGTTTGATATGATACTTTCGATTCTGGAATTCCCTCCTATGAGATATGTTTTGAATATTATAATGTGCTAAGTTACGTTTGAGCCATACGTACCATTTTGGAAACTTTTGTGAAACGGATCTTTGTATCGACTAAGTATTCGCTTATTTTGTGCTATGGAACGATTTGTAAAACTATTATGTTTTGAAAGACTATTTTGAAGTATGATTTGCATTTGTTTGCTCACGACTCCGCTCGTGCCTTATTATGACTTCGTTCACCGGTTCCCGGGCCGGTTATGATTCGTGCGCCTTATAATAATTCGGCCGTATGCTGTGTTACGGTTCCCGAGGCTTCGCCATAGGGCCGTGTTCCATTTGGAGTTATGCTGTGATATGGCTCGTGATGTGATACGCTCACCTCTGATTATGTTTGTGTTCGGGGATGTACGGAGATTTGAAACCTTCTGGTGTTATGCTATGTGTGGCGCCAGCGTCGGAGTGGCGACCACGTTCCTAAGCGTTTGCATGATTTCGTTTGCATTGTATATACGTATATGATTTTGATACGGATTTTGACATACCGATTTGTATTCCATTTTGTTATCTGATTTGCTGTTAGTTTTGATCCATATTTCTGTACTCCGTGCTTTACATACTCAGTACATATTTCGTACTGACCCCCTTTCTTTGGGGGCTGCGTTTTATACCCGCAGGTACAGACATTGGTGACCCTCCGCAGTAGGCTTCACTCTTCGCTATTCCGGAGTACTCCCCTTTGATCCGGAGTCCACTTTTGGTACAGACTCCTTTTGCTTTGTATATATTCTGTACATTTGACCATTTGGGTACGGCGGGGCCCTGTCTCGCCATATGTCTTTGTTTTGAATTCGTAGAGGCCTGTAGTCATATATGTGGGGTGAGGGTCCTGTATATGTTGGTTTGATTTTGTTTTCTGGTCTTAAAGCGGTCTGTTTGTTATGCTGGCCCCAAATGGCCCTTATGCTTATGTTTGCACTTTGACCGGCGATGTCTATTCCGCCGCTCAGTTTGTATTTGATATGGTATTTTGATTTGGCGCGACCGCTTAAGACATATTTTGATATAAATTATGTTTGATATGATTTCGTAAAATTCGGAAATCAGTTTGGATTTGAAAATTTATATGTGATTCGGTCTGGGTACCCAGGTAGGGTGCCAGTCGCGGCCCACGGGGCTGGGTCGTGACACCCGTCGAGCCCAACATGTACAATATACACAAAAGAATAATCGAGAACCTCTGGAAAAAAGGAGTGCTTTCAATCGGCCGACAGCTACTACGAATCTGGCTCAAACTCTCCTCCCTGTCTACCTGTGGACATGAACATAGCGTCCAAAGAAAACTGACGTCAGTACGAACATTGTACTGAATATGTAAGGCAATAATGAAATAAATATGATAGGAGGATCATGAGCCATAAGAGAAAGATATAACCTGCGAGAGTGTTATTGGCAAATACATCTCGTACATATATCATATTTTACACAATCATGGTACATATGTCATCACATCACATATCTCGTCACATTACACATCTCATCACATCACATATCTCATCACATCACGTATCTCGTTACATCACATATCACATCGTTATCCCGCGTCCGGGTAACCATCATATGCCGCCCACTAGTGGTGATCATGCCCGACCCTCTAGGCTCGGTGTAAACATCACAGCCCGAAATAGCGGTGACATGCCCGGCCATCTAGGCACGGTGGAATCATATGCAGCCCGCCTTAGCGGTGACATGCCGGCCATTCTGGCGCAGTAGAATCTTGTCATTACAAAATCAATCATAACCCATCACTATTGCACATTTCATTAACGTATCACAATCTTATCATAGCTTGGCATTTTCATACATAACATAGGCATGTTATAAGCTAGCATCATCAATCATCTTATAGACATATCATGACTTAGCATTATTTCACATTTAGCATTAGGAGCATACATTAGACTTTGAAGACAACCATGGCTATGTCGGGGTGACGTAAGGTCATAAACCCCCGATTATATTATGAACATTTATGAGTACTTTGCCTCACCTTGAAGAAAATAATGCATAAGGTGAGTGTTATCAATAATGACATCATCAGCGTTATGAGATCATCATATCATTAAGTATCGAACCTCTATACTTTAACTTATTATCATCATTATCTTGCTCGTAGGTAATTTAGTATATTTAAGGACTCATAAGTTCCATCATATAAGAGGATCATGGAAAGCTTGAAAGATTCATGCCTTTGAAGGAAGGGATAAGCCTTACATACCTCTGACGTTTAACTAAGCTATCGCTTGCTTGTTCTCCTTCGATATCACGTCTCTACCTTCAAGAGAGAATTCGCACTAACGTTAGTTAATTCGACTATAAGAAAGCGCTACTATTTCTAGGGAAAATTGGGCAGCACTTCATTTGTTTGTACTAATTTTCCCATATTCTATATCAACTCCCAAACGCTCACAACGACATTCATAATATTGCAATCAACAATCATCATTCATATACATTGACCACAATCCACCATTTCTCTTCAATTTCTCCACATTTATGGTTATAGCTTACTATCGCGTTTCCTCGTATATAATACTTATTTCATGGCCTAAACGTCATTTATAACGTATTCATAATCACAACACACCAACATTCATGATTCAAACCAACTACCATCCAACCATGACATTATTCACTCATTAATGACCCATTGCTTATGTCCTTCTACAATTCAAGTATCTTAACCTTCCAATACCTTAAACAACATGGTTTAGTCATGAAACTTACCTTAGATGATGGTTGAACGAGTCTTGGGTGGAGTTTCTCCTCTAGCACCAAAACCCTATCTCACCTCTTTTGGTTTTCTTTGAGGAAGATGAACTTTACTTGGGTTTCATATACTTTGATTCATGGATTTGGTGTTGTTGATCATTGATTTCCTTTGATTTTCTTGTGGATGGATGTTGGAGAATATTCTAGAGTGTTCTTGTCTTGTGGAGTGGAGGATAGAATGAAAATGAAATGAAAAGGGTCCCTTATATTGAAATACAAGAGCTGGCCGAACCACTTTATACGGACCAACATACGGTCCATATAATTTTTACTGACCGTATGTTGGGACCGTATATTTGGTCCAGTGATCGATGTTGTTCTGGACTGGATCTACGGACTGGACATACGGTCCGTGAATATTATACGGCCAGTATGTCTGGCCATATGTTGTCCAGTTCTCCGGAACTTGTTTGGTCTCCAATCCTTATGGAACCTTCTTGGCACTTGTTTAACATCTCAATATCACTCTTAGGGGCGTTATTACTCTTCTCTAAGACATCATTATGCCATCATAGACTCGTTGCTCGAAATTCTTATCCGATACACAACATATGATTTGCTTTCCTTGGCAACTTTCTTTCCTTGCATTATATGCCTTTGAAATCTCGTTGAGGGTTATCAAATACTATTTCTTACTCATCAAAACATCGCATACACTATGTCCTTTGTTAGCCTATTCGTTGTACATATACAGGGGGATTTTCCAAGGTGTAACACCATATCCCCTCCCT
Organism: Lycium barbarum; assembly: GCF_019175385.1. Lineage (NCBI taxonomy): Eukaryota > Viridiplantae > Streptophyta > Magnoliopsida > Solanales > Solanaceae > Lycium > Lycium barbarum. The sequence goes on along the minus strand of NC_083343.1, from coordinate 54,465,521 downwards.
ATGTCCTTGAGTTTATAGAGGGACAGAAGAGACATGTTACAAAATCAATGTTTTTCAGCATACGTATGATATACATATATATTTTTCTTTAGCCTGGCCACTTGGTCTGTGAGACATTTTCTTTAGCCTGGCCACTTGGTCAGTGCGACAGATATGCCTGGCCTACGGGTCAGTGAGACAGATTGCCTGGCCTACGGGTCAGTGAGACAGATATGCCTGGCCTACGGTTCAGTGAGACACATTGCCTGGCCTACGGGTCAGTGAGACAGATATGCCTAGCCTATGGGTCAGTTAAACAGATTGCCTGACCGCCGGGTCAGTGAGACATATAGCCTGGCTACTTGGCTAGTGAGATTTTACAGTTGTCTGGCCACTTGGTCAGTGAGATATATATATATATATATATAATAGTATTATAATGCATTTCATATGAGACAGGTCAGGTGAGATATTCAGAGCATTTCTTTTGGCCTCCAAATTATTACATTTTTAGTTAAGTTTCGGTTATTTGTTGCCTTACATACTCGGTACATTTTTTCGTACTGACGTCCCTTTTGCTTGGGAACGCTGTGTTCATGCCCGCAGGTTCAGGTATCCAGATAGACGATCCAGCTCAGTAGGCCTTCCACTCAGCTACAGTCAGTGCGCTCCACTTGGTTCGGAATTGTAGTCCTTTTTTTATGCTATTTCAACATATATATATATATATATATATATATATATATATATATATATATATATATATATATATATATATATATATATATATATGGGTATGACGGGATCTTGTCCTGTCTTTTCTGCAGCTCGTGTTCCCTAGAGGTCTGTAGACAGTTGTATGTAGTTGGGATGTTATGTAGCCTTGTTGGCTCTCTGTTTTGTTGTTCAGCTACATAGCAGCGCCGTCGGCTTGCTCAGTTGGGTATATATATATATATTTTGGGTGTGTGTGTGCCCAGTTCAGACGAGATAGTCAGCATTTATATATATATATATATATATATATATATATATATATATATATATATATATATATACGGCCTCGCCGGCTTGTTGGTATTATCTATGTGCAGGTAAGCCTTAGCATAGTTTCAGATTTAGAGTGGTTCGCTTGGGCCTAGTTTGGCACCGAGTGCCGGTCACACCGCTCTAGATTTGGGGCGTGACATTTTCGGCAAAAGTGCTTTTGAAAAAAAGTACTTTTCGAAATAAGTTGTTTTTAGAAGCCTGGCCAAACATGCTATAAGATCGTATAAGAGTTGAGCATGTTTTGATTGTTTCACAAATTGTTAGATTTTCACATTTATGAGAGCATATACAACTTAAGAAATTTAAATTTACATTCCAAATAAAATTTTAACGACAAATTAACCTGATTTCAAATCATTAATTTAGTGCAAGTATGTTTTTTACCCTAAAACTTAGTATTCCCTCCATTCACTTTTATTTATCCATTATACTAAAAATAAATTTTTACTTTTATTTGTCCATTTTAATTTCAACAGAAAGACAAAAAAGAATTCTTGTTTTAACCTTACATCATTCATTTCCAAATCATTTTCCAAGTCTATTGAGATTATACACCAATTAATATGGATATTATGAAAAAAAATATATACTTTATTTATTAATTTTTAAAGGACATGTAAACTAAATAGTGAATAAGTAAAAGTGAATGGAGGAAGTATCATCCTTCCAAAAAGGAAGTCAACCCATCCGTACTATGGCGGCAACGACTTCATTTCTTGAATGGATATGTATTTCGTTGCAAGTCGTGATGTTGTGAAAGAAGCCGTGAAACCCATGCTTGTATCATTTTCCAATCACATGACCTCAATAGAAGCTCTATTCCTAAACTCTGCATTCTCCAACTATTTAATTTCCCACTTTAAGAAACAATGTCAAATTATGCTATTACTATTATATATTTTCTCCGCCTCAATTATTTGACAAACTTCAAGATTCAAATGAATTTTTTTTTACCGTAATATTTTAAAAAAAAATATTATTTATTATTATAATTTATATTGCTTTACTTATTATATTCTCTCTGTCCCAATTTATGTGGCACTTTTCGTTTTTCGAGAATTAATTTGACTAAAGTTTGAAGTTAAATGGATTAGCTTAACTTAATATTTTAAGATTAAAATTTATATATACGAAAACTACATGAAAAGTACTATAATTTGAAACCTTTCTCATATCAATTTGATGAAAAATTAAATCTTAAAATATTGGTCAAAATTCGAACAGTTTGAATTTCGAGAAACGAAAAGTACCATATAAATTGAGACAGAGGAAGTAGTTTTTAAATAGGTAAATTGGATTCTGAAAAAACTAATAATTCTATGTTCAAATATACAATCAAAATTAATTAAGCAGTTTCAATTTCGAAAAGCAAAAAATATCACTTAAATTGAGACAGAGAGAATGTATATTACTATTACTTATTCCGTCATAATTATGTAATGGTCTAGGCAAACATTTTATTAAAAACGGTGGACGCTTGTGAAGATTTAAAAGCTAGAACTTCCTTGATATATTGAATATAAACTTGCCATGTGTCGGGGAAAGAAGTAGATAAGTGAAAGAGTGAAAAGAAAACAAATGCGTTTCCAAGAACTCAACCGTTACATGAGGTCAGGTGTATTCACAGTTCATATTTGTACAAATTAATGGTGTTAATTTGTTCTGTACTCCATTTACCTCTACGTGTTGATCAGTGTTTATCAACAATGCTATTCGAAAAGTCAGTGACACATAGGTTAAGCTAACGTACAGAAGCAAAGAAACAAGACAAACTAACTCCATTTTGACTAATTCTTTGTTTATCCTTATATGTATAGAAAGATTTATTGGCAGGACAATGTATGTGGACTTACTTGACTATGACTCTATGACTTACGTATTTTCTTGCGTCAACAAGTCATCCTCCACCTGTACAACCCGGCATGCAGTATTAGTTTAACCTCTATATACTAATAACACAAGAAAAAGAAAAAGTTACACCATCAAAATCAGCTTAGAGATGTTTACAAGTATATATGGCTTACTATAATATAATAAATGGAGTTTTTCGATAACTTGGAAAATAAGACGTACAATCTGCTATAATAAGTTAAATAACATTACCAACATAAAATCTTATATTACTACTAGTAATACATAAGTTAAATCATATCACTACAAGAAACTGAAGATAGTACGACATTATATAAATGTTGTATTAAACTGCTTAAATGTCGCAAATCTATTTACCGACTTTTATTTTACATTTAAATCAAATGTCGTAAATTTTAGTGTCAGGAAATTTCTAACAGTTAGATAAATGACTGAAAAAATTTACGACATTTATTTTGCGACATTTAGGAAAATACAGGTAAGAAATTTACGACATTTATTTTTCGATATTTAAGTAACTGCCGGAAAGAACATACGGCATTTATTTTGCCACATTTAGGTAAATGTCAGTAAGGAATTTACGACATTTATTTTGCCACATTTAGGTAAATGTCATTAAAGAATTTACGACATTTATTTTTGATATTTAGGTAAATGTTGGTAAGAAATTTACGACATTTATGTAACTGATGTGGCGTGATTTTACGCCACAATTGATGCTTTTTAACTCTAAGTTTTACTTGTTTTTAAGCAAGCCTATGTGATTTTACGTGGTTTTTAGTGTTTTCAGGAAAAGGAACAGATTTGGCAAGATCACAGTTGAAGTGCAAATCGTGGTCGTAAATTGAAGTTTACGGACCGTATTCCACAATACGGGCCGTATTCCATGGCCGTGTTTAAGGATAACAGAACCAGAAAGTCAAACTGAGAAGATGGTGGTTTACGAGCTAGGTTTACGGACCGTATTTCAGTTTACGGTCCGTATTCCATCACGTATTTAACCAGCTGAGCATCTGGCAGAAAGTGGAAGCAGAGGATGTTGCAATACGACCATGCAGTTTACGGACCGTAAATCAGTTTACGGTCCAGTTTACGGTCCGTATTTAAAAAGGGGAAGTTGCACAGCTGAGCAGCCAACTTGGGCGTAAACCATTTTTTACGGTCCGTAAAGTGATTTACGGACCGTATTTTATCATGATGGGACTAAAGTGTAAAATCTGTAACTTGTGTATTTCCCAAACCTTATAAATAGTCTTTTTAGGGTTTCTAACTAGGATATTGAGTATTTTTATGTTTCTTGAGATAGAACATTACATACTCTCTAGCTTGTGAAGATTAAAACATCAATTCAAGTATTCTCAATCCTTTTTCATTTCAAAGTAAGCTATTATGAATTCTCCAATTTCGTATTTCTTGCTCTTTGTTATGAGTAGCTAATTTCCCTTACTAGGGTTCTGAACCTAATGATGGGTGTTTTGTAAATTGGGTATTGTGAATGATATACACATAATGGATTTTTAGGGTTTAGTTATTCTTCATTCTTCATTCATAATTAATGGTTGCAAACATTAGTTAAAGCCATAAACCCTAAATTTATTTGGAAAAATAATTAGGGTTGGTAAGAATAATTAACAAGAACTCAAAGCTTTAACCTTTGTTTAATAAATTCACTCAGGAATAAGATGAATTTACTTGGCATGATTAATCGTTCTTCATAGTTACTTTCTTATATTTGGAAAAATCATAGAAAGACATAATCTTTATTTATTGGGAAATAGTAGAGATTCACATAGTGATTAAGTGCATTCATAGAATGATCCATTAGAAGTATATCAAGATCAATACCCATGAGCATACACCCTATCTAACGGGGACACAACCTTAGTTTCTTTTACCATAAATTTCCACCAAAGAAATAGTTAGAAATTAGTTATAGAAAAGATCAACTCTTACCAACATTATCGGATTAAGACATTAGACCCAGAACTTAGCATCTACGACTTTAGTAATCTTTTCACACCATATTCCCTGTGGGATTCGACCCCAACCTTGTTGGGTTACCATATTTGACAACGTCCGCATTACACCATTAAGAGGTGTAATTTGAGCGTATCAGTAACATCACCTAAAATTCCTCACATTTAGATTAATGTTGGTAAAACTTTCTTTACGACATTTGTTTATGGCCTTTATAAATGTCCCATTGAAATTTCAGACGTTTTGGTTAATGTCAACAAATAAAAATGACAAATGTCAAAACTAAATACATTCTTTTAAAGCCCTGTAAAATGTAACATTAAAATATTCTAAATTTATATTAATGTCATTACCAAATTTCCTAAAATGTCGATAATAATCCTCTATAGAGTTTTTATCAGCATAAATGTTTATATTCAATTTTTACATTCATAAATGTCAACCTTTTATAACAAACATGAAATATATGTAAAGCGAATGTGTTTTAATATTATAAACAAAGAACAAAGTAGCAATACAATAAGTCTTACGTAAAAGTTAAACAATGTCAAATCAAATTATGTATTCTATCCTAAATAAACTGAAATATAACTATATACAATAATTTCAACATGAAATCAATTTAACACCTAATTCAAATTATTTCCCTTAATTTCTCGAATAAAATATGCAATAAATCTTTATGAAACAATCAATCCACAAGTCAAGCATTTTGAAGCCAGTAATTGACCTCAATTTCTTCAAAAATGCTACGCAAGAAATTCATATAAAAATATTATAACTATATAATAAAGGGAATTATTTCTTACTTACCTAGAATAAATTGGGATATCAAAAATAACAATGTGGTTTCTTTAAAACAAACCGATTGAAGAATTGATGCAAAAGCAACAACTATCGATGAAGCTTTTATCCATTTTGAAAGAAAAGAAAAGAGAAAAAGGTGTCTTGTAATTTTTCCAAACTTACCTATTTCATTCTATTGTGCCAACTTCACTAGTTCCATTCCTTGAACATGTTAACCCGAAAAGAAATATTAAATTGATCACTTTGATAGTTTATGAAATTCAAAACTTAACAAACCGTAGGATACTTAATGTGCCTATTTTCTAAGAAGGAAACTCAAAAAGAATTCTATGATAATTGCTTCAACGAATACTTATCCAAAATTGCTATGGAATATCTCCGACAAAGCATGCCACTATGGGAAATTCACATATCCAAGTACCCAACAAGAAAAGTAGCTGAAATGCAACTTAAGACCTTAATCATGTTGTTCATCTGTAGTAATATCTTGGTGTTATGAGACAACAATATATGAAAGCAATAACAAAGGAAAGAAAAAACATACAAATTTACATAGAAAACCCTCAAGGGAAAGAAAACTCTTATAATTTTTTAATGAGCTATTTTCCATGTAACTTACGAAGTACTCTATAAAATTCGACACAACACTCATCGGCCTACCGACCAGTTTGTGTTTGTAATGACTTGCTTAGTCGTTATGACTTCCTTTTCCCTAAATACCCTTTCCGTAGTTTCATTTTAGAATTTATGACTTGTGGGGATGGGTGATGCGGTTCCCGAGGCAATCGAGCAGGTTTTGGATTGGTTTTTACTGAAATTGGAGCTTTCTAAGTTAAGAAAATGAGGATGTTCGACCAAACTCAACATCGGGGGAAAATGCATAATTTTCAAAGTTTTGTCGATCCCATTATGTCCGAATGTGATTTTCAACTTAGTTGGACCTTTGGTTCAGGCCCCGAGACGTTCGAGTACGATTTTAGTCATGAATTAGAAATATGAGATTTTGATATTTTGGAGTTGACCTTGGTCAACACCCCGATTATGATGATCTCTTTTGGGAATTTCGAGTGAATGCTGAGTGCGCGAGCGAGTTCGTAGCATATTTTATGACTGAAATGCATATTTGTTTTTATCCAGAGGATTCCAAACGAGTTTTGGTTGTTGAATCGCAAGTTTTTAGGACTTTTCCATATCTGGCTCTGGTGTACCACACATGCCAGCCATGGGGCACACCTGCGAGCTGGCACTTGCGTGAGTTGGTTAGCAGATGCAAGATTAGGCGACGTTGGCCAGGGTCGCACCTACGCGTGTATGTGCGCAGAAGCGGAGTCGCACATACAGGTGGACTTCCGCACTTACGAGATATTGGGGTGGGTGTCACGCCCCAATCCAGAATGGGGCCAACAATGCTCTATATGGAACTACTATGAATCTATATAAATGGTGTGATGTACCTTACGAGACAATTGAGCAATACAAATGATTTTCGAATGTACATATTGCCACGACCCGACCGGGGGCCGCGACGAGTACCCGGGGCTAACCACCGAGCACCCCTCATTCTACTGCTTATCACTCTCGTCTAATGCCTTTATCAATACCATACTCAAATTATAAGAAAATCATCTTTTCTTTGAGAATATAAATACTTTAACATGCACAAGCCTTTTGGTTATTGACATAAAATATACCCATATATATATATATATATATATATATATATATATATACACGTAGTAGCAATCTTGTGAGACCACAGCACCCACACTACGTACCTACGAGCCTCTACTAGAATACTAGACATATGGACGGGACAGGACCCCGTTGTGCCCAAAACATATATGTACAGAAAAGAAAGACCATAAGCACCTCTGGGACAATGGAGTGCTCTTAACAGCTGACAACTCCTACGAATCTGGGGCAAGATCGCCTCCCTGTTTACCTGTGGGCATGAATACAGCGTCCAAAGGAAAAGGACGTCAGTACAAACATTGTACTGAGTATGAGAGGCATAAGCAATAATATCACATCAATGAAATAAAGGGAACATCAACGAGGAACATCTATATCTGACTGTCACATAGAAAAGGAAGTGATGCATGCGGACTTACTCATAATTATCATCATATCATAAATGCATAAATATATATATAGTCATATAAGCTGCCCGTCCATGTTGGATCAGTGTGATACTCAGTAGCATTAGCCTGTGTTCAGGCCTCCCGCGTCCGGGGTATCATCTCCTGCCGCCCACTAGTGGTGTCTGTCCATGCCAGTTGGCCATGGTGTGTAGTATAGCTGCCCACCTTAGCGGTGACTGCCCGGCCAAATAGGCGCGTTGTTATGTTATGCTCATCATACATGCTCATCATAGTATGCTTATCATAGTACATGCATAGGGCTCAAGAACAACTACACTATATCGGGGTGACGTAAGGTCGTGATCCCCCGATTCCATTATGGGCACTCATTAACATCCTGCCTCACCTTGAAGGGAAAAGTATATGAGGTGAGTGTAAGCAATAATGACATCAGTTTATGAGCATTTATAACTCCTGTACTCTAACTCGTTACCTTGTGTAGCAAATAGGGGTATCAACTTGTATCTTTTCGGGACTTAAGAGATTCATGGAGGAGAAAGAAAGTCATATTAAGGGAGTCATGCCATAGAAGGAAAGGACTAGCCCCACATACCTTTGTCGTTCAACTATCTTATCGCTCAATCGTCCTCCTTTGATGCTCGCGCCTCAACCTTCGAGAGGAATCGCATTAACATTAGTTACTCGGCTATAAGAACATTTCACTATTTCTAGAGAAAATTGGGCAGCGCTTCCTTTGTTTATACTACTTTTCCCACATTCTATATCTACTCCCAACGTTAATAACAACATCCACAATATAGCATCCACAATCATCACTTATCTACTTTTACCACAATTCACCATTTCCCTTAGATTTCCCCACAATTATGATTATAACTCGTTATCGCGTTTTCTCATATATAATACCTATTTCATGGCCTAAATGTCACTTATAACATTTTCACAATCACAACATACAAACATTCATAATTCACTCCAATTACTATTCACCCATTCATGACCCAATTGTTATGTTTTCGACAATTCAAGTGTTTCAACTTTCAACCACTCAAACCAATATAAAAAGAGTCATAAAACTCACCTAATGATGGATGAACAACTTTTGAGGGGAATTCCTCTTCTTGCACCAAAACCGTAACTCACTCTTCTTGAGTTTTCTTGGCTTAGATGAACTTTTAATGGGTTTCACAAACTTGATTTCATGTATTTGGTGTAGTTGACCATGGTTTTCCTTTGATTTCTTGGGGAGGAATGGTGGAGAAGGTTCTAGAGAGTTGTTAGAGAGAAGAGAGTGGAAGATGAAATGAAATGAAAAATGGAGGAGGGTCTTATATTAATTCATGAAATTAGTCCCGTCCGTGATGTACGGTGCGATCGACGGAGCGTCGATTGGATCGACGGGGCATCGATCTGATCGCCGATATCGTCAAATTTCTAGTGAACAATCTGTCATTTCTCCTCATTCGACGGTGAGAAGGATGGTCCGTCGAACTGATCGACGGAGCATCGACCTGTTCGTCGAGTGGTCTTTGTTCCAGCTCAGTTTTACGGTGCCATCGACGGGGCATCGACCTGTTCGACCGTACAAAGGACGACCGTCGAACCTTCCTTTTGCAGGACTGCGGTGAAGTTCCATTTGACAAACTTTCCTCCCTTGCCTTTAATTCTCTGAAAAGTTACGTTGGGATTCCTAAGTATCCCTTCTTACTTGTAGGGACATCTTGTTTGCCTTAACTCTCGTTAGTCCCTTCATCGCTTAGCAACCCAAAGTTCCGGGGTGTAACACATATGGCCGATGGCCCATGACATGTGACAAAATAGATATGAACCTATATGTGCTGTCTTTGAAGCCTCTACGAATAGTTATTACTGAACAACTGACACAAAAGCCGAGACAGGCCCTGAGCTACCCAAAGCCTCTAATATTACTGAAATCACTAGATTTGACTCAGCCCCATATAGAAGTGGAGCCTACAATACCTTCGGTGAATATCTGCAATGTCTTGAAAGGATGCCTTCCAACTCTTATATTTGAACCTGCAATATGAAACATAACAAATGTAGTGTCCCCGGCCAAGGGAGTTCAATACAGAAACATTGTACTGAGTACGTAAGGCTGACATGAAACATCTATAATAAATTGAAGCTTATAAAAGAGACAGCTAAAATGTAATCAAGTAGATATAACTGAAAGCTGTGAAACATTTATAGGAACACGTACTGAGCCTTACTGTACTTCTATCTTTCTGAATCTTCTTTAGAATCCTTTTGATGATTTCTTTGGGTCGCTATATGGAGCGACATTCTGGGATCGTTCACTGTTCACTTGGGATCATATACTTTATTACCGTTCCTTATTCTTTACCTTTCTTTAGAATACATAAATGTTGAGTTGCACGACCTACTTCCGATCCTAAGTAATATCTAATTTTCGCCTAAGGAAGGAACACGTTACTTTACTTTTTCTATGCTAGCGTCATGAAGAATATAAATAGCAGGTAAGTAAATAACACAGTGATTTTTATGTGGAAATCACCCACTCACAAGGGCAATAAAAACTATGACCTACATCTCTACAGGATTTTATCCAAACTCCACTACAACAGTGAGCCTCTACAAATTCAAGTTACAGACTTTGTAACCTAGGAACTAACCTATAATTCCTATCTCACTAATTTCCCTAGACTAGTGAGCAACCTTCAAGTTGATCCCCAACTTGAAGTTGAATATACAACGTTTTTGTATCTAACTGTAATGCTTCAAATAAAGAGGATAAAGATAAAACTTGATTAACTAACCTAATACAAGTTTTCTAGACTCAAGACCTGTAAAACAGACACCCTATTCTACAGCTTCTTCAATCACCTTCTCGTACTAGGGATGCATGCCTAGATTCTAATTGTTCTTGATAAATCTTTTGATAGTTCGATATTCTAAAATCTCTCTTTGTGGGTGCGCATACCTTCTTCTTGGTAAAACTTGGATATATATAGCATTGAGTGCACAACATCCAGTTTGTGTGAAATTGAGATACTTGCCTTTTGGATCAATTTCATTGTCCTTGTAGGAGTCTGAATAACCTTGTTTAATTATGGCAAGGAATCTTATAAACTTGACCGCCAATTCTTTACCATAAAACTAAAAATCCTAATTGTTGTAGGAGTTGCGCTGGAACATGTTCACGAACCTTTTTCATTGACCTAGTCAGTCCGCCTCTGAATCTCTGCACTCTCTGAGATGGAACATGTTCACGAACCTGTTTCATCATCCCCTTCTTGTTCACTCCTCGGATTATATCGTGAGCCTGCTTTTGTAATGGATAATGGAACATGTTGAAAAACCTATTTCATAACATCACACTCTTTACTCTGTGTCTGTATTTCTTCACTTTTTTTCTTTTGATAGAACATGTCTGTGAACCTGGTTCATTTACATGTGTGCGTATTTTGTCAATCATCAAAACATAAGCATGCCAACAACTTCTCTTTTTTTATGATGACAAACTCCATGTTCTTCACACCACTGTGTAGCATGTTTTGAATAATATGAACACTAAGACTGAACCAGGTTAGTATAGTAGGGTTATAAGCACTACATATGATACACCTCCCCCTTTTTGGCATCATTAGAAAGTTGCTTCAGTTCAGTTAAGCATCAATTGAATATAACAATATTAACTCAGCTGTTACACCTCGGACTTTTCGTACGTCGAGCTGTGAATAGGCTAACGCAAGCTTAAGGGGAACGTGGAGTCAATATGGCCTTAAGGAGAGTACTTGGTAGCTTCAAAAAGTATACGACAAGATTTTGAAGTCATATGACTTGGAGAAACTAAGTTCATCAAAGGAAGTGAACTATAAGTTGTGCTCGGGAAGATTTCGTAACAACCGAGCTAATGTTGATTTAGTAACTCCTTGAGGAGAAGTTATAAGGCTCCTTAGATTGTTAATGATGTATTATACAAGTGTCAAGAAGGTTCCACAAGGATTGGAAGTCAAACGAAACAACCGGATCAACTTCGGAAAATGTGAGTTATACGGCCACTTATACGGTCCGTATAAGGGACCGTATAACCTGTCAAGAGAAGGGTCCTCCACAGGAAGTACTATACGGTCACTTATACGGACCGTATAAGTTATATGGACCGTATAAGTGTCCGTATAAACCTTGCTGGGCAGCTTTAAAATGTTATATAAAGAGGACCCAAGTTCATTTTTCTTATTTCTCATCTCCTCCACCACCCTTGAAACCTCTAGAATATTCCATACACTTTATTAACACATATCCAAGAGAAATCAAGGATTAAGCTCCAAGGATTAGTAGAATCAAGTGTGTGGATCGATGCTCACTAGGGTTGATACAAGTCAAAGTTTCCTTTGGAATTGAAGTTGGAGGATTTATCAAGTGGAGTATCTCCATCCAAAGATCATTCCTACATAATCAAAGGTGATTTTTACACTTATTTCATGTTATTGAAGGTATTGAGTGGTTAAAAGACTTGGATTTGAGAAGAATGTAGAATATGAGCTCAAATATGGAAATAATGGTATTTTGAATAGTAAATTAATTTGAGTGATGATTCTTAGTAAGAGATGAGTATTATATCGTTATGAATGATGCTAGTAACGTAGAGGAAGTGTCATGTGAAGAACGAATATGGTGTTGTATTGTACTCATGGATATGGATGGTTTGAAGGTGAATTGGAGAAGTGAACAATATTTAACTTGAGAAATCTATTGCTTATTATATTATGAGTATCGCTATTGCTATTTGGGAGTTGTTTATTATATGGAGAAATTTGTCGAAACAAAGGAAATGCTGCCCAATTTTCGTTAACCTTAGTGGTTTTAGCTGAGACTTAAGCGTGTTTCTAATGATCTAACCTTGGTACAAATTCTCTTGATTGTAGAGTTGTGAGCTTGGAAAGAGAACGCTTAGTCGTTAAGGAGACGTAAAGGTATGTAAGGCTAATCCCCTTCTTTCAAAGGAATGACTTCTATATTATGATTTCTTTTCTATATTTCCATGATCTTCTTACATCCCAAAAGATGAAAGCTAAAGATTCTTAAGAGCTTCTCATGAGATAGAGATGAGATATGCTCCATGATAATGATGCTGTGATGAGCTTGATAGTCTTATCCTTATGATTCCATTGATGTTATTTCTTGTTGTTGCCTCACCTTATGATATTAGTTCTTTCAAGGTGAGACATAGCGATCATGATTATTCCATAATGTAATAAGAGATTCCCGACCTTATGTCACTCCGATAGAGTTATAGCTTTTACTTGAGCTCTCATGCATGCTTCATATTATCTATATGTGATATTATACCGCGCCAATTTGGGCCGGGCAGTCACCACTACAATGGGCATAGTGGGCAGCTATGATGATGATTACACCGTGCCTATTTGGCCGGGCAGACACCACAAGTGGGCGGCTTGAGATGTTTACCCGGACGCAGGAGGCCCGGACACGGGCTAATGATGTTCACACGTACCTATATTGTCGGGCAGTTTATATATATGTATATATGATATGATGTCTTCTCTTGTTAGCATGCATGATTCTGCCTTAAGAGGCAACCAGTACAGGTTATCTTTTCTTCTTATGCTCTCTTATTTCTTGATTATGTTATTGTACATGCCTTACATACTCAGTACATTGTTCGTACTGACGTCCTTTTCTTTTGTGGACGCTGTGTTCATGCCTACAGGTAGACAGGGTGATAGACCGGATTCCTAGGAGCTTTCTCAGCATAGATACAGGAGCACTCCACTACTCTAGAGTCGCCACTTCTCGGTATATTATTTTGTGTACATATTGGGGCATGGTGGGGTCCTGCCTGGTCCTTATGATAACTGTGTTCCAGTTAGAGGCTCGTAGATACTCATGTATGGGTAATAGATGCTATGTGTCCTCATTGGTCTATATTTTGTATATCGTTTTTGTAGCATCGGGGGGCTTATGCACATGTATATGTTTTGGGAGATATTTGGTTGTTATTTCATGATAAGTCTTTTGTTGAGAATGATGTATGTCCAGGTTGTGTATGATAGATAGCATGATGAGTGGTGCTCAGTAGTCAGCTCCGGGTACCCGTCATGGCCCACCAGTTGGGTTGTGACAAAAGTGGTATCAGAGCAGTAGAGTCTACAAGCCATGTCTAGTAGAGTCTTGTTTAGGGGTGTGAAGCGCGCCACACTTATAAACAAGAGGCTGCGGGAAATTTAGGAATAATGATCGTCTTTCTTCTTCCTAGATCGTGCAATAGAGCTATGTTATAAGGTTTCCTTTTTTTCCCTAATGGTGCGCTATGATTTCAGCAATGCCGGTAAAGAGGAAAGCAGCAGCCGCCCAGAAGGGTAATACTGTGACAGGAAGATGGTTTGAACAGGAGACCTCGGTAAATGTAGAAGAGGGTGAATCCCATAATGAGGCTCCATCTCATACCTCTCACACTCCGCCCATATTAGAGGAGCATAAAGAGTACTCAGCTCCAGCCCTAGTGCCTCTAATTCCTCCACCAGGTGCTTCGGGCCAGCAGATGACTTAGGCCATTCAGTTATTGACTCAGCTAGTTGCCGCCCAGGCTCAGTGGTAGAGTGCGGGTCCGGGTGACAGAGCCACTAGTGCCAGAGCCCGTGACTTTATGAGTTTGAACCCGCCAGAATTTATTGGGTCGAAGCAAGATGAAGACCCGCAGGGTTTTATAGATGAAATGTTGAGGACACTGAGGATTATACATGCTTCAGATACAGAGTCCGTGGAGTTGGCGTCCTATAGATTACGGGATGTCGCCGTTCTATGGTATAATAATTGGATATCTTCGAGGAAGGAAAATGCACCTCCCCCGATTTGGCAGGAGTTTGTAGGTGCTTTTATTCGCCATTATTTGCCACCCGAAGTCCGTCGAGCTCGAGTTGATAAGTTTTTGAATCTAAAGCAAGGGAATATAAGTGCTCGGGAGTATAGTCTTCATTTCAATTCATTGGCCCGGTATGCTCCGACCATGGTAGCCGATATGGGAGACCGAGTACATCGATTTGTGAGTGTCTTAGGGCCACATTTGATAAAAGATTTCTTGACGGCTTCACTGCAGGAGGGGATGGACATCTCCCGTATTCAAGCTCACGCCCAAAATCTAGAAGAGCAGCAGCAGCCGCAAAGGGGTGAGTGTGACATTGATAGAGGGCATAGCAAAAGGGCCAGATCTGCAGGTGCTAGTAGCGAGTATAGTGGTGGTCAGAGACAGTTGTATTCCAGATATTCATGATAGTCTGCGACTAGTGCAGCTCCTCGATTTGTGGGCAGGAGGTTTGACCACTTCATTTGTTCAGGACAGGGTCAGGGTTTGAGAGTTTCGGGTTCCCAGTTTGGAGGTGATTCTAGTCAGAAGAGATCACCACTACCATGATGCAGCCAGTGTGGTAAATTAAATTCGCGTCAGTGTCGCCGAGGTTCAGATGGTTGCTATGCCTGTGGTCAGGTTGGGCATATGATGCGTGATTTCCCCTCGATGACTGGTAGAGTCGGGGCCCAGCCTACAGGATCAGTAGCCGGTTCATCTTCGTCCGTGCGCCCCGTGAGGTAGACTCCCCAGGCTTCAGTAGGTCGTAGTAGGGGAATGGGGTAGCATCCAGTTCAGGTGGCTTCCAGGCCCGTATTTACGCTTTAGCCGGATGCTAGGATCTTGAGTCCTCCCCCGATGTGGTTATAGATATACTATCCATATTCTCTCATGATGTTTATGCATTTATTGATTCGGGTTCTACCTTATCGGATATCACTCCTTATATTGCTGGTCGTATTGGGGTGAAACCCGACCTAATCAAACCTTTCGAGATATCTACTTCGGTTGGTGATCCAGTAATAGCTAAACAAATATACAAAAATTGTGCGATTTTGGTATGTAATCATCAGACTAAAGCTGATTTGATTGACCTGGAAATGTTGGATTTTGATGTGATTATGGGCATGGATTGGCTAGCCTCCTGTTATGCTAATGTTGGTGGCTGAACAAAAATGGTGCGATTCCAATTCCTGGGAGAACCAGTGGTTGAATAGAAAGGTAATACAGCATCTCGAAGGGGTAAGTTTGTTTCCTATCTTAAGGCAAGGAAGATTATCGCTAAAAGCTACATTTATCATCTAATCCGAGTTCATGACACCGAAGCAAAGCCGCCGACTTTTCAATCCATCCCTGTAGTAAATGAGTTTCCGAATGTATTTTCGGATGAGCTTTCAAGTCTTCCACTGGAACGGGAGATTGACTTTACTATTGATGTGCTGCCAGACACCAAGCCTATATCTATTCCTCTTTATAGAATGGCTCCAGCAGAATTGAAAGAGCTAAAGGCACAACTGAAATATTTGCTTGAGAAGGGATTCATTAGACCCAGTAAATCACCATGGGGAGCACCTGTCTTATTTGTAAGAAATAAAGATGGTTTTTTGCGAATGTGCATCTACTATAGGCAGTTGAATAAGGTGGCGATAAAGAATAAATATCCGTTTCCAAGAATCGACGATTTGTTTGATCAACTGCAGGGTGCTAAGTGGTTTTCCAAGATTGATTTGAGATCGGGATATCATCAAGTGAGAGTCAAGGAAGAGGACATTCCGAAAACGACTTTCAAAACTAGATATGGCCATTATGAATTTCGGGTTATGTCGTTTGGCTTGACTAACGCTCCAGCAGTGTTCATGAATTTGATGAATAATGTGTTTAGGCCTTTCCTAGATCTATTTGTAACCGTGTTCATTGATGATATTCTAGTATATTCTCGGTCAGAAACAGAGCATGCAGATCAGTTGCGTATTGTCCTTGTAATTCTTCGGACTCATGAGGTATATGCCAAATTTTCAAAATGTGAGTTCTGGTTGAATTCTGCGACTTTTCTGGGCCATATTATCTCAGCTGATGGTATTCGCGTAGATACTCAAAAGATCGAGGCCGTGAAGACTTGGCCAAGGCCTACAACGCCTCCAGTGGTCTGTAGCTTTCTGGGATTAGCAGGTTATTATATAAAGTTTGTGGAAGGATATTCCTCTATTTCAGTGCCATTGACGAAGCTAACTCAGAAATCAGCAAAGTTTCAATAGACCGATGCTTGTGAGCGCAGTGTCCAGGAATTGAAAGATAGATTGACTTCAGCCCCAGTCCTGACGCTTCCTGAAGGATCAGAAGGTTATGTTGTTTATTGTGATTCCTCCAGTGTTGGGTTGGGCTGTGTGCTACAGCACACGAAGGTTATAGCCTATGCTTTTAGGCAGTTGAGGAAACATGAGAAGAACTATCCGACCCATGATCTTGAATTAGCTGCGGTTATCCATGCACTAAAGATGTGGAGACATTATTTGTACGGTGTTAACGTTGATATTTATACAGATCATAAGAGTCTCCAATATATTTTCAAGCAAAAGGAGTTGAATCTTCGGCATAGGAGATGGTTGGAGTTACTGAAAGACTATGATGTGAGTATACTATACCATCCGGGAAAAGCAAATGTGGTGGCCGATGCGCTTAGCCGTAAATCCATGGGCAGTTTATGTGATGTTCAACCAGAAAAGAAGGAATTAGTCCATGAACTCCATCAGCTAGCTAGCCTAGGAGTTCGTTTAATCGATCCAGGCAGTGCAGGAGTTGATATTCACAACCCAGCGGTTTCATCCTTAGATATGGAAGTGAAAAAGCGCCAGCATAAAGATCTCAAGTTAAGTTATTACAGAGATACACTCCCCAGAAAGAAAATTCACCATTTGAGATTTCTATAGATGGGATTCTCAGGTACCGAGGTAGACTATGTGTTCCAGATATTGCGGGATTACGCCACCAGATTCTCGAAGAAGCTTATTACTCCCGTTATTCGGTTCATCCAGGAGTGACAAAGAAGTATCATGATCTTAAGTCAATGTATTGGTGGGATGGAATGACGAAAGATATAGCAAAATTTGTAGCTCAGTGCCCAAATTGCCACCAAGTGAAAATTGAGCATCAAAAGCCAAGAGGATTGTTTTAAGCTATGAAAATTCCAACCTGGAAATGGGAAGTGATCAACATGGATTTTATTGTAGGCTTACCTCATTCTCGGCGTAAGTATGAATCCATATGGGTGATGGGTGACAGACTCACAAAGTCAGCTCATTTTCTTCCGGTCAAAACTACATATTCAGTAGAGGATTGATTATGCAAGGTTGTATCTTAAGGAGATAGTGAGACTTCGTGGTGTCCCAGTGGCCATCATCACAAATGGGGGAGCACAATTTACAGCTAAATTTTGGAAATCCTTTCAAGAATGTTTGGGAACTCAAGTGAGACTCCGCACAACATTTCATCCACAAACTGATGGAAAAGCTGAACGCACTATTCAGACCTTGGACGATATGTTAAGGGTATGTGTATTGGATTTCAGAGGCAATTGGTAGTGCCATATTACAGGGGAAACTCCGGCGAAATTTCGGTAGAATCCACGAGAACTTAACATTGGAGGATGGATGTTCTTAAGAAGGGGGGGGGGGGGGGGGGGGGGGGGGAATGTTACTGTTACACCTTGGAAAATTTCTCGTTAATGTACAGTAAATAAGATAGCACGGAACACGAGGTATACAATGATTCAGAGAAGTGAGAGATAGCATTTGACGACCCTAACCAAGATTCAAAGACATTAGATGTAAAGGAAGAAGTTTGGTAAAGAAAGTAAAGGATATGTGATGTGTCGGGTAGAAATTTTGGACGGCGAGTTAATGATGGCATAATGATGTCTTAGAGACGAGTAATGATGTCCCTTAGATTGGTATTGAGGTGTTAAACAAGTGTCAAGAAGGTTCCATAAGGATCGGAGATCAAACGAGTCGACGAGAACAAGTCCCGGACAGCTGGACATTATACGGCCAGATATACTGGCCGTATAAAATCCACGGACCGTATGTCCAACCGTAGATTCAGCCCAGAATGGCATACTCCACTGGACCAAACATACGGTCCAACATACGATCAGTGAAAAATATACGGACCGTATGTTGGTCCGTATAAGTTGGTCGGGACAGGTTCAACATTTAATATAAGGGACCTCTCTCATTTCATTTTCATATCATTTTCACTCCACAAGCTAAGAAACCTCTAGAACACTCCCTAACATTCTTCCACAAGGAAAATCAAAGGAAATCCATGATCAAATACTTCAATCCATCAAAACAAGTGTATGAAACCTAGTGAAAGTCATCCAAGCCAAGAAATCCCTAGAGAAATGAAATAGGATTTTGGTGCTAGAAGAGTATTTCCATTCAAGGCTTGTTCATCCATCATCTAAGGTAAGTTTCATGACCATACCATGTTGTTTAAGGTATTGGGAGGCTAAGCCACTTGAATTGTAGAAAGACATAGAAAATGGGTCATAAATGGGTGAATAGTGTCATTGTTGAATAGTGGTTGAGATGAATCATGAATGTTGGTATGTTGTGATTGTGAATACGTTATAAATGACATTTAGACCATGGAATAGGAATTATATGTGAGAAAACGCGATAGGGAGTCATAACCATAATTTTGGAGAAAGTGAAGAGAAATGGTGAATTGTGGTAAACGTAGATAAATGATGATTTTCGTGTGCGAATTTGTCACACCCTAGCAATGGTAGGGAATGACGGGCACCCGACTCTCATCAGAGTCTAGCGAACCCTTAGACATTCGCTCTATCAAAACCTGTCATTTCAAAAACTTTTAAAAACATGAAACTTTTCCAAATAGAAATCATTATCTTTATAACGATTATGAAAACTTTCAATCAAATAAGTACTTCAAACCAATTGAAATCATCTAAAATACATACTCTTTTAAAATCCATAAATGACTCAACTGACATCACTTCATTGACATCTCGACCAACGTACCACAGGACACTGTCTGTAGAAGTCTCTAAGAAGTAAACTGAACATTATGAGTCAGGAAAGAGCCCTCACATACCCATAATCATACATATCTATACATGACTTAGGACAGCTCCAGAATGAGGTGGAGCTTGCCAATCCCAGCAGACGTCCAAGCATTCTAGCTATACACTTAACCTGCCAAACAATCTAGGGCTGCGGGCATGAACGCAGCGTCCCTAGGCAAAAGGACGTCAGTACGAACAATGTACTGAGTATGTAAGGTTGTAACAAATCATAATCATAATTTGATTTAGGAGAGAAGAAATCACAATCTAACTCAATACTTGCAGCCTTCGCTGGAAGAAACATAAATGTGCACATGAAGTCTCAAAACAATCTTTAAGTAAATAATGCAATCCAACACACATGACGCTTCCGACATGTTAACCGAACGGTCCCTTCGGACAGCCGCTTCCGGCTAGTATCACAATAGTCCCTTCGGATGGCCGCTTCCGGCATAATAATGATGGCCTCTTTTGGCAGCCGCTTCCGGCTTAATAATGATGGCCCCTTCGGGCAGCCGATTTCGGCTTAATATCACCATCATATCAACACAAACTAAATCCACAAATATCAATTTCAATTCATATCATAAGTCACTAATCAATTCATCACAATCCAATTATTAGCCTTAGTCTTTATAAGAAGTTGTCAAATTTGTATTTCACTAGACTTAGGAGGACATACTTCCAGGTTTGATGGTAGAATTGCTATGAAATTCTTACTACTTATATTCTACTCAATTTCATCTTATTGCCCTACTCAAAGAATAAATGATCATATCAATACAAAGGGATTATACTATGGAATGTAAACATAAATCGTAAATGAAATGAAGTAGTAAAAGCTCGCACCCCCTTCGGAGTGGTTTTGAAAATCAAACTTTATGTTTCTTTTAGTATAAAACTAATTTCCTTGAAATCATTAGTAAAACCATATACACAACTCAACTTGGCACCTTATGGGTGTTCCCTTGGGAACAGAATAGGAGTACAATATCAATAAGCCATCACAAGAAACATTTAGACCTTACTCGTCTAAGAATGGAATTATACGGAGTACATATAGAATGAATAAATAGCAAAAAGAATCATGCCAAAGGAAGAAAGGTTTGCCTTACATACCTTTGCCGCTTACCAGCTAACCACAACCCATCTTCGGGTCATGCTAATGTTATATCCCGCATTTTATGTAATCGGATAATTCAAGACAATCGCGGGAAAACAACAAGCAAGGCAATATTTTATTTTGTTTGGCACATGAGTTGCTTATGAAAAGTCTAGAAGTGGAAATATGGAGAACGACGAAGGGTAAAATTGGAAATTGGAAAAATACCTTCCATGAATTACAAGAACTAGCCAATACAATTGGGCTTGAAATTTCAAGTAGAAAGGAGAGGCCCAACCGGCCATGTACATGGGCTAGGCCCAAATTGAATAAAATTGGTGAATAAAAAAGATGACTAAGTCATCCTTATCACCAAACTCTGTAGAAATTTCAAGAAAGCAAAAGAGAGAAAAGAAGGAGAAAAACCCCAAGGCCTTTCGGCCAAGAGAAAAATTGCCAAGAAAAATTGATAAAAATTCTCTTAAAAATCACTTTCCACCAAGTAAAGGGTGCTTAACAAGGTGGAGTTGTTGGTGGAGCAAGAAAGATTCATAATCACTCAAGTTGCCAACTTGTAGTCAAGTGAGAAGTTGAAGAAGAAAGGTGAATTTCAATCTTGTTTTATGTGTTATACATGGTTTATATGTGTTGTAGTATGCTAAAATAGATGAAATTCATGAAGGAGAGAAATATGGTACATGGCCGTGCATATATATATGTGTGTAGGAATCATGATTCAATTATGTTGTCTAGTGTTTGGTTGTTATGGTTGTAAATGATATGTGGAAAATGGAAGTTGAATGAAATTGGATAGAATGTAGTTGTTTGTGCATGATATGGCCGTGTAGTGTGTGGTGTGTATGTGGCCGTGTATACTTGATGTATAGTCGTGTATATTGGTGAGTTGTGAAAGAATAATGAGCGAGTTGTAATTAATATCTTAGTCGTTGTGTTGTAGATGTTATATCGCAAATAAAGACTTGATAAGTTTGGTGAAGTCTTGGTAATTGGAAGGTTGTGTGAATGGAAAAATAATGTTCTTGCATGGATAGCATGTAATGATATTAGTATGATGTCGTTGGAATGTATACTATAAGGTTGCTATTGTGTTCATTGAAGTTGGACAGTTTTGAAGAAAGTAGCAAAATTGGTATCATGTGTCTTGGATTAAATGTGTGAATCGCTAGTGTAGTTGTTGAATTATGTTAATAGTTTGGCCGGGTTTGAATTCCCGGATTGTGATTGAGGAGAATTTGGTTATGTTGAATGTTGAGGATGGTATATTTACAGAGGAAATGCTGCCGAAATTTCGGTAGCCAAGTGTTTCCTTAAGATTCTAACTCTAAGTATCCTAATAAGGGTTTTGGTAAACATGACCAATTCGCAGATTTTGACGAGATTGCAACGTGAATTTGGAATAGCAAAAGGAGCGGAAAGAGGTATGTAAAGCTTCACCCTTCTTTCTATGGCATGTCTTAGTTGTAATAAGTTGGGTACGAGCCTCGGGGACAACTCGGTTCCCCGGAATCCGCCCCTAAAGTTTTCCACTTTTTGTTCAATAGAATTGAACTAGAAAGTGTGCCAATTGTTGGAAAAACCTCCTACGCCCTTAGAACTTGTATAAATGGGACCCGATTACCCTAAGACCCTCACAAGTAACGCTATGACACGTAACATACGTAAATCGTATACGCTACCTCATCCGGCCCGAGGTGGGCCCGTTACTCTCGGATTTTCCTATAGTCGTGGCTGACTTACTTGAAGTAAATCCAAAGGGTACTTTTGATCCCAATATCGTTACCGAATGATAAGTACTATGACTACTCTAACGAGAATGTTTCTATGAGGATAATGATAATGACAATGTTAGACAAGAGAATGTACCTTTGATAAGTACGACCGGAACGACTCTATGACTAAGGTGACTAAGCTAAGTATCTTATGTAAACATGAAAGTGATACACTAATTTTTGAATCGTATTTATATTTCCTAGTTATATCTTTATTTTCTCTGACTCCAAAGCCTATGACGGTCATCTATGATGCCCACGATTTCATTCTACGGTTACTGTAATACTATTCTCCGTTGATAGTCTCGCCTTAAAATACTTGTTCCTTCAAGGTGAGACAAAGCTATAACTAGCATTCCATAACGTAATCGGAGGACACCGACCTTACGTCACTCCGATGGATACATGATTTTCCTTGGCTCTTGTGTGTTTATATGATATATGTATATAAAATAGGTATATGTGTATGGATATGTATATATAAATAAGATAAGTAATTGTATATGAGACGTGTATATGTATAAAAGATAAGCAAATGTATATGTATATGTGTATGGGGAAAAGGGAAGGGTCACTGTTATATCACCACCTGATTCAGCTGGATTCCATCCTAGACGCGGGATGCCCGGACGCGGGATATGGGAGAGCCGTACGCGGCGTCTGTATATATATAATGCATGCTACCTATATATGATGTAATGTGTTGGGACACCGTTGGGGAGGGGGCTTGGGAGAGCCGATGTATTCAGCGTCTGTAAATGTGAATCAAAGATACTGTTCACTGAAATGTACCGTTTTCTGTACACGAGAATAAGTAATATTTAAATGTTAATTCCTATGCTTATGAAAAGAAACGTTTCAAAGACGAAAGGACAAGCCTACATGACAGCCGGCCTGAAAAGGGGCCTTCCTATGCACAGGTTACTTTCTCGCCTCGTTATATGCCCTGTGACTCCATGATATTATTAATCGTACTCTATGTTACTGCTTGTATTATTTTCTATGCCTTACATACTCGGTACACTATTCGTACTGACGTCCCTTCTTGTGGACTCTGCGGTCCATGCCGCACAGGTCAGCAGACAGGTGGACTTGATCCTTAGGAGCTCTGCCAGCAGTACTCTACAGCGCTCCAGTCGTTCCGGAGCCTTATTTCAGTGGTACTATTTTGTGTATATATAATCTCGGGCACGATAGTACTCGGCCCTTTCTATGTATAAGTGTACTATGTCTAGAGGCTCGTAGGCAGATATGTACAGTCATTCAAGTATAGTTAGATATATGGTGTTTTGGCATGTTAAGGTTGTTGTATAAAGTGCTAACGAAGTTTATTAGCCTATGTTCAGAATGACGCTGCTAAAGTTAATGTTCAAAAAAGAAAATATGGCTCTGTTACACGGCTTGCTAAGAGGTAAAGGTAATATGACAGATAAGGGGTACTCGGTACAAGTATCGGGTACTCGTCACGGCCCTAGTCGGGTCGTGACAGCTAATCTATCAACAATGCCAATTTACCAACAATCAATCCAATATATATCCTTATAATCAATCCCTTAAACTTATCTTTATTTCTAATGGAATTTCGACAGCATTTCCTTTATAAACTCGACAACCCCAAGAATCCAATCAAGCTAAATTAACAACAACAAGAACCATCTCATATAAGCCTTTTTAAACTCAAAGTATCAACTCCCAAGGATATACACCAAAACGGCCCAGTATACGCTTTGTATACGATATCTTCATACACTTTATTCTCCCAAATTCAAGAACAACAACTTATCAACAAAATCAACAACAATATAAAAAATTATTTTATATCAATATCCAACTAATCCTATCAATTTAATCATACCAAAACAGCCCCCAAGTCATTTGATATCCAAAAATTATAACCGAACTTTCAATGTCATTTTCTCTATTCTAAACCAACAAGTCTATCAATGATCAGGGTAAGAACATCATTAAAATATTAAAAATACCTTATATGAGCAGCCACCACGAAAACAACATCCCCCAAGTTCAATTTGTAGCTTAAAACGACGGCAACAACTTGTACTACACTTTACTCTTCACGAGCCTCAGAATTCGAGACCTCGAACATGATCAATTCTCCACTTTCTCTCTCTAACTCTCCTCTCTCTCTATCTAAAATATAATGGACCTTTTGTATTAAGATGAGGCAGATAAGGCTGAAAATTTCCCTTAAATAGCAAGGGAAGTGGGCCTGACCCTACTTGGAATCGAGTTGGGCCGAGCCCACTGCCCAACTTGACCTTTCTGCCTTAAACGTCCATAACGTTTTATCCCTATGTCACATTCAGGCCCACGACCTATGGTTGGAAAGGTATTTCAATTATCTACAACTATAAGTTTATGAGTTTTCCCAAATTCCCAAATAATGATGGGGTTATAGCCTCCCGAAGTCAGATCACCCGAAAACGTAACTTAAAAACATCTTTTTGGAGGACTTTAACTTTGATTTGGCTCAAGGGTCCTTCTTTAGTTGTGTTTAAATTCACATATACTATTAATAAAACTTGTCATATGCCCTTTATAATGCTATATATCTTCAAACGTATCATTCCAATCATATTGTACGAATTCCAAATATCATACTCATGCTATGCTCATGCTAGTATAGTAGAATTACATCCTTTATGCTTGTAATATTTGCTCCTCCTTGAGCTCACATTAAGCCATCTACAACCTTAGTAACATGAAATTTTCTGGGCCGTAATAGATATTGTGATTGTTGATATGAACGTTTGGGAGTTGACATAGAACATGAGAAAAGTAGCATAAACAAGGGAAGTGCTGCCCCATTTTCTCTAGCATTAGTAAGTCTATTCTTATAATTATTAGCTAATGTCGATACGAATTCTCTTGAAGGTAGAACATGTGCATTAAAGGAGAACAAGCAAGCGATAGATTAGTTAAATGACTAAGGTATATAAGGCTAATCCCTTCCTTCAAAGGCCTGAATCCTTCAAGCTTTCCATGATCCTCCTATATGATGAAGGTTATGAGTCCATAAATATACCAAACTACATTCGAGCATGATAATGATGATGATGAGTAAAAGTATGGAGATTCTAAAGTTCATGATATGATGCTCCTATAACGTTAATGATGACATTATTGTTAACACACACCTTATATACTATTTCCTTTGAGGTGAGGCAGGATACTCATAAATGTTCATAATATAATCGGGGGTTCACGACCTTACGTCACCCCGACATAGCCGTAGTTGCCTTCAAAGTCTAATGTATGCTCCTAACGATAAATCTGAAATGATGCTAAGTCTTGATATGTCTAGATGATGGTCAAAAATGCTAGCTTATAATATGCTTATGTATGTATGAAAATGTCGAGCTATGATAAGTTTATGATATGTTCATGAGATGTGTAATAATGATGGGTTATGATCGACTATAGGACGATGTGATTCCACCGTGCCTCAATGGCCTGGCATGTCACCGCTAAGGTGGACTGCATATAATTCCACCATGCCTAAATGGCCGGGCATGTCACCGCTAAGGCGGGCTACTATGTTTACACCGAGCCTAGAGGGCCGATCATGATCACCACTAGTGGGCGGCATATGATGGTTACTCGGCCGCGGGTTAACGAGGAGGATTATGACGTGATGATATATGTGATGTGATGACATATGTACCACGATTATATAGAATATGATATATGTACGGAATGTATTTGCCTATGAAACTCATGCAGGTTATATCTTTCTCTTATGGCTCATGATCCTTCTATTCTATTTGTTTCATTCTTGTCTTATATACTCAGTACAATGTTCGTACCGACGTCTATTTTCTTTGGACGCTGTGTTCATGCCCACAGGTAGACAGGGAGGCGAGCTTCACCCAGACTCGTAGGAGAGGTTAGCTGATTGAAAGCACTCCTTTGTTCCGGAGATGCTTGATTATTCTTTTGTGTACATTTGTGTATGTTAGGCATGACGGGGTCCTGTCCCGTCCATATGTCTAGTACTCTAGTAGAGGCTCGTAGATACGCAGTGTGTGTTGTATGGTCTCACGAGGTTGCTACTATGCATACATATTATTTTGATGGCCGAAAGGCTTATGCATATAAAAGTATTTAAGTGTTCCAAATGAAAGATGATTTTCTTATAATTTGAGTACGAAGTTGATACAAGAACGATTAATGAGCATGATAAGTAGTAAAGTGAGCGGTGCTCGGTGGTTAGCCCTGGGTACCCGTCGCGGCCCTAGTCGGGTCGTGACAAAAGTGGTATCAGAGCAGTTCAGTCCTAGGAAGTGTCTATGAGCCGTGTCTAGTAGAGTCTTGTTAATGGTGTGTTGCGCGCCACATCAATAAACAAGAGGCTACAGGGCATTTAGGAAAAATGACCATCTTTCTTTTTATGAGATCGTGCGATAGAGCTGTGTATAAGATTTTATCCTCCCTAATAGTGTGTTGTGATTTCAGAAATGCTGCCAAGGGGAAAAGCTACAGCCGCCCAGAACTGCAAGACTACGACAAAAAGACGGGTAGAAAGAGAGCCTCCGATGAATATAGAAGAGGGAGAATCACATAATGAGGCCTTATCAAATACTTCTTCCACCCCGCCTAATGTGGAAGAACAAGGACGAGCTCCAGCTCCAATTCCTCCACCGGTTGCTTCGGGTCAACAAGTGACCCCATACATCTATTGACATAGTTGGTTGCCGCTCAGGCACGACGGCAGAATGCGGGCCCAAGTGATCAGTCAGCTAGTACCCGAGCTCGTGACTTTATGAGTTTAAATCCTGCAGAGTTTTTCGGGTCAAAGCCGGATGAAGACCCGCAAGGTTTCATAGATGAGATGTTGAGGAAATTGACAATTATTCATGCCTCCGAGACCAAATCCGTGGAGTTGGCATCGTATAGACTCTGAGATGTGGCGGTATTGTGGTATAATAATTGGATAGCATCGAGACAATAGAATGCGCCTCCACCTGTATGGCAAGAATTTGTAGATGCTTTTATTCGTCACTATTTGCCACCCGAGGTCCGCCGAGCTAGAGCGGATAGATTTCTAAATTTGAAGCAAGAAAATATGAGTGCCCGGGAGTATAGCATGCAATTTAATTCTTTGGCTAGATATGCCCCGACTATGGTGGCCGACATGGGAGATCGGGTGCATAGATTTGTGAGTAGCTTGGGGCCACATTTGTTCAGAGATTGCTTGATGGCTTCGTTGCAAGAAGGGATGGATATTTCCCGAATACAAGCCGATGCCCAGAACTTAGAGGGACGACAGCAACCACAAAGGGGTGATCGTGACATTGATAGAAGGCAAAACAAACAGGCCTGATCTATGGGGACAGGTAGTGACTATAGAGGTGGATCGAGGCAGACTTATCCCCGACATTCAAGCTAGTCAGTGACTAGTGCGCCTCCACAATTTGTAGATTGGAGATTTGACCGCTCCTTTCCTACAGGACAGGGTCAGAGTTCGAGAGCTTCGGGTTCTCAGTTTGGGGGTGATTATAGTCAGAGGATACCACCAGTTCCACGATGTAGCCGGTGCCGAAATTACACTCAGGGCCATATCGCCAGGACATAGATGCTTGCTATGTTTGTGGACAGACTGGACATTTGATGCGAGATTGTCCCTCGCGGGATGGTACAGGTGGGGTTCAGTCCACAGGTTCAACAGCTAGTTCTTCCTCAGTACGCCCGTTAGGGCAAACTCCCCAGATGGCAGCAGGTCGAGGTAGAGGTAGAGGGGCAGCATCTACTTCAGGTGCCACTCAGCCCCATGTATATGCGTTGGCCGGACGAAAGGATCTTTAGTCCTCCTCGGATGTGGTTACAGGTACATTATCCGTATTTTCCCATGATGTGTATGCATTGATAGATCCGGGTTCTACTTTCTCTTATATTACTCCATATGTTGCTGGTTATATTGGGGTGAAACCTGAGCCAATCAAACCTTTTGAGGTATCTACTCCGGTTGGTGATCTCGTGATAGCAAGACAAGTGTACAAAAATTGTGTAATTGTGATATGTGATCACCAGACCAAAACTGGTTTGATTAAGCTGGAAATGTTGGATTTTGATGTGATTATGGGCATGGATTAGTTAGCCTCGTGCTATGCTAATGTTGATTGCCGACTGAAAGTAGTTCGATTCCAATTTCCGGGAGTGCCCGTGCTTAAATGGA
The DNA here is from genome assembly GCF_019175385.1 of Lycium barbarum. Classification (NCBI taxonomy): domain Eukaryota; kingdom Viridiplantae; phylum Streptophyta; class Magnoliopsida; order Solanales; family Solanaceae; genus Lycium; species Lycium barbarum. Next base: position 54,436,713 of record NC_083343.1, on the reverse strand, counting down.
AGGGTAATGCAGCATCTCCAAAAGGTAGGTTTATTTCCTACCTTAAGGCAAGAAAGATGATAGCCAAGGGCTATATTTATCATCTAGTTCGAGTTCATAACACTAAAGCAAATTCGCCAACTTTTCAATCCTTTCCGGTAGTGAATGAATTTCCGGATGTATTTCCTGATGAACTTCCAGGTCTTCCTCCAGAAAGAGAGATTGAATTCGCCGTTGATGTGTTACCGGACACCAAGCCTATTTCTATTCCTCCTTATCGAATGGCTCCGGCAGAATTGAAAGAGCTGAAGGCGCAGTTGAAAGATTTGCTTGAAAAGGGGTTCATTAAACCCAGTTCATCCCCATGGGGAGCGCTAGTCTTGTTCGTAAGAAAGAAAGACGGATCTCTATGAATGTGCATCGACTATAGGCAGTTGAACAAAGTGACGGTAAAGAACAAATATCCTCTTCCGAGGATCGATGATTTGTTTGATCAATTGAAAGGTGCTAAATGGTTTTCTAAAATAGACTTGAGGTCGGGTTGTCATCAAGTGAGGGTTAGAGAAGAAGATATTCCTAAAACAGCTTTCAGAACGAGATATGGCCACTATGAGTTCCGAGTAATGTCGTTCGGGTTGACTAATGCTCCGGCAGTGTTCATGAATTTAATGAATAATGTATGTAGGCCTCTCTTGGATCTATTCATAATAGTTTTCATCGATGATATTATGGTGTACTCTCGCACAGAATCAGAACATGCAGATTATTTAGGTATTGTTCTTGGAATTCTTCAGACTCGGGAGTTGTATGCAAAATTTTCAAAGTGCGAGTTTTGGTTGAACTCTGTGACACTTTTAGGCCATGTTATTTCAGATGATGGCATTCGAGTCGACACTAAAAAAATTGAAGCTGTGAAGACTTGGCCAGGGCCTACGACGCCCACAGAAGTTCTTAGTTTTCTGGGTTTGGCAGGTTATTATAGAAGATTCGTAGAGGGCTTCTCATCTATTTCAGCCCCATTGATGAAGCTAACCCAGAAGTCAGCTAAATTTCAGTGGAATGATGCTTGTGAACGCAGCTTCCAAGAGTTGAAGGATAGATTAACCTCAGCTCAAGTCTTAACATTTCCAGAAGGGTCAGATGGTTACGTGGTGTACTGTGATGCTTCTGGTGTTGGGCTAGGATTTGTGTGAATGCAGCATGGTAGAGTTATTGCTTATGCTTCAAGATAGCTGCGGAAACATGAAAAGAACTACCCAACTCATGATCTTGAATTGGCTGCAGTCATTCATGCATTAAAAATGTGGAGACATTACTTGTATGGTGTGCATGTTGATATTTATACAGATCACAAGAGTCTTCAGTATATTTTCAAACAGAAGGAGTTAAATCTGTGGCAGAGGCGGTGGTTAGAATTATTAAAAGATTATGATGTTAGCATTTTATACTACCCCAGAAAAGCAAATGCAGTGACTGATGCGCTTAGCCGCCGATCAATGGACAGCTTATGCGAAGCCCCTCTGGAAAATAAAGAGATAACTCATGAGCTTCACCAGCTAGCTAATCTTGGAGTACGTATAATTGATTCGGGTAATGCAGGGATTAGTAGTAACGATCCCACAGTTTCGTCCTTGGATACGCAAGTGAAAGAGCGGCAATATGAAGATCCTCAATTGAGCCATTACAGGGACATATCTTATGAAAAGGAGAAGTCTCCATTTGATGTTTCCATGGATGGAATTCTTAGATACCGTGGCAGGTTATGTGTGCCGAATGTGGCAGAATTGCGCCGACGAATTCTAGAAGAAGCACATTATTCCCGGTATTCTATTCACCCAGGTGCAACCAAGATGTATCATGATCTTAACCTGATATATTGGTGGGATGGCATGAAGAGAGACATAGCAGAATTTGCAGCTCAGTGTCCAAATTGCCAACAAGTAAAGATCGAACATCAAAAGCCAGGAGGATTATTGCAAGCAATGGAAATTCCTACTTGGAAATGGGAAGTGATCAACATGGATTTTATTGTGGGGTTACCTCGTTCTCGAGGCAGGTATGATTCAATATGGGTGATCGTGGATAGATTTATGAAAGCAGCTCATTTTCTTCCAGTCAGAACTACCTACTCAGCAAAAGATTATGCGAGATTGTATCTCAAAAAAATTGTGCGACTTCATGGTATTCCATTATGCATTATCACAGATAGAGGAGCATAGTTTACAGCCAAGTTCTGGAAGTCCTTTTAAGAAGGTCTAGGTACCCAAGTGAAGCTTAGCACGGCATTCCATCCGCAAACTGATGGGCAAGCCGAGCGTACTATTCAGACTTTGGAAGATATGCTACGAGCATGTGTGCTGGATTTTGGTGGTAGTTGGGATGATCACTTACCCCTTATTGAGTTTACATACAATAATAGCTACCATTACAATATTCAAATGGCTCCGTATGAGGCATTATATGGAAGGAAGTGCAGATCTCCAATTGGGTGGTTTGAAATAGGAGAAGTACAGTTAATAGGCCCTAAATTGATTCAGCAAGCGGTAGAAAAAGTCAAGGTGATCCGAGATCGATTGTTGACAGCCCAAAGTCGCCAAAAGTCTTATGCAGACAATCACCGACGAGACTTGGTATTTCAAGTTGATGATTGGGTATTTTTCAAAGTGTCGCCAATGAAAGGGGTGATGAGATTTGACAAGAAAGGGAACCTAAGTCCTAGATACATTGAACCTTATAAAATTACCCGCAAGGTGGGTCATGTAGCCTATGAATTGGACTAGCCTTCAGAGCTTGAATCAGTCCATCCAGTCTTCCATGTTTCAATGCTCCGCAAGTGTATTAGAGATCCCATGAGGATTGTTCCAATTGATGATGTGCAAGTGACTGAAAAGCTAACGTATGAGGAAGTGCCCGTTGCCATTCTAGACAGGCAAGTACGAAGACTTCGAAATAAGGAAGTAGCTTCAGTCAAAGTCTTATGGCGAAACAATAACCAACAGGAAATGACTTGGGAGGCGGAAGAGAAGATGAAATCCACATGTCCGCACTTATTTCAATCCCCAGAGGAGATTCAAGATTAAGCCCCAACATTATGAGGTATGTACGCATACTTTTCATGCTTTTGGTCGTGTGTGGCCATAGATATGTTGCTATTATGTTGTGGCCCTGTGAGGCAGTGATAGTACGGGTTGTTGTGACAAGGTGGTAGTGCTATATTACAGGGGAAACTCTGGCGAAATTTTCGCAGAATTCCCGAGTGTTTAACATTTGAAGACGAATGTTCCAAAAGGGGGGTGAATGTTACACCTAGGAAAATTCCCCGTTAATGTTCAGTAAATAGTCTAGTGAGGAAAATGAGGTATATGATGATTCGGAGAAATGAGAGATAGCATTTGACCACCCTAACCAAGATTCAAAGACATTAGACGTAAAGGAAGAAGTTTGGTAAAGAAAGTAAAGGATATGTGATGTGTCGGGTAGAAATTTTGGACGGCGAGATTATGATGGCATAATGATGTCTTAGAGACGAGTAATGATGTCCCTTAGATTGGTATTGAGGTGTTAAACACGTGTCAAGAAGGTTCCATAAGGATCGGAGATCAAACGAGTCGACAAGAACAAGTCCCGGACAGCTGGACATTATACGACCAGATATACTGGCCGTATAAAATCCAGGGACCGTATGTCCAACCGTAGATTCAGCCCAGAATGGCATACTCCACTGGACCAAACATACGGTCTAACATACAGTCATTCAAAAATATACGGACCATATGTTGGTCCGTATAAGTTGGTCGGGACAGGTTTAACATTTAATATAAGGGACCTCTCTCATTTAATTTTCATATCATTTTCACTCCACAAGCTAAGAAACCTCTAGAACACTCCCTAACATTCTTCCACAAGGAAAATCAAAGGAAATCCATGATCAATTACTTCAATCCATGAAAACAAGTGTATGAAACCTAGTGAAAGGCATCCAAGCCAAGAAATCCCAGGAGAAGTGAAATACGGTTTTGGTGTTAGAAGAGTATTTCCATTCAAGGCTTGTTCATCCATCATCTAAGGTAAGTTTCATGGCCATACCATGTTGTTTAAGGTATTGGGAGGCTAAGACACTTGAATTGTTGAAATACATAGAAAATGGGTCATAAATGGGTGAATAGTGTCATTGTTGAATAGTGGTTGAGATGAATCATGAATGTTGGTATGTTGTGATTGTGAATACATTATAAATGACATTTAGACCATGGAATAGGTATTATATGTGAGAAAACGCGATAGGGAGTCATAACCATAATTGTGGAGAAAGTGAAGAGAAATGGTGAATTATGGTAAACGTAGATAAATGATGATTGTCGTGTGCGATATTGTGAATGTTGATATGAACGTTTGGGAGTTGACATAGAACATGAGAAAAGTAGCATAAACAAGGGAAGTGCTGCCCAATTTTCTCTAGCATTAGTATGTCCGTTCTTATAATTATTTGCTAATGTCGATACGAATTCTCTTGAAGGTAGAACGTGTGCATTAAAGGAGAATAAGCAAGCGATAGATTAGTTAAACGACAAAGGTATGTAAGGATAATCCCTTCCTTCAAAGGCATGAATCCTTCAAGCTTTCCATGATCCTCCTATATGATGAAGCTTATGAGTCCGTAAATATACCAAACTACATTCGAGCATGATAATGATGATGATGAGTAAAAGTATAGAAATTCTAAAGTTCATGATATGATGCTCCTATAATGTTAATGATGACATTATTGTTAACACTCACCTTATATACTAATTCCTTCGAGGTGAGGCAGGATACTCATAAATGTTCATAATATAATCGGGGGTTCACGACCTTACGTCACCCCGACATAGCCATAGTTACCTTCAAAGTCTAATGTATGCTCCTAACGATAAATGTGAAATGATGTTAAGTCTTGATATGTCTAGAAGATGGTAAAAAATGCTAGCTTATACTATGCTTATGTATGTATGAAAATGTCAAGCTATGATAAGATTATGATATATTCATGAGATGTGTAACAATGATGGGTTATGAACGACTATATGATGATGTGATTCCACCGTGCCTCAATGTCGGGGCATGTCACCGCTAAGGCGGATTTCATATGATTCCACCGTGCCTAAATGGCCGGGCATGTCACCGCTAAGGCGGGCCGCTATGTTTACACCGAGCCTAGAGGGCCGGGCATGATCACCACTAGTGGGCGGCATATGATGGTTACCCGGACGCGAGTTAACGACGAGGATTATGACGTGATGATATATGTGATGTGATGACATGTGTACCACGATTATGTAGAATATGATATATGTACGGAATGTATTTGCCTATGAAACTCCAGCAGGTTATATCTTTCTCTTATGGCTCATGATTCTTCTATTATATTTGTTTCATTCTTGTCTTATATACTCAGTACAATGTTCGTACTGACATCCATTTTCTTTGGACGCTGTGTTCATGTCCACAGGTAGACAGGGAGGTGAGCTTGACCCAGACTCGTAGGAGCGGTAAGCTGATTGAAAGCACTCCTTTGTTCTGGAAGTGCTTGATTATTCTTTTGTGTACATTTGTATATGTTGGGAATGACGGGGTCCTGTCCCGTCCATATGTCTAGTACTCTAGTAGAGGCTCGTAGATACGCAGTGTGGGTTGTATGGTCTCACGAGGTTGCTACTATGCATACATATTATTTTGATGGCCGAAAGGCTTATGCATATAAAAGTATTTAAGTGTTCCAAATGAAAGATGATTTTATTATAATTTGAGTACAAAGTTGATACAAGAACGATTAATGAGCATGATAAGTAGTAGAGTGAGCGGTGCTCGGTGCTCAGCCCCGGGTACCCATCGCGGCCCTTGTCGGGTCGTGACAGTTACACCTCAGACTTTTCGTACGTCGAGCAGTGAATAGGCTAACGCAAGCTCAAGGAGAACTTGGAGTCCATATGGCCTTAAGGAGAGTACTTGGTAGCTTCAAGAGTATACGACAAGATTTTGAAGTAATATGACTTGGAGAAACTAAGTTCGTCAAAGGAAGTGAACTATAAGTTGTGCTCGGGAAGATTTCGTAACAACCGAGCTAATGTTGATTTAGTAACTCCTTGAGGAAAAGTTATAAGGCTCCTTAGATGGTTAATGAAGTATTATACAAGTGTCAAGAAGGTTCCACAAGGATTGGAAGTCAAACGAAACAGCAGGATCAACTTCAGAAAATGTGCGTTATACGGTCACTTATACGGTCCGTATAACTTATACGTTCCGTATAACTTATACGGTCCGTGTACGTTATACGATCGGTATAAGGGGCCGTATAACTTATACGGTCCGTATAAGGGGCCATATAACTTATACGGTCCGTATAAGGGGCCGTATAACCTGTCCAGAGAAGGGTCCTCCACTGGAAGTATTATACGGTCACTTATACGGACTGTATAAATGTCCGTATAAACCTTGATGGGCATCTTTTAAAATGTTATATAAAGAGGACCCAAGTTCATTTTTCTCATTTCTCATCTCCTCCACCACTCTTGAAACCTCTAGAATATCCCATACACTTTATTAACACATATCCAAGAGAAATCAAGGCTTAAGCACCAAGGATTAGTAGAATCAAGTGTGTGGATGCTCACTAGGGTTGATACAAGTCAAGGTTTCCTTTGGAATTGAAGTTGGAGGTTTTCTCAAGTGGAGTATCTTCATCCAAAGATCATCCCTACATAATCAAAGGAGAGTTTTACACTTATTTCATGTTATTGAAGGTATTAAGTGGTTAAAAGACTTAGATTAGAGAAGAATGTAGAATATGAGCTCAAATATGGAAATAATGGTATTTTGACTAGTAAATTAATTTGAGTCATGATTCTTAGTATGAGATGAGTATTATATCGTTATGAATGATACTAGTAATGTTGCAGAAGTGTCATGTGAAGAACGAATATGGTGTTGTATTGTACTCATGGATATGGATGGTTTGAAGGTGAATTGGAGAAGTGAACAATATTTAACTTGAGAAATCTATTGCTTATGATATTATGAGTATCACTATTGCTATTTGGGAGTTTTTATTATATGGAGAAAGTTGTCGAAACAAAGGAAATGCTGCCCAATTTTCGTTAGCCTTACTCGTTTTAGCCGAGACTTAAGCGTGTTCCTAATGATCTAACCTTGGTACGAATTCTCTTGAATGTAGAGTTGTGAGCTTGGAAAGAGAATGCTTAGTCGTTAAGGAGAAGTAAAGGTATGTAGGGCTATTTCCTTTCTTTCAAAGGCATGACTTCTATATTATGATTTCTTTTCTATATTTCCATGATATTCTTACATCCCAAATATGAAAGCTAAAGATTCTTAAGAGCTTCTTATGAGATAGAGATGTGATATGTTTGATGATAATGATGCTATGATGAGCTTGATAGTCTTATCCTTATGATTCCATTGATGTTATTTCTTGTTGTTGCCTTACCTTATGATTTAGTTCTTTCAAGGTGAGACATAGCGATGATAATTATTCCATAATGTAATCGGAGGTTCCCGACCTTATGTCACTCCGATAGAGTTATAGCTTTTACTTGAGCTCTGATGCATGCTTCATATTATGTATATGTGATATTATACTGCGCCTATTTGGGTCAGGCAGTCACCACTACGATGGGCATAGTGGGCAGCTATGATGATGATTACACCGTGCCTATATAGCCCAGCAAACACCACTAGTGGGCGACTTGAGATGGTTACCCAGAACGCGGGAGGCCCGGACGCGTGCTAATGATGTTCACACTGTTGCTATATAGTCGGGCAGTTTATATATATGTATACATGATTTGATGTCTTCTCTTGTTAGCATGCATGATTCTACCTTACGAGGCAACCAGTACAGGTTATCTTTTCTTCTTATGCTTTCTTATTTCTTGATTATGTTATTGTCCATGCCTTACATACTCAGTACATTTTTCGTACTGACGTCCTTTTCTTTTATGGACATTGTGGTCATGCCCACAGGTAGACAGGGGGACAGGCCGGATTCCTAGGAGCTTTCTCAGTAGAGATATAGGAGCACTTCACTACTCCGGAGTCGCCACTTCTTGGTATATTCTTTTGTGTACATATTGGGGCATGGCGGGGTCTTGTCTAGTCTTTATGATTACAGTGTTCCAGTTAGAGGCTCGTAGATACTCATGTGTGGGTAATAGATTCTATGTGACCTCATCAGTGTATATTTTGTATATCGTTTTTGTAGCCTCGGGGGTTTATGCACATATACATGTTTTGGGAGATATTTGGTGGTTGTTTCATGATAAGTCTTGTGTTAAGAATGATGTATCTACTGGTTAAGTATGGTAGATAGCACGATGAGTGGTGCTCGGTAGTCAGCTCCGGGTACCCGTCATGGCCCACCAGTTGGGTCGTGACTTCAGCGCTGCTGGGACTATCATATATGCTCATGATAAAATCTCTTTCTCGATATCATATCTATTTAGAGTATTCAGATGACACACAATTTCACATATTGAATAAACAAGCAATTTTATTAACACTTTCAAATACATATTCAACCATTGATCACAAAGGGTAGTTGTCACGACCCAACCGGAGGGCCATGACGGGCACCCGGTGCTAACCCACCCGGGTACCTCTTATCGTACTCTCATATTCACATTTACGTGAGCCACATGGCTTACTCATAATTTATATGTATCAATAGTTCTAATCTCATTGGGCAACAACACATTTATATCATCATCAATAACAATGCCCATATCCATGTATACTAGCCGACGAGACTATCAAAATGATATACAAAATATAAGCTGACAAGGCTAAGGACATCTAATCATATACAACTGTCTACGAGGCTCTAAGAAGAGTACGTCACATCATATAAGCGGGACAGGACCCCGCCATGCCCATAGATATGTACACAAAAGAATAATACCAAAATTTGTAGCTCCAGATGAAATAGAGCTCCTTTATGTAGTCCCTGAATAACAAATCTACGGATCAAGCCTGTCTCCCTGTCCACCTGCGGGCATGACGCAACGTCCACAAACAAAAGGACGTCAGTACGAATAATGTACTGAGTATGTAAAGCATAATCAACATCATAATAGGATCATAAGAGACAGCATAAGAAATAGCATAAGATGGGAGAATTAGGAGATAGTAGCCATCATCATAATTACTTACTTGTCTTTCATAGGGACCTTCCATTTCTAGTGCGTGCTCGTGTACATACATATATACATATACAAATATCCATATCCGTCTCCATATTCGTATCTGTATTCGTATACATATTCATAACCATAGCGTACCCGACCATAAAGGTTCGGTGGTTTCACATACCTGGCCATGACAAGACTCGGTGTCATGCACACCTGGCCCTACACAGGCTCAATGTTATCCGTACCCAACTGCAGTAGTGTCCGCGCAATAGATAGCATACCCGGCCATATAAGCTCGGTATTACATAATAGTCATATATACTTAGACACGTATACATAAAAGTCCATAAGTATCATTAACATCATTGCCATCATCGTTTTTGTTACATCTATCCTCATAGGATCAACTATCATATAAAGGAAGTACTAGTATCGTGAAAGTATCGAGAATCATGAACTTTGGTACTCTTACAGGTAGAGTCATTTATAAATCATTATAGAACTCATGAAAGGATATATATACATATATAGCAAGGGAACCATGCCTTAATGAAAGAAGGGTTAGCCTTACATACCTCTTCGTCTCCCCAACTATTTAACGTTCACCGTTGAAGTTTGAGTAATCTACATTTAGAAGAATTTTATACCATAGTTAAGCCTTGATGTTACTCTCAAGTTCAAACTAGACTGATTCATGATCTAATGAAAATTTGGTAGCATTTCCCCTATTTTGTCAACTTCCACCATATCACAAAACAACTCCCAACAACCACAATAACATCCTTAATATACTCATAATATCATAATCATGTGATCACGCTTCATTAAGCCTTCAAATTTTATCCTTATATTCAACTTATGCTAGCAATTTCATACCCATTTTAGCACATTTTCATATAATGCTTCTTCATCACCATTTCTACCTCCCATAGCAAGATTATATCCATATCATACTAAGAATCTTAACTCAAGTTAGCATACTACTCAAAAACACTATAAAAACTACATTTAGAACTCATTTTCTACTTTCTTCTTCTACCCAAGTTGTTCAACAACTAAACATTCTTGATAATATGTAATAAGCATGAAAACTAACCTTTTATCTCATAAGAATGAGTTTTGGAGCAAGCTATCAACTTATATGAAAACCCTAGCTTTAATATCCTAAGAATTCTTGGAGTCTATTAACCCTAGCAAGACTTCTAGCAGATGGGTATCTTGATTCTTGCCTCTTGATATTTAATCACCCTTGGATTTTGGCTTGGATTAGTTTATGGAGTTGAAGAGAGCTTTTGGATCTGATTTGGTAAAATGAAATGTCCAAATGAAGTGGAACGAAATATATTAAGCGGAACTTAAAATCCCGTCGGGCAATTCTGCGCCAATTTTGACGGGCCGTAAAAATTCCTACGGACCGTCAAATATGGTTCACTATGACCATTTGACGCTGGGCTGGTTCACTTTGATGGACCGCAGAATTTTTTGCGGGGCGTCAACATTCCTGCAGGCAGTCAAATGGTCCGCAGAAATTTTCTGCTCCGACAGTCTGTCGTAAAACATGCATAACGTTTTACTCAGATGTCACATGGACGAACGGTTTGTTGCGTTGGAAACTAGACTCGATGAAATACAATTTGGACATAAGAAACACACCAAAACTCCTCATATTCTAGGAGATATTCCTCCCCAAATCTGGACCAAAATCCTGTTCGAAAAGTTTGCCTAGTTTTACCAAAGTTCCCACAAACTCCATTCCTTTATTTGTTTGTTCTTAAATCTTTCCATAGCTCATTTCATGGGCTTAAAACCCCATAAACATAATATGGGAACATTTAATCTCATATATCCTAAGGTAAGTCCCGTTTCCACGATTAGGAAAACTAACGCCTAACCAATCTCAACGGACGAAACTACGAGGTGTAACATTCTCCCCCTCTTAGAAACATTCGTCCTCGAATGATAGACTCTTGGGAATTCTACAAAACTTTCGCCAGCGTTTCCCCTATAATATGGCACTACCATCCTGCATAGCAACCCAAAATACATCGCCTCACAGGGCTATAACAACATGACAATAACAATGGCTACACACGACCAAGAAAACATCAAGAAAAGCATTACATACCTGAGGTTAGTGGCCGCTCTGCCTGAATCTCTTCCGAAGGTGAAAAATAAATGCGGGTACCTGGACTTCATGTCCTCTTCGGCTTCCCAAGTCATTTCCTCTCTATTATAATTCTTCCATAAAACTTTAACTGAAGCTACCTCTTTGGTTCTGAGCTTTCGTACTTGCCTATCTAAAATGGCAATGGGGACTTCTTCATAAGACAACTGTTTAGTAACTTGGACATCATCTATTGGCACAATTCTAGAAGGATCACCAATACACTTACGAAGCATCGATACATGGAAAACTGGATGGACTGACTCCAAATCCGCAGGTAGGTCTAATTCATAAGCCACTTGGCCTACCTTGCATACAATCTCATAAGGTCCAATGTACCGGGGACTAAGCTTGCCTTTTTTGCCAAATCTCATGACGCTCTTCATTGGCGACACCTTCAAGAATACCCAATCTTTCACTTGGAACTCTAAGTCTCTTCGATGATTATCTGCGTAGGATTTCTGTCGACTCTGAGCTGTTAATAATCGATCCTATATAAGCTTGACTTTCTCTATAGCTTGCTCGACCAAGTCTGTCCCTATCAATTTGGTCTCTCCTACTTCGAACCACCCAATTAGAGATCTACACTTTCGCCTATATAAAGCCTCATACGGGGCCATTTGGATGCTAGAATGATAACTATTGTTATAAGCAAATTCAATAAGTGGCAAGTGATCATCCCAACTACCTCCAAAATCCAATACGCATGCCCGTAGAATATCCTCAAGAGTCTGAATGGTAGGTTCAGCTTGTCCATCCGCCTGCGGGTGAAATACCGTGCTAAGGCTCACTTGAGTGCCCAAACCTTCTTGGAAAGACTTCCAAAAATTGGCTGTAAACTGAGTCCCTCTATAGAAGATAATATAAACTAGAACACCGTGAAGTCGCACTATCTCTTTAACATAAAACTTTGCATAATCTTCTCCTACATATGTAGTTCTGACTGGTATGAAATGAGCTCACTTCGTAAGTCTATCCACAATCACCCATATAGAGTCATACTTACATCGAGATGGGGTAAGCCTGTAATGAAGTCCATGTTAATTACTTCTCATTTCCAAGTTGGAATTTCTATAGCTTGCAACAATCCACCCGGCTTTTGGTGCTCAATTTTAACTTGCTGACAGTTAGGACATTGAGCTACGAATTCCGCTATATCTTTCTTCATCCCATTCCACCAATATGTACATTAAAATCATGATACATTTTCGTTGCTCCTGGGTGAATAGAATAACGGGAACAATGGGCTTCTCTCAATATTTGGTGGCGTAATCTTGCAACATCAAGAACACATAACCTGCATCGGCATCGAAGAACTCCATCTCCATAAATCTCAAATGATGACTTCTCCTTCTAAAGGAGTGTATTTCTGTAATGAATTAGCATGGGATCTTCGTATTGGAGCTCTTTCACATCCACTACTAGTGACGAGACCACTGCATTTTGAATGATAGTTCCCATACTACCTGAGTCCACTACTCGAACTCCTAGGCTAGCTAACAGCTGGAGCTCACGAGCTATCTCTCTTTTCTCTGGCTGAACATCACATAAACTTCCCATAGATCTACGGCTAAGAGCATCAGCGACTACATTTGCTTTTCCGGGATGATACAGGTTGTCAAATCATAGTCTTTCCACAATTCCAACCATAGCCGTTGCCGTAAATTCAGTTCTTTCTGCTTGAAGATATACTGAAGGCTCTTATGATCTGTATAAATATCGACGTGGATGCCATACAAATAATGTCTCTACATCTTCAATGCATGAATTACTACAGCCAATTCAAGATCATGGGTCGGATAATTTTTCTCATGTTTCCGCAACTGTCTTGAAGCATACGCAATCACCTTACTATGTTGCATCAACACATAGCCTAACCCAATGCCTGAAGTATCACAATAGACAACATAACCTTCCAATCTCTCTAGAAATGTCAGGACCGGGGCAGAAGTTAATCTATCCTTTAATTCTTGGAAACTACATTCACAAGCATCTGTCCATTGAAACTTAGCTTATTTCTCGGTCAGCTTCGTAAGTGGTGCAGAAATAGAAGAAAAGCTTTCTACAAACCTTCTATAATAACCTACTAAGCCCAAAAAACTACGGACCTCCATAGGTGTTGTTGGCCTTGGCCAAGTCTTCACCGCTTCAATCTTTTGGGTATCTATCCGAATACCATCGACTGAAATAATATGCCCCAAAAAGGTCACTGAGTTCAACCAAAATTCACACTTAGAAAATTTGGCAAATAACTCTCGAGTTTGATGAACTCCAAGAACGGTACGCAAATGATCTGCATGTTCTGCCTCGGACCTAGAATATACCAGGATATCGTCAATGAACACAATCACAAATAAATCTAAGAAGGGCCTGAACACATTGTTCATCAAATCCACAAATACTGCCGGTGCATTAGTTAGCCCGAATGACATTACCCGAAACTCAAAATGTCCGTATCTGGTTCTGAAGGCTGTCTTAGGAATATCTTTCTCCCTAAATCGCACTTGATGATACCCCAATCTCAAATCTATCTTTGAAAACCATTTGGCGTCTTGCAATGGGTCAAATAAATCATCAATCCTCGGAAGCGGATATTTATTTTTGATTGTCACCTTATTTAGCTGCCGATAGTCAACACGCATTCGCAAGGAGCCATCTTTCTTTCGCACAAACAACACGGGTGCTCCCCATGGGGAAGAACTAGGCCTAATAAAACCTTTTTCAAGCAAGTCCTTCAATTGATCCTTCAACTCTTTCAACTCTGCGAGAGGCATTCTATAAGGAGGTATAGATATAGGCTTGGTATCCAGTAGAACATCTATAGCGAAATCAATCTCCCGCTCTGGAGGGAGGCCTGGAAACTCTTCCGGGAATACATCCAGAAACTCATTCACCACGGGGACAGACTGAAGAGTTGGCGATTCAGCTTCTACATCATGAACCCGAACTAGATGGTAAATACAACCTTTGGCGATCATTTTCCTTGCCTTGAGATAGGAAATAAACCTATCTTTTGGGGACGTAGTATTTCCTTTCCATTCTAATACTGGTTCTCCTGGAAACTGGAAGCGAACGATTTTCATTCTACAATCAACATTGGCATAGCAAGAAGCCAACCAATCCATGCCCATGATAACATCAAAGTCCACCATTTTTAACTCATGTAAATCAACCATAGTATGATGGTCGCAAATCACAACTACACAATTTCTATAAACTCGGCTAGCTATTACCGGTTCACCAACGGGTGTAGATACCTCAAAAGGTTTGATCGATTTTAGTTTGACACCAAACCGACCCGCAATATACGGAGTAACATATGACAACATGGAGCCCGGATCTATCAAAGGATATACATCATTAGAAAATACCGATAATATACTTGTGACGACATCCGGGGAAGACTCAAGATCTTGGTGTCCAGCCAAAGCATAAATACGGTACTGAGGACCACTAGAACTAGGAGCTGTCCTTCTCCCTCTACCATGGCTGACCGGCGCCTGTGAACCTTGCCCCATAGGGCGTATTGATGATGAAGATCCGACTGCCGATCCTGAAGGCTGGACTCTACCCCTACCACCAACGAGGGGCAATCACGCATGATATGGCCTGACCGACCGCATGTATAGCAAACCTCTGAACCTAGTCGACACTGGCCCCAATGTAACTTCCCACACTGGGAACATCGTGGTATGGGTGGCCTATCCTAACCCGAATCACCCCTGAACTGAGAACCCGATGCCCCAAAACTCTGACTCGGCCCGGAATGAGTAAATCTATCAAATCTCTGGCCTGTAAACCGTGGAGGTGCACTAGTCATAGAATGGCCTGAATGCCTAGAAAACTGTTGTCTTGGCCCGCCTCTAAACTCACTTGTTGGACCCTAAGATCTAGCTCTCTTGTTATACCCTATATTATGCTCACGCTCACTTCTTTGCTGTTGTTGGCTTTCTTCCAAATTCTGGGAATGGGCTTGAATGCGTGAAATATCCATGTTGTCTTGAAGGGACGCAGTCAAGCACCTATCCATTAAATGTGACCCTAGGCCTTTCACAAATCGGTGAACTCGGTCACCAGTATCCGCTACCATAGCCGGAGCATACCTAGCCAAAGAGTTGAAGTGGAGACTATACTCTAAAGCACTCATACTTCCTTGCCTAATATTTAAGAACTTATTGGCTCTAGCTCGCCGAACCTCTGGGGGCAAGTAATGTCAGAGGAAGGCATCCACAAATTCTTGCCATACCGGGGGAGGAGCATTGACTCCCCGTGAAGCCATTCAAACTGTGTACCAATGAATCGTGACATCCCTCAATCTATAGGATGCTAACTCCACTGATTCAATGTCCGAAACATGCATTAACCGAAACATCCCATTAATAAAATTCTGAGGGTCCTCATCCGGCTTTGACCTGAAGAATTTTGGAGGGTTAAAGCTAATAAAGTCATGGGACGTTGCACTAACAGCCCAATCACCTTGCCCTGTACCTTGCCGCTGAGTCTGGGCGGCAACCTACTGAGTAAGTAAATGAATGGCCTCTTTTATATCTTGGCCTGCACCATCCGGTAGAGGAGCTGGGGGTGCTGGAGCTGGGGTTGAGGCTCCCTCATGCTCCTCAGAAATAGGTACTGAGTGCGAGGACTGAGATTGAGCCGCATTCTGGGACTCACTTTCCTCTACAACCATTGGCTGTGCTCTTTTAGCCCGCTTTCCTGCCACTGACTTGCCCTTTTGGGCTTCCGTAGCTTTTCTCTTTACATGCATTTCTGAAATACATAATACACGGTTAGGAAAAAAATCCTTATGTCATGGCTCTATCGCACGATCTTATGAAGAAAGAAGGTCATTCATTCAAAAAATGCCAGCAGCTTCCTGTTTATAAGTGTGGTGCACAACACACCTATAAACAAGACTCTACTAGACACGGCTCGTAGACACACCCTAGGACAGAAATTCTCTGATACAACTTTTGTCACGACCCAACCGGAGGGCCATGACGGGCACCCGGTGCTAACCCACCCGGGTACCTCTTATCGTACTCTCGTATTCACATCTAGCTGAGCCACATGGCTTACTTAAAATTTATATACATCAATAGTGCTAATCTCATTGGGCAACAACACATTTATATCATCATCAATAACAATGCCCATATCCATGTATACAAGCCGACGAGGCTATCAAAATGATATACAAAATATGAGCTGATAAGGCTAAGGACATCTAATCATATACAATTATCTACGAGCCTCTAAGAAGAGTACGTCCCATCATATAGGCGGGACAGGACCCCGCCATGCCCATAGGTATGTACACAAAAGAATAATACCAAAATCTGTAGCTCCGGATGAAATGGAGCTCCTCTATGTAGTCCCTGAATAACAATTCTACGGATCAAGCCTGTCTCCCTGTCCACCTGCGGGCATGATGCAGCGTCCACAAACAAAAGGACGTCAGTACGAATAATGTACTGAGTATGTAAAGCATAATCAACATCATAATAGGAGCATAAGAAATAGCATAAGATGGGAGAATCAGGAGATAGTAGCCATCATCGTAATTACTTACTTGTGTTTCATAGGGACCTTCCATTTCTAGTGCGTGCTTGTGTACATACACATATACATATACAAATATCCATATCCGTATCCATATTCATATCCGTATTCGTATACATATTCATAACCATAGCATACCCGACCATAAAGGTTTGGTGGTTTCACATACCCGGCCATGACAAGACTCGGTGTCATACATACCTGGCCCTACCAAGGGTCAGTGTTATCCGTACCCAACTGTAGTGGTGTGCGTGCAATAGATATCATACCAGGTCATATAAGCTCGGTGTTACATAATAGTCATATATACTTAGACACGTATACATTAAAGTCCATAAGTATTATCAACATGATTGCCATTATCGTTTTCGTTACATCTATCCTTATAGGATCAACTATCATATTAAGGAAGTACTAGTATCGTGAAAGTATCGAGAATCATGAGCTTTGGTACTCTTAGAGGTAGAATCATTTATAAATCATTATGGAACTCATGAAAGGATATGTATATACATATATAGCAAGGGAACCATGCCTTAATGAAAGAAGGGTTAGCCTTACATACCTCTTCGTCTCCTCAACTATTTAACGTTCACCGTTGAAGCTTGAGTAATCTACATTTAGAAGGATTTTATATCATAGTTAAGCCTTGATGGTACTCTGAAGTTCAAACTAGAATGATTCATGATTTGATGAAAATTGGGCAGCATTTCCTCTATTTTGTCAAATTCCAACATATCACAAAACAACTCCCAACAACCACAATAACATCCTTAATATACTCATAATATCATAATCACGTGATCACATTTCATTAAGCTTTCAAAATTTATCCTTATATTCAACTTATGCTAGCAACTTCATACCCATTTTAGCACATTTTCATATAATGCTTCTTCATCACCATTGCTATCTCCCATAGCAAGATTATATCGATATCATACTAAGAATCATAACTCAAGTTAGCATACTACTCAAAAACATCATAAAAACTACATTTAGAACTCATTTTCTACTTTATTCTTCTACCCAAGTTGTTCAACAACTAAACATTCTTGATAATATGTAATAAGCATGAAAACTAACCTTTTATCTCGTAAGAATAAGCTTTGGAGCAAGCTATCAACATATATGAAAACCCTAGCTTTACTATCCAAAGAATTCTTGGAGTCTATTAACCCTAGCAAGACTTCTAGCACATGGGTATTAATCCCCCTTGGATTTTGGCTTGGATTAGTTTATGGAGTTGAAGAGAGGGTTTTTGGAGAGCTTTTGGATCTGATTTGGTAAAATGAAATCTCCAAATGAAGTGGAACGAAATATATTAAGCGGAACTTAAAATCCCGTCGGGCAATTCTACGCCCATTTTGACGGGCCGTAAAAATTCCTACGGACCGTCAAAATGGTCCGTAGAACTTCCCAGTCAAATATGGTTCACTGTGACCATTTGACGCAGGGCTGGTTCAATTTGACGGACCGCAGAATTTTCTACGGGGCGTCAACATTCCTACAGGCCGTCAAATGGTCCGCAGAAATTTTCTGCTCAGACAGTCTGTCGTAAAACATGCATAACGTTTTACTCAGACGTCACATTGACAAACGGTTTGTTGTGTTGGAAACTAGACTCGATGAAATGCAATTTGGACAAAAGAAACACACCAAAAATGCTTATATTCTAGGAGATATTCCTCCCCCAATCTGGACCAAAATCCTGTCCGAAAATTTTGCCAAGTTTTACCATAGTTCCCACGAACTCCATTCCTTTATTTGTTTATTCTTAAATCCTTCCATAGCTCATTTCATGGGCTTAAACCCCCATAACTATAATATGGGAACATGTAATCTCATATATCCTAAGGTAACTCCTGTTTCCACGATTAGGAAAACTAACGCCTAATGAAACTCAGCGGACGAAACTACGAGGTGTAACAGTAGTACAAGCCATTTAGACATAACATGTACGACACATAGGGAGGACAAGTTAATTTGTACTGAAGTGGTAGGTTTGTATCGTTCAGTTGTAGGAGCAGTGACTCAAGATGGACTTGTATTTAGCATATTTCTATCTTCTCTGTAGATTCATCCACCTTTCTGCTTCAGTTCTTTGAATCCACCCGTGCCTTTTTCTTTAGATGAGTAGGTGCATTTTCAGTAGCTAGCGGTCCTCCTTTGAATAATTTCTTATTTTTTCTCATGCCTTCACTGTTCTTTGTATCCTTGGCCCTTCCAACTTTTCCCCCCTGAGTAGTAGACTCCTCTTCTTTCTTTTGAGGTGGTACAATAATCGACTCTAAGCCTTCCAGAAGATCTCCAAGTTTGACAATTGGGGTAAGGTTAGTGTCTGTTGAATCCTGACTCTGTCACAACTCAAAGTCACCTAGTCGTGCGGGCACCTACCACTTCCCATATTGGTAGGAGAGCCCTTCCCTAAGCCAACATACAATCTATCAATGCGGAAGGATAATATAAATCTCAATATCAAATAAAAGAGAATAAATTCGGAAAACATCATCTACCCAAGGCATTTGGTCTAAGTCAGCACAAGAGCTGCTAAATAACGCATAAGTCCGAATATATAATAGGAACTATCTAAATCTTGCCATGCAAGGCTCATAACATCAAAGGAATACCGTCTGGAAGAATACGACAAGTATACAATGAATGGAAACTGGGGTTGTCGATCTGGCACTAGCTCACCCTAAGTCTCCAACAACATCGTCTTGGGAAACACTCTTGAGGATTAGAAATAGGACATGTCACATACTCTACACCCTGAAAAAGAGTGTAGCAAGGTAGTATCAATACAAACAACACGTACTGAGTAAGCATCTAAGCCGACAACAGGTAGTTCACATATATAAAAGAAAGAAATCAAAAAATGTAAAAGTAAACGATCATGTATGGTTACTAAGCCAATATCAGTCATCTCACGGTAATAAGAACTACAATAGATTTTCGTAACCACAAGTCATGGCCTAGGAGAAAGTCTTTAATCCTCGAATTCATCAATTCCTAAGAATATACAGAAATACCATGTCCGATTATCACCACAAGTACAAGAATACCACGCCCGAATATCACCACAAGTATAGAACTAGTAAGCTAAAACCAACAATACAAATATGTGAATATGAATGCATATGCAATGTAATGATACATACACACTTCAGGTAGAATACTTTCACCCCTGCTAGTCATGACCCATGAGGGACCTGTGAAGTCCATGTACCTGCTATGCCGCACAATCCGATCAAATATCTGTTGCAGAACGTGCAACCCGATCCAATATATGTTGCAGAACGTGTAACCCGATCCAATGTATGTGTTGCGGCGTACAACCCGATCTCAATATATAAGTATGAATGCATGGATGATATCAATGTCAAAAAGATATATGAATGCCAATCGTGCACACATAGACACATCTCACTGTATCATGAATAAGTCAGAAGCTATCAATACCAATCGTGCCACACATGGACACGTATCATAATATCACCAATAAGTCAATTCCTTCCTCTTTACAAGATAATAACCAAAACAAGGATAGGTACGGGTTCACAATCATAATATGGCAACAAGCCAATACACAACAAGAGGAAACGACCACATATAAAGTATTGAATGTATGTCGTACACTACCTCAGCCTCAATTCAACACATCAACCATAAAAGCTCTCAAGTCATGTTATAATATGCAGATCAACTTTGCAATTCTGAATAACAACATTCCTTTTTCATACGACAACGAAATAACAAGAGGGAGAGGGGAAAATAAGTCAGCCCATTTAATGTCACATAATAGTAGGGCGACAAACCCAATCTCAACAATCATGGCGACGATCCCACATACTCAATCAATAATACCAACCTAAGAATATCCATCCCAACTTCATACCTGAAAACTTAACATGCTATCTCTGTGAATACTAACTTCTACATATGCTTTGCCAACTGAAGTCTGACTAAAGGGTAAGCCGTATCCTACCTAATAGCCGAGCCGGAGCCACAAACAATCACACCTTTCCTTTTCCCTTTCATAGCGCGTCCAAATACACAAAATCTATTCATAATCGAATTTTATATTAGAAATAAGGAAAAACAACACCCATATTGCTATACTTCACTTTCGATTCAAATTCACCTATAAAGAAAGAGGGAACATGCCGACAAGGGTAAAACAGGTAATTCAAAGGTGAAATATGCAATTCAACTTTCTACGAGTTCAATCCGACTAATCAATTACTAAAAAAACTCAAAAAATGGATCAAGTTCGTTATTCAAGTGAAAACCCCAAATTTGGGTGTAAACCCTAACTGTCTAAAATTCAAATTCACCAACATAAATGGAAGATTCAAGCCTATTATACATTAATTTATCAATTCGCATGCTTAGATTTGTCACTTCCACCAACAAATCTCGTTTTTGAAGACTACAACTCAAATAATAAAGAAAACAAGAAAACCCATCTTCCTTCTTAAGTTCTATGAATTTCCTATCATTGATTCATGCTTAAGGAATGTATATGAAAGAATTCAAGCTTAGGGAACTTACTCTCAAGAGGAATCAACCAAGAATCTCCTCAATTTGCCTCAAAAGTGCTTAGGAACAAGAAGTGAAGGAATGGAAAATAAAAGGGTTTTGTCTAGGCAATGAAATAGGATTCTGGTCCCGACATTCGCTA
Organism: Lycium barbarum; assembly: GCF_019175385.1. Taxonomy (NCBI): domain Eukaryota; kingdom Viridiplantae; phylum Streptophyta; class Magnoliopsida; order Solanales; family Solanaceae; genus Lycium; species Lycium barbarum. Next base: position 54,415,148 of record NC_083343.1, on the reverse strand, counting down.
CAGCGGTAGGACGTCCACTATAACGGGCCCGCCACAGTGGCCCTTCATAGGCTACAGCGCATCCGGCACAGCGGATCCCAGCCCACCGTGGCGACCCACTATGAAGCAAACACACCCACCATAGGGGATCGGGCGCCGCTATGGAGGGTCCGTTATGGCGCTCTGGTGCCGCTACAACGGACACCAGACACAAGAAATCTTCTCATTTTTCGCTATCTCAATCAAAAATGTGACATTAACCTATGACCTCCTGGATACAAATCAGACAGGCAACCAGACATAAAACACGCATGTCAAAATCGTACTCATAGGGCTTAGGGAAGGGTCACTGTTACACCTCGGAAAATTTTCCATTCATGCACAGTGAATAGACTGACGAAGGGCACGACGTATACGATGTTTTGATCAGAAATAAATAACATTTGAAGGCAAGGCAAAAGGAGGCAAGGCATACGAGATGTATCGGAAAGGATTTATGAGTAACGGGTTAATGATGATTTAATGATGCTTGGAGAAGAGTTATAACATACCTTAGATTGTTAATGAAGTGATAAACAAGTGTTAAGAAGGTTCCATAAGGATTGGAGATCAAACGAGTCGACGAAACGAGATCGGAATAGCTGGGCATTATATGGCCCAACATACTGGCCGTATAAATTATACTGGTCGTATGTTAGGTCGTATATTTAGCCCATATGGGCAACCTTCTCTGGACCAAATCTACGGCCAGACGTTCGGTCAGTATAATTTATACGGACCGTATGTTGGTCCGTAGAAATGGGTCGGGATAGAATTGAGTATTATTAATAAGGGTTCAAGTTTCATTTCATTTCATTTCCCTCCACTCCCCTTCTCTCTAGAACTCTCTAGAACACTTCTCCCACAATAATTCAAGAAATATTAGTGATCAACTACATCAATCTAAGTGAATCAAGTGTAAGAAGCACATTAAAGTTCATCTAAGCCAAGGAATATCAATTGAGTGAACTAGGGTTTTGGTGCAAGAGAAGTATTTCAACTCAATGCTTATTCCTACACCATCTAAGGTAAGTTTCATGGTATTTTTATATTTTTTAAGGTATTGAGAAATTGAAACACTTGGATTGTAAAAGGATATAGAAAATGGGACATGAATAAGAGAATAGTGTCACTTTTGAGTAATAGCTTGAATTGAGTTATGATTCTTGATGTGTTGTGATTATGATTATGCTATAAATGATATTAAGGATATGGGATAAGAATTATATGTGAGAAAACATATTAGTATACTATGACCATGAATATGGATGAATTGAAGTGGAAATTGTGAAATGAGGGTAATGTAGATGAATGAAGATTGTTGGTTATGATATTGTGAATGTTATTATAAATGTTTGGGAGTTGATATACAATATGGGGAAGGTTGTATAAATAAAGGAGACGCTGCCCAATTTTCTCTAGCTTTAGTAAGCACGTTCATATGATCTATTAGCTAATATGAATGCGAATTCTCTTGAAGGTAGAAATGTAAGCATTAAAGGAGAACAATCAAGCGATGGAAATTGTTAAACGAAAGAGGTATGTAAGGCTAGTCCCTTCTTTCTAAGGCATGACTCCTATGTTATGAATCTTCTAAATTTTCCATGATCTTCCTAAATAAAGGAACTATGAGTCCATGACTGTAATGAGCTATATATGTATGAGATGAAGAAAAGAGATACGACGAGCAAGATAATGATAATGATGAGTTAAGTATAAGGAGTCCTAGAGTGAAGTAAGATGTCCATGAAGCTAATGATTCTAAGTATGGTTCCATTGATGCTTTTCCTTGTGTACACTCACCTCAAAATGTTAGTTCCTTTAAGGTGAGATATGGTGTTGACGATTACTCCATAATATAATCGGGGGTTCATGATCTTATGTCACCCCGACATAGCCATAGTTGCCTTCAAGTTCTAATATATGTTTTAATGATAAATGTATCATGATGCTAAGTCATGCTATTCCTATGAGATGTGTAAAAATGTTAAGTTTATGATTAATTATATGACAATACGATTCCACCGCGCCTAGTTGGCCGGGCATGTCACCGCGAAGGCGGGCTGCATACGATTCCACCGCGCCTAGTTGGCCGGGCATGTCACCGCGAAGGCAGGATGCATACAATTCCACCGTGCCTAAATGGATGGGCATGTCACCGCTAAGGCGGGCGGCTATGTTTACACCGGGACTAGAGGGTCGGGCATGATCACCACTAGTGGGCGGCGTATGCTGGTTACCCAGACGCGGGTTAACGATGATGATTACGATGCGATGATATATGCGCTATGATGACACATGTACTATGCCTATATATATATATATATATATATATATATATATATATATATATATGTATATGATATATGTATGAAATGTATTCACCCATAAAACTCACGCAGGTAGACAGGGAGACGGTGCAGACCCATAGGAGCCACCGACAGATTTACAGGAGCACTCCATTATTCCGGAGGTGCTATTTGGTTGATCCTTTTGTGTATATGTATATGTGTGTATATATATATATATATATATATATATATATATATATATATATATATATATGTATTTTGGGCACGACGGGGTCTTGTCCCTTCCATATGTCTAGTACTCTAGTAGAGGCTCGTAGATACGTATGTGTGGTTGGCATGGTCTCTCGTGTTTCTCCTCGTATGTATATATTTTTGATAGCCGAACGGCTTATGTATATTAAAGTAATTATGTTTCCAAATGAAAAATGGTTTTCCTATGATTTGAGTATTATATTAACGAAAGTACGCTTAATGAGTAGGATGAGTAATAGAATAAGTGGGGCTCGGCGGTTAGCCCCAAGTACCCGTCATGGCCCCTAGTTGGGTCGTGACAGTCATGAGGGTAAATGGGCCAAAATACTATAACGACTGAATGTGTCACTAAATCATATACCAATTAAACAATCATTCATCATCGAACGAAGAAAAAGAGTATGAAAGCTGATGGTAACCAAGAAATCTTTAGCATAACAACACAGAAGTCTCCACGGCTCGAAGTACACCAAAATCATTTCCCACTCACCTTATTAGTCAAAACTTCCTACTTAGTTAGAAGACCTAATTTCCATATTCCCATACTCGAAATGTTTTCACAACCAATCCCCAAATAAAAGACCCGCTTTTATCGGAATTCTCTGATTCAACATAACCATACCTCTAAAAGCGATCAATAGGCCCCACAAACATTCCTTAAAATAGCACAAACCATTAAACATAGACACAATCATATCCCACTCTAAACTAGTAAAATACCCTGATTCTGCTAACCTTCATTTCACACTTTCTAAGGCCGTTTTTCTCACCATGATTTCTTAGAAACACATAAACAAAAACTCGAAACCATGATTTACCCTTGCCAGCCGACTTCACTAGTTCCCAGTCTTCTTAAACCTTCAAGTCACAGCACTGGAAGCATACCACTATGTACCTCGCCGAGCCAAGTCTGTAGGTGTTACATCCCGTGTTTTCATGCGTTGGAAAGTGTGCGAGTTAAATGACATTAGTAACGGAAGTGAGGTTGTCCCTCAATCTCATAGGTGGTTAGAGTGATGGTACAGATGTATTCGAAGGATTACAAGTCAAATGAATAGGATAAAATAAGTTTCGTCGAGGTTTAAAATTTATTTGAGTGAAATACGGTCCAAGCTATGATATTCCGTATTTTTGGAATAGGAAAGTGAACCGTCCAACATGAGGAAATTTATCCGAGTCCGGAGAATTTGTTTGTATTCAAGCATGAAAATCAAGAACCTGGTATATGTGAGGAATGAAGTCCAAAAATAATTTGGGCCTTTACAAGTGTGACGACGGTGATTGGAAATTATATTTTATGTGTGGAAAATGAAGGGTTATGGACTAGTGCTATGTCACATGATCATGACAATGAGTATATGAAATGTATTAAAAATAATTTCTACTTAAGTGAGTTGAGAACAAAAAAATAATTATGCGTGTAATTGGTTAAAAGTGGAATAAAATTGGAGAGATATGGATTATTGAATAAAGTTGTATGAAGATTAATGGCCACATGGCACCATGGTAGCAAGACACTAAGTAAGCTTTAAATAGTGACATCTATAAGCCTACATGTCACGATGTGGAAGTAGTGGCAAAAGGGAGTGGACCCCACTGCCCACTTAGTAGGCAATAACTATATTTATCACTTGGAAAAAATTATATATGTTCCAACAACGTTTTTGCTAGTGTGGATCTATAAATGTATGCTCATTCTTGTCAACATAAATTATGAAATTTTACTTTTGTAAGATAGGGGCAGCATCTAATTTAAATAGCTGCATCATGAATTTAAGGATAATATGGGCAGAAACGTACTAGTACATTCAGTGTTTGGAAGTTTAAGCAACAACGTTATTCGATTTTTTACGGGTTTTGCACATCGCTTCAATCTCGTTGTTCCGTCTTATTGTGTTGTTGAATTCGGGCTTTCTTCGAAGTGAAGTAAGGAGGAAGAAGATTATTTCTTGGCCTATAACGTATATTTAAATTCATCCAGGTCATAATTATATTGTGGGACGAGAATTACAAAAACTATATCAGAAATTGGATAAAGTGTTACTATTATCATGTGGGTTGTTTGGTGGTTATTATAAATTGTTTGGTGTGTTGGAATATCGTGGGATTGGCTGTAGTTGTTGTTGTTGGTGTGCTTGTTGTTATACTATATACATACGAAAATAAAGAAGTGTATACAAGTATCGGTATAGGAATATATATTGGGCTGTTTTGGAGGTAATTTAAGAATGGATTTAATTTTAGTTTGATATGAAATTATTGGTATTGTTGTTATTGGTATAATGATTGATATTTTGGCTAAGTTGGAATCACGAGGATTATTATGTTTTTAGAGAAGATGCTGCCCGAATATCGTTAAATTTCTAAGTAATTAAGGATTGGTTTGAAAGAGTATCCTAATTTAATTATTGGCATATTTGGTACTATTTGTAGATGGTATGAGACTAGTGAGACGTCGGCCGAATTCTATAGAGTTATGAAGTGACTTATTGTTCTGTTTCCATAGAATTTATATGATGACGTTGTTGAAGTCTTTGTTTGTGATATGGAAATGATATGAAGTTTGGTTAGAACGAATTATACAAGGGATTCATTAAATCATTTGTTAAGTTAATATGAGTTTAAAGCTAATTCTTACAGACTGATTTGAGCATATCACTTTGGGATATAGACTTGCTGGTTCAAGAAATGAGACATAGGATGAGTAAGTAAGTGACGAGGTATGTAAAGCTAACCTTTCTTTCTTTTTGGCATGATCTTTATGAAACAAACAGACGACGAGTGTATAACTCCAAAGAAGTTCCCATTCTTAGAGACACTAGGATGGCTAATGTCTTTGATTTCCAGAACTTATTTTATTATGTCTTGATACGTGTCTATGATTTCAGGCGTCCTATTTTGATATAATCCATTGTGACATTTGAAGGGTACTTGATATGATTATTGTCTTGATTTTCAAATGATAGTTCATTTTGATTATTCTATCGAGTCTCAGATATGACTTAGTTTGCATATGGTTGCTCACTACTCTGCTCGTGTATGCCTCAATGTATCTTTCACCGAGTCCCGGGCTGGGGTACGTTTCCGTGCACAGTTTCACTGCATTATTCACCGAGTCCCTCACTAGAGGGCCGGGTACGGTATATATATATATATATATATATATATATATATATATATATATATATGATGATGTGATGATATGATGATGTGATTATGGCGCCGAGGATGCTATATGATGACTTTATTCACCGAGTCCCATGATGGGCCGGCTATGATATATGATATTGATATGCATGATTTATATTTCATAAGGCAAGTGTATTGGTATCTCTCATTGTCATACTTGTCCCCTGTAATCTCTATTTCAGTCATGATCCTCTTTATTGTATCTCATGCTTTATATACTCAGTACATATCTCGTACTGACCCCTTTTCTTTAGGGGGCTGCGTTTCATGCCCGCAGGTATGAATACTCGATTTGGTGATCCTCCAGCTTAGGACTTCTACTCAACTGTCTTGGAAGAGCTCCATTGTTCCGGAGCCTAGACTTTTGTTACAGATCTTTTGATGTATATATATGTTTATCCAGGGGTACGGCGGTGCCCTGTCCCGTCATAAGTCACTATCGATACTCTTAGAGGTCTGTAGACATATGTGTAGGTTGTGTATAGGTTATGTTCAGCTGTGTCTATATGGTTTGCTTTGGATATTTTCGTATATAGTGGTAGCCTTTTCGGCTTGCATATCGTGCCATGTATTGGTTAGCTGTGACTCCTCACGAGACAGGTTTATTATGATATACGGCGTTTTGAGTCTATAGCTTGCTCTTGCAAATTTCCATATTGTCGTAGTTTCAATGTGATTATATTTAACAGGTATGTATACGAGTGTCTAGTTCGGGCACTAGTCATGGCCCATGGGGTTGGGTCGTGACAGTAGGAAGCCATCTAATCATTCTAAAGACCTCTCGCAACCATAGCGCCTGCTCAAATCATTATCAAGTACTGACATAACCATTATATCTATCCGAATAACTGATCCAGGTAAAATATCATCAAGTCTACTCGCAAACCCTGATAAAGCTCGGTAAATTTGTCATACCTCAAATCCAAACTGAAACTCATCGAATCTGTGATAGTGATTTATTAGGAACCCATAAGTTCTCCCAGAAATATAAACATGGTCTATCAAGCTTTAATCGAACAATTCTGACCTGGAATGAATGCCCAACCCTTAAATATCACCAATGGTAACTAGAAGTGAGTCCAACTTTCCAAAACCAGTCACCGTACTACCACACATTTGTTGCGGCCAAGTGTAATCTTTTCTCATCCAAATTCACTCATTTCTATCACCCTCGACCCTAAAAGCCGAGTCCTGACCAGGCTGTCAACTTAGTACTAAAGAACTATACCTTATGATTGTCATCTTTATGTTTCTCAATCTTTACCTGATATGCAAATCTGATATGACCCAGAACTTTTTGACGCAAAACCTGTAATTCATAGGCCGACAATATGTAGTTCACATATATAAAAGAAAGAAAGAAATCAACAAACAGGCAAGTAAAATATCATGTATGGTTACTAAGCAAATACCAGTCATCTCACGGTAATAAGAACAACAATAGATTTTTGTAACCATAAGTCATAGCCTAGGAGAAAGTCTCTAATCCTCGAATCCATCAATTCCCAAGTATGTATAGAGATACCAAGTGAGATTATCACCACAGGTACAGGAATACCACGCCCGAGTATCACCACAAGTACAATAATACCAAGTCTAAACAAATGATACAAATATTTGAATATGAATCCATATGCAATGCAATGATACATACATGCTCCAGGATGAATACCTCCACGCCTGCTAGTCATAACATATGGGGGACCCGCGAAGTCCATGTACCTACTATGGCGTGAAGCCAATCCTATAGCTGTTGCGAAACGTGCAACTCGATCCAATATATGTTACGAAACGTGCCACTCGATCCAATGATGTGTTGCAGCGCGCAACCTGATCCCAATATATAAGTATGAATGCATGGATGATATCAATGTCAACAAGAGTATATTAATGCCAATCGTGCCACACATGGAAACATCTCACCGTATCATGAATAAGTCAGAACCTATCAATACCAATCGTGCCCCATATGGACACATATCACATTATCACCAATAAGTCAATTCCTTCCTCTTTACAAGATAATAAACAAAACAAGGACAGATACGGGTTCACAATCATAATATGGCAACAAGCCAATACACAGCAAGAGGCAACGATCACATATAAACTATGGAATGTATGTCGTACTCTACCTTAGCCTCAATTAGAGGCATCAACCACAAAAGCTCTCAAGTCATGTTATAATATGCAGATCAACATTTCATTTCTCAATAACACCATTCCTATTTCATATGACAATGAAATCACAAGAGGGAGAGGGGAAAATAAGTCAGTCCCAAGAATATCATACATATATAGTAGGGCAAAAAACCCAATCTCAACAATCATGGTGGCGAGCCCACATAGTAAAACAAACAATACCAACCTAATAATATCAATCCCAACTTCATACCCGAAGGCTTAACATGCTTTCTCTATCAATTCTAACTTTTACGTATGCTTTGCTAACTAAAGTCTATCCGAAGGGTAAGCTGTAACCTACCTGGTAGCCGAGCGGAAGCCACAAACAATCACACCTTTTATTTTCCCTTTCCTATGCTTCTAAATATACAAAGTCTACTCATAATCGAATTCTATATTAAAAATAAGGAAGAACAACACCCCCATTGCTATACTTAGCTTTTGAATCAAATTCAACTATGGAGAAAGGGGGAACGGGCCTACAAGGGTAAAATGGGTATTTCTAAGGTAAAATATGCAATTAAACATTCTAGGAGTTCAATCCTACTAATCAATTGCTAAAATAACTCAAAAATGGGTCAGTTTGGTTATTCAAGTGAAAACCCCCAATTTGGGTATAAACCCTAACTTTCCGACATTCAAATTCGTCAACATAAATAGATGATTCAAGCCTATTAGACATTAATTCATCAATTCCCATGCTTAGATTAGTCACTTCCACCAACAAAGCTTATTTTTTTAAGACTACAACTCATATTATGAAGAAACCAAAAAACCCATCTTGCTTCTTAAGTTCTATGAATTTCCTATCATGGATTCATGCTTAAGGAATATAAATGAAAGAATTCAAGCTGAGGGAACTTACCCTCAAGAAGAATCAACCAAGAATCTCCGCAATTTGCCTCAAACGTGCTTAGGAATAAGAAGTGAAGGAATGGAAAATAAAAGGGTTTTGTCTAGGAAATTAAATAGGATTTTCGACCCGACATTCGCTGCAGCGGTCGGACTTCCACTACAGCAGGCCCACCACAGTGGATCCCAGCCTACTGTGGTGACCCATTATGAACCAAACGCACCTGCCATAGTGGACCAGGCCCTGTTGTGGCAGGTCCGCTAGAGTGTACACCAGATACCAGAATTCTTCTGGTTTTTTGCAATCTTTATCACAAAATCTGACAATCACCCAAGACCTCCCAGATATATATCAGATAGGCAACCGGACATAAAAAAATTCTACGGACTCATTCGTGGTCTCAGAATTCCCAACGGAGGTCTATTTGACCGGGTCAACACCCAATAGGCAATGACCAACATTCCGACCAATAACCCAAAATGCTCTCGGGTGTTTCGAGAACCGAATTGAACATCCCATCAAGTCACAATCGACCATCCAGACGTCTCAGAATCGACAAATGTTTTAAAAAGGTCTGTTCACTCAAATGTCAACTATTGATTAAATAATTTTTACTTTAAGGCTCGATTTCACAATAGTCATCATAAACCTCGCTCGATCATTTCAAAATTGTACCACCCATCCCAGCGTGTCAAAATTGTACTCATAGGGCTCAAGGAAGGTTCACGAGGGTAAATGGGTCAAAATACTATAACAACCGAACGGGTCATTACACACTCCTTGAAAGATAAATTAGTACTGGTGGGAGGGTTGTAGATCACTGAAATATGTAATCTTACTGAAATATGTAATCTTTCATTTGACTCGTCATAATCCCTCATTGATAAGAAAGGACTATCAGCGAAATAGAATGAGTATGACATTTTAAGTAAGATTTTGTGAAAGAAGAGTTGTGCTTGTCCTAAACTGTTGAATACTTGATATAAGAAAGGGGTTCAACTACAACTTCTTGGGAAGAAATGGATTTTATGGTGGTAGGTGTCCAAGACAGAGCTATTTAATGAGAAGGAGTTTTTCAAGATTGACTGGTGTGTGTACACCCCTTTTTTTTGTCATGACCACCAATTCTCAATGGTTGGCTGTGACACTGAAGGCCGGAACAAGTTGAGCAACATGTTTTATAGCCTGACTGTACTAATAATAATCAAGGATTGAATACATACATGAAGTACTAATGTAGAGTCCGATGCATTTGCTAATTCATGGAAGATGTGATTGAATTGTTCTTTAGACATTATGAGATCACTACCTTATCATAGCACACGACATACGACAAAATGTACAAGATTTAGTAGAATATTATTCAATTTTAGGCTCATTAACTTTGAAGCAACTATTCTAACCAATCATTGAGGGGTACCTAATCAAACTTAATCATCCACAGTTCTAACTTGTTTTACTCATTGATATTTGGCACAAATATCATGTTTTGTGTCGTATTACAACTTCTTCTTATGAGTTTTATCGCTTAATTCATGACGTAGCCGTCGTATTTGAACTTATGTCGTTACCTTTTCATGTGTATAGGTACGATGCCGACAAACGATGGAAAATGCGCTTGAAGTGATTGGAATTCGTAGCATATGTCGATTGGCTGAGGTGACGAGTCGATGACCGCAAAGGACGAACAAAGAAGAAAAAGAAGAGTTAACCACTGAAGGAACCTCGCTTTCCTTCCGCCTCGCGGAAGGATCGCGAGAAGCTTCAGAACTTCAGGCTATCGATCCGCACCGCGTGAAGAAAGCAGAACAACCAAACTCAGACATCAAGTTGCGCGATCGATCCTGTTATATCCCGCATTTTATGCAATCGGATAATTCAAAACAATCGCGGGAAGACAACAAGCAAGGCCACATTTTATTTTGTTTGGCACATGAGTTGTTTATGAAAAACCTAGAAGTGAAGATAATGAGAAGGGTCAAGAGCATAAAGGGAAGTTGCAATATGACTCTTGGGAATATGGAAGAAGACGAAGGGTAAATTTGGAATTCGGAAAAAAAAATTATTTTCATAAATTACAAGAACTAACAAAAATATAATTGGGCTTGAATTTTTTTAAGAGGAAAGGGAGGCCCAACCGGCCATGGTGTGGGCTTAGCCCATGTAGGGGGTTTAATTCATTAAATAAGAGATGACTAAGTCATCTTTTCCCTAAAGTTCTCTAGAAATTTCAAGACTTTTAGAGAAAAGAAAAGAAGGAGAAAAACAATTAGGTCATTCGGCCCTAGCAAAAATTGCCAAGAAAAATTGACAAAATCCCTCCAAAAATTATTTCCAACTCATTAAAGGGTCCTTAACAAGGTGGAGTTGTTGTTGAAGCAAGAAAAATTCATAATCATACAAGTTGCCAAGTTGTAGTCAAGTGAGAAGTTGAAGAATAAAGGTGAGTTTTGATCTTGTTTTATGTGTTATAAATGGTTTATATGTGTTGTAGTATGCTAAAATGGATGAAATTAATGAAGGAAAGGAATATGGTATGTGGCCGTGCACATGTATGCATGTGTAGTAAGCATGCTTCAATTATTTTATTTAGTGTTTGGTTATTATTGTGGTGAATGCTATGTTAAAGATGGAAATTGGATGATGTTATTGAGGTTGACCGTGTAGTGTGTAGTGTGTATATAGCCGTGCATGTGTGTTGAGTTGTGAAGGGATAGTGAGCAAGTTTATTTAGCATTTTAGTTGTTATATTGTGGATTTTATATTGCAAGTAAAGATTTGATAACCTTGGTAAGGGTTGGTAGTTGGAAGATTGTGTAAATTAAAAATAATGTTCTTGCATGAATGGCATGTAATGATATCAGTATGGTGTTGTCGGAATATATATTATAAGGTTGAGATTGTGTTCATTGGATTTCGGAGGTTTTGAAGAAAGTAGTAAATTGATACCATGTATCTTGAATTGAATATGTGAATCGCTAGTGTGGTTGTTGAATTTATATTGATAGTTTGGCCGGGTTTGAATTCCCGGATTGTGATTGATGGGAATTTGACTAAGTTGAATGTTGAGGATGGTATATTTACAGAGGAAGTGCTGCCGAAATTTCGGTAGCCAAGTATTACCTTAAGATTTCAACTCTAAATACCTTAATGAAAGTTTGGGTAAATGTGACCAAATTGCAGATTTTGGCGGATTTGCAGCTTGAATTCGGAATAGCAAAAGGAGCGGAAAGAGGTATGTAAGGCTTCACCCTTCTTTCTATGGCATGTCTTAGGTGTAATAAGTCGGGTACGAGCCTCGGGGACAACCCTATTCCCCGGAACCTGCACCTAAAGTTTTCTCCTTTTTGTTCAATAGAATTGAACTAGAAAGTGTGCAAAATGATGGAAAGATCGTCTAAACCCCTAGAACTTGCATAAATGGGACCCGAATACCCTAGAACCCTCACAAGTAATGCTATGACATGTAACGTATGCAAATAGTATACGCTGCCTCATCCGGCCCGAGGTGGGCCCGTTATTCTCGGATTTTCCTTATAGTCTTGTCTGACTTACTTGAAGTGAATCTAAAGGGGACCTTTGATCCCGATTTCGTCACCAAATGATAGGTATTATGACTACTCTAACGAGGATACTTCCAGGATGATAATGACAACAATGATGCTAGACAAGAGTATATGCCTATGATAAGTACTACCGGAACGATTCCATGACTAAGATTTCTAAGCTAAGTATTCTATGTGAATAGGAAAATGATAAACTAATTCTTGAATCTTAATTATATCCCCTAGCTATGACTTTACTTTCTAAAGACTCCCAAGTCTATGAACTGTCATCTATGACGCCCACGATTTCATTCTACGTTTACTTTAATACTATTCTCCGTTGACCATCTCACCTTAAAATATTCGTTCCTTCGGGGTGAGACAAGAACGATCACGAGTATTCCATAATGTAATCGGAGGTCACCGACCTTACGTCACTCCGATGGCTACATGATTTTTCCTTGGGCTCCTTTGTGTGCTTATATGATAGATATATATAAAACACGTATATGTATACAAGCTATGTATATGAATACAAAAAAATATGTGTACGCATATAAGATGTGTATATGCATACAAAGTACATAAATGCAAGCTATGTATATGAACCTGGGCTGGGGGGAAGGGATACATGGGGGAATGGGAAGGGAAATATGTTTCACTGCCACCTGATCAGCTGGCTTATCATCCCGGACGCGGGGTGCCCGGACGCGCGATATATGGGTGAGCCGGTGCATATCGGCGCTATGTGGGTGAGCCGACATTCTTCGGCGCTATGATATGACCTACCATGTCATGACCAGACATGCTATGATAAGATATGCTATGGTAAGCTATACTATGACATGATATGCTATGATCTGCCACGACAGGACATGACATGACAAGCTATGCTATGCTATGAAACGCTATGACATGCTATGCTATGGTAAGACATGCTATGACACGCTATGCTATGACACGACACGCTATAACATGCTATGCTATGACATGATGTACTATGATATGATATACTATAGCCTGACATACTATGACACGATATACTATGACGCGATATGCTACGACAAGACAAGATAAGATATGATACGATATGATAATACATGGCATGATATAAGCTCTATTTTCTATGTCCTATGACTCCATGATATTATTAATTATACACTATGTTATTGCTTGTGTTATCTTCCATGCCTTACATACTCGGTACACTATTCGTACTGACGTCCCTTCTTGTGGACGCTGCGTTTCATGCCGCGCAGGTCAGCAGACAGGTGGACTTGATCCTTAGGAGCTCTACCAGCGGTACTCTACAGCGCTCCAGTTGTTCCGGAGCCTCACTTCAGTGGTACTATTTTGTGTATGTATTCTCGGGCACGACAGTACTCGGCCCTTTCTATGTATAAATGTACTACGTCTAGAGGCTCGTAGACAGATATGCACAGTCAGTTATGTACAGTGAGATATGTGGTATTTTGGCATCTTAATGCTGCTATGTAAAGTGATAGCAAAGTCTACTAGTCTATGTTCATAATGACGCTGCTAATGTTAATGTTCAAAAAAAAAAAAAATATGGCACAGTTCATACGGCCTGCTAAGAGGTAAGAGTAAAATGATAGATAAGGGGTGCTCGGTACAAGTATCGGGTACTCGTCACGGCCCCTAGTCGGGTCGTGACAGATCCGCATCGCGGGCAAAAGGCGAGAAGCTGCAGATCATTGCGCGATCCGTCCGCGATGCGGAAGGAAAGCGGGACTCTGCGGATGTTTTCCCGATTAGACTAGGATTTGGATTCCTTATTTATTATTTTTACCCTAGCCTATATATAGACGTTTTGATAGCTGAGAACGGTATTCTGGGATTATTCAAGGATTTGTAAGCCACCGTTCTCCTTTTTCTCTCTCTAGGTTATTTTATTTTTCATCTTTTTCAACCCTAGTTTATTCATGGCTTCTATTGTCTATGATCGAATCATGAGTATCTAAATCTCCTAGTTCTAGGGTTGTGGCGAAAGACTTGAAAGTTGATTTGATGACGATTATTATCTATTGATTTTCCATATTGTGGGTTGCTGATTTATTCTTGGTTTTAATTGTTTGATTATCTGGCCAATAGTTAGACACTATCTGTGGTGCGTGAATTGAACTTGAGAAAGGGAATTCACGTACGTAATAAGAATAAATAGAGTTTGTTCGATTTAATCGTTTCGCTAATGAGGATAGAGATATACCCTTTAGCCCTACTTAGTTGAAAACGGAGAAATAAACGTGTTCTTGTTACCTCTGATGACCATAGAGATATAGGCGTTATGGTAACATTTACAAGCTTGTGAGCAGTTCGAGAGAATATCATAAAGCATAATTAACCCGTTAACTAGTAACCCAGGAAATAAAATAGGAGGAATTGTCTGAAGATCAACTGGATTGTCAAAAGACATAACACTAGATCTTTCTCTCATCTGATAATTCTTACTGTCCTTGTCAACATAGTCCCAGTCATAAAAACACCCATCACAAATTGTTTACTTTTCAAGTTTTAGTTTAGTACAACAAACAATCTTGATTTTCACTTTCTTGAATAGTTTCATTCGAATTTGAATTAGTTTGACAGTAGAATCTAAGTCTCTGTGGGATCGATATCTGGACTTAACAGTCTATATTACTTGTACGACCACGTATACTTGCGTGTGCGTTTGTGAGCAACAAGTTTTTGGCGCCGCTGCCGGGGACTTAGCAGTACTACTGTTTTTCTAATTTGGATTTTTGAATTTCTATTCATGTTTTCATTTATTTATTATTCTATTTTATTTTTAATTTAATATTTTTGTTAGTTTGCTTGATATGGAATCTTGGAGTAAAAATTGGTCGAATATTGGTTGTTCCTATTTTGGTGATCCTTGTTTGATTTGTGGGGGACCCCACTTGTGGCAACACTGTCAAAATATTTTCGGGAATGGGTTGTGTGCACCTTCCCAATCTTGTGAGTGGAGTATTTGTAATATATGTGGTGGTCAAGACGGTCATTGGAATGGTTGTCCTAACTCTCACTCCCCATCCCCGAGCCCATATATGATGATTCTCCTGTTATTTGTGATGTTGACAGTAGTAACGAAGTGGAGGAGGCGGAAAGTCTTGCTCGGGTTAGCGATATGATGAAGCAAATAGGGGAGAAAATGATGGAGCATGATGCATTAATGAGAGAGCAAAACGCAGAAATGTGGAAAGCCATAGAGAGGATTCGTGCCAACCTCACAGAGATGCAGGCCGAGGCCGAAACTTGTAATGATCTACAAGTTATAGGCTTAGCCAATACTCAAGACAAACCTCAAACAAAAGAAGAGAGCGAGTTCCCACAAGTAGATAGCTTTGAAGAAGCAGAGATAGTGAGCCAATCTTGGCTAACAGAACAAGCTCAACAAATGAAATTTAATGTGTTTCTCCGTGATGGTCTTACAAGCATGGCTACACAACTGATAGAAGGAAGAACCGAGCTCGGACAAGAGATAGACCAATTTGGCTCAGATATCCATGGCTTGCAGGCACAAATGCATAAAAAGGTTGAGGCATCTATTGCCCAACTACATATTACCTTGGATAGTGGCCCGCATATGGAGCATATAGAGGAAATTCAACCATTCGATCAGATCTTTGTTGATAATGCCATTGTTGAGGAGGTATACAAAACTGAAGATGTTAGAAAAAATGCAGTTTTAGAGTTAGGGCATGTTGGTCCTCGTTCTGAACATTTTTCTACATTATGCGTGGTTGGCGACATGGAAATCGAGCCTTCCACATTGATGAAGCAGTGTATAGATGAGGAACAAGAGTCTTACATCCTGAAATTTGCCACACCGAAAAGACAAAGCGACATTCCTCACTTAAGGGCCAAGAAGTTCAAGAAACGATATCTATTGATTGGTTTCTTTATTTTCACACCACCGCCCCAGAAGCGTGATAGAAAATTGGAAGCAAAATTAGGGGTGAAATTCATAAGTTCGAGGTGGAGGAAAAAGTTGATTCATGTCGTGCCACGACGATTAGGGGAAGTCTGAGTACCCAAAAGTTGAAAGCTGAGGAGCATGCCAGAGTTTTAAGTGTGGGGTCATTCGCCCCTTGATGATGAGAGCATGTTGCTAGCTAGGCCCTAGTGGGCCCCAGGGAGTATTTCTTACCTTGCTGGAGCTTTATTTGATTTCAAATATACATGCATTGAGGGCATTGCATAGTTTTAAGTGTGGGGTGGGAAAATACGTCCCTGGTTTGTAACAACATGTTTTGAGGTTGTGGATGATGATTAGTATGCCTTAGGTTTTTTTTTTTCGTTTTGCATCTTAGTGTCAAAAAAAACATATATAGAAAAAAAAAATCAAAAAGATTTTATTTTCTGTATTTGTCTTTGTTAACTTCTTAAGCCCCTCATTAGTAGGCATTCATCATCCACCCCCTTTGGTTTTCTTATGGCCTCGGTTCTTTCCCGAGGGGGGGCCTTTGAACCGGGCGTAGGTAGATTTTTTTTTTAGTCATAGGAAGGGCTATTCCTGATGACTGGTGGATGACAACCTGCTTGAGGGAAAATCAGTCCGTATGCTAGGTACATTCAAATGCTAGGTGCACGGGATAGGTAAAGTCTTGGTATATGAGCGATCTTGAAATGTTTTATGAAAGCATGCCGTGAACTTGTATTACTTTTCTTGGAAACACTTGAAAATGGTTTTTGTGTTGACTCGTATGACCCACTTGGCATTGTTGATTTCCATTGTGTTTGATTGTTTTGAGGGACAACCGGATCCTTCTTGCGTTGATTATGTGCCATGTGTGAGTAAGGTTTCGTTTTTGAATCCATGTTTGGTATTGACATCTAGAACTTGCCCTCTGTGTGCACAAAGCGAAATGAAGCTTGGTTGAGCCTAGAAAGTGATAGAGGCGTTTCTTTGATTAGTCACTAAAAAGCCTCAAAATTTATCCTACCAGCGTGCAAATAACACCCTAGTTAACCCCGTTGAGCCATTAGCCTTTTCTTTGATAGCAGTTAATTAGCCTTACCCCTTCGTTCGACAACACTCAATGTTTGATCCAAAACACTCCTAAAAGCACTTTAATCAATTTACATGCATAATGTGAGTTGGGAGGCGAAAAGAGGGGAAATGGTTGTTAACTGTAATCTAGGAAGACAATGGGAGCACCGAGTGAACAGAACTAATTCACGTGTTAGTTGGGAATGGATCAGAAAAAAAAACAGAAAGAGAAAACAAAGAAATCCAAAAAAAAAGTGTAGCGAAAAAGTTTTCCTTCTAACTTGTGTGATTTTAAAAAGAGTGGTGCTTAAACAAAGAAAATGGGGTGAATTGGGAGAAATTTAAAGGTTAGTTGGTGTTGAATAAGGGCTAATAAAGCAATATTGCAAGAATGACGAATGTATAAGTATTAAAGTGCTTAGCGAGGGTAGTCACTATTATCCAAATAATTCCTACCCGTCCCGTAGCCTACATTACAACCCTCGAAGTCCTACTTGATTCTAGGCTCGTCTGACTTGTATTAGTAGAGTGGTTACACTACGGGCAAGCATATGGTATGTCGTACATTACATGTGACGTTCTTTGTGAGAGTGAGTGAATTTATTGATTTCAGGTCCATTGAGTTAAACATATGATTCTTGATGAGATATGGACTATTTTGTTGTGGTGAGGGCACATAATTAGCAATAGAGTGGTGAAGTGTTGATTTCTTGATCATAAGGTGACCTATATGCATTAAAGTGGTGTCGTTGAGTCAACTGTTTTGAAATTTGAAATTTCTTCTTTGAAAAGAAGTACTTGTTGCTAAAACTAAGGCTTTTAAAACCTTTGGCATGGCTTTCGCAATCTGGGTCGCTGGTTTGTTTTTGAAAAATCTCGCTTCAAGAGTTAGCCATACTAGCCGAACCCCGTTGCAGACCTGTTTGAATGAGTGAGCTAGAAATGTAGTCTGATGTTGGTTTGTGTTTGCTCGATGGCGAGCAAAGTTAAGTGGGGGGTGGTGATATTTGGCACAAATATCATGTTTTGTGTCGTATTACAACTTCTTCTTATGATTTTTATCTCTTAATTCATGACGTAACCATCGTATTTGAACTTACGTCGTTATATTTTCAGGTGTATAGGTACGATGACGACAAATGATGAAAAATGTGCTTGAAGTGATTGGAATTCGTAGCATATGTCGATTGGCTGAGGTGATGAGTCGATGACTGCAAAGGACGAACAAAGAAGAAAAAGAAGAGTTAACCACTGAAGGAACCTCGCTTTCCTTCCGCCTCGCGGAAGGATCGCGAGAACCTTCAGAACTTCAGGCTATCGATCCGCATCGCGTGAAGAAAGCAGAACAACCAAACTCAGACATCAGGTTGCGCGATCGATCCGCATTGCGCGCAAAAGGCGAGAAGCTGCAGATCATTGCGCGATCCGTCCGCGATGCGGAAGGAAAGCGGGACTCTGCAGATGATTTCCCGATTAGACTAGGATTTGGATTCCTTATTTATCATTTTTACCCTAGCCTATATATAGACGTTTTGATAGCTGAGAACGGTATTCTGGGATTATTCAAGGATTTGTAAGCCACCGTTCTCCTTTTTCTCTCTCTAGGTTATTTTATTTTTCATCTTTTTCAACCCTAGTTTATTCATGGCTTCTATTGTCTATGATCGAATCATGAGTAGCTAAATCTCCTAGTTCTAGGGTTGTGGCGAAAGACTTGAAAGTTGATTTGATGACGATTATCATCTATTGATTTTCCATATTGTGGGTTGCTTATTTATTCTTGGTTTAAATTGTTTGATTATTTGGCCAATAGTTAGACACTATCTGTGGTGCGTGAATTGAACTTGAGAAAGGGAATTCATGTACGTAATAAGAATAAATAGAGTTTGTTCGATTTAATCGTTTCGCTAATGAGAATAGAGATATACCCTTTAGCCCTACTTAGTTGAAAACGGAGAAATAAACGTGTTCTTGTTACCTCTGATGACCATAGAGATATAGGCGTTATGGTAACTTTTACAAGCTTGTGAGCAGTTCGAGAGAATATCATAAAGCATAATTAACCCGTTAACTAGTAACCCAGGAAATAAAATAGGTGGAATTGTCTGAAGATCAACTGGATTGTCAAAAGCCATAACCCTAGATCTTTCTCTCATCTGATAATTCTTACAGTCCTTGTCAACATAGTCCCAGTCATAAAAACACCCATCACAAATTGTTTACTTTTCAAGTTTTAGTTTAGTACAACAAACAATCTTGATTTTCACTTTCTTGAATAGTTTCATTCGAATTTGAATTGGTTTGACAGTAGAATCTAAGTCTCTATGGGATCGATATCTGGACTTAACAGTCTATATTACTTGTATGACCACGTATACTTGCGTGTGCGTTTGGGAGCAACACTCATAATGTTCTCTTCCTAAGGCTTTTGTGAAAATGTTTGCATTGTTTTTCAGTGGCATAAAATTGGATTGAAATAAGACCCTTCTCAACATTGTCTGGCAAAAACTAGTGTCTTCTGTCAATGTATTTGGTTCTTTTATCTGAACGAGTTTTCTTGCAATGTTGATAGCACTACTGCTATCACGGAATATAAGGACACAATCAATTTCCATACCAAAATCTTTTAATTGTTGCTTAATCCATAGCAGTTGAGCATATCATGATGCAGCCGCCATGTATTCTGTCTCAGTAGTAGATAGTGCCACAAAATTTTGTTTCTTTGTTGCCCAGGAGACCAAACATGATCCAAAAAAGTGTGCCATACCTATAGCGCTCTTTCTATCTACCAAATACCTTATGTAATCGGTATTAGCATATCCAACTAGGTCGAAGTGGCTACCTCTAGGATACCATAGCCCCAACTCACTTGTTTCTTTCAAATATCTTATGATTCTATTCACAGCTTTTAAATGAGACTCTTTAGGATTTGCTTGAAATCTTGCACATAATCCCACATTGAATACAATGTCAGGTCGACTAGAAGTGAGATACAGAAGAGAGCCAGTCATACCTCTGTATAGTTTGTACTCAACTGCTGGACCAGGTTCATCCAGGGTGAGTTTTGTGGCTGTTGCAGTAGAAGTGTCACGACCCGACTAGGAGCCATGACGGTTACCCGAGGCTAACCACCGAGCACCACTCATTCTATTACTCATCATACTCATTAAGCGTACATTCATTAATTTTATACTCAAATCATAGGAAAACCATTTTTCATTTGGAACATAAATTACTTTTATATACATAAGTCCTTCGGCTATCAAAATAATATATATACAACAAGGACATCGTGAGACCATACTACCCAGACATGCGTATCTACAAGCCTCTACTAGAGTACTAGACATATGGATGGGAAAGGACCCCATCATGCCCAAAACGTATATATATACACAAAAGAGTAAATCAATGGCACCTCCGGAACAATGGAGTGCTCTCAAGTCTGCTAGTAGCTCCTACGAGTCTGGATCACCTCCGTGTCTACCTGTGGGCATGAACACAGCGTCCAAAGAAAACGGACGTCAGTACGAACATTGTACTGAGTATGTAAGGCATGAATGAAAGGAACATAATAATAGAGAAATCATAAGTCATAAAATGAAGATATAACCTGCGTAACTTTTAAGGGTGGATCCATTTCATACATATATCATATATCATATATATATATATATATATATATATATATATATATATATATATATATATATATATATATATATATATATATATATATAGTCATAGTACATGTATCATCATAGCGCATACATCATCGTATTATATAAATCATCATCGTTAACCCGCGTCCGGGTAACCATCATATGCCGCCCACTAGTGGTGATCATGTCCGGCCTTCTAGGCGCGGTGGAATCATAAGCATCCCGCCTTAGCCGTGACATGTCCGGCCATTTAGGCATGGTGGAATCACAAGCAGCCCGCCTTAGCGGTGACATGGCCGGCCATTTAGGTACGGTGGAATTGTATGCAGCCCGCCTTCGAGGTGACATGCCCGACTAACTAGGCACGTTGGAATCGTATGCAGCATGCCTTCGCGGTGACATGCCCGGCCAACTAGGCACGGTGGAATCGTATCGCCATATAGTCAACATAAACTTATCATTATTATACATCTCATAGGCATATCATAAGCCCAAAGTCATTATACATTTATCATTAAACATACATTAGAACTAGAAGGCATATGTGGCTATGTCGGGGTGACATAAGGTCGTGGACCCCCGATTATATTATGGAGTAATCATAATCATCATATCTCACCTTGAAGGGACTAACATTTTTAAGGTGAGTGCACACAAAGAAAAGCATCAATGGAACCATACTTTGGATCATTAGCCTCATGGACATCTTAATTTTACTCTAGGATTCTTTATACTTAAACTCATCATCGTCATTATCATGCTCGTATCGTATCTATTTTCTTCATCATATGCGTATGTAGCTCTTTATAGTCATGGACTTATAATTTTCGTCATTTAGGAAGATCATGGGAAAAATACGAAGATTCATGTCATAGGAGTCATGCCTTAGAAGGAAAGGATTAGCCTTATATACCTTCTCGTTTAGCTACTCTATCGCTTGAGCGTTCCTCTCCAATATTCACGTTTCTACCTTCAAGAGAGTTCATACTCATAATAGATAATCGATAACATAAGCGTGCTTGAACTAAAGCTAGAGAAAATTGGGCAGTATCTCCTTTGTTTCTACTACTTTCTCCGTATCATATATTAACTTCCAAACGTCAATAATAACATTCATAATATCATCATCAATAACTTTTGTCAAATTGATCATTATCCAATCCCCACAATTTCCTCTCAAGGTCATCCATAATCATGATCATAATACAACTGTTATGTCCCGTGTTTTCGTACAATTGGAAATCGTGAAATAATTACGACTTGTGTGTTATAAGGACCTAATTTAAATTTTGTGAATATGACTATGTTGGTTGTGAAATATTTGATGCTAAGACCTCGGGGAAGGCCGAGGGTAAATTTGGAATTTCGAAAATTAGTTTCGGGAATTACAAAACGGGACTTTTAATGAATTGGGCCAAGGAAATTGAAATAAACATTTGGGCCCAAAGAGGTGGGGTGCCCGGCCACTAAGGCATGGTCCAAGCCCACTTTTAAAAGTCATGTGCTATGCACATGACCTCTAGTATGGATATATATCAATGTAACACTTAGAAATTATCAAGAAAATCACAAATCATTCCTTTGAGTCAAAAACCCCATTCGGCCGAACCATTGAAAAAAAGAAAAGAAAATTTTCCTAGCTTGTGTTGTGATCCAAAAACCTTGGGTTCTACATATTTGTGAAGTACTCAAGACGCTCTCCGACGTGGTATAAATAGTTTGGCACGAGGACGACGTTTTCGACAAGTCGGGTTTTCAAGAAAAGGTAAGAATTTTGCCCCTTTTATGTTATAGAATTGATATGAATGTATTAAGAATTGGAAATAGACGAGAATCCCGTAATTTTAACGTAAATAGAAAGTCGTGGGTGTGTGTTTGTAGAGTGTTTGGCCGTGAGCCATAGAGAGAAAAATTGGTGTGAATTGATCTTGGCTAAGTTGGTATAATGTGTTGTTGTGATCCTTATATCGTAAATGATTGATTGTTGAATTAAATTGGCGGTGGAAAACGAATTCGGATATTATCGGAAAGTGTATATCCTTTGTATCTTTATGTATATCATTGTATATTTAGGGTGCTAGAGACTTTAGATATGAACTTATAATGATGTTAATGAATTCGGAATGAAACGACGTGAGTTAGAATGTTCGTCGTGCACTTTTGATTGTTTTGAAGAATTATGGAATATAATGGATCTTGGTGTAATTTCGGGTATGGCTTGGATTGTAGTTAGATTGTGATTGTATAAGTTTGAATGTGGAAATGAATCCAATTATGTAGATGTAGAATTGGAGTTTTGAAAGTTTGAATGGAAGTTGCCAATTTAGATAACAAAGTGGAATTTTGAAGCTAGAATGGCTTGATTGTTGTTTGTGTTGTTTGTTGATGTGTGGGCTGTTGTTGTTGTTGTATTTTGAGCCGAGCTAAGTCTCGGGGATGTTAGATTTATAGGGGAAGTGCTGCCGAAATTTCGGTAGGCAAAAATTGGAGTTAAAGGCATTTTTAAGCCTAAGAATATCAATTGGTAACTTTGACCATTTGCAGATTTTTGACGAAACGGGACTGGACTTTTGGAAGGGCTTACGACGTCTGTGAGGTATGTAAAGCTTCCCAATTCTTTATTTGGCATATCTTAGTGTGTTAGTTGAATATGAGACCTTCCGGAGCATTTCTGCTCCTCGAAACCCGATCCACAGGAAAGTTACTATTCATTCAATTCGATTGAAGCCTAAAGGCTCCCTTTTTGGCTAGAATGCCATTATTCGTCCGAAACCTATCGAAATGTGGTCGGGTAACCTAGAAATGATTATGTATGACCCTTGGCATATTACTGCTCATAAAAAAATATGTTCGCCACCTCACTTCGACTCGAGGTGGGTCCGCTACCCCAAATTGCCCGATTTGCCCTTCGGGCCATCTTTGAGAATAGAGTTAAACGTACCACTTCTGATCTTTGGAACATCCTTCCACGGGGTATGTTTGGACTATTCGATGCACTAATCCAGGTTTTGAACTATATGGACCATTTTGGAATCGTTTTGCAAAATGAAACCTGATGTCGACTAAGTATTCGACTATTTTGTAATAGGATATGATTTATGAGTTTACTTTGTTTTGAAACACTATTTTGAAATACGATTTGCATTTGTTTGCTCACGACTCCGCTCGTGCCTTATTATGACTTCGTTCACCGGTTCCCGGGCCGGTTTTGATTCGTGCGCTGTATGATAAATTCGGCCGTATGCTGTGTTACGGTTCCCGAGGCTTCGCCATAGGGCCCGGTTCCGTTTGGAGTTATGCTGTGATATGGCTCGTGATGCGATACGCTCACCGATGATTATGATTATGTTCGGGGATGTACGGAGATTTGAAACCTTCTGGTGTTATGCTGTGTGTGGTGCCAGCGTCGGAGTGGCGACCACGTTCTTAAGCGTTTGCATGATTTTGTTTGCATAAAATACATGTATATGATTTCGATACAGATTTTGACATACCAGTTTGTACCCCACTTTGACATTTGATTTGCTTTCGGTTTTGATCTATAATTCTGTACTCCGTGCTTTACATACTCAGTACATATTTCGTACTGACCCCCTTTCTTCGGGGGCTGCGTTTTATGCCCGCAGGTGCAGATATCGGTGATCCTCCGCAGTAGGCTTCACTTCTTGCTATTCCGGAGTACTCTTATCCGATCCGGAGTCCACTTTTGGTACAGACTCTTTTGTTTTGTATATATTTGGTATGTCTGACTATTTGGGTACGGCGGGGCCCTGTCTCGCCACATGTCTCTGTTTTGAGTTCGTAGAGGCCTGTAGTCATATATGTGGGGCGAGGGTCCTATGTGTTTATTGTCTGATTTTGCTTTCGGGTCTTAAAGCGGTCTGTTTGATATGATGGCCCCAAATGGCCCTTTTGTATATATTTGTATTTTGACCGGCGATGTCTATTCCGCCGCTTTGTTTGAGTTTGATTTGATATGACCGCTTAAGACATATTTTCGATATAAATTATGTTTGATATAACTTCTTGAAAATTCTGAAATAAGTTTGGATTCGGAAATGAATATGCGATTTGGTCTGGGCACCCAGGTAGGGTGCCAGTCGCGGCCCACGGGGCTGGGTCGTGACAAAAGTGGTATCAGAGCGGTTTGTCCTCGGAATGTCTACAGGCCGTGTCTCGTAGAGTCTTGTTTATCGATGTGTTGTGCACCATATCTATAAACGGGAAGCTACAGGGCATTTAGGATGTTACTTTCTTTGTAATCTTAGATCGTGCGATAGAGCTGTGCTATTAGGATGATTTTGATCTGACTCGCCTTCGTGTTTGCAGTGATGCCTCCGAAGAAGGCAACGGCGGCCCAGAAGGGCAAGGCGAGGATTGGAGAGACTAGCCAGGCACAGCGAGCTACCCGGGCTCGTGTCTATGATTTGCCTGAGGATGTACCTCATTCGGAGGGGTCTGCTACACCCCCACTAGTACAGCCTAGAGCAGGACCTTCAGCAGCCCCAGAGGTCCGTGTACCCGCACCTGAGACTCCAGCTCCTCAGCCAGGGGCGGAGGATAGGACCCTGAGGGAGGCTGTACAGCTGTTGACTACACTGGTAGCAGGACAGGCTCGCAGGCGCGGGCGGAGGGACGACGATGATGATGACAGACGAGACAGCCTGAGAGTTCGGGAGTTTTTGCTATGTGGCCCTCCAGAGTTCTTCGGGTCTAAGCCCGACGAGGACCCCCACGACTTTATTCGGGGGATGCGACGCTCACTGGACTTGGTCAGGGCTTCAGAGACTGAGTCAGTTGAGCTGGCTTCGCACCGGCTTCGAGATGTGGCCACCCACTGGTACGAGACTTGGGAGCTGTCTAGAGGAGAGGGTGCCCCTCCAGCCACTTGGGATCAGTTTGTGACAGCATTCACCCGCCACTTTTTGCCACCAGAGTTACGGCGGGCACGGGCTGATCGATTCTTACGTCTGCAGCAGAGGGGTCGGAGTGTTCGCGAGTATAACCTTGAGTTTGATTCTCTGGCCCGATATGCACCGTCCGTGGTAGCAGATATGTCCGATCGGATGCACAGATATGTCATGGGATTGGACCGGTATTTGGTTGATAGTTGTATGGCAGTGTCATTGCAGGCAGACATGGACATTTCCCGGCTTCAGGCCTATGCGATGGGTATGGAGGACCGTCGCAGATCTGATCCTGCTGGCAGAGATCGAGACAGGAGGCCGCCCAAGAGGGCTAGATCCGTGGGTTATTCAGGGGATTCTCGAGGCGGACAGCCTCAGCAGCAGCAGCAGTCTGACAGATATTTTCCTCCCTCCGGCCGGGGTACTCAGTCAGGTAGCCGGAGATTCGATAGTACAGGACCGTCTGGGGCCGGTCAGAGCTCCAGAGTGGCAGGTTCACAGGTACCCAGGGGTCCCAGCCAGGCCAGACCACCCAGGCCCCGTTGTCCTCATTGCGGGAAGTCACATCCCGGGGAGTGTTACCGAGCGACGGGAGCTTGTTTTTCTTGTGGCGGTCAGGGCCACTTTATGAGAGATTGTCCATTGGCTAGCGGTTCTGGTAGTGCTGCTCAGCAGACAGGGTCAGCCGCCGGTTCTTCTTCTGCTCCATCAGTTGCACGCCCTGGAGGGCGAGGTATTTCAGCACCGGCAGGACGCGGTCGAGGCCGCGGTGGCACTTCAGGTTCTAGAGGTCCCTCGAACCGCATATATGCTTTGGCCAGCCGCCAGGATCAGGAGGCTTCGCCAAACGTCGTCACAGGTACATTGCTGGTTTTCTCCAGATCTGTATATGCATTGATTGACCCTGGTTCTACTTTATCGTATATTTCCCCGCTCGTTGCTAGTAAGATTGGGATAGTGTCTGAGCCTATAGAACCGTTTGAGGTAGCTACGCCAGTTGGGGATTTTATTGTAGCGAGACAGATTTATAAGGATTGTTCTGTGACCATTTATGATCGTAGCACTAAGGCTGACTTGATAGAGTTAGACATGCTGGAGTTTGACGTCATTATGGGCATGGACTGGTTGTCTTCCTGTTATGCTAATGTCGACTGCCAGAAAAAGGTAGTCCGTTTTCAGTTTCCAGGAGAACCAGTCATAGAGTGGTTCGGATCCACAGCATCGCCGAGGGGTAAGTTTATTTCATACCTCAAGGCTAAGAAGATGATCCAGAAGGGTTATATCTATCATTTGGTTCGTGTGCACGATACTGCCGCGGAGGTACCTACCCTTCAGTCTGTTCCGGTCGTCAGCGAGTTTCCAGATGTTTTTCCTGACGAGCTTCCTGGCCTTCCGCCTGAGCGGGAGATTGATTTTTCTATTGAGTTGATGCCAGATACGCAGCCTATATCTATTCCTCCGTACAGGATGGCACCAGCCGAGTTGAAGGAGTTGAAGGAGCAGCTGAAAGATTTGCTGGATAAGGGCTTTATTAGACCCAGCACATCACCCTGGGGAGCGCCGGAGTTGTTTGTCAGAAAGAAAGACGGGTCATTGCGGATGTGTATCGACTACCGGCAGCTGAATAAGGTGACTGTTAAGAATAAATATCCCCTCCCCCGGATTGATGACTTGTTTGACTAGCTGCAGGGTGCTAGACACTTTTCAAAGATAGATCTGCGTTCTGGTTATCATCAGGTGCGAGTACGGGAGTCAGATATCCCGAAGACTGCTTTCAGGACTCGGTACGGGCATTATGAGTTCAGAGTTATGTCTTTCGGGCTGACTAATGCTCCAGCAGTATTTATGGATCTGATGAACCGGGTATTTCGGCCTTTCCTGGATATGTTTGTTATTGTGTTTATTGATGATATCCTGATTTACTCGCGATCAGTCGAGGAGCATTC
Organism: Lycium barbarum; assembly: GCF_019175385.1. NCBI lineage: Eukaryota > Viridiplantae > Streptophyta > Magnoliopsida > Solanales > Solanaceae > Lycium > Lycium barbarum. Next base: position 54,387,269 of record NC_083343.1, on the reverse strand, counting down.
AGATCATCTGAGGACGGTACTTGGCATCCTCCGTCAGCAGAAGTTATATGCTAAATTCTCTAAGTGTGAGTTCTGGTTGACTTCTGTGGCATTCTTGGGCCATATTATCGGCGCAGATGGTATTCGGGTTGACACGCAGAAGATTGAGGCTGTGCAGAATTGGCCCAGGCCTACTACACCGACAGAGGTGCGTAGTTTTCTTGGATTGGTTGGGTATTACCGCAGGTTCGTGGAGGATTTCTCTTCTATTTCAGCACCACTGACGAGGCTTACCCAGAAAGCAGCAAAATTCCAGTGGACAGATGCTTGCGAGCGCAGCTTTCAGATGCTGAAGGAGAGATTGATTACAGCACCAGTTTTGGCTCTTCCAGAGGGATCTGACGGGTATGTTGCCTATTGTGACGCCTCTGGTATTGGGATAGGATGTGTATTGATGCAGCACGGTCGAGTCATAGCCTATGCTTCCCGGCAGCTTAGACCGCACGAGAAGAACTATCCCACTCATGATCTTGAGTTGGCCGCGGTGATTCATGCTTTGAAGATTTGGCGGCATTATTTATATGGGGTCCATGTTAATATCTATACGGACCATAAGAGTCTCCAGTATATTTTCAGACAGAAGGAACTAAATTTGCGGCAGCGGAGATGGCTTGAGTTACTAAAGGACTACGACGTTGATATTCTGTACCATCCGGGGAAAGCCAATGTGGTAGCTGACGCGCTTAGCCGCAAGTCCGTGGGCAGTCTGGCTGATGTTCCATCTGATAAGAGAGATTTGGTTCGTGATATTCATCAGCTGGCCAGCCTCGGAGTTCGTTTGGTGGATTCTGGAGATTCTGGGATTTCTGTCCGTCCAGTTGCTGAGTCATCTATTATTCAGGAGGTAAAGCAGCGCCAGTTTGAGGATCCTCTTTTGATTCAGTACAGAGATGTGGCCCTTAGTAAATCAAAGACTCAGTTTGAGATCTCGCCTGACGGAGTATTATTATACGACGGCAGATTCTGTGTACCGGACGTTGCGGGCTTACGGCGGCAGATTATGGGCGAGGCCCATAATGCACGGTATTCTGTTCATCCTGGTTCCACTAAAATGTATCGGGACCTCAGGTGTTTGTATTGGTGGGACGGCATGAAGAAAGATATTGCTGAGTTTGTTAGTCAGTGCCCGAACTGCCAGCAAGTTAAGTTCGAGCATCAGAAGCCCGGTGGATTATTACAGGAGATGGAAATTCCAGCCTGGAAATGGGAGATGATTAATATGGATTTTGTTGTTGGATTACCGCGCACTCCACGCAGGTACGACTCTATCTGGGTTGTTGTTGACAGGCTGACGAAATCAGCCCATTTCCTTCCGGTTCGGACTACTTATTCGGCTGAGGACTATGCCAGATTGTATATCAGAGAGATAGTCAGACTTCACGGAGTCCCGATATCTATTATTACTGACCGAGGTACCCAGTTTACAGCAAATTTCTGGAGGTCATTTCAGGAGGGATTAGGGACTCAGGTGAGTCTCAGTACAGCTTTTCACCCTCAGTCCGACGGGCAAGCCGAGCGCACTATTCAGACGCTCGAAGATATGTTGCGGGCCTGCGTTATTGATTTCAGGGGCAGCTGGGACGATCATTTGCCGCTTATTGAGTTTGCCTATAATAACAGTTATCACTCCAGCATTCAGATGGCTCCGTACGAGGCCCTTTATGGCAGGAGATGCAGGTCTCCTATTGGCTGGTTTGACGTGGGCGAGACTAAGTTGATTGGGCCAGATGTAATCCAGGAGGCTGTAGATAAAGTAAAGCTTATTCGAGAACGATTATTGGCTGCTCAGAGTCGACAGAAAGCTTATGCAGATAGACGACGTCGACCGTTAGAGTTCCGGATTGGCGACTGGGTATTCCTGAAGGTGTCGCCCATGAAGGGTGTCATGAGATTCGGTAAAAAGGGTAAGTTGAGCCCCCGGTACATTGACCGTATCAGATCGTGCGAAAGATAGGCGAGGTCGCCTATGAGCTAGACTTACCATCCGACTTGGAGGCCGTACACCCGGTGTTTCATGTGTCTATGTTGCGGAAATGCATTGGTGATCCTGCCAGGATATTCCCAGTTGACGACATTCAGGTGACGGAGCAGTTATCTTATGACGAGCAGCCTGTATCTATTCTGGATCGACAGGTGCGGAGACTACGCACTAAAGAAGTGCCCTCCGTCAAAGTCCTGTGGCGCAACAATAATCGGGAGGAGATGACTTGGGAGGCGGAGGACGAGATGAAGAAGAAATATCCCCACTTGTTTCCGACATCCGCAGGTAATCTAATTCCTTTTTCAGTTTGTTGTGTTGATTGATAAAATGAATTATGTATGTCATCATTAAAGAGGGACACTCCTGCCTTGATCATAAGACCTTATAAGACTAATATAACATTCGGGGATGAATGTTCTTAAGGGGGGGAGAATGTTATGTCCCGTGTTTTCGTACAATTGGAAATCGTGAAATAATTACGACTTGTGTGTTATAAGGACCTAATTTAAATTTTGTGAATATGACTATGTTGGTTGTGAAATCTTTGATGCTAAGACCTCGGGGAAGGCCGAGGGTAAATTTGGAATTTCGAAAATTAGTTTCGGGAATTACAAAACGGGACTTTTAATGAATTGGGCCAAGGAAATTGAAATAAACATTTGGGCCCAAAGAGGTGGGGTGGCCGGCCACTAAGGCATGGTCCAAGCCCACTTTTAAAAGTCATGTGCTATGCACATGACCTCTAGTATGGATATATATCAATGTAACACTTAGAAATTATCAAGAAAATCACAAATCATTCCTTTGAGTCAAAAACCCCATTCGGCCGAACCATAGAAAAAAAGAAAAGAAAATTTTCCTAGCTTGTGTTGTGATCCAAAAACCTTGGGTTCTACATATTTGTGAAGTACTCAAGACGCTCTCCGACGTGGTATAAATAGTTTGGCACGAGGACGACGTTTTCGACAAGTCGGGTTTTCAAGAAAAGGTAAGAATTTTGCCCCTTTTATGTTATAGAATTGATATGAATGTATTAAGAATTGGAAATAGACGAGAATCCCGTAATTTTAACGTAAATAGAAAGTCGTGGGTGTGTGTTTGTAGAGTGTTTGGCCGTGAGCCATAGAGAGAAAAATTGGTGTGAATTGATCTTGGCTAAGTTGGTATAATGTGTTGTTGTGATCCTTATATCGTAAATGATTGATTGTTGAATTAAATTGGCGGTGGAAAACGAATTCGGATATTATCGGAAAGTGTATATCCTTTGTATCTTTATGTATATCATTGTATATTTAGGGTGCTAGAGACTTTAGATATGAACTTATAATGATGTTAATGAATTCGGAATGAAACGACGTGAGTTAGAATGTTCGTCGTGCACTTTTGATTGTTTTGAAGAATTATGGAATATAATGGATCTTGGTGTAATTTCGGGTATGGCTTGGATTGTAGTTAGATTGTGATTGTATAAGTTTGAATGTGGAAATGAATCCAATTATGTAGATGTAGAATTGGAGTTTTGAAAGTTTGAATGGAAGTTGCCAATTTAGATAACAAAGTGGAATTTTGAAGCTAGAATGGCTTGATTGTTGTTTGTGTTGTTTGTTGATGTGTGGGCTGTTGTTGTTGTTGTATTTTGAGCCGAGCTAAGTCTCGGGGATGTTAGATTTATAGGGGAAGTGCTGCCGAAATTTCGGTAGGCAAAAATTGGAGTTAAAGGCATTTTTAAGCCTAAGAATCTCAATTGGTAACTTTGACCATTTGCAGATTTTTGACGAAACGGGACTGGACTTTTGGAAGGGCTTACGACGTCTGTGAGGTATGTAAAGCTTCCCAATTCTTTATTTGGCATATCTTAGTGTGTTAGTTGAATATGAGACCTTCCGGAGCATTTCTGCTCCTCGAAACCCGATCCACAGGAAAGTTACTATTCATTCAATTCGATTGAAGCCTAAAGGCTCCCTTTTTGGCTAGAATGCCATTATTCGTCCGAAACCTATCGAAATGTGGTCGGGTAACCTAGAAATGATTATGTATGACCCTTGGCATATTACTGCTCATAAAAAAATATGTTCGCCACCTCACTTCGACTCGAGGTGGGTCCGCTACCCCAAATTGCCCGATTTGCCCTTCGGGCCATCATTGAGAATAGAGTTAAACGTACCACTTCTGATCTTTGGAACATCCTTCCACGGGGTATGTTTGGACTATTCGATGCACTAATCCAGGTTTTGAACTATATGGACCATTTTGGAATCGTTTTGCAAAATGAAACCTGATGTCGACTAAGTATTCGACTATTTTGTAATAGGATATGATTTATGAGTTTACTTTGTTTTGAAACACTATTTTGAAATACGATTTGCATTTGTTTGCTCACGACTCCGCTCGTGCCTTATTATGACTTCGTTCACCGGTTCCCGGGCCGGTTTTGATTCGTGCGCTGTATGATAAATTCGGCCGTATGCTGTGTTACGGTTCCCGAGGCTTCGCTATAGGGCCCGGTTCCGTTTGGAGTTATGCTGTGATATGGCTCGTGATGCGATACGCTCACCGATGATTATGATTATGTTCGGGGATGTACGGAGATTTGAAACCTTCTGGTGTTATGCTGTGTGTGGTGCCAGCGTCGGAGTGGCGACCACGTTCTTAAGCGTTTGCATGATTTTGTTTGCATAAAATACATGTATATGATTTCGATACAGATTTTGACATACCAGTTTGTACCCCACTTTGACATTTGATTTGCTTTTGGTTTTGATCTATAATTCTGTACTCCGTGCTTTACATACTCAGTACATATTTCGTACTGACCCCCTTTCTTCGGGGGCTGCGTTTTATGCCCGCAGGTGCAGATATCGGTGATCCTCCGCAGTAGGCTTCACTTTTTGCTATTCCGGAGTACTCTTATCCGATCCGGAGTCCACTTTTGGTACAGACTCTTTTGTTTTGTATATATTTGGTATGTCTGACTATTTGGGTACGGCGGGGCCCTGTCTCGCCACATGTCTCTATTTTGAGTTCGTAGAGGCCTGTAGTCATATATGTGGGGCGAGGGTCCTATGTGTTTATTGTCTGATTTTGCTTTCGGGTCTTAAAGCGGTATGTTTGATATGATGGCCCCAAATGGCCCTTTTGTATATATTTGTATTTTGACCGGCGATGTCTATTCCGCCGCTTTGTTTGAGTTTGATTTGATATGACCGCTTAAGACATATTTTCGATATAAATTATGTTTGATATAACTTCTTGAAAATTCTGAAATAAGTTTGGATTCGGAAATGAATATGCGATTTGGTCTGGGCACCCAGGTAGGGTGCCAGTCGCGGCCCACGGGGCTGGGTCGTGACAACAACATTACATTCATTCTCATCTAATATTTTTCTCATTCCTTTAACATCATTCATAACGTAATTACAATCACAACATATCAATATTCATGATTCATATTAATCTACTACTCACAATTGCCACAAATCTCATATTTGGTAACCCCTTTTCCATCTTCTTCTATAATCCAAGTGCTTAAGCTTTTCAATACCTTAAACAACATGGAATAATAATAAAACTCACCTTTGAATGTGTAGGAACAGGTTTTGGTTGGAAATACTTCACTTGAAGAAAACCCTAGCTTCAACTTCCAAGGGATTTCTTAACTCTAGCAACTCCAAAGAGCTTCCTTGCACTCGATTTACTTGAATTTATCATATGAACCTTTGATTTCCCTTGTATTCTTGAAAATGGAATGTATGGAATGATCTAGAGGCTTGGAGAGAAGTGGAGAAGTGGGGAGAATGAATATAATGAGGAGAAGTGGAGAAGTGGGGAGAATGAATATAATGAGGTGGGAACACATTTAAATACTTGGAAATAATCAGCCCGTTGGGACTTATACGGTCCGTATAACATTGTACGGTCCGTATAAGTATCTGTGGTTCACCACCATGGAAGACATTCTTCTTGTCGGGTTATACGGACCCTTATACGGTCCGTATAAAGTTCCACGGTCCGTGTAATGTGGTCGTGTAATTCACAGTTTTTCCAAAGTTGTCCTCGTCGTTTCGTTTGATCTCCAATCCTTATGCAGCCTTCTTAACACTTGTTTAATACTTCATTAATGATCTAAACATCCCTATAAGTCGTCCTCAAGGCCTTACCAAACAATTCTTAACGCAATAATTTACGAAACCTTTCCTAAATCCCGCTTATACTGCACTTGTCCTTATCAATCCTTATTTCGTCAATTCATATGACTTCAAAATCTTAACGTATGCATTCTAAGACTACCAAATATCCGTCTTATTGTGGTAAGAAAATCCTGTTACCCTTAAGCTCGCATTGGTTCATTCACTACACGACGACATGAAATTTTCAAGGTGTAACACTCTTCCCCCCTTTCAGAACATTCATCCTCGAATGTTAAGCACTCGGGAATTCCACGAAAATTTCGCCAGAGTTTTCCTTGTAATATGGCACTACCGTCCTATCACAACAGCCCATAATAATATTGCCTCATTGGTCCACAACACAATAACAATATAAATTGGCCTAACGCGACCCATATGCATAAAAAGAAAATATACATACCTCATAATCTTGGTGTTTCATCTTGGATCTCTTCTGGGGGCTGAAATAAATGCTGGTATTTGGATTTCATACTCTCTTCTGCTTCCCAAGTCATTTCGTCTCGGTTGTTATTTCGCCATAAGACTTTAACTAAGGCCACTTCCTTATTTTGAAGTCTCCGTACTTGCCTGTCTAATATGGCAATGGGCACTTCTTCATATACTAGCTTTTCTGTCACTCGAACATCATCTATTGGGACAATCCTCATAGGATCTCCATCACACTTGCGGAGCATTGAGACATGGAAAACTGGATAGACTGATTCAAATTCTGGAGGCAAGTCCAATTCATAAGCTACTTGACCCACTTTGCGAATAATTTTATAGGGTCCAATGTATCAAGGACTTAAACTTTTCTTTCTTGCCAAATATCATCACACCTTTCATTGGTGACACCTTTAAGAACACCCAATCATCAACTTGAAATTCTAGGTCTCGCCGGCGACTGTCCACATAAGATTTTTGGCGACTTTGGGCTGTCAGTAATCGATCTCGGATCACCTTGACTTTTTCTACTGCTTGTTGAATCAACTCAGGGCCTATTAGCTGTACTTCTCCTATTTCAAACCATCCAATTATGTGTTATATCCCGTATTTTATACGTTCGGAGATTTCAAGGTAGTCGTGGCAAAGTTGAGGGAATGACCATCTTCAAAAATTGTTTTAATGTATAAGTTGGTGATGAATATTATTTATGAATATTATTGTATGGAAATATTGAGAAAGGTTAAGGGTAAAAAGGGAAATTCGCAAAATGGCACATGTTAATATTGTGGAAGTCTAGGGGAAAAATGGGGATTTCACAAAATGTTCAAGAGAATTTTTGAAGATGCCATGTTGGCCGTGTGGTGTGCCATATTTTTAATTAATGGGGGCTAATTGTAAGTCAAAAAAAATGTATGGACCAAAGCTTCCATAGGAAGACACTTAGTCTTCTTTGTTGAATTTGAGAAATTTCAAGAAAATTCTAGAGAAGGAAGAAGGGGGACATGTTGACATACTTGAGGGACCTAAACATAAATAAGTAGAAGTGGAGGAAGCTAACTATATATATGACTTATTAGTCATAATTCTCATGAAAACTCTAGAGAATTTGGAGAGAAAGAAAGAAAGAAAGAAAGGAAAAAAAAAAGAAGGGGAATTCGGCCAAACAAGGCCAAGAGGGTGTGAAGGAGGAAAATATTTTTCTTCAAGTATTCCTATCAATTGGAGGGTCCTCTATGACATGGAATAGTTGTTGGAGCAAGTAGAACACATATTCTTGCAAGGTTATAATTTTAGCCAAGTGAAGAATCAAAGGAGAAAGGTAAGGTTTCATCTTCTTTTGTGTGTTGTGGATGGTTTATATATGTTGTTGTATGGAAAAATGAATGAAATTCATGAGAATATGGAATTTGTGTTGTGGCCGTGTACATGCTAAGTGTGGCCGTGTATGTGTGGTATTGTATAATGATGATGGACAAGTTTTATTTAGTCTTTTGGTTGTTGGTGTAATGTATAGAAATGGATGAAAATGCATGGAACATGAATGTTGTTGTTGTGGCCGAAAATAGGGGTGATCTTGTGAGATATGATGAATTGAATTTATGTAGTGTTTTGGTTGTTGTTGTGTTGTGGACTCTATGTTGTTAATGAATGCTTAATAATTTTAGTGAAATTGTAGTAGTTGGAGACTTGATTTAGAAGCCTACGTTAATTGAATATAATGTTCTTACATGGATGGAAGACACTGATGTTAGTATGGTGTTGTTGGAATATAAATTATAAGGTTATTATTGTTTTTATTGGAGTTGGAAGGTCTTGAAGGAAGTAGTATATTGATTAAGTTGTTATAATGTATTTTGGATTGAATATTGAAATTGTTAGTATGGTTGTTGACATTATGTTGATAGTTTGGCCGGGTTGAATTCCCGGATTGTGGTTGATTAAAAATTTGCTAAGTTGAATGTTGGGGATGGTGTATTTACAGGGGAAATGCTGCCGGAATTTCGGTAGCCAAGTATTATCTTAAGATCCCAATTCTAAATGCTCTAATCAAAGTTTTGTAAATGTGACCAATTTGTAGATTTCGGCGGATTTGCAACTTGAATTTGGAATAGCATAAGGGGCGGAAAGAGGTATGTAAGGCTTTACTCTTCCTTCTATGTCTTGTCTTAGATGTAATAGGTCGGATACGAGCCTTGGGGACAACTCTATTCTCCGGAATCCGCACCTAAAGTTACCCCTTTTTCATTCAGAAGAATTGAATTAAAAATTGTGTGAAATGTTAGAAAAACTTCCTAAACCTCTAGAACTTGCGTAAATAGGACCCGACTACCCTAAAACCCTCACAAGTAACGTCATGACATGTAACATATGCAAATTGTGTACGCTACCTCATTCGGCCCGAGGTGGGCCCATTGTTCCAGGATTTTCCTTATTGTTCCGCTTGACTTATTTTGAAGCAGAATCGAAAGGAAACTTTTGATCCTTATCCCGATTATCAAACGATAAGTACTGTACCATTCTAATTGAAATATGTCTATGATGACCATGACAACGATGATGCTATGGAAGAGAATACGTCTATGATAAGTATGACAAGAATGATTCCATGACTAAGAGTCTTAAGCTAAGGATTCAATATGAGTATGAAAGTGTCCAACTAGTTCTTGATCTTTAATTCTATTCCTTGGTCATGACACTATTTTCTGAAGATTTCAAAACATGAATTGATGTCTATGATGCCCCTGGTTTCATACTATGTTTTCTTCTAGCGCTATTCTTCGTTAGTAGTCTTGCCTTAAAATACTCGTTCCTTCCAGGTGAGATAAAGCGATCACGATTGTTCCATAATGTAATCGGAGGTCACCGACCTTACGTCACTCCGATGGCTACATGATTTTCCTTGGGCTCTCCTGCATGCTTATATGACATATGTATATAAGATATGTATATGTACATGAGGTGGGGGAAGGGATACATGGGGGATGGGAAGGGAAACATGTTTCATTGCCACCTGGTCAGCTGGCTTATCATCCTGGACGCGGGATGCCCGGACGCGGGATATATGGGCGAGCCGATGTATTTCGGTGCTATGTGGGCGAGCCGACATTGTTCGGTGCTATGCTATCACCTGATATGATATGACATGATATGCTATGACCCGATATGATATGACATGATCTCATATGATATGATACGATATGATATGATATGATAAGACATGACATGATATAAGTTCTATTTTCTATGCCTATGGAAAAGAAATGTTTTTTTTAAGGGAAAGACAAGCATGCATGGTATCCGGCCTGAAAGGGTATTCCTATGTACAGGTTACTTTCTCGTCTCACTATATGACCTATGATCCCATGATATTGTTAATCATGCCTTATGTTTCTGTTTGTATTATCTTCCATGCCTTACATACTCGGTACACTATTCGTACTGACGTCCCTTCTTGTGGACGCTGCATTTCATGCCGCGCAGGTACACCCAGGAGAGTGAAGCCATTATAGAAAATGTTCCAGCGAAGTTGGCGAGCTCCACTTGGCCCTGGAGTGTAGCCGAGTCAGCGTACTATGCTATGATGTCTTGTCCGAAGTTAGAGACTTTGCAGACAGAGTCGTGGGTATAGAGTGTCAGATTTGTAGACGGCTTCGCCTATCGATATGTTATTATGTTTCATGTCACGAGTCCCATATGATGATAGACTTTACTTATGAAAAAAAAATTTGAGAGCTTACTATGTATTTTATTCTTAATTGATTCAAGAGTTTATATATGTAATAAGAGTCAGCGGGTTCGCTCGGCTCCAGATATGGGATCGGGTGCCCATCACACCCTAGTACGATTTTGGTGTGACAAAGTGGTATCAGAGCAGGTCGGTCTAAGGGTTGTCTGCAAAGTCCTGTCCAGTAGAGTCCTGTTTATGGGTGTGAAGCCGGCCACATTTATAAACAGAAGGCTGTTGGGCATCTAGGAATTTGTCACACCCCAATTCCGCTAGGGTGTGATGGGCACCCGACCCTTACTTGGAGCCGAACGAACCCTCAGACTCTTACTGCACATAAAATCACATCAAACCTTTTAAGTCGAATAAGATAAAATACATAGTAATTTTTTTTTGCAGAAAGTTCTTTCTCGTAGCTTCCAAGAAGAACAAATCTATAATCATACAAAATTTAGTACATAACACAGACCGGCATATCGACTGACGGAGCCGCTTACAGACTGACAAACAATACCCACGACATTGTCTGCAAAGTCTCTAACGTTGTCCAGAAAGCATAACATACAAACTCTGACTCGGCAGCACTCCGGGAACAATTGGAGCTTGCCATCTGCACTGGAACATCTTCTATACTGTCTTCAACTCACCTGGGAGTACCTGCGCGGCATGAACGCAGCCCCCGAAGAAGAGGGGGTCAGTACGGAAAATGTACCGAGTATGTAAAGCGGAAATATAACAAACATAATCATAGTCCGAACCAGAAGTATAGAGATATAGCAGACAGAGTCGAACCCGAATCCGAAACAGAAATACAGAGTGCATGGACAGAACCACAATATGTATCGTAAGTACGGGGTGTAGCCGACAGAGTCGTATTGTGAACTAGAGGTACAGAGTATAGCTGGCAAAATCATCATACGGATCAGGGCACAGAAAGTGGCTGACATAATTGTAATCAGAGTCAGAGGTACAGAAGTGTAACAGACTGAATCATAGTTTGAGTCAGACATACAGAAGTGAAACAGACAAGATCATTATCCGAATTAGATTTCCAGAAGTGTAACAGACATAGTCATATTCCAAACCAGACATGCAGAAGTGTAACAGACGGAGTCATAGTTCGACTCAGATTTCCGGAAGTGTAACAGACAGAGTCATATTCCAAACCAGATATGCAGAAGTGTAACAGACGGAGTCATAGTTCGACTCAGATTTCCGGAAGTGTAACAGATGTAGTCATAATCTAGATCAGACATACAGAAGTGTAACAGACAGAATCATGCATGCAGAGTCATAAGCATATACAGATACATATATCATATATATCAGATCCCGGCCCTCTGGTGAGGGACGCGGTAACAGATCCCGGCCCTCTTAGTACGGGACGCGGTGAACAGACAGATCAGATCATATGCCATTCTGGCCGCCATCCCCATACAAACACAACATCAAATCATATACAGATGTAAACAGAACCCGGCCCTCACACCGAGGGACGCGGTGAATAATGCAGTGGAATGTGCACGAATAACAGAACCTGGCTCGGGCGCAGTGAAGGAAACATTGAGGCATCCACGAACAGACTAATGAGAAACCATATGCATACAAATCGTTACACAGACTCAATGAACTGGAGTAGGCCAAACGGTAGGTCAAATCAAAGTAATCAGACAATGTTCATAATATACATATATGTCATTTGGGATGGCATGACAGATTTCATCAGAATAAGATGTCCAGACGTCAAAATATACTATAAGACTCATAAATATCGTCATAACACTTATCATATGGCAGACAGAACAATAACCAAAAGATACCTGTGAGTTTCGGACAGAAATGAGTTAATTAGATTCATACAGAAAATATCAGGTTGTGTGGGCCCATCTTGGGCTGAACCGAGGTGACGTACGTAAATTATGGATCATAGGTCTTATGGAGTCATCCATAAGAGTTTTAGGGCATTCCGACTTTATTTGTGAAAGTTACATACATATAGGTCGCTTTGGCGACAATTTATAAAAAAACTAGTTCAATCTTACTGAACGATTTGGTGCCAATTTCAATCTCTAATTTCTCCGAACATGGTCGTATCTAAGGCTCGCGTTCGAGCCTCTTATGTTTAGAACATGCCAAGGAATTAAGGGAGAGACTTTACATACCTTAGTTGCGCTCTACCCTCGTTCAGATTCAATTCCCGTTTCGCCCGAAATCTACAAATGGTCATTGTTACCAATTGTCAATAGTAGACTTATAGCATTCTTTAATTCACTATTTGTCTATAGAAATTTGGGCAGCACCTCCCCTGTACATATGCCCAGCCCAGAATTACAATTCAGCAACCAACACATCAACAACAATACCAAATATATTAACATCATTTCCAACACCAACATATGCCATAAAACAGCCCGCACATTATTTTCCAAATTTTCCCAACCAACCAATTCGCGATATAACTATTTAATAATTTTATTTCCGCAAAGAGGTCAAATTTATCACTAACAACATCAATAACAACATCCTCCACATTCTACAAGTTAGATACATTTGTTTTCATCTAAAAGTTTCTTCAAACCCCATTCTACAATTCAACCATACAAACAAACGAATTTATCACGCTATTTTCTTCGTTCTAATCCGTTAAAACTCTAAATAAACTTGTTAACAATGAAAAAGAGCCTTATTCATACCTTAAGTGCACAGACACCACGTCCACCCTCTTATTTTTAGTTGATTTTTAGCTCAAACCGAAGGCAACGCGACGTAGAACACTTTTCTCTTCATGGGCTTCGGGATTCGGGGCTCCGATTTTGGTCAAAAACTGGTTTTTTTTTCTCTAGGCTCTCCTCTCTCTTTTTCTCTAGAGTTTTCCAGGTCTTCTTGATCTGAAAATGAGGGAGAGAAACTGATTTGTTTCTATTAAAAAGCGTGGGTAATGGGCCTGACCCGAATTGGAATCGGGTTGGGCCCATTTCACTGCCCAGCTTGACCTTTCTTCCTTAAAACGTTCATATCTCCTTATCCCGATGTCACCTGTAGGCCCACGACCTACCGTTGGAAAGCTATTTCAATTATCCACAACTTTTATATATGGGAGGTTTCCCAAATTCCAAACTTATAATGCCGTTGTTTCCCCTCCAAGTCAGGTCATCCGAAAATGTTTTCTTAAAAATATTCGTTTGGAGGGCTTGCACTATGATTTGGCCCCAGGGCCCTTCACGAGTTGTGTTTAACTTTACATATACGATTCATATAACTTGTCACATGCCCCAAAAAAAAAATCTTGACATGTGGGCCCCACCTCAGCTTACAAATAATCCGACGTTCGAAAATACAGGATATATAATCCTCCCCCCCTTTAGAACATTCGTCCTCGAATGTTAAATTAGCCTTGCAGGTCTTAAAAATGTCTAAGGGGAGGTCCTCTTGCCAGCTACATACTCGTATCTAATTAGAGAGCCTGTGGGGGGGGGGGGGGGGGGAGGGGGGTATTCATTTTACAACTCCTGCTTGTCCTATCCCAGCATATCTTTTGTTTCTATAGTTAACAACGTTGTTGTCCTTTCTTTTTCGGTCTAGCCATCAACATATTTCACCTCTCGTCACACTTCTCGGTTCCTTACAACGTTATTGTAATCCCACATCATATCAAACAGATTCATAACTAGAGCCAGACGCACAGAAGCATATCGAAAAGATCCATAATCAGAGTCAGATGTACTGAACTATGTCGGACAGATCCGTAGTCAAAGTCAGACGTATAGAAGTATGCCAGACAGATCCGTGATCGGAGTCAGACGTACAGAGATGTATCAGACAGATTCGTAATTAGAGTCAAACATTCAGAGGCATATCAGACAGAAACGTAATCAGATTCAGAAGTACAGAGGCATAATAGGCAAAGCCTCATCAAAATCAGAGGCGCAGACGTATAACCGATAGAATTATGATTAGAATCAGACCACTTCCACATATTCTAATTTCCTTAGTCGTCCACATCCTCATACCCTTTCTTTTTCAAATATCCTGTTATTAAGACCTCTCCATTCTTAACCTACAAAAAGGATAACATCAACGTACTTTATAACACTTGCACCATTTACTTCTGCTATTATTACTTGGAGTTCGGTACCCTCATTCGATTGGTGCCTTCCACATTATAGCACCGGTCGCGGGGACACACGTGTTCCCCAGTACAATCACAGATAAGGCATCATACGCATTCATATGTGTATACATAATTATTTCCAACTAGGCCACACACTACCTCCAAACGTCGTTCAAGTCCATTCTAATTCCAAAGTTGTAGCGTTCTTTCTGTCTCTTCTCTAATCTAACCGATTGCGTGTTGTGTGGCCTTTTATGGTTTCCAACCATCTCGTATATTCTAATTTCACTTAGGCTATTTTAGCTTTCTGTTCATTTCTTATACCGGAATGTATATAAAATTCTTGCATACTTCCCAGGGGGGTCACCCATCCTCCCATCTTAGCACGCTTAACCTCGAAACTTCGATGAAATGCGGCGCCTTAATGCCGATATAATCGCGCCTGCTTCATCATATGGCCCTTATTACATGATTTGGGGCTAGTCGAGGTCATACAGATTCCGAAACATTTTCGTAACACGTCCTTTCTTTTACAATTACCGTTTTGCCCTTTGTGACCCTCAGTGTTCACCTTTCACTTTTATGTATAGTAATCTTCCGCCCTGGGTTCCCAGGGTTCCATTGATAACAAAATGTGCCTTCATCGCCCTTACTCATACATGCACGGTCACCAGCCTGTTTGAATTTCCACTCACCATTCGTACATAATGATTTACAGCAACTGCTTGTCAACATTCTCTGAGTCCTTCAACAGACTTGGTTCTTTTACTTCTTATACCATTATTTCTTTTCAAAATATGTACACAACATATATCAACAATGCCTTACCGATCATACGGCTATGTACCACATTCTAGCCATCCGGAATTGCAAATTTCAGGTGACAGAACAATACATTCATACTTACCCTTGTGACCTTTTCCTCTCACCACTTACCTTTTTCCACCGTATATAAGGCTTACAGAAGGAATTTCGTTTTTCCTATAACTTGGCTCTATCGCACGATCTATGACAAAAAGAAGGTCAACAATCCCTAGATGCCCCGTAGCCTCCTGTTTATAATGTGGCGCACTACACACCATAAACAGGACTCTACCGGACACGACTTTGCAGTCAATCCCTAGGACAGACCTGCTCTGATACCACTTTGTCACACCCCAATTCCGCTAGGGTGTGATGGGCACCCGACCCTTACTTAGAGCCGAACGAACCCTCAGACTCTTACTGCACATAAAATCACATCAAACCTTTTAAGTCGAATAAGATAAAATACATAGTAATTTTTTTTTTCCAGAAAGTTCTTTTTCGTAGCTTCCAAGAAGAACAAATCTATAATCATACAAAATTTAGTACATAAGACAGACCGGCATATCGACTGACGGAGCCGCTTACAGACTGACAAACAATACCCACGACACTGTCTGCAAAGTCTCTAACGTAGTCCAGAAAGCATAACATACAAACTCTGACTCGGCAGCACTCCGGGAACAATTGGAGCTTGCCATCTGCACTGGAACATCTTCTATACTGTCTTCAACTCACCTGGGAGTACCTGCGTGGCATGAACGCAGCCCCCGAAGAAGAGGGGGTCAGTACGGAAAATGTACCGAATATGTAAAGCGAAAATATAACAAACATAATCATAGTCCGAACCAGAAGTACAAAGATATAGCAGACAAAGTCGAACTCGAATCCGAAACAGAAATACAGAGTGCATGGACAGAACCACAATATGTATCGTAAGTACGGGGTGTAGCCGACAGAGTCGTATTGTGAACTAGAGGTACAGAGTATAGCTGGCAAAATCATCATACGGATCAGGGCACAGAAAGTGGCTGACATAATTGTAATCAGAGTCAGAGGTACAGAAGTGTAACAGACTGAATCATAGTTTGAGTCAGACATACAGAAGTGAAACAGACAAGATCATTATCCGAATTAGATTTCCAGAAGTGTAACAGACAGAGTCATATTCCAAACCAGACATGCAGAAGTGTAACAGACGGAGTCATAGTTCGACTCAGATTTCCGGAAGTGTAACAGATAGAGTCATATTCCAAACCAGATATGCAGAAGTGTAACAGACGGAGTCATAGTTCGACTCAGATTTCCGGAAGTGTAACAGACGGAGTCATAATCCAGATCAGACATACAGAAGTGTAACAGACAGAATCATGCATGCAGAGTCATAAGCATATACAGATACATATATCATATATATCAGATCTCGGCCCTCTGGTGAGGGACGCGGTAACAGATCCCGGCCCTCTTAGTACGGGACGCGGTGGACAGACAGATCAGATCATATGCCATCCTGGCCGCCATCCCCATACAAACACAACATCAAATCATATACAGATGTAAACAGAACCCGGTCCGCACACCGAGGGACGCGGTGAATAATGCAGTGGAATGTGCACGAATAACAGAACCTGGCCCAGGCGCAGTGAACGAAACATTGAGGCATCCACGAACAGACTAATGAGAAACCATATGCATACAAATCGTTACACAGACTCAATGAACTGGAGTAGGCCAAACGGTAGGTCAAATCAAAGTAATCAGACAATGTTCATAATATACATATATGTCATTTGGGATGGCACGACAGATTTCATCAGAATAAGATGTCCAGACGTCAAAATGTACTATAAGACTTATAAATATCATCATAACACTTATCATATGGCAGACAGAACAATAACCAAAAGTTACCTGTGAGTTTCGGACAGAAATGAGTTAATTAGATTCATAAAGAAAATATCAGGGTTTGTGGGCCCATCTTGGGCTGAACCGAGGTGACGTACGTAAATTATGGATTATAGGTCTTATGGAGTCATCCATGAGAGTTTTAGGGCATTCCGACTTTATTTGAGAAAGTTACATACATATAGGTCGCTTTGGCGACAATTTATAAAAAAACTAGTTCAATCTTACTGAACGATTTGGAGCCAATTTCAATCTCTAATTTCTCCGAACATGGTCGTATCTAAGGCTCGCGTTCGAGCCTCTTATGTTTAGAACATGCCAGGGAATTAAGGGAGAGACTTTACATACCTTAGTTGCGCTCTACGCTCGTTCAGATTCAATTCCCGTTTCGCCCGAAACCTACAAATGGTCATTGTTACCAATTGTCAATAGTAGACTTATAGCATTCTTTAATTCACTATTTGTCTATAGAAATTTGAACAGCACCTCCCCTGTACATATGCCCAGCCCAGAATTACAATTCAGCAACCAACACATCAACAACAATACCAAATATATTAACATCATTTCCAACACCAACATATGCCATAAAACAGCCCACACATTATTTTCCAAATTTTCCCAACCAACCAATTCGCGATATAACTATTTAATAATTTTATTTCCGCAAAGAGGTCAAAATTAACACTAACAACATCAATAACAACATCCTCCACATTCTACAAGTTAGATACATTTGTTTTCATCTAAAAGTTTCTTCAAACCCCATTCTACAATTCAACCATACCAACAAACGAATTTATCACGCTATTTTCTTCGTTCTAATCCGTTAAAACTCTAAATAAACTTGTTAACAATGAAAAAAAGCCTTATTCATACCTTAAGTGCACAGACACCACATCCACCCTCTTATTTTTAGTTGATTTTTAGCTCAAACCGAAGGCAACGCGACGTAGAACACTTTTCTCTTCATGGGCTTCGGGATTCGGGGCTCCGATTTTGGTCAAAAACTGGTTTTTTTTTCTCTAGGCTCTCCTCGCTCTTTTTCTCTAGAGTTTTCCAGGTCTTCTTGATCTGAAAATGAGGGAGAGAAACTGATTTTTTTCTATTAAAAAGTGTGGGTAATGGGCCTGACACGAATTGGAATCGGGTTGGGCCCATTTCACTGCCCAGCTTGACCTTTCTTCCTTAAAACGTTCATAGCTCCTTATCCCGATGTCACCTATAGGCCCACGACCTACCGTTGGAAAGCTATTTCAATTATCCACAACCTTTATATCTGGGAGTTTTCCCAAATTCCAAACTTATAATGCCGTTTTTGCCCCTCCAAGTCAGGTCATCCGAAAATGTTTTCTTAAAAATATTCGTTTGGAGGGCTTCCACTTTGATTTGGCCCCAGGGCCCTTCACGAGTTGTGTTTGACTTTACATATACGATTCATATAACTTGTCACATGCCCCAAAAAAAAATCTTGACATGTGGGCCCCACCTCAGCTTACAAATAATCCGACGTTTGAAAATACAGGATATAACAGAATTGTTGACCTTCTTTCTGTCCTAGATCGTGCGATAGAGCCAAGTAATAGGAAATATGGTTTCTTATACAAATCGTGAATTCCGCAGACGCCTAGTATCAACGGAAGAAAGCGAGTGATGACATGGCAAGTCATAAAGGTAAGTCCTGACGTAATTGTTCTTTTACCTGAACCGGAAGTACTGGATGGCGGGGATGTGCCATATAGTCGTACGTTCTGTGAGGCATTGACGGCATTTGCCGCATACAGATTTTGAATAATCAGAACGGTAAAGGAGGTTCTGCCAGAATGGGTACGCCCCACAGGAAGAAGCGTGGAAAGAAATACTCTAACTGGGCAATAAGTGATATGCGTTGTTTCAGAAAGATTATGGATTTGGTATGACGATGAAGGTGAGACTATACCATCGAGGATCTGGGAGACCAGGATGGACAGTAGTTGTACACACAGGTGGAAGGCGCACGCTGGGGATTAAAAAGGGCAAAACAGTAATTGTACCAAGAAGAACGTGTTACGAAAATGTTTTGGAACCTGTAAGACTTCGACTTGCTCCAGAACATGTAATAAAGGTCATGTGAGGAAGTGGACGCGAAAATATCAATATTAAGACACTGAATTCCAGTGAAGTTTTTGGGTTAAGCGTGCTCAGGTGGGAGCAATTCCATGATGGGTGACCCCCTGGGAAGTTGGCAAGAAATTCTATAGATTGAGACATAAGAGACAAATGAATAGCTAGGGTAGTCTAAGGAAAACTAGGATATACGGAATGGTTGGAGGCCATAGGAAGACGCGTAGGACGAGGCAGACCAGCTCGGTGAAGGGACAGAAGGTGCATCACAGCCCCAGAATTAGGATAAGCTTGAACAATAGTTAGAGGTATTTTGTGGGCTAGTTGCTAGTAAATATGTATATATATACATGAATGTGTAGGATATCCCACGCATGATTGTATTAGAGGATATGTGAGTCCCAACAACCAAAGCTACGGTATAAAAGGCATCAACCGAGTAAGGATACCGAAGTTTGAGTAATAGCAAGAGTAAGCGGTACAAGTGTTGCAAAGTAAGTTGTTATTATTTCACTATAGGTTAAGCTTGGAAATTCTAGTATGACGATCTTAGGAAAAGAAAGAGAGCAAGTAGACGAAAACGAAGAGACCAAAGTTGGAAGGAAAGTGAGGAATAAGGAATCAACGAAGACTTTATAGAAGGACTGTTGGCATATAAGAAACCCCTTAAATGAGGGGAGATCATATTATAGGCTTCAAGTCCAAAGGAAGGAAACTTGTTAGCTTGGGGCCAAAATTTTAAGGCGTATCGGCCTATCAAGAGGATACATGAAAGAAGCAGAAACGAGTTGGTGCAGTAGATTAGGAAACCTATGACACGGGGATGAGGATTTGTGGAAAAGCCAAGGAGAATAAGGTAAAGGACGAGAGATAGGCATAAAAAGGAGAACGACTATAAAGGGACCCTCCCGAAGTATGATGACACCCCATAAGATCAATTGAACATTCGAGGACGAATGTTCTAAAGGAGGAGAGGATGTTATATCCCGTATTTTATACGTTCGGAGATTTCAAGGTAGTCGTGGCAAAGTTGAGGGAATGACCATCTTCAAAAATTGTTTTAATGTATAAGTTGGTGATGAATATTATTTATGAATATTATTGTATGGAAATATTGAGAAAGGTTAAGGGTAAAAAGGGAAATTCGCAAAATGGCACATGGTAATATTGTGGAAGTCCAGGGGAAAAATGGGGATTTCACAAAATGTTCAAGAGAATTTTTGAATATGCCATGTTGGCCGTGTGGTGTGCCATATTTTTAATTAATGGGGGCTAATTGTAAGTCAAAAAAAAAATGTATGGACCAAAGCTTCCATAGGAAGACACTTAGTCTTCTTTGTTGAATTTGAGAAATTTCAAGAAAATTCTAGAGAAGGAAGAAGGGGGACATGTTGACATACATGAGGGACCTAAACATAAATAAGTAGAAGTGGAGGAAGCTAACTATATATATGACTTATTAGTCATAATTCTCATGAAAACTCTAGAGAATTTGGAGAGAAACAAAGAAAGAAAGAAAGGAAAAAAAAAAGAAGGGGAATTCGGCCAAACAAGGCCAAGAGGGTGTGAAGGAGGAAAATATTTTTCTTCAAGTATTCCTATCACTTGGAGGGTCCTCTATGACATGGAAGAGTTGTTGGAGCAAGTAGAACACATATTCTTGCAAGGTTATAATTTTAGCCAAGTGAAGAATCAAAGGAGAAAGGTAAGGTTTCATCTTCTTTTGTGTGTTGTGGATGGTTTATATATGTTGTTGTATGGAAAAATGAATGAAATTCACGAGAATATGGAATTTGTGTTGTGGCCGTGTACATGCTAAGTGTGGCCGTGTATGTGTGGTATTGTGTAGTGATGATGGACAAGTTTTATTTAGTCTTTTGGTTGTTGGTGTAATGTATAGAAATGGATGAAAATGCATGGAACATGAATGTTGTTGTTGTGGCCGAAAATAGGGGTGATCTTGTGAGATATGATGAATTGAATTTATGTAGTGTTTTGGTTGTTGTTGTGTTGTGGACTCTATGTTGTTAATGAATGCTTAATAATTTTAGTGAAATTGTAGTAGTTGGAGACTTGTTTTAGAAGCCTACGTTAATTGAATATAATGTTCTTACATGGATGGAAGACAATGATGTTAGTATGGTGTTGTTGGAATATAAATTATAAGGTTATTATTGTTTTTATTGGAGTTGGAAGGTCTTGAAGGAAGTAGTATATTGATTAAGTTGTTATAATGTATCTTGGATTGAATATTGAAATTGTTAGTATGGTTGTTGACATTATGTTGATAGTTTGGCCGGGTTGAATTCCCGGATTGTGGTTGATTAAAAATTTGCTAAGTTGAATGTTGGGGATGGTGTATTTACAGGGGAAATGCTGCCGGAATTTCGGTAGCCAAGTATTATCTTAAGATCCCAATTCTAAATGCTCTAATCAAAGTTTTGTAAATGTGACCAATTTGTAGATTTCGGCGGATTTGCAACTTGAATTTGGAATAACATAAGGGGCGAAAAGAGGTATGTAAGGCTTTACTCTTCCTTCTATGGCATGTCATAGATGTAATAGGTCGGATACGAGCCTTGGGGACAACTCTATTCTCCGGAATCCGCACCTAAAGTTACCCCTTTTTCATTCAGAAGAATTGAATTAAAAATTGTGTGAAATGTTGGAAAAACTTCCTAAACCTCTAGAACTTGCATAAATAGGACCCGACTACCCTAAAACCCTCACAAGTAACGTCATGACATGTAACATATGCAAATTGTGTACGCTACCTCATTCGGCCCGAGGTGGGCCCATTGTTCCAGGATTTTCCTTATTGTTCCGCTTGACTTATTTTGAAGCAGAATCGAAAGGAAACTTTTGATCCTTATCCCGATTATCAAACGATAAGTACTGTACCATTCTAATGGAAATATGTCTATGATGACCATGACAACGATGATGCTATGGAAGAGAATACGTCTATGATAAGTATGACAAGAATGATTCCATGACTAAGAGTCTTAAGCTAAGGATTCAATATGAGTATGAAAGTGTCCAACTAGTTCTTGATCTTTAATTCTATTCCTTGGTCATGAAACTATTTTCTGAAGATTTTAAAACATGAATTGATGTCTATGATGCCCCTGGTTTCATACTATGTTTTCTTCTAGCGCTATTCTTCGTTGGTAGTCTTGCCTTAAAATACTCGTTCCTTCAAGGTGAGACAAAGCGATCACGATTGTTCCATAATGTAATCGGAGGTCACCGACCTTACGTCACTCCGATGGCTACATGATTTTCCTTGGGCTCTCCTGCATGCTTATATGACATATGTATATAAGATATGTATATGTACATGGGGTGGGGAAGGGATACATGGGGGATGGGAAGGGAAACATGTTTCATTGCCACCTGGTCAGCTGGCTTATCATCCTGGACGCGGGATGCCCGGACGCGGGATATATGGGCGAGCCGATGTATTTCGGTGCTATGTGGGCGAGCCGACATTGTTCGGTGCTATGCTATCACCTGATATGATATGACATGATATGCTATGACCCGATATGATATGACATGATCTCATATGATATAATACGATATGATATGATATGATAAGACATGACATGATATAAGTTCTATTTTCTATACCTATGGAAAAGAAATGTTTTTTTAATGGAAAGACAAGCATGCATGATATCCGGCCTGAAAGGGTATTCCTATGTACAGGTTACTTTCTCGTCTCACTATATGACCTATGATCCCATGATATTTTTAATCATGCCTTATGTTTCTGTTTGTATTATCTTCCATGTCTTACATACTCGGTACACTATTCATACTGACGTCCCTTCTTGTGGACGCTGCGTTTCATGCCGCGCAGGTACACCCAGGAGAGCGAAGCCATTATAGAAAATGTTCCAGCGAAGTTGGCGAGCTCCACTTGGCCCTGGAGTTTAGCCGAGTCAGCGTACTATGCTATGATGTCTTGTCCGAAGTTAGAGACTTTGCAGACAGAGTCGTGGGTATAGAGTGTCAGATTTGGAGACGGCTTCGCCTATCGATATGTTATTATGTTTCATGTCACGAGTCCCATATGATGATAGACTTTACTTATGAAAAAAAAATTGAGAGCTTACTATGTATTTTATTCTTAATTGATTCAAGAGTTTATATATGTAATAAGAGTCAGCGGGTTCGCTCGGCTCCAGATATGGGGTCGGGTGCCCATCACACCCTAGTAAGATTGGGGTGTGACATTATGGGTCTACACTTCCTTCCATATAAAGCTTCATATGAAGCCATTTGGATACTGGAATGGTAGCTATTGTTGTATGCGAACTCGATTAGAGGTAAGTGGTCATCCCATCTACCACCAAAATCTAGAACACATGCTCTTAGCATATCCTCCAAGGTCTGAATAGTACGTTCGGCTTGCTCTTCAGTTTGCGGATGGAATGCCGTGCTGAGCTTTACTTGAGTACCTAGACCTTCTTGGAAAGATTTCCAGAACTTGGCTGTAAATTGCGCTTCTCTATCTGTGATAATAGATATTGAAATACCGTGGAGTCGCACAATTTCTTTGAGATACAACCTTGCGTAATCTTTTGCTGAGTATGTGGTTCTGACTGGAAGAAAATGAGCTGCTTTCGTGAGTCTATCCATGATCACCCATATGGAATCATACTTGCCTCGGGAATGAGGTAACCCCACAATAAAATCCATGTTGATCACTTCTCATTTCCAAGTAGGGATCTCCATTGCTTGCAATAATCCTCCTGGCTTTTGATGTTCGATTTTCACTTGTTGGCAATTTAGACATTGGGCTACAAATTATGCTATGTCTCTCTTCATGCCATCCCACCAATATATCAGCTTGAGATCATGATACATCTTCATTGCACCTAGGTGAATAGAATACCAAGAATAATGAGATTCTTCTAGAATTCGACAACGCAATTCTGCAACATCCGGCACACATAGCCGTCCTCAGTATCTAAGAATTCCATCCATAGAAGTTTCAAATGGTGCTCCTCTTTTCCATGAAGTGTGTCTCTATAATGGCTGAACTGAGGATCTTCATATTGACACTCTTTTACTTCCATATTCAGGGATGAAACTGTGGGATCATTAATATCAATTCCTGCACTACTTGAATCAATTAGACGTACTCCAAGATTAGCTAATTAGTGGAGCTCATGAATTAATTCTTTCTTTTCCGGAGGAACTTCACATAGGTTGCCCATTGATCGGCGGCTAAGCGCATCAGCTACTACATTTGCCTTTCCAGGGTGGTATAAAATACTCATATCATAGTCTTTCAATAATTCTAACCACCGCCTCTACTGCAGATTCAACTCCTTCTGTTTCAAAATGTATTGAAGACTCTTGTGATCTGTATAGATATCGACATGCACACTATAAAAGTAATGTCTCCCCATCTTTAATGCATGAATAACTGCAGTCAATTCGAGATCATGAGTTGGGTAGTTCTTTTCATGTTTCCGCAGCTGTCTCGAAGCATAAGCAGTGACTTTACCGTGCTGCATTAACACACATCCTAACCCAACACCTGAAGCATCCCAATATACAATGTAACCATCTGGCCCTTCTGGGAGTGTCAAGACTAGGGCTGAGGTCAATCTGTCCTTCAACTCTTGGAAGCTGCGTTCACAAGCATCATTCCACTGAAACTTAGCTGACTTTTGGGTTAGCTTCGTCAATGGGGCTGAAATAGAGGAAAATCCATCTACGAACCTTATATAGTTACCTGCCAATCCCAGAAAACTATAGACTTCTATAGGCGTCGTAGGCCTTGGCCAAGTCTTCACAGCTTCAATTTTCTGAGTATCAACTCGAATGCCATTATCTGAAATAACATGACCTAAGAATGTCACAGAATTCAGCCAAAACTCGCATTTTAAAAATTTTGCATACAATTCTCGAGTTCGAAGAATGCCAAGAACAATATGTAAATGGTCAGCATGTTCTGATTTTGTACGAGAGTATACCAGAATGTCGTCAATGAAAACTGTTACGAATAAATCTAAGAGAGGCCTGAATACGTTATTCATCAAATTCATGAACACTGCTAGAGCATAGTCAACCCAAACGACATCACCCGGAATTCATAATGGCCATATCTCGTTCTGAAAGCTGTCTTGGGAACATCATCTTCTTTAACTCTCACTTGGTGATAACCTGACCTCAAGTCTATTTTGGAAAACCACTTGGCACCCTGCAGTTGATCAAATAAATCATTAATTCTCGGAAGAGGATATTTTTTCTTTATCGTCACTTTATTCAGCTGCCTATAATCGATACACATTCGTAAGGAACCATCTTTCTTTCTCATGAATAGGACTGGTGCTCCCCACGGTGATGAACAGGGTCTAATGAATCTCTTCTCAAGAAAATCTTTCAACTGTGCCTTTAATTCTTTCAATTCTATTGGAGCCATTTGGTAAGGAGGAATAGAAAAAGGTTTGGTGTCCGGCAACACATCAATAGAAAAATCAATCTCTCTTTCCGGTGGAAGACCTGGAAGTTCATCTGGAAATACATCCGGAAATTCATTCACTATGGAAACGGATTGGAAAGTAGGCGATTTTGCTTCAGTATCATGAACTCGGACTAAGTGATAAATATAGCCCTTAGCTATCATCTTTCTTGCCTTAAGGTAGGAAATAAACCTACCTCTTGGAGAGGCTGTATTACCCTTCCATTCAAACACGGGCTTTCCTGAAAATTGAAATTGAACTACTTACATTCGGCAGTCAACATTAGCATAACATGAGGCCAACCAATTCATACCCACAATCACATCGAAATCTAACATCTCCAACTCATCTAAATCAGCTTTAGTCTAGCGGTCGCATATCACAATTACACAACTTTTATACACCTGTCTAGCTATCATGGGATCACGAACCGGAGTAGATACCTGAAAAGGTTTAATTAACTCAGGTTTCACCCCAATACGACCAGCAACATACAGAGTAATATAAGATAGGGTAGAACCCGGATCTATCAATGCATACATATCATATATATACAATACCGGGCCCTCTAGTGAGGGACTCGGTGGAATGATCATATATATATATACTTTACCCGATCCTCTAGTGAGGGTCTCGGTGAAATAATCATATATATACCGTACCGGCCCCCTAGTGAGGGACTCAGTGAAATAATCATATGTATAATGTACACGGCCCTCTAGTGAGGGACTCGGTGAAATGATCATATATATATCGTACCTAGCCCTCTAGTGAGGGACTCGGTGAAATAATCATATATATACCGTACCCGGCCCTCTTGTGAGGGACCCAGTGAACAATGCAATGAAACTATGCACGATTACGTACCCGGCCCGAGACTCGGTGAATGATACATTAACAATATGGACGAATAGAATATTAGGAGCAATCATGTAAAAACTGAATCATCATTTAAGACTCGATAGAATAATTAGAATAAGCCAACACTTGAGAATCAAAGACAACTGTCATGTCAAGCACTACTGAGAACTAGAGTTCATCGGAGTCATGTATGTTCGTCGTTCGCTCATTTTATGTATTTCATGCAAAAAGAAAGAAGGGATAGCCTTGCATACACCCTGGATCCTTTAGAGGTAGAGTCATCATCAATGGATAAAATTGAGAAAATCTAGAAGTAGCTCTACATTTTCATATTCGCTTTTAAATCATAAACTTGAGTTCTTAAAACACAAAATCATCATTATCGTTGTCACTATCATAAAATAATTCTTATGCTAGACACCATGAGAAGATTTTAAGAACCATGGACTTTTAGCTTTTGAAAACAAGAAGGTTACGGAAAAATTTATGAAATCATACCATAGGAATCATGCCTTTGAAAGAAAGGGACGAGCCTTAACATACATGTTCAACCTCCTATTGGCTACGCCTATGCGTCCGAGCTCGCAAGTCTACATTCGAGAGGATTCACACTAATGTTAGCCTCTTTATCGCACACTTATTCCTTGTTTCAAATCAAACTATTCTATATTCTGCCGAAAATCGGGCAGCATCTCCCCTGTTTATAGGCCTAACCAGAATTCTCAATTCAACAACCAACAACAATCACAACAATACCAACGTTAACCATAATATTTCCAAATCCAAAATACTTCATAAGAATCCCATATGGTGTTTGTCCCATATTTCCATCACAGAATCATTTTATAACATTTTTACAGCTCCTTCTCCGTATATAAAACAATATTAACGTTAATAGCAAGAGATTCATACCTTTCTTTTGATAAGAATGTTATATCTTCACTCTCCCACCTTGATCGTAAGCCACAACGCGTTAATACACAATTTTGTAGTTGCAACTATACGCCATCTTGACCGGGATTTGGGAATTATACCTGGTTTTGGGCTAAACAAATGATGGTTGGAAGGTTTGGGAAATTTATCGAATATTTTACGAGGTTTTGGGAGTGTTTGGTCGAAAATAAGGGGGTCTCCCCCTTTAAATAGCGGTTCAGGTTCTGCTTGGACAGACTTAAAATTCCTTTTGCGCGTTCGCGCCCCCTTTAGGCGCGTTCGCGCAGCCTTAACTTTTCTGTCTGTGCGTTCGTTCAGTAAAAAGGTCAGAACTCTTGACACTGATATTGTGTGAGGGCCCCCGACCTACGGTTTGAAAGCTCTTTCACTTATCTACAACTTGCATTCTTGGCATTTTTCAAAATTCCAAACGTATAATATCATTTTGGACCCTCTAAGTCAGATCATCCGAAAATGTTTCCTTAAATCATCCTTTTTGAGGGCTTATGTCCATATTTGGCTTAAGGGTCCTTCTTAAGAGTTGCTCAACTTTCCATGTACTACTCATATATCTCTTCATATGTCCTTTATAAAAGTCCCGATGTCTGGGCCCCACTTGGTTTACAGTGACGAGGGCTTTTCATCAAGCAACATATGGACCGGCTCACCCCCTATGGTCTCCAAATGTCATACATATATGTATTCTTATACTCAGATCATCTAGTCTTCATCCCTAATTCTTGTATAACTTTACTCTTTTCCGAGCTCGAACCACGCCGTCTACGATCTTGTAGCGCGAAATTTTCGGGGTGTAACATCGTCCTTAAACTTCTACATTCTTCCAGAAATTGAAAACACCATATCTCCCTCTTTTTAAGGCCAAATGGGGTGATTCAAAAGCCTAACTTGAGTGAAATTTCTCAAAGAATATATTGGATTTATCAAAAGGGAGCTTTGAGATCATTTTATCACCATATCTAGGTCGGAGAGCTGGGCGTTTTTGTTCTTCTTATTTGGTTGGGGTTTCTCACAATCTTGAGAGCCTAGATTTTGGACATTTCAAGGGTGTTCTTCAAGATTCTTCATTGGGATAAGTTAATCTAACCCTATTCTTCCTTTATGATTCATAATCCACCTTATAAACTCCCCAATTCAAGCTAGAGTCTTCCAATAACATAAGGATTAAAGAGGGTGCTTGGGTTTCTTTCTTAAATGAACTTTTGATTATCAAACCTTGATTTGTTGATATAATAAGCTTATAGTAGTATGGAATTGATGGGTAATGGATTTATATATATGATTCCTTCATTATTAGTAATCAATTTGTGAATTTGAGAATTAGGATTCATACCCAAAATTGGGGGTTTCTCTTTAAATATGATTTTAGCTTAATATTGAGTTGTTTTAGAAATTGATTGGTGCGTTTTGATCACTTATAGTTGAATTTCATGTTACACTTTCGAATTTCCTGTTTTGCCCTTGTGGTTCCGTTTCCCCAAATTCCATAGGCTTAAGTTGATCAAATTAGAAGCCTAGCAATATGGGTATTGGTCTTCATGTTTTATTATCTAGATTATTTTATAAATAGATCTTGAGTATTTGGAGGTATTGAAGAAGGGCAAGGCGCTCGCGTGATTTGTTTTAGATTCCTGTTCGGCACTTCAGATAGGTTATGACTTACCTTTTGGTTAGACTGTTAGCGACTCGTATGTAGTACTAGGGAATTGTTGGAGACATCATGTGAACCTTCAGGTATGAAGTTTGGGATTGAATTATTAGGTTGGTATAGTTGTGTGACTCGTGTGTTCAGGCTTGTGGCCTGTAAAATCCTAGGTTTATGCTTCGTTTTTCTTATGTGAATTGGTGGGTTCTATGTATTATGGAAGACTTGTTGAAAGGAACAGATTCATGCGGTACTTGTACTATGATGGATTTCTTATGTGAATTGATTGGAATCCATATGTTATTTATGATACTTTCATTGAATGATATACTTTCTCATATCCATGATATACCTGCATTGATCTTGATATTGGGAGATGGTGATGACAGAGGTAAGTATGATTCATGCGACATAACGATATTTGCGTAGCCATCTCTATGTTGTGTGATACGGAGTAGTTAGAAATGATATTGGATGGATGAGTCATTCTAGGTTGTTTGACACAGAATGACGGTGCATGGAATTAGTGGTCCCCCATGGGTCATGACTGTCGAGAGGTGAACATCGTCCCCCCGGACCATGTGTATCATTGCATTGCCTTTCATTTGCATACATATTCTATGTCTAGTTGTTATTTTGATTGATATTCATCTTCGGTGTTAATTGAATTATTGGGTGATTCTTGGATTATATTTGGATTCGCGAAATATTTAAGACATCATTGGTATTTGGTTGTATTACTTGGACTAGTTGACTTGTATCTATCTGTGAGCATGATTATCTTTCCATTTGCTTGTTTTCATGTGTGATCTAACTATTTTCGGTCTATGATACTTACTCAGTACCGTGTTTTGTACTGAAGCTACCTTGTTGTACTCTTTTTATGAGTGCAGAGTACGCCATTGGAGAGACTTCCACCCCTTGTGACTAATCCCGAGGCCTAATTCACTAGCATCCACGGTGAGCACTTGGAGGATCTGCAGCTAGGAGGGTTAGTCTTTCATTAGTTGTCTTATTTTTATACTTGAGATAGTAGTTATTTATCAGACTTTCTATTCAAACTTCGTCTATGTAGTAGCTCTTGTACGAATTAGACCAGATTCATTAGGCATGTATTATTCCGCACTTATTATTATTATTATTATTATTATTATTATTATTATTATTATTATT
This sequence comes from Lycium barbarum, assembly GCF_019175385.1. Lineage (NCBI taxonomy): Eukaryota > Viridiplantae > Streptophyta > Magnoliopsida > Solanales > Solanaceae > Lycium > Lycium barbarum. The sequence continues at coordinate 54,356,877 of NC_083343.1, read as the reverse complement.
ATTATTATTATTATTATTATTATTATTATTATTATTATTATTTATGTCAGACTTATTTATATTATGGTTGGGAGATGATATCATTTATTTGTTTGGATGTTGGTTAAAGGGACGGGCTCGCCTAACGAGGTGGGAAAATGGTAGGTGCCTGCACGTTCCCAAGTTGGGCCGTAAAATTTTAGTATGAGAGCACTAGGTTACCCAGTGTATAAGTACAAGAGCACGTCTAGTAAAGTCTTGCAGATCGGTACGAAGAACTCCGTACTTATCTGGAGAGGCTATAGGACTTTAGGAAATTTTCCTTCTTTCATTCCTTCATGCTACATCATTCGAATAGGTATCTGGCTGATTCCAATTGGTATATGAATGTCCTTTTCTTATTCTCCCTCGAATGGTGGAAACTCATTCCTAAATTCTTATGCAAGCGGTTCTGTTATGACGTGGCTTGGTAAGGTACGAGATGTGTCATCCTGATTTGGATGCGCGACCAAGTTCAGTTCTAGCTAAGGCTTGAGGTTTCAGTTGTATAAGATCCTGGGTAAGACTCGTTTATTATGGGGGTTTCTTGAGAAATGGGAAAGATGGTACAAGAAGTAAAATGATCTCCATGTTTTTAGCGTTGGGTTGCTTGGAAGTGGAAAAAGTGCATGTATGGCTTAACAAAAGTGATTTGTTCGATGATATGATGGGTTTTGGTAAAAGTTTCTACATCGTCAAGGTATTATGATGGTTTGCGTGAAACGAGCGTACCAATGATAGGTCAACGGTTCCTCTGTGGTATGGTATTCGATGTCGATATGTGGGGACGAGTATAAGGTCGGTAAGGATCATCAGATTTGGCAAAAGTATAGTGACCACGTGTAAGAAAGAAGAGAATTTGAGAATAAAAACATGAAGGATGACTTTTTTGAGAAACGCGTAATGAAGTTAGGTTTCTTAGGGTATATTTTGGTATGAGTACCTTTCGTGTTAATGGGACATTCGCATAAGGAAAATGATTTGGATAGGTTAATCTTCGCTAGTAGGAAGGAAAACATTCTTATGTGACATGTTTGTCAGGATAAAGTTGCAAATGGTATGAGAGTGGATTTCATATTCGGTCGTGAGAAGTTGGGTAGGACTTCGACATGGTTATATGGTAGCGGTTTGTGGGTTCTTTTAGGGAAGTGGGTATTGGTTCTATTTGGAAAGCAAGGTTACTTGTGACGAGTAGATACTTAAGATGTTGACCAGCTGTGTTTCTGGTCCTTCAGTAAAGTGTATGTTCACCGGGTCTTCGTGTTTAGTGGCATGGTGAGGATATTGGAATCAATAGCTAGTTGATTTGAGAGTTATGTTGCGATCATGCTTGGTAAAATATACAAAAGGGTTCATTATTAAGTTGGTATATTGGGTTATGCCTATTGAATAATGGTGGCCTGTGGGTTGACTGACCTTCACTGCATCCAATAGGTGGTGCAACATTCATCATGATCTTCTCCTAAGGTGTTAGCCTCTCTGCGGAGAACCTGCTCTGATACCACTTGTTGAGTTGCACGACCTACTTCCTCTCCTAAGTAATATCCAGTTTTCTCCTAAGGATGGAACATGTTACTTTACCTGTTCTATGCTAATGTCTTGTAGAGTATAAACAATAGGTAAGTAAAGAACAAAATGATTTTTACGTGGAAACTTCCTGACTCACAGGGGCGATAAAAACCGCAATCTCCACCTCTATAGGATATTTCCGAAACTCTACTACAATGGCGAGCCTCTGCAAATTCAAGTTACTAACTCTGTAACCTAGGAACTAACCTCTAATTCCTGTCTCACTAATCTCCTTAGACTAGTAAGCAACCTTCAAGTTGATCCCCAACTTGAAGTTGAATTTACAACGTTTTGTATCTAACTGTAATGCTTCTAATAAGGCGGATAAAGATACAACTCTATAAACCAACCTAATACAAGATTTCTAGACACAAGAACTATAAAACATGCACCCTATTTTACAGCTTCTTTAATCGCCTTCTAGTACTAGGGACGCATGCCTAGATTTTGAATATTCTTGATAAATGATTTGTTGGCATGCTTAAGTTTCGATGATTAACAAAATATGCACACATGGTAAATGAACCAGGTTGCCAGATGTATTTTGTCCAAAGAAGAAAAGTGAAGAAATACGAACACAAAGTAAAGAGTATGATGCTATGAAATAGGTCTGTTAACATGTTCCATTATCCATCACAAAAACAGGTTGAAGATAGAGTCATAGGAGTGAACGAGAAGGGGATGATGAAAAAGGTTCATGAACATGTTCCATCTCAGACAGTGCAGAGATTCAGAGGCGGACGAACCAGGCGGATGAAACAATTTGTGAACACGTTCCAACACAAGTCCAACAATAACTATGATTTGCAGTTTTATGGTAAAGACTTGGCAGTCAATTTTATAGGCTTCCTTGACATAATTAAACAAGGTTCTTCAGACTCCTATAAGGACAATGAAGTCGATCCAAAAGGGAAGAATCCCAATTCAACACAAACCCTAATATATCTCATGGGCCTACTCGAAGAGGGTTTTATGTTTGCTAACTTTCTGTGCACTCAATGCTATATATATCTAAGTCTTACCAAGAAGAAGATGGTTTGTGCACCCATAAAGAGAGGTTTCAGAATATCGAGCTATCAAAAGATTTATAATGATTATTTAGAATCTAGGCATGCATCCCTAGTACGAGAAAGTGATTGAAGAAGTTGTAGAATAGTGTCACACCCCAACCTCGGCGATGCATGATTGGCACCCGGCACCCTACTGGGGCCGAGCGAACCAAACTGATAACTCGCATCATCTATGTCGCAAACAGAAAAATAAGGCCAAGAAGGACAACTATGAATATAATATCATGCATACGTATATGTACAACGGGCCTGCGATGTCAACATATTCACTAACAAAACATAATTGAGCTGTACACAGGAAACTGTATGCAAAGCCTCTAAGAACATGAATAAAGTATATAAGTCGGGACAGGGCCCCTGACATACCCTTAACACAAAATACATATACCGACCAGACTCGGCAATGCTCCAGGAAGAAATGGAGCCCACCAATCAATACTAGTATCTGAAAGCAACCTACTGTGGAAGATCCTCGTCCCGTCTGTCTGCACTTACGGGCATGAATGCAACGTCCATAAGAAAGGACATCAGTATGAATAATGTACAGAGTATGTAAGGCGAAATGTAATAAAATCAACATATGCTGCAAAGAAAGAGGATAAGAATGAACCTGGCACTTCTGACTTATTGATGAGAATCTAGTACACATGTCTCTTAATGCTCTCATATCTTCCACTACATCCATGAACACTACTGTATCTCTAACTTACTTATCATCCTAGTGCTAGTTGCCCAACTGATCATTGGTAACTGCCCGACCGGCCGTAGCACGGTGGTAACTGCCCGTCCGATTATCGCTCGATGTTAGAGCGCAATTGCCCGACTGATCAGTGGTGACTGCCCGACCGGCCGTAGCTCGGTGGTAATAACTGCCCAACCAGCCGTAGCATGGTGGTAAATACATAGCTGCCTAACTGGTCGTAGACCAGTGGTAAACACATATCTGCCCAACCGGCCGTAGCCCGGTGGTAACATCTGCCTGACTGGTCGTAGATCAATGGTAATTATAATCGACATTATAACCAAACTTCTACAAGTAATCTCTATGCACTTCCCATGGTCAACACTTAACCCGCACGGTCTACATAATCACATATGACTTATAAATACAGCTCCGGTCATTAGTACTTCTTCCCGCTTGACTAAAAATTAACCAAGTCCTATAGTACAACCTAAACTTCTCGTCGAACATTAAACTACCTCATTAGGGATCCTCTACTAGCACTTTATTCATGTCCTACAAAACATTCCTTAAGAACCTGCTCCTAGACTCGTTGGGTTATTATTAGGGAACCATCATCATGAAAACATCTCACCTTGAAGGAACAAGATAGTAAGTGTCACGACCCAGTTAGAGGCCGTGACGGGTACCCGGGGCTAGCCACCTAGCACCGCTCGTTCTACTACTCATCTTTCTCAATTAATGCTCTTTTATCAACTTTTATACTCGAATGGTAAGAAAATCATATTTCATATGGAAACATACTTACTTTTATATACATGTGGCTCTCGGCCATCAAAATAATATATACATATAATAGCATCTCGTGAGACCATCTAACCCACACTGCGTATCTACGAGCCTCTACTGGAGTGCTAAACATAAGGACGGGACAAGACCCCGTCATGCCCAAAAATACATATACATGACTATATACACAAAAGAATAATCAAGCACCTCCGGGACAAAGGAGTGCTTTCAATCAGCTGACAGCTACTACGAATCTGGGTCGAGCTCTCCTCCCTGTCTACCTGTGGGCATGAACACAACGTCCAAAGAAAACGGATGTCAGTACGAACATTGTACTGAGTATGAGAGGCATAAACAAAGAAGTAAGACAATGACATAAAGGAAACATCGATATGGAACATTTGTATCTGGCTGTCAAGTATAAAGAAAATAAGTCATGCTATCTTACTCATACTCATCATCATATCATATGCGCATAATGTATAAGCTGCCCGCCCATATAGGTGCGGTGTAGTAATATATAAGCTGCCTGTCTATATCAGATCGGTGTGATAATCATAACATTAGCCTGTGTCCAGGCCTCCCGCGTCCGGGGTATCATGTCATGCCGCCCACTAGTGGTGTCTGCCTATGCAATTTGGCCATGGTGTATGGTATACTGCCCGCCTTAGCGGTGACTGCCCGGCCAAATAGGCGCGGTGTTATATCATCATCATACATGCTCATCATAATATACCTATCACAATACATACATAAGGTTTAAGAACCATTTTACGTTATCGGGGTGACGTAAGGTCGTGATCCCCCGATTTCATTATGGAGCAATCATTGACGTTCTGCCTTAACTTGAAGGAAGTAGCACATAAGGTGAGTGTAAGCAATAAATTACATCATTATCATTATAGAATCATCATATCATATCATATCTCTTATCTTATATTGCCATTTATGGATATAGGCTTTTAGCTATCTAGAATATAGGAACTCACGAAGAGGAAAGAAAATCATGCTAGAAGATTCATACCATTAGAAAGAAAGGACTAGCCTCACATACCTTTGATGTTTAACTACGCTAGAGCTTGCTTGTTCTCCTTCGATATTACATTTCTACCTTCAAAAGAGAATTCACACTAACGTTAGTTAATTCAACTATAAGAACACGTGACTATTTCTAGGGAAAATTGGGCAGCACTTCTTTTGTTTATACTACTTTTTCCCATGTTCTATATCAACTCCCACACTCTCATAACAACATTCACAATATTGCAATCAACAATCATCATTTATATACATTGACCACAATTCACCATTTCTCTTCAATTTCTTACCATTTATGGTTATAGCTTACTATCGTGTTTCCTCATATATAATACTTATTTCATGGCCAAAATTTCATTTATAACATATTCATAATCACAACACTCCAACATTCAGGATTCAACCCAACTACCATCTAACCATGACACTATTCACTCATGAATGACCCATTTCCTATGTCTTTCTACAATTCAAGTATCTTAACCTTCCAATACCTTAAACAACATGGTTTAGTCATGAAACTTACCTTAGATGATGGTTGAACAAGCCTTGAATGGAATTACTCCTCTAGCACCAAAACCCTACTTCACTTTCTTTGGGTTTTCTTGAGAGAGATGAACCTTAGCTAGGTTTCATACACTTTGTCTCATGGATTTGGTGTTATTGATCATGGATTTCCTTTGATTTTCTTGTAATGAAGAGTAGAGAGTACTATAGAGGTTTCTAGAGAGAAATATCATGGAAATGAAATGAATTTAATAAGCTTGGGTCTCCTTTTAATGAATTAAAATTTGATCCGGAATGAACAGTAGCTGAAGTGTACAGTGGTCGTAAACCCAGTTTATGGTCCGTATTCCAGTTTACGGGCCGTATTTTGTGGTTGTATTTAAGCATAACAAAACCAGAAAGGTATGCTGTGGATTATGGTGATTTACGATCACAGTTTACGGTTCGTATTTCGATTTACTGTCCGTATTCCAAGTCGTATTTAACCATTTGAACATTTAGCAAAAAGTTGAAGGTTTGTAAGTTGGAATACGACATGGCAGTTTACGGGCCATATAACACTTTACGGTCTGTATTTCATTTTACGGCCGACTGGGCCAAAATGCAAATCTACAACTTTTCACATTTTTTTCAAAACCTATGATTAGTCATTGTGGAGCATAACCTATTTCTTATTGCAATTACCTTTGAAATCTTACTCAGGGTCGTCATACGTCGTCCCCTTCTTATTAAAACATCATATACTCATATTCTTCGTTATTCTATTCGTTGTACATTCACGGGAAAATTTCCGAGGTGTAACATTCTCCCCCCCCCCCCCCCCCCCCCCCCGCCTTTTGGAACATTCGTCTTCGAATGTTAAGTCATCGGGGATTCTAGAAATATTTCGCCAGAGCTTCCCCTGTAATATGGCACTACCATCCTGTCATCTCAACCCATAATATCATTGCCTTACAGGGCTACATCACAATAGCAACATATCTATGGCCACACACGACCAAAAGCATGAAAAGTGAGCATACATATACCTTATATCATTGACGTTTCATCTTGAATTTATTCTGGGGTTTGAAATAAATTCGGGTACTTGTACTTCATACTATCTTCCGCTTCCCAAGTCATTTCTTCCCGGTTATTGTTTCACCATAAGACTTTGACTGAAGCTACCTCTTTATTTCGAAGTCTTCGCACTTGCCTGTCTAGAATAACAATAAGCACTTCTTCATAGGTTAGCTTTTCTGTCACTTGCACATCATCTATCGGGACAATCTTCGTGGGATCTTCAATACACTTGCGGAGCATCGAAACATGAAAGATTAGGTGGACTAGTTCGAGCTCCGAAGGCAAGTCCAATTCATAGGCGACATGACCCACCTTGCGGATAATTTTATAGGGTCCAATATATCTAGGACTTAACTTCCCTCTCTTGCCAAATCTCATCACCCTTTTCATTGGCGACACTTTCAAAATTACCCAATCATCAACCTGAAATTCCATGTCTCGTCAGCGATGGTCTGCATAAGACTTTTGGCGACTTTGGGCTGTTAGCAATCGATCTCGGATCACCTTAACTTTTTCCATCGCTTGCTGGATCAATTCACGGCCTACTAGTTGTGCTTCTCCTATTTCGAACCATCCGATTGGAGATCTACATTTCCTTCCATATAGAGCTTCATATGGAGCCATTTGAATACTGGAATGATAGCTATTGTTGTATGCAAATTCAATAAGGGGTAGGTGATCATCCCAACTACCACCGAAATCCAGTACACATGCTTGTAGCATATCTTCCATGGTCTGAATAGTACGCTCGGCTTGTCCGTCGGTCTGCGGATGAAAGGCCGTGCTAAGCTTCGTTTTAGTGTCTAGACCTTCTTGAAAGGACTTCTAAAACTTGGCTGTAAATTGTGCTCCTCTATCTGTGATAATGGATAATGGTATACCATGGAGGCGCACAATTTCTTTGAGGTACAACCTCGCATAATCTTCTGCTGAGTAGGTAGTTCTAACCGGAAGAAAATGGGCCGCTTTCGTCAATCTATCCATAATCACCTATATAGAATCATACCTGCCACGGGAACGAGTTAACCCCACGATAAAATCCATATTAATCACCTCTTATTTCCAATTAGGGATTTTTATTGCTTGCAATAAGCCTCCTGGCTTTTGATGCTCAACTTTTACTTTGTTGGCAATTTGGACACTGTGCTACAAATTCCGCTATGTCTCTCTTCATGCCATCCCACCAATATATTGACTTAAGATCATGATACATTTTGGTGGTACCTGGGTGAATAGAATACCGGGAACAATGTGCTTCTTCTAGAATTCGTCGGCGCAATTCTGCCACGCTCGGCACACATAACCTGCCTCGGTATCTAAGAATTCCATCCATAGAAACATCAAATGGAGACTTCTCTTTTCCATAACATGTGTCTCTGTAACGACACAACTGAGGATCTTCATATTGTCGTTCTTTCACTTCCATGTCCAAGGACGAAATTGTGGGATCATTGATACTAATCCCCACATTACCCGAATCGATCACACATATTCCATGATTAGCTAGTTGGTGGAGCTCATAAACTATCTCTTTTTTTTTTCAGAGGGACTTCACATAAACTGCCTATTGGTCGGCGGCTAAGCGCATCGGCTACTACATTCGCTTTTCCAGGGTGGTACAAAATGTTCAAATCATAATCTTTTAACAATTCTAACTACTGCCTCTGCCGCAGGTTCAACTCCTTTTGCTTGAAAATGTATTGAAGACTTTTGTGATCTGTATAAATATCAACATGCACACTATACAGATAATGCCTCCATATTTTTAAGGCATGAATAACCGCAGCCAATTCGAGATCATGAGTTGGATAGTTCTTCTCATGTTTCCGTAGCTGCCTCGAAGCATACGCAATAACTCTACCGTGCTGCATTAAGACACATCCTAATCCAACACCGGAAGCATCACAATACTCCACATAGCCATTTGACCCTTCTGGAAGTGTTAAGACTGGAGTTGAGGTCAATCTGCCTTTCAACTCTTGGAAACTGCGCTCACAAGCATCATTCCACTGAAATTTGGCTGACTTCTGGGTTAGCTTTGTCAATGGGGCTGAAATAGATGAAAAACCCTCTACGAATCTTCTATAATAACCTGCCAAACCCAAAAAACTACGAACTTTCGTAGGCGTCGTAGGCCTTGGCCAAGTCTTCACAGCTTCAATTTTCCGAGTATCGACTCGAATGCCATCATCGGAAATAACATGGCCCAGAAATGTTACAGAATTTAGCCAGAACTCGCACTTTGAAAATTTTGCATACAATTCTCGGGCTCGAAGAATGCCAAGAACAATTCGCAAATGATCTGCATGTTCTGATTCTGTGCGAGAGTACACCAGAATATCATCAATAAATACTATCACAAATAAGTCCAAGAGAGGCCTGAATACATTGTTCATCAGATTCATGAACACGGTCGGAGCATTAGTCAATCCAAATGACATCACTCGGAATTCATAGTAGCCATATCTCGTTCTGAAGGCCGTTTTGGGAATATCCACTTCTCTAACTCTCACTTGATGGTAACCCGACCTTAAATCTATTTTAGAAAACCACTTGGCACCTTTCCATTGGTCAAATAAATCATCAATCCGCGGAAGAGGATACTTGTTCTTTATCGTCACCTTGTTCAATTGCCTATAAACGATGCACATTCGCAGGGACCCGTCTTTCTTTCTCATGAACAAGACTGAGGCTCCCCACGGTGATGAACTGGGTCCAATAAACCCTTTTTCGAGAAAATATTTCAACTACGCCTTTAGCTCTTTTAATTCCACCGGAGCCATTCGGTAAGGTGGAATAGAATTAGGCTGGGTGTCTGGCAATACATCAATGGCGAAGTCAATTTCTCTCTCTGGAGGAAGACCTGGGAGTTCATCTGGAAATACATCCGGAAATTCATTTACTACCGGAACTGATTGGAAAGTTGGCGGTTTTGACTCGGTGTCATGCACTCGAACTAGATGATAAATATAGCCTTTAGCTATCATCTTCCTTGCCTTAAGGTAGGAAATAAACCTACCCTTTGGAGATGTTGTATTACCCTTCCATTCCAGCACGGGCTCTCTCGAAAATTGGAATCGAACCACTTTCAATCGGCAATCAACATTAGCATAGCACGAGGTCAACCAATCCATGCCCATAATTACATCGAAATCCGACATTTCCAACTCAATCAAATAAGCTATGGTCTGGCTATCACCACTATCACAACTACACAATTTTTATACACTTGCTTTGCTATCACGGGATCACCAACCGGAGTAGACACCTCAAAAGGTTTAATTAGCTCAAGTTTCACCCCAATACAACCAGCAACATATGGAGTAATATAATAAAAAGTAGAAGCCGGATCTATTAATGCATACACATCTCGGGAAAATATAGACAATGTACCTGTAACTATATCTGGGGAGGACTAGAGATCCTGCCGTCCAGCTAAGGCATATACACGGGGCTGAGTAGCACCTGAAGTAGACGCTGCCCCTCTACCTCTACATCGACCTGCTGGCATCTGAGGAGTCTGCCCTACCGGGCGCGCTGAGGAAGAACCAGCTGCTGAACCCGTAGGATGAACTCTGACTCTACCACTCATCGACGGGAAATCTCTCATCATGTGCCAAACCTGGCCACAAGAATAACAAGTATCCGAACCCTGGCGACACTGTCCGGAATGTAGTCTATCGCAATGGCTGCATCGCGGTACTGGGGGTCTTCTCTGGCTATAATCTTCCCTGAACTGGGAATCTAAGGCCCTCGAACTCTGGCCATGTCCTGGACGGAAGGAGCGATCAAATCTCCTACCTGTAAATCGAGGGGGTGCACTAGTCACCGACTGGCCCAAGTGCCTAGAATATATCTGCCTTGAACCTCCTCTGTAATCACAGCCTGCTCCCATCGATCTGGCTCTCTTGCTTTGTGTCCTATCACTATCACGGTCATTTCTCTGTGGTTGTTATCGCGCCTCTAAATTCTGAGCATGGGCCTGTATTCGGGAAATATCCATCTCATCTTGCAAGGAAGTCGTCAAACAATCTCTGAATAAATGTGGCCCTAGGCCACTTATAAATCTATGTACCCGATCTCCCATGTCGGCCACCAGAGCCGGGGCATATCTAGCCAAAGAATTAAATTGCATGCTATACTCCCGGGCACTCATATTTCCTTGCCTCAAATTTAGGAATCTATCCGCTCTAGCTCGGCGGACCTCGGGTGGCAAATAGTGACGAATAAAAGCATTCATAAATTCTAGCCAAACCGAAGGAGGCGTATTCTCTCCTCTTGATAATACCCAGTTATTATACAATAAAACTGCCACATCCCGGAGTCTATAAGATGCCAACTCCACGGATAGAGTTTTGGAGGCATGGACAATTCTCAATGTCCTCAATATCTCATCTATGAAACCTTGCGGGTCCTTATCCGGCTTTGACCCGAAGAACTCCGGAGGATTTTGTCACGACCCGACTAGGGGCCGCGACGAGCACCCGGTGCTATCCTCACCCGGGCACCCCCCTTAACATGCTTTACATAATATCTAGGTGATCCATAAATCAGTTCATGCATTCTAGTCATCAATCATATTAGTCCCATTGGACGACAATCATCTTGGATAACATCATAGGCATCTATGCCACATCAAATGTACAAGGCCGACGAGGCCAACAAAATGATATACAAAACATAGGCCGACAAGGCCAAACACATCTACCCACACACACACACATGTCTACGAGCCTCTAAGAGTATAACATATCACATTAGCGGGACAGGACCCCGCTATGCCCATAATTATATACACAAAAGAATGAGTACCCAAAAGATATGGCTCCAAAGGAAATGGAGCTCTCTATGTAATCTCTGAATAGGCAGCTATGGATCAAGTCTGTCTCCCTGTGCACCTGCGGGCATGACGCAACGTCCAAAACAAAAGGACGTCAGTACGAAGAATGTACTGAGTATGGAAAGCATGATCAACATCGATATATATAAGCATAAGGAACAACATATGAAATAGCATAGGAGGGGAGACAATAACATAATCATCATTACAGTTACTTGCCTTTCATAGGGGCTTTCCATTTTGCATACGTATTCGTACACCTACGTCATCATCCGTATTCCATAATAGTACTCGTACCATACTCGTGCTCATATTCGTATACATGTCCTTAGCCGTATTCTCATACATAGTCTTATCACATTCATACTCATATTATATATTTAGTCATTTCATATACATAGCATTTTACATAGCATACCCGACCTCATAGGATCGGTGTTTCATACATACCTGACCAACCAAGGCTCAAGGTTACTCATACCTGGCCCTACCAAGGCTTCAGGGTTATCCGTACCATCTGCAGAGGTGTGCGCGCGTTTCGTAATCGTATACATACTTATACATAATCATATACATATATTCTACCCGGCGTTATAAGCTCGGGGTTTCATTATAGCCCTTCATAGCCACACATATAAGTATAATAGCCCATAGGCACCTTTAGCATCATTATTATCATCCTTATCATTACTATCATCATCATTATCGTTACCTCTATATCATAGGCCTACTCGTTATATGAAGTGCGTGGTACAATCATAGTACATATCAAGGATCGTGAGCTTATGAGCTCGGAATATCAACCAATTGAAAACAACGTACTCATATAGAGGATTTAAGAGTTTGATCAAGGAACCATGCCTTATGAAAGAAGGGTTAGCCTTACATACCTTTTCGTCGAACTATTCTACGCTTTCACGCTTCCTTCCAATGTTAGCGTTTCTACCTTCATTAATATCATAACAATGGTCGTTAGTCATTCACATCATCCACATAATCTAGATTTCTCAATTTGCTTCTAATTCACCCATATTTATTGTCATAACATTCAACTTCGCCCATTCATCCAAAGTGTCGAGTTCGTGATCTCAATACTATTTATAACACATTCATATCACAACACAACAACATTCGTGATTCAATTCAAACTATTCCTCAAAATGTCACTATTCATCATTCATGACCTAGTTGACCATATTTTCTACAATCCATGCATTTCAACTCTCCAATATCTTAAACATCATATAAATATCATGAATCCTACCTTAAAAGTTGTAGGAACAAGCTTTAGTTGATAATACTCCACTTGGAGCAAAACCCTAGTTTTTCTCCATTTGGATTTCTTGACTTGGATGACCTTTGATGATGTTCTTACTCTTGATTCACTTTGTTTTATGTTGTTGATGACTTATGATCCTTGAAAACATGGATAATAAATGTAGAGAGATGTTTTAGAGAGAAGTGGTGTAATGTTGAAATGAAATAAAACAAGTGTTGGTCCCTTTATTAATGACTTGCAAAATCTGAACTGAAGTGCACAGTGGTCATCCATGGGGGTTTACGGTCTTTATTCCAGTTTACGGACCGTCCTTCGTGGTCGTCTTTAACCATATTCAGAACCAGAAACTTAAGGCTGCAACATGGTGATTTACGACCATGGTTTACGGGCTGTAAATCACTTTACGGTCCGTCCTCCAGGTCGTATTTAGCCATTTCCTCAACTGGCAGAAAGTTGAAGTTTTGCATGCCAATTTACGACCTGCTTGTTCACGGACCGTATACCAATTTACGGTCCGTCCTAGCACTTTACGACCACTGGGCAGTTGCAAATCTGCAACTTCCCATATTTCTTAGACTTCCCATTTTAATCACCCACGTCCATGCACATGCATTGCTCACCTTATATCTCATCTTAACTTAGCCAACTTTCTCATTTCACCTCGGATACCTTTGCAATCTCGGCTAAGGTCATCAAACATCGTTTCTTGCTCATGGACATCATGCACTCATATTCTTCACTAGTTCATTCACTTTCGTACCAACGGAAAAATTTCCGAGGTGTAACATTCTCCCCTCCTTAAGAACATTCGTCCTCGAATGTTAAAGTCTTCGAGGAATCTATAAAAATTTTGCCAGAGTTTCCCCTATAATATGGCACTACCATCCGGCCACAACAACCCATAATATCGATGCCTCACAGGGCCACAACATAATAGCATAAAAATTTGGCCACACACGACCTAAAAGCATAAAAGGAAAACAGGCATTCCTTATGATCTTGACGTTCCATCTTGGACCTCTTCCAAGGGCTGAAATAAATGTGGGTAGTTGGATCGCATACTTTCTTTCGCTTCCCACATCATTTCCTCTCGTTTACTGCTTCTCCATAGAACCTTAACTGAGGCCACTTCTTTGTTTCTAAGCCTCCGTACTTGCCTATCTAATATGGCAATGGGTATTTCTTCGTAAGACAACTTTTCTGTCACTTGAACATCATTTACTGGGACGATCCTCGTAGGATCTCCGACACATTTTCGAAGCATCGAGACGTGGAATACTGGATGGACTAACTCCAACTCGGGAGGTAGATCTAACTCATAGGACACTTTGCCTATCTTTCGTACAATCTCATATGGCCTAATATACCGGGGACTAAGTTTCCCCTTTTTGCCAAATCTCATAACGCCCTTCATCGGTGACACTTTCAAGAACACCCAATCTTTCACTGCGAACTCTAAGTCCCTTCGACGATTATCCGCATAGGACTTTTGACGACTTTGGGCTGCTAACAACTGATCTTGTATGAGCTTAACTTTCTCTATAGCTTGCTGGACCAAGTCTGGCCCTATTAACTTAGTTTCTCCGGTTTCAAACCACCCGATCGGGGATCTACACTTCCGCCCATATAAAGCCTCATACAGTGCCATTTGAATGCTGGAATGGTAACTATTATTGTAAGCAAATTCAATGAGTGGAAAATGATCATCCCAATTTCCTCCAAAATCTAACATACATGCTCGCAACATATCTTCAAGAGTCTGAATGGTACGTTCGGCCTGCCCATCGGTCTGTGGGTGGAATGCCGTACTAAGACGTACTTGGGTCCCTAAACCCTCTTGGACAGACTCCCAAACTTTAGCTATAAACTGAGTTCCTCTATCGGAAATAATAGACACTGGAACGCCATGAAGTCTCACTATCTCTTTAAGGTAAAGCCTTGCATAATCTTCTTCCACATAGGTCGTTCTGACCAGTAAGAAATGCGCTGACTTTGTGAGTCTATCCACGATCACCCATATGGAATCATATTTACGTCGAGAACAGGGTAACCCTGTGATGAAGTCCATATTAATCACTTCCCACTTCCACGTTGGGATTTCTATAACTTGCAACAATCCGCCTGGCTTTTGGTGCTCGATTTTCACTTGTTGACAATTAGGACATTGAGCTACAAATTCCGCTATATCTTTCTTCATCCCATTCCACCAGTATATAGACTTAAGGTAGTGATACATCTTCGTCGCTTCGGGGTGAACGGAGTAACGGGAACAATGAGCTTTTCTCAAAATCTGGTGGCGTAGACTTGCCACATCAGGGACACATAATCTGCCTCTACATCGGAGAACTCCGTCTCCTGAAATATCAAAGAATGACTCCTCCTTCTGAGGGAGTGTATCTATGTACTTCATTAGCAATGCATGGGATCCTCATATTGTCGCTCTTTCACTTCCGTTACTAGCGACGAGACTACCGAATTCTGAATAGTAGCTCTGCCGCTACCTGAGTCCACCACTCGGACTCCTAGGCTAGCTAACCGTTGTAGCTCACGGGCCATCTCTTTCTTTTCTGGTCGTACATCACTTAGACTTCCCATCGACCTACGGCTAAGAGCATCAGCTACAATATTTGCCTTTCCGGGGTGATACAAAATATCAACATCGTAGTCTTTCAGCAATTCCAACCATCGTCGTTGCCGCAAATTTAACTCTTTCTGCTTGAATATGTATTGAAGACTCTTATGATCTGTGTAAATATCAACGTGGACACCATATAAGTAATGTCTCCATATCTTTAATGCATGGACCACCACGGCCAATTCTAAGTCATGGGTAGGATAATTCTGCTCATGTTTCCGTAATTGCCTTGAAGCATACGCAATCACTTTGCCATGTTGCATCAACACACAGCCTAGCCCAACACCCGAAGCATCACAATACACAACGTATCCTTCCAATCCCTCTGGAAGTGTCAGAACTGGGGAAAAAGTAAATCGACCCTTTAACTCTTGGAAACTACGTTCACAAGCATCTGTCCATTGAAACTTAGTTGATTTCTATGTCAACTTTGTGAGTGGTGCAGAAATAGAGGAAAAACCTTCAACGAATCTCCTGTAATAATCTGCTAAGCCCAGAAAGCTACGAACCTCTGTAGGAGTTGTGGGTCTTGGCCAAGTTTTTACGGCCTCAATCTTTTGACTATCCACTCGGATGCCATCAGCTGCAACAATATGCCCTAAAAATGCCACTGAGTTCAACCAAAACTCGCATTTGGAAAACTTCGCGAATAACTCTCGAGTTCGAAGAACTCCAAGGACCATAAGCAAATGATCCGCATGTTCTGCCTCGGATCTAGAATACAGATGTCATCGACAAATACTATCACAAATAAATCCAGGAAGGTCCTGAACACATTATTCATCAAATCTATAAATACTGCTGGCGCGTTCGTTAGCCCAAATGACATTACCCGAAATTCAAAATGACCATATCTTATGCTGAAGGCTATCTTAAGGATATCTTTCTCCCTAATTCTCACTTGGTGATACCCTGACCTCAAATCAATCTTTGAATACCATTTGGCACCTTGCAATTGATCAAATAAATCAGCAATCCTCGGGAGAGGATATTTATTCTAAATCGTCACCTTATTCAATTACCGGTAATCGATACACATTCTCAAAGAGCCATATTTCTTTCGTACAAACAATACGGGCGCTCCCCATGGGGATGAACTAGGCCTAATGAAGCCTTTATCAAGTAAGTCATTCAGTTTCTCCTTCTACTCTTTCAATTCTGCGAGTGCCATTCTATAAGGAGGAATAGATATGGGTTTAGTGCCTGGAAATACATCAATGGCAAAATCAATCTCCCGCTCGGGAGGAAGGCCTGGAAGCTCTTCCGGGAACACATCCGGAAATTCGTTCACTACGGGAACTGACTGAAGAGTCGGCGATTCAGCCTCTACATCTTGAACTCGCACTAGATGATAAATACATCCTTTCGTGATCATCTTCCTTGCCTTTAGATAGGAAATAAATCTACCTTTTGGTGATGCCGAATTCCCTTTCCATTCTAAGACTGGTTCTCCGGGAAACTGGAAACGAACCATCTTCATTCGGCAATCAACATTAGCATAACAAGAAGCCAACCAATCCATGCCCATAATTACATCAAAATCTACCATTTCTAGCTCGTGCAAATCAATCATGGTACGACGGTCACAAATCGTGACTATACAATCCCTATATACTCGGCTAGCTATTATCGATTCACGCACGGGTGTGGACACCTCAAAAGGTTTGATCGACTCCGGCTCAACTATAAATTGACCCGCAATATAAGGAGTAACATATGATAATGTGGAGCCCGGATCAATCAAAGTATGTACATCATGAGAGAATACCGATAATATACCTGTGACCACGTCAGGAGAAGACTCAAGATCTTGGCGTCCAGCCAAGGCATAAATACGGTGCTGAGGACCGCTAGTACTGGGAGCTCTGCCTCTACCTCTACCATGGCCGACTGGCGCATGTGAACCTAGCCCTGTAGGGCGTATAGATGCCGGAGATCCGGCTACCCACCCTGACAGCTGGGTCCTGCCTCTACCATGTACTGAGGGGTAATCACGCATAATATGGCCTGGGCGACCACATGAATAGCAACGATATGAACCCAATCGGCATTGACCCCAATGCGACTTCCCACACTCGGAACATCGTGGTATAGGTGGCCTTGACTGGCCTGAATCACCTCTAATATCAGACCCCGAATAGCTCTGACTCGGCCCGGGATGAGTAGATCTATCAAGGCTCTGGCCTGAAAACCGTGGAGGTGCACTGGTCATAGAATAGCCCGAATGTCTAAGGAACTGTTGCTTGTGTCCGTCTCTGGACTCACTTATTGGGCCAGAAGATCTGGCCCTCTTGCTATGTCCCCGATCTTGCTCACACTCACTTCTTCGCTGCTGTAGGCTTTTCTCTAAGTTCTGAGCATGTGCCTGAATGCGTGCAATATCCATACCGTCCTGAAGGGACGCAGTCAAGCATTTGTCCATTAGATGGGGCCCTAGGCCCTTTACAAATCGGTGTACCCTGTCGCCCATATCTGCTACCTGGGCCGAAGCATACCTGGCCAAGGAGTTAAAACGGAGGCTATACTCTAGGGCACTCATACTACCTTACCTCAAATTTAAGAATTTATCGGCCCTAGCTCGCCGAACTTCTGGGGGCATATAATGACGGAGAAAGGCATCAACAAACTCTTGCCATACCAGGGGAGGTGCATTTGCTCCCCGTGAAGCCATCCATATCATATACCACTGAATCGAGACATCTCTCAATCTATATGACGCTAACTCCACTGACTCGGTGTCCGAAGCATGTATCAACCGGAGCGTGCTTAGCATACCATCAATAAAATCCTGGGGATCCTCCTCCGGTTTTGACCCAAAGATTCTGGAGGGTTCAAAGTAATAAAGTCACGGGCCCTTGTGCTAACAGCCCTATCACCATGCCCTGAACATTGCCTCTGAGCTTGGGCCGCAACCGACTGGGTCAACAAATTAATGGCCTCTTTCACATCCTGGCCCGAAGCATCTGGTGGAGGAGCCCGAAATGGAGCTGAGGCTCTCTCACACTCCTCAGTAATAGGCACTATCTGGGAGGATTGAGATTGAGCCGCACTCTGGGACTCATCTTCCTCTACTACCGGTGGCGGTACTCTTTCGGCCCGCTTTTCTGCCACCGTCTGGCCCTTTTGGGCTACTGTAGCCTTTTTCTTTTTAGGCATCTCTGAAATACACAACACACGATTTAGGAACACGAATTTCTTACATCATAGCTCTATCGCACGATTCTTATAAAGAAAGAAGGTCAATCATTCCTAAAATGTTCGCAGCTTGTTGTTTATAAGTGTGGCGCGCAACACACCCATAACATAGACTCTACTAGACACGGCTCGTAGACACACCCTAGGACTGAACTGCTCTGATACCACTTTTATGATGACCCGACTAGGGGCTGCGATGAGCACCCGGTGCTATCCTCACCCAGGCACCCCCCTTAACATACTTTACATAATATCTAGGTGATCCATAAATCAGTTCATGCATTCTAGTCATCAATCATATTAGTCCTATTAGACGACAATCATCTTGGATAACATCATAGGCATCTATGCCACATCAAATGTACAAGGCCGACGAGACCAACAAAATGATATACAAAACATAGGCCGACAAGGCCAAACACATCTAACCCCACACACACACATGTCTACGAGCCTCTAAGAGTACAACATATCACATTAGCGGGACAGGACCCGGCTATGCCCATAATTATATACACAAAAGAATGAGTACCCAAAAGATATGGCTCCGAAGGAAATGGAGCTCTCTATGTAATCTCTGAATAGGCAGCTATGGATTAAGTCTGTCTCTCTGTGCACCTGCGGGCATGACGCAGCGTCCACAAACAAAAGGACGTCAGTACGAAGAATGTACTGAGTATGTAAAGCATGATCAACATCGATATATATAAGCATAAGGAACAGCATATGAAATAGCATAGGAGGGGAGACATTAACATCATCATCATTACACTTACTTGCCATTCATAGGGGCTTTCCATTTTTCATACGTATTCGTACACCTACGTCATCATCCGTATTCCATAATAGTACTCGTACCATACTCGTGCTCATATTCATATACATGTCCTTAGTCGTATTCTCATACATAGTCTTTTCACATTCATACTCATATTATATATTTAGTCATTTCATATACATAGCATTTTACATGGCATACCCGACCTCATAGTATCGGCGTTTCATACATACTTGGCCAACCAAGGCTCAAGGGTTATCCGTACCATCTGCCGAGGTGTGCGCCCGTTTCGTAATCGTATACATACTTTATACATAATCATATACATATATTCTACCTGGCGTTATAAGCTCGGGGTTTCATTATAGCCCTTCATAGGCACACATATAAGTATAATAGCCCATAGGAACCTTTAGCATCATTATTATCATCCTTATCATTACTATCGTCATCATTATCGTTACCTCTATATCATAGGCCTACTCGTCGTATGAAGTGCGTGGTACAATCGTAGTACATATCAAGGATCGTTAGCTTATGAGCTCGGAATATCAACCAATTGAAAACAACGTACTCATATAGAGGATTTAAGAGTTTCGTCAAGGAACCCTGCCTTATGAAAGAAGGGTTAGCCTTACATACCTTTTCGTCGAACTATTCTACGCTTGCACGCTTCCTTCCAATGTTAGCGTTTCTACCTTCATTAATATCATAACAATGGTCGTTAGTCATTCACATCATCCACATAATTTAGATTTCTCAATTTGCTTCTAATTCACCCATATTTATGGTCATAACATTCAACTTCGCCCATTCGTCTAAAGTGTCGAGTTCGGGATCTCAATACTATTTATAACACATTCATATCACAACACAACAATATTCGTGATTCAATTCAAACTATTCATCATTCATGACCTAGTTGACCATATTTTCTACAATCCATGCATTTCAACTCTCCAATATCTTAAACATCATATAAATATCATGAATCTTACCTTAGAAGTTTTAGGAACAAGCTTTAGTTGATAATACTCCACTTTGAGCAAAACCCTAGTTTTTCTTCATTTGGATTTCTTGACTTAGATGACCTTTGATGATGTTCTTACTCTTGATTCACTTTGTTTTATGTTGTTGATGACTTCTGATCCTTGAAAACTTGGATAATAAATGTAGAGAGATGTTTTAGAGAGAAGTGGTGTAATGTTGAAATGAAATAAAACAAGTGTTGGTCCCTTTTTTTAATGACTTGCAAAATCTGAACTGAAGTGCACAGTGGTCGTCCATGGGGGTTTACGGTCCATATTCCAGTTTACGGACCGTCCTTCGTGGTCGTCTTTAACCATATTCAGAACTAGAAACTTAAGGCTACAACATGGTGATTTACGACCATGGTTTACGGGCCGTAAATCACTTTACAGTCCGTCCTCCAGGTCGTATTTAGCCATTTCCTCAACTGGCAGAAAGTTGAAGTTTTGCATGCCAATTTACGACCTGCTAGTTCATGGACCGTATACCAATTTACGGTCCGTCCTAGCACTTTACGACCACTGGGCAGTTGCAAATCTGCAACTTCCCATATTTCTTAGACTTCTCATTTTAATCACCCATGTCCATGCACATGCATTGCTCACCTTATATCTCATCTTAACTTAGCCAACTTTCTCATTTCACCTCGGATACCTTAACAATCTCGCCTAAGGTCATCAAACGTCGTTTCTTGCTCATGGACATCATGCACTCATATTCGTCACTAGTTCATTCACTTTCGTACCAACGGAAAAATTTCCGAGGTGTAACAGATTTAGACTCATAAAATCACGGGCTCTGCCACTTGCTGCCCGATCACTTGAACTCATATTTTGCCGTTGTGCCTGAGCGGCAACCAACTGTGTCAATAGATGTATGACCTCGGTCATTTGTTGACCCGAAGCAACCGGTGGAGGGATCGGAGCTGGAGCTCCTCCTTGTTCTTCCACATTAGGCGGGGTAGAGGAAGTATTAGACAAGGCCTCATTATGTGATTCGCCTTCTTCTATATTCATCGGAGGCTCTCTTTCTACCCGCCTCTTTGCCGCAGTCTTGCCCTTCTGGGCGGCTGTAGCTTTTCCCTTTGGCGGCATTCTGAAATCACAATACACTATTAGGGAGGATAAAATCTTATATACAGCTCTATCGCACGATCTCATAAGAAGAAAGATGGTCATTTTTCCTAAATGCCCTGTAGCCTCTTGTTTATTGATGTGGCGCGCAACACACCATAAACAAGACTCTACTAGACACGGCTCGTAGATACTTTCTAGGACTGAACTGCTCTGATAACACTTTTGTCACGACCCAGCTAGGGGCCGTGACGGGTACCCGAGGCTAGCCACCGAGCACCGCTCGTTCTACTACTCATCGTTCTCAATTAATGCTCTTTTATCAACTTTTATACTCGAATGGTAAGAAAATCATATTTCATATGGAAACATACTTACTTTTATATACATGTGCCTCTCGGCCATCAAAATAATATATACATATAATAGCATCTCGTGAGACCATCTAACCCACACTGCATATCTACGAGCCTCTACTGGAGTGCTAAACATAAGGACGGGACAAGACCCCGTCATGCCCAAAAATACATATACATTACTATATACACAAAAGAATAATCAAGCACCTCCGGGACAAAGAAGTGCTTTCAATCAGCTGACAGCTACTACGAATCTGGGTCGAGCTCTCCTCCCTGTCTACCTGTGGGCATGAACACAGTGTCTAAAGAAAACGGACGTCAGTACGAACATTGTACTGAGTATGAGAGGCATAAACAAAGAAGTAAGACAATGACTTAACGGAATCATCGATATGGAACATTTGTATCTAGCTGTCAAGTATAAATAAAATAAGTCATGCTATCTTGCTCATACTCATCATCATATCATATGCGCATAATGTATAAGATGCCCGCCCATATAGGTGCGGTGTAGTAATATATAAGCTGCCCGTCCATAACGGATCGGTGTGATAATCATAACATTAGCCTGCGTCCAGGCCTCCCGCGTCCGGGGTATCATGTCATGCCGCCCACTAGTGGTGTCTGCCCATGCCATTTAGCCATGGTGTATGGTATAGCTGCCGGCCTTAGCGGTGACTGCCCGGGCAAATAGGCGCGGTGTTATATCATCATCATACATGCTCATCATAATATACCAATCACAATACATACATAAGGCTTAAGAACCGCTTTACTTTATCGGGGTGACGTAAGGTCGTGATCCCCCGATTTCATTATAGAGCAATCATTGACGTTCTGCCTCACCTTGAATGAAGTAGCACATAAGGTGAGTGTAAGCAATAAATTACATCATTATCATTATAGAATCATCATATCATATCATATCTCTTATCTTATATTGCCATTCATAGATATAGGCTTTTAGCTATCTGGAATATACGAACTCACGAAGAGGAAAGAAAATAATGCTAGAAGATTCATGCCATTAGAAAGAAAGGACTATCCTCACATACCTTTGACGTTTAACTACGCTAGCGCTTGCTTGTTCTCATTCGATATTACGTTTCTACCTTCAAAAGAGAATTCGCACTAACGTTAGTTAATTCAACTATAAGAACACGTGACTATTTCAAGGGAAAATTGGGCAACACTTCTTTTGTTTATACTACTTTTTACCATGTTCTATATAAACTCCCACACTCTCACAACAACATTCACAATATTGCAATCAACAATCATCATTTATATACATTGACCACAATCCACCATTTCTCTTCAATTTCTCCACATTTATAGTTATAGCTTACTATCGTGTTTCCTCATATATAGTACTTATTTCATGGCCCAAATGTCATTTACAATGTATTCATAATCACAACACTCCAACATTCACGATTCAACCCAACTACCATCCAACCATGACACTATTCACGCATGAATGACCCATTTCCTTTGTCTTTCTACAATTCAAGTATCTTAACCTTCCAATACCTTAAACAAAATGGTTTAGTCATGAAAATTACCTTAGATGATGGTTGAGCAAGCCTTGAAAGGAATTACTCCTCTAGCACCAAAACCCTACTTCACTTTCTTTGGTTTTTCTTGAGAGAGATGAACCTTAGCTGGGTTTCATACACTTTGTCTCAGGATTTGGTGTTATTGATCATGGATTTCCTTTGATTTTCTTGTAATGAAGAGTAGAGAGTACTCTAGAGGTTTCTAGAGAGAAATATCGTGGAAATGAAATGAATTTAATGAGCTTGGGTCTCTTTTTAATGACTTAAAATCTGATCCGGAATGAACAGTAGATGATGTGTACAGTGGTCGTAAACCCAGTTTACGGTCCGTATTCCAGTTTACGGGCCGTATTTCGTGGTCTTATTTAAGTATAAAAAAACCAGAAAGGTATGCTGGGGATCATGGCGATTTACGATCGTAGTTTACAGTCCGTATTTCAATTTACGATCTGTATTCCAAGTCGTATTTAACCATTTGAACATTTAGCAGAAAGTTGAAGGTTTGTAAGTTGGAATACAACATGGTAGTTTACGGGCCGTATACCACTTTACGGTCCGTATTTCATTTTACGACCGACTGGCCAAAATGCAAATCTACAACTTTTCACATTTTTTTCAAAACCTATGATTAGTCATTGTGGAGCATAACCTATTTCTTATTGCAATTACCTTTCAAATCTTACTCAGGGTCGTCAAAAGTCGTCCCCTTCTTATTGAAACATCATATACTCGTATTCTTCATTAGTTTATTCGTTGTACGTTCACGGGGAAATTATCGAGGTGTAACAGTAAGGTTAGATCAACATCAATGAATACCATCAATAGCCGTGAAACAAGCTCAATGATATAATAGGAACATCAGGAACTATAAGCTTTGGTATTTTAGAAATAGGGTTATTGAAGATATCATATATAGGTTCACAACAAAGGAATCATGCCTTAAGAAAGAAAGGTTTAGCCTTAACATACCTGGAAGCTCATTTCCCGACTTTCCAACCTACCTCCTATCTTGCAATCTACTTAAGATCGTTCGTACTTTCGTAATCTACATATAAAACCATTTATACACTTGTCTCAAGCCTTTAATTAAAATCCTTTTAGAATCTGCAAAAATTCGAGCTGCATCTCTCCTGTTTATATGCCTACCCCGAAAATCACAATCCAGCAACCAACAATAACAACAACAATACCAGCATCAACAACAATATTATCAATACCAATATATTTCATAAACATCCCTCACGATGTTTTCCAAATTTCTCAACTCACAAATTCATTATCCGATCCTTTAATAACTTATCCTCCGTAAATAAGCTTAAATCAATACTTATAAGGGAAGATTCATACCTTTAACCTGCTAGAACTGTTGTATCTTCAATATTCACCTTGAATCCAAGCCAATTTTCACCGCAGTACGATATTATAATCACAACTATATGTTGTTTGGACCTAAATCCTGAGATTTCACTTAATTCGCGATAAAATTTAGTGTTCGAAAGTTGGGGGAAAGTTCCAGAATATTTGAGGGCTTTTTAGGGGTGTTTGGTCTGAAAATAAGGGGGTAATCCCTCTTTTATACCTGTCTAGAGTCGGTTTGCACCGACCTAGAAAGTACTCAGCGCATTCTCATTGGGTAATGGCGTATTCGCGCTGGGTTACCTGTCACCCTTCTGCGCATTCGCGTTCGCGCAGAGCAACTTTCTGGCCTGCCAGCTAGACTTGTAACGTCCATATCTCCTCATTTGGATGCCATATGGATGAGCAGTTTGTTGCATTGGAAACTAGACTTCCTGAACTTCACCTTAGGCTTTTGCTTTGCTTCAAAACTTCACATATACTGAAAGATATTCTTCCTCCATGTTGGGCCAAAATTTCCCTTCATACTTTCTCCAAAGTTCCAACAAACTATAGTTCTGAAGAAAACCTAGAGTTCTTCTCTCTTCTCTCTCCTAAAATTTTCATGCAAACCCTACTACAAACCCTAAACTAGCCGTATCATGGCCACTCCGGCCACTAGTCAGCTGTTATCGGCGATTGGCCAGCCTCTCCCTCTAACCTCCTCAATCATATTTCCACCACTACCTCGATCCAACTGTCACACCCGGACTTTACTAGGGTGTGATGGGCACCCGACCCCATATCTGGAGCCGAGCGAACCCGCTGACTCTTATTACATAGATAAACTCTCGTATCAATTAAGAAATAAATACATAGTAAGCTCTCAATATTTTTTTTTTGGAAAGTATATCATCATATGGAACGCGACACATGAAACGTAATAATATTTTGACTGGTGAAGCCGTCTACCAAGCTGACACTTATACTCATGACTCTGTCTGCAAAGCCTCTAGCATTGAACAAGGACATCATAGCATAGTACGCTGACTCGGCTACACTCCAGGGCCAAGTGGAGCTCGCCAACTTCGCTGGAACACCTTCTATAATGACTTCGGCTCATCTGGGTGTACCTGCGCGGCATGAAACGCGGCCCCCGAAGAAGAGGGGTCAGTACGAGCAATGTACTGAGTATGTAAGGCATGAACGACAACACAATGAGAGGTACCAGTGGAGATAATCACAAAGGAATCATATGGCATCTCATAGAGTACATATCATGTCATATTATATCGTGTCATATCATATCATATCATGTCATGTCATATCATATCATATCATGTCATATCATATCATAGCATGTCATATCATATCATATCATATCATGTCATATCATAGCATATCATGTCGTATCATATCATACCATGTCATATCATATCATAGGGAGACATATAGCATATCATAGGCTGACTGAGATACCTGTACATGTGAATGCCACTTAGGGCGGAAACCATGCATGCTTATTTAGTCATATCATATCATTGCGCCGAACAAGTCGGCTCGCCCATATTGAGCCGAAATATGTCGGCTCGCCCATATATCCCGCGTCCGGGCATCCCGCGTCCGGGATGATAATGCCAGCTGACCAGGTGGCGATGAAACATGTTTCCCTTCCCCATGTCCCCATATACATGTATCCTTTCCCCCCTCCCATTTACATATATAGCATGCATGAGAGCCTAAGGAAAGTCATGTGTCTATCGGAGTGACGTAAGGTCGGTAACCTCCGATTGTATTATGGAATTATCTTGGTCGTCATGTCTCGCCTTGAAGGAACAATTATAAGGCGAGATTATCAATGAAGAATATCATCACGGGGAAACATGAAACAGGATTATAACATTTTATTTCATATACTTTGAAACCTTCAAATAGTCATTATCCAAAATAGCTTAACATTTCATATCGTCGTAGTCATGGTAAGAACATATCCTTGACATACTCGTCATAGACACTTTATCATGTCTGGCATCATTATTATCGCCATAGTATCGTAGTCGTTGTTTTAATCATAAAAACTTTCAAAATTGTAAAGCTTGGATTTTGGAGAAAAATGAATATTTTGGAAAACATTTATAACTTTTAGAAAGGAAATCATGTTTTGAATTCATAACTTCTAGCTTTTGAAAACAAGGACGTTATGGGAGCATATATAAGACTATATCGTATGATTCATGGCATAGAAAGAAAGGGCTTAGCCTTACATACCTGCGTCGCGCCTTACTAGCTACGCTTATTGTCCAACTTGTTAATCTACATTCATAGGAGTTCACACATTCGTTAGATCCTTTGTCATATACTTGCCTTAACCTTTCAAACACATTTATTTATATTCTGCCGAAATTTCGGCAGCATCTCCCCTGTAAATACACCACCCCCGAGATTCTAACTCGGCCAAATTTAACAACAACAATCCGAGAATGGAACTCGGCCAAACCAACAACAATATTAGCAATTCATTCTAGCAACATTCCATCATTCAATTCAATTCAATTCAATTTAATTCACGTAATCTTTCCACTACTTAATCAACATATTACTTTGCCCGAAACACTCCAATTCAACAACAACCGTGTATGTCATCATCATTCATGTATGCTAACTTCAACAACAACCTTCATTCCTCATCACATAATCCATAACGACGACAACTAGAATGTCAAATAACATCGATTTACCTTAACTTACCAAAACGCCTATTATTTGACCATAACCACTTCTTACATATTTTCATGCATTTTCATCCATCTTTGCTATATATTACAACAACATACTACATATAATTAATTTAATCCTTACAACACAACACATGTACACGGCCAACACTACCCCATACGGCTACCATTCCAACATATTATATTCATGGTTTTTCATTCATTTTACGTTATGGATTTCACCACACAACAATTAAACTACCAAAATAAAATCAATTCATTACTTCTACACCACCACTACTACATTCGGCCATACCACCAACATTACAATTTCATAGATTTCATTCATTTCCACACTCCACAACATATACAACAATCAAATAACATCAAATAAAATTTGTTCATCATGCTTGCACCAAAGGAACATGCACACGGCCATATCTTCCAACACACAACCTTTCATGGTTTTCATCCATTTTCATTCACCATAACACGTCCAAAACATCCATAAACATGTAAAGGAGGATTGAATCTTACCTTTTTCCATTCATCTTCACTCTCGGCTAGGCTTAGAGAATCGCAATATCGAACGATTTTCTTGTTCCAACAACTACTCCACGTCGACGAGGGCCTCTTAATTAGTATGAAAGCATGAAGAAATAAATTTTCTATGACCAAATTGATGGGGCTGGTTCGGCCAGCCCCCCCTAGCCGTTTGCCTCTTTTTTTTTTTCTTCATGTTTCTTGAAATTTCTAAAGTGGAAGAATGATTTTTTTTTGTCTTGAATTAAGAGAGGGACTTATATATATATATATATATATATATATATATATATATATATATATATTATGAGCATGTGAAGAGCACATGCTTTCTTTCTAGAGGATTCTCCTCTTTTCTTGATTTTTCTCATTTGGTCAAGGAAGACCAAATATCTTCCTTTTTACACTTTAGTCCATCCATATTTACACTTTGCCCCCTTCACTTATGAAATGGCCACTTGCTCCTTTCTTTATTTCCTAGAGAATTCCTCCATTTTTCTTGAATACTTGTGAAATTACCATTTTACCCTTAGACTTCCATGATATTACCATAGGTCATTTTGCGAATTTTTTTCTTTTTACCTGTGGCCTTTCCCAATATTTCCATTCTACCGACGTACACAAATAATATTCTTAACAACTCGTACATCAAACAACTCTTGAAAATGATCTTGTCCTTAACTTGCCACGACTTTCTCGAATCATCCGAATGTACGAAATACGTGATATAACACCAACCTATCCCCTTCATCTTCATCTTAACCAAACCCTACTATAAACCCATCTACAAACCCTACTTCTTCAAAAAGTTTTGCTAATACTTTAACGGATAGTGAGGAAGTTTGTACAACAACAAAGCAACAATGTGAGCTTATACCTAGGAAGAAACTAATGTATATTGATGGTACTCCAATGGTGAAGTGGACTGAGGATGAAATCAAATGAATGGAGATATTGGAAGACTTACAACATGCAGTGATAGGAATGTTTTCTCATGGATGACCTGATTTGGAAGAACTACGCAAAATTATACCATCACAATGTGGAGTAAAAGGATATTGTAAGGTTGGTTTATTTAGGCCAAGATATGTTTTGATCAGATGCTCACTGATGGAAGATTTTATCAATCTTACGTCCAAATGTGCATATTATTTGAAGGCTAAAGATGGTTTTGCTTATCAGATGAGGCCCCTTATCTATGATTCTATGTTCAAAGTGGATGAAGAAACATCTCAGGCAATGGCGTGGATTTTGTTTCCAAACTTGTTACCCACTTTCTTTGTCAAAGAACCTTTGTTTACTATGGCTTCTGCTGTTGAAAGGCCATTGCAGCTGAAATGGCATCCATAAATAAGACTCGACCTAGTTGTGCTAGAGTCCAGGTCCAAGTAGATCTTCTTGTTGAGTTACCTAATTTTCTGATGTTGGAGATAGAGGATGAGGATACGAAGGATATCAGGAAGATGAAATACAAAATTCAATATGATTTCTTACCAAAATAGTTTTAATGTAAGATTCAAGGCCATTCTAGAGATGAGTGTAGAATCCTTCATCCTGAATTGAAGAAACCAGCAGAAGTTGTTGTTATAAGTACAGACAATGGGGTGAAGAATACAGGAAAACAAGAGGAAAAAATTGTCCAGGAGAAAGGCAAGCATGAGATACGCAAATGGTATCATGGTAGGAATTATCCTATGTTGAAATTTGTTGCAAAAACTAACCCTTCTGATAAGGTGGATGAAAGCAAGGTTGAGAGTGCTGAAGCAAAGAATAATGCTGATTCAGAAGTACAAGTGGTGGTGCAGAACAAATTTGATGTTTTAAATACTGTGGAAGAATGCGAGCTATAAAGTACAAGTACATCTAATGTTGAAGGGGAGAATTCAAATACAAATGGAAAAAAGGATGGTCAGAGTAATCAATTAGAGATTAGGCTGAATATTGCAGACAGGGACCAAACAAAAGTGGATGACATTATTCAAAGTTCCACACAAGGTCAACAAATAATAGTGGAAGTAATGCCAGGTATTAATAATGAGCAAGGATTAATGCAACAAACAACAGCTCAAAAGGTGATAGATCATGAGGAAGAACATTATAGTTCATAGGCTGATAAGGTGGAGGAAAAGGTAATAGAAACAGGAGAAAGTCAGCAGGAAGATGGAGTGGAAGGTAATAGTGATAGAGATCCTAGGAAAGAGGACAGTGTGGAAGGAACATCTGAAGGAGATCCTGGTGACACCAATGCACCAGATAAGGGAATAGGTTTGAGTGAATTAGAGGTTCTAGGGCAAGAGGAGGTTCAAAAACAAGATGTTCACTTAGAACATGAAGAAAATGTGGTTGTTGATGATAAGGGATCAGATGGAGTAAAAGAGGCTACAGAGGGTTCCCCCTGAGTGGTAATTCATGATCCTTTGCAAAGAGAAGGCAAAATGCAGGAAAATGTGACTGTTGATGATAAGGGATTAGATGAAGTAAAAGAGGCTACAGAGGGTTCCTCCCGAGTGATAATTCATGATCCTTTGCAAAGAGAAGGAAAAGTATAGGAAAATGTGCAAATGGAGGATTTAATAGAGGCAATTTCTACAGTTTCCACAGGTGACAAGATGGAGGAGCAGATGGATTTGGAGCATGATGCTGATCCACCAGATCCTCATTCTTCAAAAAAGGCACTAGTGGTTTCCCAAACTGAGATCCAACAGGTGACACTTTGTAGAAAGCCTTCCCTAATCAAAGAGTTACGTGACCTGATCTCTCATAATATTGAGGTAATGGAAGTAGAGGATGATGTCAGAGATCTTCATAAAAAGGACAAGGAGGACAATATTAACTAGAATAAGGAAAATATACTCAAGCAGGCAGATATATCTCCTAAGAGAAAGTCTAACAATAAGGGCCAGAAGAAAGGAACGAAGAATGCTATTGACAAGCAAATTCCACTCAGGGTGGTACCAAAGAGGAATGCAGCTAAATCTAATGTTAAATGATATTAAAATCATTCATTTGGAACATTAGATCAGTGAAGACACAAAAAGCCTTCTGTAGGTTACAAATGTTAAATAGACATCACAAATTCTTTTTGATTGCTCTCATGGAACCATTTCAACATGTCAGGACAATAAACCATTATAAGAGGAGGTTGGGAATAGGCATAGCTAATGACAACTATAATGGTAAAATCTGGTACTTTGTGGCTGATAACATAGAAGTGGAAGTTTTGATGGACTCCCCTCAACAGATTACTTTGAAGTTATTTTTACAATATTTGAATCAGCATATTATTACAACTTTAGTATACGCTAAATGTAATGCATCTGAAAGGCTGGAGTTGTGGGAGGATATTTATCATCTTTCCAATACCTTGACTTGTTCTTGGTTGATAGGAGGAGACTTCTATGTGGTTTTGAATGATGAAGAAAAGATAGGGGGTAATCCTATTCAACCTTAGGATGTAGAAGAGTTTGCATTTTGCATAAATTCTTGTGAACTTAAAGAAGTCAATTTTAAGGGAAGTCCCTTCACTTGGTGGAATGGAAGAGCAGATGAAGAATATATTTTTGAATGACTGGATAGGATGTTGGTGAATTCTCCTCTTCTTGACAGCTTTGGAAATATTGAAGTGGAACATCTTGCAAGAACTGGATTAGATCATGCTCCACTTTTGTGCACTTATGGTGATAACCATCAAAATAATTTCAGACCTTTTAAATTTCCATCATATTGCATAGAGCATGCATCTTTCCTGGATACATTTAGGTAGAATTGGTCCACCTGGGAGCATGTTACACCTCGGAAAATTTTCCGTTGATGCACAGTGAATAGACTAACGAAGAGCACAAAGTATACAGTATTTCGATAAGTAAGGAATGACATTTAATGAGCCTAATTAAGATTTCAAAGATGTTCGAGATAGGGGGAGAAAGTTTGCCAAGAGAAGGCAAGGCATACGATAGGTATCGGAAAGAAATTACAAGTAACGAGGATTTAATAATGCTTTGGAGAAGAGTTATAACGTCCCTTAGATTGTTAATGAGGTTATAAACAAGTGCTAAGAAGGTTCCATAGGGATTGGAGATCAAACGAGTTGACGAAAATGAACATCGAAAAACTGGGGATTATACAGCCAAACATACTGGCCGTATAAAACATACGGACCGTACAATCAGCCCAGATTGTCACCATTCTCTGGACTAAATATATGGCCAGACATACGGTCAGTATAATTTATACGGACTGTATGTTGGTGCGTAGAACTGGTCGAGACAGATTTGGCCTATTTAATAAGGGATCTAAGTTTCATTTCATTTCATTTCCCTATCACACCCTTTCTCTCTAAAACATCTCTCTACATTTCTTCCACATGAATTCAAGAGATATTAGTGATCAACAACATCAAAACTAAGTGAATCAAGTGTAAGAAACCCATTAAGAGATCATCCAAGTCAAGAAATCTCATTGGAGATGAACTAGGGTTTTGGCTCAAGTGAAGCATTTCCACCCAAAGCTTGTTCCTACAACATCTAAGGTAAGATTTATGGTATTTCCATGTTTTTAAGGTATTTGAAAGTTGAAACACTTGGATTGTAGGAGGATATAGAAAAATGGGTCATAAATGTGGAAATAGTGCCATTTTGAGTAATAACTTGAATTGAATCATGATCCTTGATGTGTTGTGATATGGACATGTTATACATGATGTTACGAACATGGGATAGGCAATGTATATGAATGAACGTAGTTGTGTGTTATGACCATGGATATGGGCGATTGGAAGTGAATTGAGAAATATAGATAATGTGGATGAATAAAGACTATTGTTATGATATTATGAATGTATTATTGACGTTTGGGAGTTGATATACGATATGGAGGAATGTCGTATAAATAAAGGAGATACTGTCCGATTTTCTCTAGTTTTAGTTGTGTATGCTAGCTATCGATTTCTAATGATAGTATAACTTTAATGAAGGTAGAAACGTGAGCGTTGAAGGAGAACGTGCAAGTGGTAAAATAGTTGAATGGGAAGGTATGTGGGGCTAACCCTTCTTTCGTAAGGCATGGTTCTTTGGCCAAACATCTATACTTCTACGAACCTATGATGCTCTCCAAATGATATTATCTTCAAAAGCTACAAAGCTTAGAATTCTTGATAGGTATTACATTTGTACTATATTCCCCATATTATGAATAATCTTATAAGGATAGACGAAATGAATGACGATAATGGTAATGATGAAAATGGTGACGACGATAATAGCGATAACGATAATGATGACGATGATAGTAGTGATAATTCTAAAGATGCCTATGAGCTTATATGTGTGTGTGCCTATGTATGGCTATTATGAAACCCTGAGCTTATATGGCTGGGTAGAATATATGGATGTATATATATATGTGTATGACGAGGCGCGCGCACCACTGCAATTGGGTACAGATAACACTGAGCCTTGGTAGGGTTAGGTATGTGTAACACTGAGCCTTGGTTGGCCGGGTATGTGCACCGTGCCTAACCATGGTCGGGTACGTGAAACACCGAACCTCCGTGGTCGGGTATGTTATGTAAATGATATGTATATGATATAGATATGAGTATGAGTACGGATATGATACGAATACGAATGAGGCTATGTATATGAATCCGATTATACGAAATGTAAATGAGTACCGATACGAATACGGATATATGTACACAATCACGTACTAGAAATGGAAAGTCCCTATGAAAGGTAAGTAAGTGCTTATGACGATGATACTACTGTCCCCCATCTTATGCTATTTCCTATGTTGTTTTTTTATGCTTCTATATTGATATTGATCATGCTTTACATACTCAGTACATTCTTCGTACTGACGTCCTTTTATTTGTGGACGCTACGTCATGCCCGTAGGTGGCTAGGGAGACAGACTTGATTCATAGCTACATTACTCACGGACTACATAGCGGAGCTCCATTTCTTTCGGAGCTAAAGCTTTTGGTACTTATTCTTTTGTGTATATATTTATGGGCATAGCGGGGTACTGTCCTGCCTATATGATATAACATACTATCCGTAGAGGCTCGTAGACATGTGTATATAGTTAGATGTGTTTGGCTTTGTCGGCCTATATTTTGGACGTCATTTTGTTAGCCTTGTCGGCTTATATACATTGATATGGGCATAAATGCCAATGATGATATAAAGGTATTGTTGTCCAATGGGACTAGTATTATTGATGAATAGAAATGTAAGTTTTAATATGTGGCTCACCTAGATGTAAGTGTAAAGGTATGTTAAGATGTGCCTGGGTGGGCTAGCAACGGGTGCCCGTCGCGGTCCTTCGATTGGGTCGTGACAAAAGTGGTATCAGAGCAGTTCTGTCCTAGGGTGTGTCGACGAGCCGTGTCCAGTAGAGTCTTGGTTATGGGTATGTTGCGCGCCACACTTATAAACAAGAGGATGCGGGCATTTTAGGAATGATTGACCTTATTTCTTCATAACATCGTACGATAGAGCTATGACATAACAACTTCCTTCTCCTTAACCTTGTATTGTATATTTCAGAGATGCCTGTAAAGAGAAAGGCTATAGCAGCCCAAAAGGGCAAGACAGTGGCAGAAAAGCAGGCTGAAAGAGCACCGCCAGCAGTTGTAGAGGAAAGTGAGTCCCTGAATACTGCTCAATCTCAGTCCTTCCAGACAGTGCCTATTTTTGAGGAGCGTGAGGGAGCCTCAGCTCCAGCTCCAGCACCTCTGACTCCTCCACCGGATGATTCAGGCCAAGATGTAAAAGAGGCCATTCATTTGCTTACTCAATTGGTTGCTTCCTAGACTCAGCGGCCAAGTACAGGGCAAGGTGATAGGGCCGTTAGTGCAAGGGCCCGTGACTTCATTAGTTTTAACCCTCCGGAATTCTTCGGGTCAAAGCCGGATGAGGACTCTCAGAATTTTATTGATGGAATGTTAAGGACGCTTCGCTTGATACATGCTTCGGACACCGAATCGATGGAGTTAGCATCTTATAGATTGAGGGATGTTACGATTCATTGGTACACAGTTTGGATGGCTTCACGGGGAGCCAATGCGCCTACCCCGGTATGGCAAGAGTTTGTTGATGCTTTCCTCCGGCATTATTTGCCTCTAGAAGTTCGCGAGCTAGAGCTGATAAATTCTTGAATTTGAGGCAAGGAAACATGAGTGCAATAGAGTATAGTCTCTGCTTCAATTCTTTGGCTAGGTATGCTTCGGCCATGGTTGCGGATATGGGTGACCGAGTGCACCGATTTGTGAAAGGCCTGGGGCCACATTTGATGGATAGGTGCTTGACTGCTTCCCTTCAGGACAATATGGATATTTCACGCATTCAGTGTCACACCCTAACCTTATTAGGGTGTGATGGGCACCCGACCCCACATACGGAGCCGAGCGAACCCTCAGACTCTCATTTCATACATATTCTTTCCAAATTTCCAGAATCTGATCACACGAAACATACAGTAGACCATATAACAGAAATTGTGAACAGACAGTGTCTTAAGCGGCCACGTGTATCTAACATATCAGACATATCGTATCAAATCCAGAAGGCAGGCGGAATGTACATCGCCTGAACACATACACGTATACGAACATATAGGCCGTTTAGGCCATCATAGCAAACAGGGCCGCTTAGGACACAAATCTCAGATCAGACCAAACAGAATCTGTAGACATATGAAGCTTCTTACGAACTGACTCGTTGTACCCACGACTCTGTCTGCAAAGTCTCTAACACAAGTCAGAAAAACACAACATATGTATACTCGGACTCGGCGACACTCCGATGGGAAGTGGAGCTCGCCAATCCCGCTGGAATCTCCTAGTCAATTCTTCAGATCATCTGAGTGTACCTGTGTGGCATGAAACACAGCCCCCGAAGAAAGGGGGTCAGTACAGAATATGTACTGAGTATGTAAGGCAAGAAATACAATAAACAGAGTCATAATCAGAATCCAAAATACGGAAGTATAACAGATGGAATCAGAATCAGACCCAAAAGTACAGAAGTGTAACAGACGGAATCATAATCAGACTCAGATATACAGATCGTATGTACGATATACAAGATAGCAGAAACAACTTACTGGAATACAGACCATGCATGCCAAGAACGGTATCCAGTCCCTTACGGGACCCGGGGAAACGTGGCGCCTCCCGGCCTTAGGCGCCACACACATCATACTTCGGAAGATTTACTCCTGTCTACGACACACATCATAATATCCGGATGTACAAATACATATAGGCGGTTCAGCGAACCAAACACATCATACTTCGTAACACATCATACTTCGGAATTCATATACGGCGCCCGGCCCTCAGGCGAGGAACTCGGGAACCGTGCGCACGATATAAACCGGCCCGGGACTCGGTGAAGGAAGCAGACTCTATGCACGAGCAGAAAATGAGAAACTAAATGCACATAATCAAGACTCAAGGGATTAACCTAACGTATTATCCGAATATCCGTAACAGATTACTCCTAACAGATTACTTATACCAGAATTCTTATATCAGATTGCTTATGTCAGAATACATACTTGTATCAAAAATTTTCATATCGGGACACTTATGCCAAGTACTTTCATCAGAATATCCATGTCAAAATGCTCAGACCAACATACTTATATCAGAATGATTATGTCAGAATACTTATCTCAGCATACTTATGTCAGAATACTTACTTCGGAATACTTATTTATAGCAGAGCTTTTCATATCAGAACGCTTATGCCATATACTTACATCAGACTATTTATATTAGAATTTTCAGACCAGAATACTTATGTCAAATTACGGATGTCAGAATACTTAAGTCAGGATCCGCCTATCAGGATTATTAGATACTTAAACTAGGGAGGACATACAAATCATAAACAGACTCGGAATCACAGAATGGAATAGTCCCAATATATCAATATCATACCTTACTTGGCTCTAAGACATGCCAAAAGAAAGAAAGGGTAAGCCTCACATACCTGTGCCGCGACCAACTAGTTACGCTTGTGCATCCAACTTGTTCGTCTACATGCAAGAGAGTTCATCCATTCATTAGTTTCATTATCATATACTTGCTTTAACCTTTCAAACACATTCACTTATATTCTGCCGGAATTTCGGCAGCACCTCCCCTGTAAATATACCAGCCCCGAGAATATGGCTCGGCCCCAAATCAACAACAGCACACCCGAGAATTCAACTCGGCCAATTTATCAATAACAATACAAACATTTATATTTCAACTTCTATAATCAATTCAAAATGTATACCAATATTGGTAACTCCTTCCATAATCCACGAATGATTTCAACTTCATTTCAAATCATGCAACTTTCATTTTTCCATCATGAACTTCACAACACAACAACTAAAACATTAATTAGGATCAATTCACTTCAGCTTACCAAATCACCCATCATTCGGCTACAACAACTACATGCATATTTTCATAAATTCCCATTCTTTTCTACACATTATAACACATTACAACAACAACCAATACACCACATAACTTTAATTCATTCTTCCTTACATAACATCTCATACATACGACCAACACTACAACACACACATCCCATGATTTTTATTTATTTTCTGCACATCACAACAACACATAATCATGCTAAATACACTTAGTTCATCATTTCTACACATTATACATAACACACGACCAAACAACACTTCACACGGCTCAACTTCAACTTGATTTCTATCATGAATTTCTTCCATCTTAGCATACTACAACACATATAAACCCTTCATAACACATAAAACAAGATTAAAACTCACCTTTCTTCTTCAACTTCTCAACTTGCCCCGAATGCGGAAACGACGAAACGGATGACTTATCTTCCAAAACAATTATACCATGTTGTAGAGGACCCTTGAATTAGTGGAGATACCACAAGAAAACAATTTTTGGAACAAGATTCCCCATGGTCAATTTTCCATGGGGTGGCCGAACCCTCACCTTTCCACTCTCTTCATCTTTTTTTTTTTGTTTTGTTCTTCTCCTCTTGTCTTGAATTAGAAGAAGACTCATATATATATATATATATATATATATATATATATATATATATATATATATATATATATATATATATATATATATACACACATATATTTCCAAGCATGTGAGGGGCACATGCCCCTCTCTAGAAAATTCTTCGAATTTCTTGATTTTTCTTAAGCTAAATTAAAAGAAGACTAATGTCTTCTTCAACAAGCTTTGGCCCATAACTTTTAGGATTTACAAATATCCCCCAATAATTAAAAACAAGGGCATATAGTGCACGGCCAACATGGCCCCTTCAAGAATTTTTCTCGAATTTGTAAAATTACCATTTTTCCCCTAAGCTTCCACATTATTTCCATCGGTCATTTTGCGAATTCCCCTTTTTACCCTTAACCTTTCTCAATATTTCCATGCAATAATATTCATAAATAATATTTATAACCAACTCGTCTTTTGAATAACTTTTGAAAATGATCTTGTCCTTAACTTCCCACGACGACTTTGGGATTTCCAAATGTACAGGATACGGGCTATAACATTCAGGCCCATGCTCAAAATTTGGAAGAAAGTCTACAACAGTAGAGAAGTGAACATGAGCATGATAGGGGACATATCAAGAGGGCCAGATCTTCGAGTCTGATGAGTGAGTTTAGAAGCGGGCACAGATAGCAATTTTCTAGGCATTCAGCCCTTTCAATGACTAGTGCGTGTCACGACCCGACTAGGGGCCGTGACGGGTACCCGAGGCTAACCACCGAGCACCACTCGTTCTACTACTCATCATACTCATTTAACGTTTTTTTATCAATTTCAGACTCAAATCATAAGAAAATCATTTTTCATTTGAGAACATAGATACTTTTATAGACATAAGCCTTTCGGCTATCAAAATGATAATATATATATATATATATATATAGTAGTAACCTCTTGAGACCATATAACCTACAACTGCGTATCTATGAGCCTCTACTAGAGTGCTAGACATAGGGACGGGACAGGACCCCGTCATGCCAAAAATATACATATATACACAAAATAATAATTAAAGGCACCTCCGGAACAATGGAGTGCTCTCAATTAGCTATTAGCTCCTACGAGTCTGGATCAAGATCACCTCCCTGTCTACCTGTGGGCATGAACACAGCGTCCTAAGAAAACAGACGTCAGTACGAACATTTTACTGAGTATGAGAGGCATAAATAATAACAATACGTCAATAAGATAAAGGAAGCATCAAATAAGGAGCAACTGTATCTAACTGTCACTTATAAAGGAAATAATGCATGCTTGCTTACTTCATAATCATCATCATATCATGTATGCATAAATGTATAAGCTGCCCGTCCATATAGGTACGGTGTGATAATAATTAGCCTGCGTCCAGGCCTCCCGCGTTCGGGGTACCATCTCATGCCGCCCACTAATGGTGTCTACCCATGCCATCTAGACATGGTGTATGCACTGCCCGCCTTAGCGGTGTCTGCCCAGCCATATAGGCACGGTGTAATATCATCAATATGTACTCATCATAATGCATGCATAATAACTCAAAGATATCTATACTTTATCGAGGTGACATAAGGTCGTGAACCCCCGATTCCATTATGGACATTTATAAGTATTCTGCCTCACCTTGAAGGAAATAGTATATAAGGTGAGTGTATGCAATAAACGACATCATTAACTTTATAGGAACATCATATCATGAACTCTAGAATCTCTAAACTTAAGCTCATCATCATCATTATTAGGCTCATAACGTATCTCTTATCTCATATGGCTATTCATGAACATAGACTCTTAGTTTCCGGGATATATGGAATTCATGGAGAAGAAGGAAAAATCATACCATAGGATTCATGCCATAGAAATAAAGGACCAACCTCACATACCTTTTTAGTTTAAGTAATCGATCACTTGCTTGTTCTCCTTCGATGCCCATGTTTCTACCTTCAAGAGAAGCCACATGAACATTAGCTAATTGATTACTTAAACGTGCTTACTAAAGCAAAAGAAAATTGGGCAGAATTCCTTTGTTTATACAACTTTCTCCATATCATATTTCAACTCCCAAACAACTATAACAACATTTACAATATCATGGGCAACAATCATCATTCATCTACATTATCCGCGTTTCGCCATTTCACTCCAATTTCTCCATAATCATGGTCATAATTCATTATTGCATTCTCTGGCATATAATACTTAATCCATGTTCTAAATATCATTTATAGCGGACTTATAATCACAACATAGCAATATTCATAATTCACCTCAAACTACTACTCAACAATGACACTATTTACACATTCATGACCCATTTTCTATATCTTTCTACAATTCAATTGTCTTAGCCTTCCAATACTTTAAACGACATGGAATGATCATAAAACTTACCTTAGATGATGGGAGAATAAGCCTTGAGTGGGAATTCTCTTCTTGCACAAAAACCCTAGTCCACTTCCCTTGGGATTTCTTGGCTAAGATGAACTTTAATATGTTTTCTACACTTGATTTTGTGGGTTTAATGTAGTTGATCATCAATTTCTCTTAGCTTCTTGTGGATGAATAATGGAAAGAATTCTAGAGTGTTCTTGAGGTGTGGAGAGTGGAAAAGGAAATGAATTAAATGAGAGAGAGGTCCTTATATCGTTTTAAAATCTGTCCCGACCAGATTCTACGGACCAACATACGGTCTGTATAGTTTATACTGACCGTATGTCTGGCCGTAGATCTGGTCCAGTGAAGGACCTCATTCTGGTTATGACATATGGCTGGACATATGGTCCGTACGTTTTATACGGCCAGTATGTCTGGCCGTATAATGCCCAGTTGTCCGAAACTCGTTCTCGTCGACTCGTTTAATCTCCAATCCTTATGGAACCTTCTTGACACTTGTTTAACACCTCAATTCCAATCTAAGGGACATTATTACTCATTTTTGAAACATATTTAAGCCATCATTAACTTGTCGCTCATAATTCTTACCCGAGACGTAACATATCCTGTACTTCCCTTGACAACCTTCTTCCCTTGCGTCAAGTGTCTTTGTATCTCGATTAGCATCATCAAATGCTATCTCTTACTTATCCAAATGTCGTATACGTCATGCTCTTCGCTAGCCTATTCACTGTATGTGAATAGGGAATTTTCCAAGGTGTAACAGTGCGCCTCCACGATTTTCAGGCCAGAGATTCTATAGATCTGCTCGTTCCGGGCGGGTACACGGACCTCTGGAGCTGCTGAAGGTCCTGCTCCAGGCTGTACTAGTGGGGGTGTAGCAGAACCCTCAGAATGAGGCACAACCTCAGGCAAATCATAAACACGAGCCCGAGTAGCTCGATGTGCCTGACTAGTCTCTCCCTTCCTCGCTTTGCCCTTCTGGGCCGCCGTTGCCTTCTTCGGAGGCATCACTGCAAACACAAGAACGGGTCAGATCAGAATCACCCTAATAGCACAGCTCTATCGCACGATCTAAGATTCCAAAGAAAGTAACATCCTAAATGCCCTGTAGTTCCCTGTTTATAGATGTGGTGCACAACACATCGATAAACAAGACTCTACGAGACACGACCTGTAGACATTCCGAGGACAGACTGCTCTGATACCACTTTTGTCACGACCCAGCCCCGTGGGCCGCGACGGGCATCCTACCTGGGTACCCAGA
Organism: Lycium barbarum; assembly: GCF_019175385.1. Lineage (NCBI taxonomy): Eukaryota > Viridiplantae > Streptophyta > Magnoliopsida > Solanales > Solanaceae > Lycium > Lycium barbarum. The sequence continues at coordinate 54,315,091 of NC_083343.1, read as the reverse complement.
CCAAATCGCACATTCATTTACCGAATCCAAACTTATTTCAAAATTTCATAAAAGTCATATCAAACATAATTTATATCAAAATATGTCTTAAGCGGTCGCACATATCAAAATATCATATCGAATCCGAAAGGAGCGGCGGAATAGACATCACCGGTCATAAGTGCAAATATAAGCATAAGAGCCATTTAGGGCCATCATAACAAACGGACCGCTTTAAGACCAAATATCAAAGTCAAACAAACACATATAGGACCCTCGCCTCACAAACATGACTACAGGCCTCTACGAATCCAAAACAAAGACATATGGAGAGACAGGGCCCCGCCGTACCCGAATAGTCAAATGTACAAAATATACATAGCAAAAGATGTCTGTACCAGAAGTGGACTCCGGATCAAGGAGGAGTACTCCGAAATAGCAGAAACGTGAAGCCTACAGTGGAGGATCACCGATGTCTGTACCTGCGGGCATAAAACGCAGCCCCCCGAAGAAAGGGGGTCAGTACGAAATATGTACTAAGTATGTAAAGCACGGAGTACAGAAATATGGGCCAAAGCTGAAAGCAAACCGGATATCAAAGGGAAGTACAAATCAGTGCGTCAAAATCCGTATCAAAATCATATACATATATATAATGCAAACGAAATCATGCAAAGCTCAAGAACGTGGTCACCACTCCGACGCTGGTGCCACACACAACATCACACCGGAAGGGTTCAAATCTCCTTACATCCCCGAACACATACATATGGGAGCGTATCGCATCACCAGCCATATCACAGCATAACTCCAAACGGAACCCAGCCCTATGGCGAGGCCTCGGGAACCGTAACACAGCATACGGCTGAATTATCATAGGGTGCACGAATCATAACCGGCCCGGGAACCGGTGAACGAAGTCAAAATAAGGCACGAGCGGAGTCGTGAGCAAACAAATGCAAATTTATATTTCAAAATAGCCTTTCGAAACTTAATAATCTCATAAGTCATTTCATAAACCAAAATAGTCGAATGATTAGTTCATACGAAAGTTTATCTGACAAATTGTTTCCAAAGTGGTACGTATGGCTCAAACAAAACTTAACATATCATAATAGTCAAAACAGATTTCATAGAGGGAAGTTTCAAAGTCGAAGATCTCATATCGAAGTTCATCCAAAAAGGGAGCCCAATAGGACAAATAGGGCGTCTCGGGGTTAGCGGGCCCACCTCGAGTCAAATTGAGATGGCGAACATAATTTACGAACATTTAGAGGCTAAAGATCATACATAATGATTTCAAAGTGACCCGATCACATTTCGATAGGTTTCGGACATTTGAGTGCATTCTAGCCAAAACAGAGCCTTTAGGCTTCAATTGAATTGAATGAATAGTAGTCGTTTTGTGGATCGGGTTTCGAGAAGCAGAAATGCTCCGGAGGTTCCAATATTCACCTAACATACTAAGACATGCCAAACGAAGAAGTGGGAAGCTTTACATACCTTATAGACGTCTTATGCTTTCCCCAAAATCAAATCCCGTTTCGTCCAGAATCTGCAAATGGTCAAAGTTACCAATTAGAGATTCTTAGGCTTAAAATTTCCATTAACTTGATTTTTGTCTACCGAAATTTCGGCAGCATTTCCCCTATATATCTAACACCCCCGAGACTTAGCTCGGCTCAAAATACACCAACAACAACAACCCAAACATCATCAAACAACATAAACCACAATCAAATCATTCTAGCTTCAAAGTTCTACCTTACTACACAAGTTGGCAACTTTCCTTCAAACTTCACAATTCCAAACTTATGTCCACATTATTATATTCATTCACCCATTCAAGGCTATTTAAACACGACCCAATTATACTCCAAACAATATACAAAATTTCCCGAAGTTCATTACTTTCCATATTTGATCCAAAGCATCAAAATTACGACAAACGTTCTAACTTTCATCGTTTCATTCCGAATTCATTAACATCAACCATAAGTCACATTTAACGTCTTTAGTATCAATGATATACAATGATATACGCAAATATACAAAAGGTATACACTTTCCCGTAATGATCCGAAATCCTTTTCCAACGCCAATTCAATTCCTTAAACGTTCATTTACGACATAAAGGCCGCAACGACACATTGAACAAACTAAACAAGATCAAACTCACACTTCTTTCTCCTTCTTAGGGCTCACGGCCACTATGCAAAACACACACACACACACGGCTTCATTCACACATCAAAGTTACGGGATTCTCGTCTATTATTAATCCTTAACATATTCATACCAATTCCATAACATTAAAGTAACAAAATTCTTACCTTTTCTTGAAAATCCGACTTGTCGCAAACGTGATTCTTCCTCCAAATAAATTGTATCACGTTGAAGAGCGTCTTGCGCTTGCTATCACTACAACAAGGACACGATTTTTAGGATTTAAACAAGGCTAGAATTTTTTTTTTCTTTTCTCTTCTAGGTTCGGCCGAGTGGTTCTTTAGAGCTCAAAGTTGAAGTGTTGATTTTTCTAGATAATTTCTAAAGAATACCTTGATATATATCCAATTAAAGTCATGTGCATAACACATGACTTGCAAAAATGGGCTTGGACCTAGCCATATGGCCGGCCACCCCATAGACTTTGGGCCTAAATTTGTTCTAATTTTTCTTGGCCCAATTCATTAAAAGTCCCGTTTTGTAATTCCCGAAACTAATTTCTGAAATTCCAAATTTACCCTCGGCCTTCCCCGATGTCTTAACATTAATGATTTCATAACCAACATAGTCATGTCAACTAGAATCAAAATATTTCCTCATAACACACAAGTCTTAATTATTTCTCGATTTCCAATTATACGAAAACACGGAACATAACAACTGAAATATAATCGAGTAGATATAATGGTAAGTTATGAAACATATATAGGAACACTTACTTAACATACTGTACTTCTGTCTTTCTGAATCTTGTTTAGAGTCTTTCTGAATATGTCTTTAGGTCTCTATATGGAGCGACATTCTGGGATAGTTTACTGTTCACTTGGGATCATTTATTTTAATTACTGTTACTTAAGTTTATTCTTTACCTTTCTTTAGAATATATAAATCATAGGAGCGCATAACAAATAATATGACAAATCGCAACAAGATCTATCCGTATAAGTATGACATATCTATCCTGCAAATAGGCCTCGATAGACAAATCAATTAAGCCTCTGTAGGCCAGCAAATAAGCCTATGTAGGCCAGTAAATAAGCTTATGTGGGCCGTCAAATAAGCCTCGATAGGCCAACAAATAGGCCTTTGTAGGCCATCAAATAAGTCATTGTAGCCACATACTCTGGATGACAATTACCCCATATAAATGTACTTGGTTCGCACAACTATCTCCTTTTTTTATTAATTTATTAACTTGGGGAAGGTCTTACAAATGATTCAATTATTGAAACGATACTATAACTTGCAAATCATACTAGTAATGAGTCTTATTACTACTCAAGAATCAAATTAAGCGTTACACGATAAAATACAAACTTGGCAAATCATGAATGAGGTCAACTGCATGAGTTTTATGACTATCAAGTATATGAATGGAACACCGCTGAAAACGTGCATTTAACCACTCTTAGTTTATATTGGAGGACCAGTAGTATGGACCAATGCCAAGGAGGATGGACAGATAGTCGTTACTTACAACTCTACTGAGGCTGCTCATGTCCGAACTGTTTAAAGTAGTACATAAATAGATTATGGACTACTTATATGACGAAAAATTACATTTTGAGTAGACAAGTAGTTCTGTACAATTATTTGTGTACTTGATACGATACAAATGACATTACATAATGGAGACAACAAGATGCAAATGGTGTAGTTAAAAAACTTAGTTTTCTGCAGCTCATATATTGCATGAACAACTAAGAAGACATAGTGCCAGATAGCTGGTGTCACACAAAAGAACTTCTGAACATGTAAAAGAGAACCACGATACTTCATTTCTAGGGGCTCAAATAGAAGAAGAGCATATGACGCCACTATGTTCTATACAATTAGGGGAGCGTAATATGATACGACTAAGATCAAATAGGAGGTTAAGTGTATCCTAATAAAAAATTATAATTATGCACCTCTTGAAACTCATATAGAGGGAGAGACGTATAACTTTACCTCATGTGGAAAGATCTGATATGGACACCTAGACGTACTATTCTGTAGAACTTCTTTAATGCCTTTTGAACTTATATTCTAGCTTCTCTGAACCATCTTACCCTCGGGAAGAACTATGTTCGTCTTAATCAATCAGATTTATCATATGGAAAATTCTATAAACTGTTAACACATTGTCTCCCCACCTCCCCCCCCCCCCCCCCCCACCCGGGCCTGCCCCTTAAATTGAGGATTGTAGACCCTTTAATTGATTACCTAACCCATTAATAAAACTCACCTCAAGTACAATTTAGAATTCATTCACGACACTCTGCAACTATCACATAATTCACCTTACCAATTTTTTATATTCCAACAATGACTAAAGAGCAAAGGTGCAAATATACCCGTCAACTTTGAGATTTAGAGCATATATACCTCTCGTTACAAAATTGGTGTATATATACCCCTGTCGTTACAAAATTGTGCAAATATGCCTCTGCCGTTATAAAATGGTGCTTATATACCCTTTTCGCTAATGGAATTTTTTAAAAAAAAATTATTTAGGTTATTTTTTAATTAAAAAAAATGCCATGTGAATTTTAAAAAAAAAGTCTACAAATGTTTTTTAGTAGACATACTTTTCTAAAGCCACACAGTAATTGTTTTTGGTGATCGGGTCTGGTTCGTTTAAAAAAATATATCTGTGACTTAAAAAAAATAAGTCTACCAGTTTTTTTAAACAAACCAGACCCGACTACCAGAAAAAAAAAATTACGTTGTGGATTTAGAAAAGTATGCCTACTAAAAAAAAGGGTAAACTTTTTTTCAAAGTCACGTGGCTTCTTTCTTAATTAAAAAATAACCTAAATAATTGTTTTTTAAAATCCCGTCAGCGACAATGGTGTATATGCACCATTTTGTAACTGCAGGTGTATATTTGTATCATTTTGTAACGACAGGGGTGTATATACAACACTTTTGTAATAAGGGTATATCTGCTATAAATCACAAAGTTGAGGGGTATATTTGCACCTTTACCCATGACAAGATGAACTTACAGTTCCGTTCATCTTACGTGAGCTCTGTGGCTCTCTTAATAAAACTTTAGGAACTCTCAAGGTAATCCACTATAAGTACTTTTCCACCTTCAACCTCGACCATATAGGAACTACCAATATCAGTCACCTTAGACGAGGCTCTATGTATCCTTTGTAATCATATTCAGTAAAATATCAACATCTTCCCACCTAAGGGGAATATCCATTATCATTATGATAGTTTGGAGCTCAACTTTCACGAGTAATACGCTTGAGTGACAACTAGTTATAGACAAATAACATTTCTTCAATGACTCATGAAGCTTTTAGCATGGAGTCAACACACTTATAATCCCTAGTCCTCCTGATTCACATAAAGAACATCAAATACATGGACTTTGAACTTGTATATGATTTTAGGGTTAGCCTATTAGTCGGGTTTGGTGCCTTCACGGCAAAATAGGGCTTGGGTCGTGACAAATTTGTTATCAAAGCTCTAGTTTCACTTGTCTCATAAGTAGAAGATCAATGTCTAATAAGTCTTGCGGATCGGTACAATGACATTTATACCTATCATCGAGAGGCTACAGGACATTTAGGAAATTTAACTTCGTCATTCTTATCGTGCGTTCTTGACTTTACCGAATACTAAGTTTCTTGTTTCACTCTTTTCTCTGAAATGGTGAGGATTAGATCAATCGTGGTTAGAGAGAAGGAGCCTGCACTTGCACCTGAGCGTGTTTCTTGGGCTATTGTTCGGGATATGGGTAAGGGGGCGAGGTATAGGTAGAGTTCGAGTGGAGGCACTAGCCCAGGGCCGTGCACCAGTGGCACCTCAGGGATGTTTTAGGGTAGCATCTCTCGAGCAGGAGGTGATATAGGAGGATGAGCTAGTTCAGTCTAAGAAGGTTGGACCAGGATAGAAACCTCTGGGTTTCATTGCTAAACCTGTGCTTCGCGGTACTTTGGTTTGTATGTTGGGTTTTCTTGAGAGTATGGCTCAAGAGGGTATTCTACCAGCTACCTCTGATGGTACAGATATTATAGTTGGAGGACAGACTCCTGATCCTATGACTCCACCCGAATTTTAGACTCTAGAGGCTAGGTAGCCCCTACTTTGGATCCCTATTCCTTGGATGTGCCAATTCCTGGCTTTGGTTCACCCCCAGCCACTCGACCTACGATGTCGATGGAGGAGCAGAAGATGTTTGAGTGCTTTAGAAAGATGGATCCTCCCAAGTATGATGGAGACCTTGAGGATGCCACTTATGAGTTTCTGATTAGTTGTCATGAGAGGTTTCACAACCTAGGGTTAGTGAAGTATCATGGTGTGGACTATAAAACTTTTCAGATGATTGGCCCTGCAAAGCAGTGGTGGAGGTCTTTTATTGAGACTAGACCAGCAGGGTCCCCTATTTTCACTTGAGCTTCATTCACTCAGGCATTCTTGGAGCAGTTCGTACCTTACAGTGTGAGAGAGAGGAGAAGGGGTCCGTTTGAGGGGCTATGCCAAGGGCGTATGGCTGTGACAGAGTACGAGACTCAGTTTCATGCATTGGCTTACCATGCCTTGATGATCATTTTCATGCATTGACTCGCCATGCCTTGGTGATTCTTCCTGATGAGGTTGAGAGGGTAAGGAGATTTACCCATGGGTTGATTTAACTACTTTGTTTGATTGCATCATAGATGACCACCATAGGGTCTTCCTTTCAGCAGATAGTGCATGCGGTTCGAGAGGCAGAGTTTATTAGGCATGTCGACTATGATGAGCGAGTGATGAATTGGCCCTATTTCAGCACTTATGTGGGCACCTTATCTGGAGCTAGATGCCACTTTGGTAGAGGTCATCACCATCTAATTATAAGGCCAGTTGTTGCAGCCATACCAAAATCTTAGAGAGGATTGACGATGCATACTTCCTATGAAGTTTAGGGTTGTTGTCCAAGGGTTCTAGAAGACCATTTGGTCGTGGTGGGCATTCATGTGCCTGTTCTTCTTTGTAACAATCCATAGTTCCCAGAGGGTGTTATGTGTTATATCCCGTGTTTTCGCATAATCGGAAATCGTGAAAATAATTAAGACTTGTATGTTATAAGAAGATAAATTGATTTTAGTCATTATGCCTATGTCGTTTATGAAAATATTGGTGCAAAGACATCGGGGGAAGGCCGAGGGCAAATTTGGAATTTCGGAAATTAGTTTCGGGAATTACAAAACGGGATTTTTAATGAATTGGGCCAAGAAAATTGGAAGACAAATTGAGGCCCAAAGACCATGGGGTGGCCGGCCATAAGGCAAGGTCCAAGCCCATTTTTAATGGTCATGTGATATACATGTGATCATTAGAACAAGATATATATATGAATGATCCCTTAGAGTTATCAAGAAACCAAGTCAAACACAAGAAATTGAAGAACACCCCCTAAAGGAGGCTCTCGGCCGAACCAAAAAAAAAAATCCCAAGCCTTGATTCTAATCCAAAAATCTTGTTCTTCCCATATTTGTAGAGTACTCAAGACGCTCTTCAACGGGGTACAATTAGTTTGGTGAAAGGAGCACGTTTGTGACAAGTCGGAATTTCAAGTAAAGGTATGAATTTTGCTACTTTAATGTTATGGAATTGGTATGAATATGATAAAGATTGAGTATAGACGAGAATTTCGTAGTTTTGGTGTGTGTATGAAACCGTGTGTGTGTGTGTGGTTGATGTAGTGGCCGTGGGCTATAAGGAGTGTAAGGCAACGTGACTTTGATTTGTTTAGTTGGTTAGTTGCGTCGTTGTGACATTTATGACATAAATGAATGTTTAACGAATCGATTTGGCATTGGAGAATGGTTGCGGATTATTATGGGAAAGTATATGATTTCGGTATATTTGTGTATATCCTTGTATAATTATGATATTAAGACTTCAAATGTGACTTATGGTTGTTGTTAATGAATTTGGAATAAAACAATGCGAGTTAGTAAGTTCGTCGTAGTTGTTGACGTTTGGGATGCAATATGGAAAGTAGCGAATTGTTTGAACTTATGTATATTGCTTGGAATATTATTGGGACGTGTTTGAATAATCTTGAATGAGTAAATGAATACAATAATGTGGATGTTAGTTTGGTATTTCGAAGTTTGAATGAAAGCTGTTGATTTATGTAGAAAGAAAGAATATTGAAGTTAGAATGATTTAGTTGTGGCTTATGATGTTTGTGATGTTTGGGTTGTTGTGTTGATGTTTATTGAGCCGAGCCAAGTCTCGGGGGTGTTAGATATATAGGGGAAATGCTGCCGAAATTTCGGTAGACAAAAATGAAGTTAAGGAAATTCTTAAGCCTTAGAATCTCTAATTGGTAACTTTGACCATTTGCAGATTCTGGACGAAACGGGATTTGAGTTTGGGGTGAGCATAAGACGTTTATAAGGTATGTAAAGCTCCCCACTTCTTCTTTTGGCATCTCTTAGTATGTTAGGTTGATACCGGAACCCCAGGAGCAATTCTGCTCCTCGAAATCCGATCTATAAAATGGCTACTATTCATTCAATTTAATTGAAGCCTAATGACCCTATTTTGGCTAGAAAGCAAGTAAGCGTCCGAAACTTATGCAAATGCAATAGGATTACTTCGAAATCTTTATGTATGATCCCATAGACCCTAAATGTTCGTAATTTATGTTCGCCACCTCGACTTGACCCGAGGTGGGCCCGCTAACCCCGAGATGCCTTATTCGTTCTATTAGGCTCTCTTTTTTTTGGATAAGTTTCGATAAAGAATCTTCGATTTTGAAATTTTCCTCTATGAAATAATGTTTTGATTGCTATGATATACTAAGCTATGTTGTGAGCCATACGTACCACTTTGGAAACATTTTTGTGAAATAAACTTCCGTACTAACTAATTATCCGACTACTATGGTTAATGAAATGACTTATGAAGTACTAAAGTTTTGAAAGGCTATTTTGATATACAAATTGCATTGTTTGCTCACGACTCCGCTCGGGCCTTATTATGACTTCGTTCACCGGTTCCCGGGCCGGTTATGATTCGTGCGTACTATGATAAATTCGGCCGTATGCTGTGTTACGGTTCCCGAGACCTCGCCATAGGGCCGGGTTCCGTTTGGAGTTATGCTGTGATATGGTTGGTGATATGTTATGCTGATTTGTGTGCTCGGGGATGTACGGAGATTTGAACCTTCTGGTGTTATGCTGTGTGTGGCACCAGCGTCGGAGTGGTGACCACGTTCCTGAGCTTTGCATGATTTTATTTGCATTATGTATATATGTTTTGATACAAATTTTGATATATCATTCAGTACTTCCCTTTGTATCTGTTTGCTTTCAGTTGTGGCCCATATTTCTGTACTCTATCCTTTACATACTCAGTACATCTTTCGTACTGACCCCCTTTCCTCGGGGGCTGCGTTTCATGCCCGCAGGTACAGACGCCGGGGATCCACCGTTGTAGGTTCCACTCTCTGCTATTTCGGAGTACTTCCTTTTGATCCGGAGTCTACTTTTGGTACATACATCTTTTGCTATGTATATATATTTCTGTATATCTAACTATTTGGGTAGGGCGGGGGCCCTGTCCCGTTATATGATTATGTCGGTCTGTTTAGAGGTCTGTGGACATGTTTGTGGGTTAGGGTCTTTCTGTATGGTTATGTGTATATGTTGTTTGGGCGATCCCATACGCCGAGGCGGCCGGTCCGCATATGTTTATACGTTGCTTTGTTAGCCCTGTGTGGCCTTTGTTGGTGTTTGTTGTGTACAGGGCTATTTTGGATAGTCTGTAAAACAAAGGAAACTCTGCCGAAAGTTTTCTGGAAATTATCTAAATTTGGATTATAGCCTTGTCGGCTTCTGCTATTTACTTGAATGCATTTGATAGATGGGTTCGGGTGCCCAAGTAGGGTACCAGTCGCGGCCCACGGGGCTGGGTCGTGACAAAAGTGGTATCAGAGCGGTTTGTCCTTGGAATGTCCACAGGCCGTGTCTCGTAGAGTCTTGTTTATCGGTGTGTTGTGCACCACATCTATAAACAGGAGGCTACAGGGCATTAGGGTGTCACTTTTCTTTGGAATCTTAGATCGTGCGTTAGAGCTGTGCTATTAGGATGATTTTGATCTGATTCGTTTGTGTGTTTGCAGTGATGCCTCCGAAGAAGGCAACGGCGGCCCAGAAGGGCAAGGCGAGGATGGGAGAGACCAGTCAGGCACAGCGAGCTACCTGGGCTCGTGTTTATGATTTGCCTGAGGTCGTACCCCACTCAGATGGGTCCGCTACACCACCATTGGTACAGCCTGGAGCAGGTCCATCAGCAGCTCCAGAGGCCCGAGTACCCGCTCCTGAGACTCCAGCTCCGCAGCCAGGGGCGGAGGACAGGACCCTGAGGGAGGCTGTACAGTTGTTGACCACATTGGTAGCAGGGCAGGCTCGCAGACGCGGGCGGAGGGACGATGATGATGACGACAGGCGTGACAGCCTGCGGGTTCGAGAGTTCTTATTGTGTGGCCCTCCAGAGTTTTTCGGGTCGAAGCCCGATGAGGACCCCCATGACTTTATTCGGGGGATGCGGCGCTCACTAGACTTGGTCAGGGCTTCAGAGACCGAGTCTGTTGAGTTGGCTTCGCATAGACTACGGGATGTTGCTGCTCACTAGTATGAGTCCTGGGAGCTATCTAGGGGTGAGGGTGCTACCCCAGCTACTTGGGGCGAGTTCGTGACTGCTTTCACTCACCACTTTTTGCCCCCAGAGTTACGGCGGGCGCGGGTTGACCGATTTTTGCATCTGCAGCAGAGGGGTTGGAGCGTCCGTGAGTATAATATGGAGTTTGATTCTTTGGCCCGGTATGCACCTGCCATAGTAGCAGATATGGCCGATCGGATGCACAGATACGTGATGGGCTTAGACCGCTATATGATTGATGGCTGTATGGCGGTGGCATTGCAGGCAGACATGGATATTGCCCGACTACAGGCTTATGCCCTGGGTATGGAGGACTGACATAGAGCTGATTATTCTAGCAGAGATCGGGACAGGAGGCCGCCCAAGAGGGCCAGATCCGCAGGTTATTCTGGAGATTCTCAAGGCGGACAGCCTCAGCAGCAGCAGTCAGGCAGACATCCTCCTCCGTCAGGCCGGGGTACACAGCCAGCCGGTAGGAGATTTGACAGTGCAGGACAGTCTGGGGCCGGTCAGAGCTCCAGAGCATCAGGGTCACAGATAGCTAGAGGTCCCAGCCAGTCCAGACCACCCAGGCCCCGTTGTTCCCATTGCGGGAAGTCGCACCCGGAAGAGTGTTATCGACTTACTGGAGCCTGTTTTTCATGCGGCGGTCAGGGCCATATTATGCGAGATTGTCCGTTGGCGAGCGGTTCTGGTAGTGTAGCTCAGCTGACGGGATCAGCCGCTGGTTCATCATCTGCTCCATCAGTTGCACGCCCTGCGGGGCGAGGTATGCCTGCACCGGCGGGACACGGTCGAGGTCGTGGCAGTGCTTCAGGTTCTAGCGGTCTCTCGAACCGCATATATGCATTAGCCAGTCGCCAGGACCAGGAGGCTTCGCCGAATGTCGTCACAGGTACATTATTGGTTTTCTCCAGATCTGTATATGCACTGATTGATCCTGGTTCTACTTTGTCATATATTTCCCCGCTCATTGCTAGTAAAATTGGGATAGTGTCTGAGCCTATAGAGCCATTTGAGGTCGCTACACCGGTTGGGGATTGTATTATAGCGAGGCAGGTATATAGGGATTGTTCAGTGACTATATGTGATCGCTGCACTAAAACTGATTTGATAGAATTAGATATGCTGTAATTCGATGTCATTATGGGTATGGACTGGTTAGCTTCCTGTTATGCTAATGTTGACTGCCAGAAAAAGGTAGTCCGTTTTCAGTTTCCAGGGGAACCAGTTATAGAGTGGTTCGGGTCTACAGCATCGCCGAGGGGTAAGTTTATTTCGTACCTCACAGCTAAGAAGATGATTCAAAAAGGCTATATCTATCACTTGGTTCGTGTGCACGACACTACAGCTGAGACACCAACCATTCAGTCTGTTCCGGTCATTAATGAATTCCCAGACGTATTTCCTGATGAGCTTCCGGGTCTTCCGCCCGAGCGGGAGATAGATTTCACTATAGACTTGTTGCCGGATACGCAGCCTGTATCTATTCCTCCGTACAGAATGGCATCGGCTGAATTGAAGGAATTGAAAGAGCAGCTGAAAGATTTGTTGGATAAGGGTTTTATCAGACCCAGTACATCACCCTGGGGAGCGCCAGTATTATTTGTAAGAAAGAAAGACGGGTCACTGCGCATGTGTATCGATTACCGGCAATTAAATAAGGTGACTATAAAGGATAAATATCCCCTCCCTCGGATTGATGATTTGTTTGATCAGTTGCAGGGTGCTAAATATTTTTCAAAGGTGGATCTGCGCTCAGGTTATCATCAGGTGCGAGTGCGAGAATCTAATATCCCAAAGACTGCTTTCAGGACTCGGTACGGGCATTATGAATTAAGAGTCATGTCTTTCGGGTTGACTAATGCTCCAGCAGTATTTATGGACCTGATGAATCGGGTATTTCGGCCATTCCTGGACATGTTCGTGATTATGTTTATCGATGATATTTTGATTTATTCACGATCAGCAGAGGAGCATTCGGATCATTTGAGGACAGTACTTGGCACTCTCCGTCAGCAGAAATTATATGGTAAATTTTCCAAATGTGAATTCTGGTTAACTTCTGTGGCTTTCTTGGGGCATATTGTCGGAGCAGACGGTATTCGGGTCGATACGCAGAAAATTGAAGCTGTACAGAATTGGCCCAGGCCTACTACACCGACAGAGGTGCGCAGTTTTCTGGGATTAGCCGAATATTACCGCAGGTTCGTGGAGAATTTTTCTTCTATTGCAGCACCACTGACGAAGCTTACTCAGAAAGCAGCGAAATTTCAGTGGACCGATGCCTGCGAGCGCAGCTTTCAGATGTTGAAAGAAAAGTTAGTTACAGCACCAGTTTTGACTCTTCCAGAGGGATCAGACGGGTATGTTGTTTTCTGTGATGCCTCTGGTATTGGGATAGGTTGCGTGTTGATGCAGCACGGTCGAGTCATAGCCTATGCTTCCCGGCAGCTCAGACCGCACGAGAAGAATTATCCCACTCATGATCTTGAGTTAGCCGCGGTGATTCATGCTTTGAAGATTTGGCGGCATTATTTATATGGGTTCCACGTTGATATTTATACGGACCATAAGAGTCTCCAATATATTTTTAAACAGAAAGAGCTGAATTTGCGGCAGAGAAGATGGATTGAATTATTGAAAGATTATGACGTTGATATTCTGTATCATCCTGGAAAAGCCAATGTGGTAGCGGATGCACTTAGCCGCAAGTCCATGGGCAGTTTAGCTGATGTACCATATGATAAGAAAGACTTGGTTCGTGAAATTCATCAGTTGGCCAGCCTTGGAGTTCGTTTGGCGAATTCTGGAGATTCTGGGATTTCTGTTCGTGCAGTTGCTGAATCATCTATTATAGAAGAGGTAAAGCAGCGTCAGTTTGAAGATCCTATTCTGGTTCAGTACAGAGATGTGGCCCTTAATAAAGAAAAGACTCCGTTTGAAATTTCCCCTGAAGGGGTATTATTATATGAAGGCGGATTCTATGTACCGGATGTTGCAGGCCTACGGTGACAGGTCATGGGCGAGGCGCATAATGCACGGTATTCTGTTCATCCTGGTTCCACTAAAATGTATCATGATCTCAGATGTTTATATTGGTGGGACGGTATGAAGAAAGATATTGCTGAATTCGTTGGTCAGTGCCCAAATTGCCAGCAAGTAAAAATTGAGCATCAGAAGCCCGGTGGATTATTGCAGGAGATGGAAATTCCAGCCTGGAAATGGGAGATAATTAATATGGATTTCGTCGTTGGGTTACCGCGCACTCCACGCAGGTATGATTCTATTTGGGTTATTGTTGACAGATTGACGAAATCAGCCCATTTTCTTCCAGTCCGGACTACTTATTCGGCTGAGGACTACGCTAGATTGTACATCAGAGAGATAGTCAGACTTCACGGAGTCCCTGTATCTATTATTACTGACCGAGGTGCCCAGTTTACGGCAAATTTCTGGAGGTCATTTCAGGAGGGATTAGGGACTCAGGTGAGCCTCAGTACAGCCTTTCACCCTCAGTCCGACGGGCAGGCCGAGCGCACTATTCAGACACTGGAAGATATGTTGCGGGCCTGCGTTATTGATTTCAGGGGCAGCTTGTTATGTCCCGTGATTTCGTATAATGGGAAACTGAGAAAACAATTACGACTTGTGTGTTATAAGGACATATTTTAATTTTTGTGAATATGACTATGTTGGTTATGGAATTATTAATGTTAAGACCCCGGGGAAGGCCGAGGATAAATTTGGAATTTCGGGAATTAGTTTCGGGAATTACAAAACGGGACTTTTCTCGAATTGGGCCAAGAAAAATGCAATGCAAAAATAAGGCCCAAGATCAAATGGGGGCCGGCCATAGTGTGGCCCAAATCCATTTTAAAAGGGGCATGTGCTATGCACATGACCCCATAAGTGGATATATACTAAGATCATACTTAGAAATTATCACTAAATAGAACAAAAAAAATAAAAATCAAGAACACCTCTAGAAAGAGGCATTCGGCCGAACCCAAAAGGAAAAGAAAGAAAAAAATTCCAAGCTTCTTTGTGATCCAAAAATGTTGTTCTTCTCATATTTGTGGAGTACTCAAGACGCTCTCCGACGTGGTATAATTAGTTTGGCACGAGGACGACGTTTTCGACAAGTCGGGTTTTCAAGAGAAGGTGAGAATCCTTACCCTTTTATGTTATAGAATTGATGTGAATGTGTTAAGCATTGGAAGTAGATGGAGATCCCGTAATTTTTAACGTAAATAGAAAGTCGTGGGTGTGTGTTTGTAGTGTGTTTGGCCGTGAGCCATAGAGGGAAAAATTAGTGTGAATTGATCTTGGTTAAGTTGGTATAATGTGTTGTTGTGATCCTTATATCGTAAATGATTGATTGTTGAATTAAATTGGCGGTGGAAAACGAATTCGGATATTATCGGAAAGTGTATATCCTTGGTATCTTTATGTATATCAATGTATATTTTGGGTACTAGAGACTTTAGATATGACTTTTTAATGATGTGGATGAATTCGGAATGAAACGACGTTAGTTAGCATGTTCGTCGTGAAATTTTGATATTTTGAAGAACTATGGAAATTAATTGATTTTGGTGCAATTTCGTGTATGGTTTGAATTGTAATGAGAATGTGGTTGTATAAGTTTGAATGTGGGAATGAATACAAATAGGTAGATATAGAATTGGAATTTTGAAAGTTTGAATGGAAAGTTGCCAACTTAAGAAATCATGTAGGACTTTGAAGCTAGAGTGCATTGATTGTTGCTTACATTGTTTGGTTGATGTGTGGGCTGTTGTGGTTGGTTAATTTGAGCCGAGCTACGCCTCGGGGATGTTAGATTTATAGGGGAAATGCTGCCGAAATTTCGGTAGGCAAATACGGAGTTAAAGGCATTTTTGAGCCTAAGAATCTCAATTGGTAACTTTGACCATTTGCAGATTTTTGACGAAACGGGACGGGACTTTTGGAGGAGCTTACGACGTCTGTGAGGTATGTAAAGCTTCCCAATTCTTTATTTGGCATATCTTAGTGTGTTAGTTGAATATGAGACCTTCCGGAGCATTTCTGCTCCTCGAAACCCGATCCACAGGAAAGTTACTATTCATTCAATTCGATTGAAGCCTAAAGGCCCCCTTTTGGCTAGAATGCCATTATTCGTCCGAAACCTATCGAAATGTGGTCGGGTAACCTAGAAATGATTATGTATGACCTTTGGCATATTACTGCTCGAAAAAGAATATGTTCGCCACCTCACTTCGACTCGAGGTGGGTCCGCTACCCCAAAATGCCCGATTTGCCCTTCGGGCCATCTTTGAGAATAGAGTTGAACGTACCACTTCTGATCTTTGGAACATCCTTCCACGGGGTATGTTTGGACTATTCGATGCACTAATCCAGGTTTTGAACTATATGGACCATTTTGGAATCGTTTTGCAAAATGAAACCTTATGTCGACTAAGTATTCGACTATTTTGTAATAGGATATGATTTATGAGTTTACTTTGTTTTGAAACACTATTTTGAAATACGATTTGCATTTGTTTGCTCACGACTCCGCTCGTGCCTTATTATGACTTCGTTCACCGGTTCCCGGGCCGGTTTTGATTCGTGCGCTGTATGATAAATTCGGCCGTATGCTGTGTTACGGTTCCCGAGGCTTCGCCATAGGGCCCGGTTCCGTTTGGAGTTATGCTGTGATATGGCTCGGGACGCGATACGCTCACCGATGATTGTGATTATGTTCGGAGATGTACGGAGATTTGAAACCTTCTGGTGTTATGCTGTGTGTGGCGCCAGCGTCGGAGTGGCGACCACGTTCTTAAGCGTTTGCATGATTTTATTTGCATAAAACATATGTATATGATTTTGATACAGATTTTGACATACCAGTTTGTACCCCACTTTGACATTTGATTTGCTTTCGGTTTTGATCTATAATTTTGTACTCCGTGCTTTACATACTCAGTACATATTTCGTACTGACCCCCTTTCTTCGGGGGCTGCGTTTTATGCCCGCAGGTGCAGATATCGGTGATCCTCCGCAGTAGGCTTCACTTCTTGCTATTCCGGAGTACTCTTATCCGATCCGGAGTCCACTTTTGGTACAGACTCTTTTGCTTTGTATATATTTGGTATATCTGACTATTTGGGTACGGCGGGGCCCTGTCTCGCCACATGTCTTTGTTTGAGTTCGTAGAGGCCTGTAGTCATATATGTGGGGCGAGGGTCCTATGTGTTTATTGTCTGATTTTGCTTTCGGGTCTTAAAGCGGTCTGTTTGATATGATGGCCCCAAATGGCCCTTTGTATATATTTGTATTTTGACCGGCGATGTCTATTCCGCCGCTTTGTTTGAGTTTGATTTGATATGACCGCATAAGACATAATCTCGATATAAATTATGTTTGATATAACTTCTTAAAAATTCTGAAATAAGTTTGGATTCGGAAATGAATATGCGATTTGGTCTGGGTACCCAGGTAGGGTGCCAGTCGCGGCCCACGGGGCTGGGTCGTGACAAAAGTGGTATCAGAGCAGTTTGTCCTCGGAATGTCTATAGGCCGTGTCTCGTAGAGTCTTGTTTATCGATGTGTTGTGCACCACATCTATAAACGGGAAGCTACAGGGCATTTAGGATGTCACTTTCTTTGGAATCTTAGATCGTGCGATAGAGCTGTGCTATTAGGATGATTTTGACCAGACTCGCCTTTGTGTTTGCAGTGATGCCTCCGAAGAAGGCAACGGCGGCCAGAAGGGCAAGGCGAGGATTGGAGAGACTAGCCAGGCACAGCGAGCTACCCGGGCTCGTGTCTATGATTTGCCTGAGGATGTCCCTCATTCTGAGGGGTCTGCTACACCCCCACTAGTACAGCCTGGAGCAGGGCCTTCAGCAGCTCCAGAGGTCCGTGTACCCGCACCTGAGACTCCAGCTCCTCAGCCAGGGGCGGAGGATAGGACCCTGAGGGAGGCTGTACAGTTGTTGACTACACTGGTAGCAGGACAGGCTCGCAGGCGCGGGCGGAGGGACGACGATGATGATGACAGGCGGGACAGCCTGAGAGTTCGGGAGTTTTTGCTATGTGGCCCTCCAGAGTTCTTCGGGTCTAAGCCCGACGAGGACCCCCACGACTTTATTCGGGGGATGCGACGCTCACTGGACTTGGTCAGGGCTTCAGAGACTGAGTCAGTTGAGCTGGCTTCGCACCGGCTTCGAGATGTGGCTACCCACTGGTACGAGACTTGGGAGCTGTCTAGAGGAGAGGGTGCCCCTCCAGCCACTTGGGATCAGTTTGTGACAGCATTCACCCGCCACTTTTTTCCCCCAGAGTTACGGCGGGCACGGGCTGATCGATTTTTACGTCTGCAGCAGAGGGGCCGGAGTGTTCGCGAGTATAACCTTGAGTTTGATTCTCTGGCCCGATATGCACCGACCGTGGTAGCAGATATGTCCGATCGGATGCACAGATATGTTATGGGATTGGACCGGTATTTGGTTGATAGTTGTATGGCAGTGTCATTGCAGGCAGACATGGACATTTCCCGGCTTCAGGCCTATGCGATTGGTATGGAGGACCGTCGCAGATCTGATCCTGCTGGCAGAGATCGAGACAGGAGGCCGCCCAAGAGGGCTAGATCCGTGGGTTATTCAGGGGATTCTCGAGGCGGACAGCCTCAGCAGCAGCAGCAGTCTGACAGATATTTTCCTCCCTCCGGCCGGGGTACTCAGTCAGGTAGCCGGAGATTCGATAGTACAGGACCGTCTGGGGCCGGTCAGAGCTCCAGAGTGGCAGGTTCACAGGTACCCAGGGGTCCCAGCCAGGCCAGACCACCCAGGCCCCGTTGTCCTCATTGCGGGAAGTCACATCCCGGGGAGTGTTACCGAGCGACGGGAGCTTGTTTTTCTTGTGGCGGTCAGGGCCACTTTATGAGAGATTGTCCATTGGCTTGCGGTTCTGGTAGTGCTGCTCAACAGACAGGGTCAGCCGCCGGTTCTTCTTCTGCTCCATCAGTTGCACGCCCTGGAGGGCGAGGTATTTCAGCACCGACAGGACGCGGTCGAGGCCGCGGTGGCACTTCAGGTTCTAGCGGTCCCTCGAACCGCATATATGCTTTGGCTAGCCGCCAGGATCAGGAGGCTTCGTCAAACGTCGTCACAGGTACATTGCTGGTTTTCTCCAGATTTGTATATGCATTGATTGGCCCTGGTTCTACTTTATCGTATATTTCCCCGCTCGTTGCTAGTAAGATTGGGATAGTGTCTGAGCCTATAGAACCGTTTGAGGTAGCTACGCCAGTTGGGGATTTTATTGTAGCGAGACAGATTTATAAGGATTGTTCTGTGACCATTTATGATCGTAGCACTAAGGCTGACTTGATAGATTTAGACATGCTGGAGTTTGACGTCATTATGGGCATGGACTGGTTGTCTTCCTGTTATGCTAATGTCGACTGCCAGAAAAAGATAGTCCGTTTTCAGTTTCCAGGGGAACCAGTCATAGAGTGGTTCGGATCTACAGCATCGCCGAGGGGTAAGTTTATTTCATACCTCAAGGCTAAGAAGATGATCCAGAAGGGGTATATCTATCATTTGTGTGCACGATACTGCCGCGGAGGTACCTACCCTTCAGTCTGTTCCGGTCGTCAGCGAGTTTCCAGATGTTTTTCCTGACGAGCTTCCTGGCCTTCCGCCTGAGCGGGAGATTAATTTTTCTATTGAGTTGATGCCGGATACGCAGCCTATATCTATTCCTCCGTACAGAATGGCACCAGCTGAGTTGAAGGAGTTGAAGGAGCAGCTGAAAGATTTGCTGGATAAGGGCTTTATTAGACCCAGCACCTCACCCTGGGGAGCGCCGGTGCTGTTTGTCAGAAAGAAAGACGGGTCATTGCGGATGTGTATCGACTACCGGCAGCTGAATAAGGTGACTGTTAAGAATAAATATCCCCTCCCCCGGATTGATGACTTGTTTGACCAGCTGCAGGGTGCTAGACACTTTTCAAAGATAGATCTGCGTTCTGGTTATCATCAGGTGCGAGTACGGGAGTCAGATATCCCGAAGACTGCTTTCAGGACTCGGTACGGGCATTATGAGTTCAGAGTTATGTCTTTCGGGCTAACTAATGCTCCAGCAGTATTTATGGATCTGATGAACCGGGTATTTCGGCCTTTCCTGGATATGTTTGTTATTGTGTTTATTGATGATATCCTGATTTACTCGCGATCAGTCGAGGAGCATTCAGATCATTTGAGGACGGTACTTGGCATCCTCCGTCAGCAGAAGTTATATGCTAAATTCTCTAAGTGTGAGTTCTGGTTGACTTCTGTGGCATTCTTGGGCCATATTGTCGGCGCAGATGGTATTCGGGTTGACACGCAGAAGATTGAGGCTGTGCAGAATTGGCCCAGGCCTACTACACCGACAGAGGTGCGTAGTTTTCTTGGATTGGCTGGGTATTACCGCAGGTTCGTGGAGGACTTCTCTTCCATTGCAGCACCACGGACGAGGCTTACCCAGAAAGCAGCAAAATTCCAGTGGTCAGATGCCTGCGAGCGCAGCTTTCAGATGCTGAAGGAGAGATTGATTACAGCGCCAGTTCTGGCTCTTCCAGAGGGATCTGACGGGTATGTTGTCTATTGTGACGCCTCTGGTATTGGGATAGGATGTGTATTGATGCAGCACGGTCGAGTCATAGCCTATGCTTCCCGGCAGCTTAGACCGCACGAGAAAAACTATCCCACTCATGATCTTGAGTTGGCCGCGGTGATTCATGCTCTGAAGATTTGGCGGCATTATTTATATGGGGTCCATGTTGATATCTATACGGACCATAAGAGTCTCCAGTATATTTTCAGACAGAAGGAACTAAATTTGCGGCAGCGGAGATGGCTTGAGTTACTAAAGGATTACGACGTTGATATTCTGTACCATCCGGGGAAAGCCAATGTGGTAGCTGATGCGCTTAGCCGCAAGTCCGTGGGCAGTCTGGCTGATGTTCCATCTGATAAGAGAGATTTGGTTCGTGATATTCATCAGCTGGCCAGCCTCGGAGTTCGTTTGGTGGATTCTGGAGATTCTGGGATTTCTGTTCGTCCAGTTGCTGAGTCATCTATTATTCAGGAGGTAAAGCAGCGCCAGTTTGAGGATCCTCTTTTGATTCAGTACAGAGATGTGGCCCTTAGTAAATCAAAGACTCAGTTTGAGATCTCGCCTGACGGAGTATTATTATATGACGGCAGATTCTGTGTACCGGACGTTGCGGGCTTACGGCGGCAGATTATGGGCGAGGCCCATAATGCACGGTATTCTGTTCATCCTGGTTCCACTAAAATGTATCGGGACCTCAGGTGTTTGTATTGGTGGGACGGCATGAAGAAAGATATTGCTGAGTTTGTTAGTCAGTGCCCGAACTGCCAGCAAGTTAAGATCGAGCATCAGAAGCCCGGTGGATTATTACAGGAGATGGAAATTCCAGCCTGGAAATGGGAGATGGTTAATATGGATTTTGTTGTTGGATTACCGCGCACTTCACGCAGGTACGACTCTATCTGGGTTGTTGTTGACAGGCTGACGAAATCAGCCCATTTCCTTCCGGTTCGGACTACTTATTCGGCTGAGGACTATGCCAGATTGTATATCAGAGAGATAGTCAGACTTCACGGAGTCCCGATGTCTATTATTACTGACCGAGGTACCCAGTTTACAGCAAATTTCTGGAGGTCATTTCAGGAGGGATTAGGGACTCAGGTGAGTCTTAGTACAGCTTTCCACCCTCAGTCCGACGGGCAGGCCGAGCGCACTATTCAGACGCTCGAAGATATGTTGCGGGCCTGCGTTATTGATTTCAGGGGCAGCTGGGACGATCATTTGCCGCTTATTGAGTTTGCCTATAATAACAGTTATCACTCCAGCATTCAGATGGCTCCGTACGAGGCCCTTTATGGCAGGAGATGCAGGTCTCCTATTGGCTGGTTTGACGTGGGCGAGACTAAGTTGATTGGGCCATATGTGATCCAGGAAGCTGTAGATAAGGTAAAGCTTATTCGAGAACGATTATTGGCTGCTCAGAGTCGACAGAAAGCTTATGCAGATAGACGACGTCGACCGTTAGAGTTCCGGATTGGCGACTGGGTATTCCTGAAGGTGTCGCCCATGAAGGGTGTCATGAGATTCGGTAAAAAGGGTAAGTTGAGCCCCCGGTACATTGGACCGTATCAGATCGTGCGAAAGATAGGCGAGGTCGCCTATGAGCTAGACTTACCATCCGACTTGGAGGCCGTACACCCGGTGTTTCATGTGTCTATGTTGCAGAAATGCATTGGTGATCCTGCCAGGATATTCCCAGTTGACGACATTCAGGTGACGGAGCAGTTATCTTATGACGAGCAGCCTATATCTATTCTGGATCGATAGGTGCGGAGACTACGCACTAAAGAGGTGCCCTTCGTCAAAGTCCTGTGGCGCAACAATAATCGGGAGGAGATGACTTGGGAGACGGAGGACGAGATGAAGAAGAAATATCCCCACTTGTTTCCGACATCCGCAGGTAATCTAATTTCTTTTTCAGTTTGTTGTGTTGATTGATAAAATGAATTATGTATGTCATCATTAAAAAGGGACACTCCTGCCTTGATCATAAGACCTTATAAGATTAGTTTAACATTCGGGGACGAATGTTCTTAAGGGGGGAAGAATGTTATGTCCCGTGATTTCGTATAATGGGAAACTGAGAAAACAATTACGACTTGTGTGTTATAAGGACATATTTTAATTTTTGTGAATATGACTATGTTGGTTATGGAATTATTAATGTTAAGACCCCGGGGAAGGCCGAGGATAAATTTGGAATTTCGGGAATTAGTTTCGGGAATTACAAAACGGGACTTTTCTCGAATTGGGCCAAGAAAAATGCAATGCAAAAATAAGGCCCAAGATCAAATGGGGGCCGGCCATAGTGTGGCCCAAATCCATTTTAAAAGGGGCATGTGCTATGCACATGACCCCATAAGTGGATATATACTAAGATCATACTTAGAAATTATCACTAAATAGAACAAAAAAAATAAAAATCAAGAACACCTCTAGAAAGAGGCATTCGGCCGAACCCAAAAGGAAAAGAAAGAAAAAAATTCCAAGCTTTTTTGTGATCCAAAAATCTTGTTCTTCTCATATTTGTGGAGTACTCAAGACGCTCTCCGACGTGGTATAATTAGTTTGGCACGAGGACGACGTTTTCGACAAGTCGGGTTTTCAAGAGAAGGTGAGAATCCTTACCCTTTTATGTTATAGAATTGATGTGAATGTGTTAAGCATTGGAAGTAGATGGAGATCCCGTAATTTTTAACGTAAATAGAAAGTCGTGGGTGTGTGTTTGTAGTGTGTTTGGCCGTGAGCCATAGAGGGAAAAATTGGTGTGAATTGATCTTGGTTAAGTTGGTATAATGTGTTGTTGTGATCCTTATATCGTAAATGATTGATTGTTGAATTAAATTGGCGGTGGAAAACGAATTCGGATATTATCGGAAAGTGTATATCCTTGGTATCTTTATGTATATCAATGTATATTTTGGGTACTAGAGACTTTAGATATGACTTTTTAATGATGTGGATGAATTCGGAATGAAACGACGTTAGTTAGCATGTTCGTCGTGAAATTTTGATATTTTGAAGAACTATGGAAATTAATTGATTTTGGTGCAATTTCGTGTATGGTTTGAATTGTAATGAGAATGTGGTTGTATAAGTTTGAATGTGGGAATGAATACAAATAGGTAGATATAGAATTGGAATTTTGAAAGTTTGAATGGAAAGTTGCCAACTTAAGAAATCATGTAGGACTTTGAAGCTAGAGTGCATTGATTGTTGCTTACATTGTTTGGTTGATGTGTGGGCTGTTGTGGTTGGTTAATTTGAGCCGAGCTACGCCTCGGGGATGTTAGATTTATAGGGGAAATGCTGCCGAAATTTCGGTAGGCAAATACGGAGTTAAAGGCATTTTTGAGCCTAAGAATCTCAATTGGTAACTTTGACCATTTGCAGATTTTTGACGAAACGGGACGGGACTTTTGGAGGAGCTTACGACGTCTGTGAGGTATGTAAAGCTTCCCAATTCTTTATTTGGCATATCTTAGTGTGTTAGTTGAATATGAGACCTTCCGGAGCATTTCTGCTCCTCGAAACCCGATCCACAGGAAAGTTACTATTCATTCAATTCGATTGAAGCCTAAAGGCCCCCTTTTGGCTAGAATGCCATTATTCGTCCGAAACCTATCGAAATGTGGTCGGGTAACCTAGAAATGATTATGTATGACCTTTGGCATATTACTGCTCGAAAAAGAATATGTTCGCCACCTCACTTCGACTCGAGGTGGGTCCGCTACCCCAAAATGCCCGATTTGCCCTTCGGGCCATCTTTGAGAATAGAGTTGAACGTACCACTTCTGATCTTTGGAACATCCTTCCACGGGGTATGTTTGGACTATTCGATGCACTAATCCAGGTTTTGAACTATATGGACCATTTTGGAATCGTTTTGCAAAATGAAACCTTATGTCGACTAAGTATTCGACTATTTTGTAATAGGATATGATTTATGAGTTTACTTTGTTTTGAAACACTATTTTGAAATACGATTTGCATTTGTTTGCTCACGACTCCGCTCGTGCCTTATTATGACTTCGTTCACCGGTTCCCGGGCCGGTTTTGATTCGTGCGCTGTATGATAAATTCGGCCGTATGCTGTGTTACGGTTCCCGAGGCTTCGCCATAGGGCCCGGTTCCGTTTGGAGTTATGCTGTGATATGGCTCGGGACGCGATACGCTCACCGATGATTGTGATTATGTTCGGAGATGTACGAAGATTTGAAACCTTCTGGTGTTATGCTGTGTGTGGCGCCAGCGTCGGAGTGGCGACCACGTTCTTAAGCGTTTGCATGATTTTATTTGCATAAAACATATGTATATGATTTTGATACAGATTTTGACATACCAGTTTGTACCCCACTTTGACATTTGATTTGCTTTCGGTTTTGATCTATAATTTTGTACTCCGTGCTTTACATACTCAGTACATATTTCGTACTGACCCCCTTTCTTCGGGGGCTGCGTTTTATGCCCGCAGGTGCAGATATCGGTGATCCTCCGCAGTAGGCTTCACTTCTTGCTATTCCGGAGTACTCTTATCCGATCCGGAGTCCACTTTTGGTACAGACTATTTTGCTTTGTATATATTTGGTATATCTGACTATTTGGGTACGGCGGGGCCCTGTCTCGCCACATGTCTTTGTTTGAGTTCGTAGAGGCCTGTAGTCATATATGTGGGGCGAGGGTCCTATGTGTTTATTGTCTGATTTTGCTTTCGGGTCTTAAAGCGGTCTGTTTGATATGATGGCCCCAAATGGCCCTTTGTATATATTTGTATTTTGACCGACGATGTCTATTCCGCCGCTTTGTTTGAGTTTGATTTGATATGACCGCATAAGACATAATCTCGATATAAATTATGTTTGATATAACTTCTTGAAAATTCTGAAATAAGTTTGGATTCGGAAATGAATATGCGATTTGGTCTGGGTACCCAGGTAGGGTGCCAGTCGCGGCCCACGGGGCTGGGTCGTGACACAGCTGGGATGATCACTTGCCGCTTATTGAGTTTGCTTATAATAACAGTTATCACTCCAGTATTCAGATGGCGCCGTACGAAGCCCTTTATGGTAGAAAATGCAGATCTCCTATTGGTTGGTTCGACGTGGGCGAGACTAAGTTAATTGGGCCAGATGTGATCCAGGAAGCAGTGGATAAGGTAAAACTTATTCGGGAGCGATTATTGGCTGCACAGAGTTGACCGAAAGCATATGCAGACAGACGACGTCGACCATTAGAGTTCAAGATTGGCGACTGGGTATTTCTGAAGGTGTCGCCTATGAAGGGTGTTATGAGATTCGGTAAAAAGGGTAAGTTGAGCCCGCGGTATATCGGGCCATATCAGATTGTTCGGAAGATAGGCGAGGTCGCCTATGAGCTTGACTTACCATCCGATTTGGAGGTCGTACACCCGGTATTTCATGTGTCTATGCTGTGAAAATGTATTGGTGATCCTTCCAGGATATTCCCAGTTGATGATATTCAGGTAACGGAGCATTTATCTTATGAAGAGCAGCCTGTAACTATTCTGCGGCAGGTCAAGAGACTACGCACTAAGGAAGTGCCTTCTGTTAAAATCCTATGGCGCAACAACAACCGGGAAGAGATGACCTGGGAGTCAGAGGAGGAGATGAGGAGGAAATATCCCCACTTGTTTCCTACGCCCACAGGTAATCTAAACTTTTAAGTTTGTTGCATTAATTGACGAATAAATCATGTGTGCTAGTTATAAAGAGAGACTCCCCGTTATGCTCATAAGACTTTATAAGACTAAGTTAACATTCGGGGACGAATGTTCTAAAGGGGGGGAGAATGTTATATCCCGTGTTTTCGCATAATCAGAAATCGTGAAAATAATTAAGACTTGTATGTTATAAGAAGATAAATTGATTTTAGTCATTATGCCTATGTCGTTTATGAAAATATTGGTGCAAAGACATCGGGGGAAGGCCGAGGGCAAATTTAGAATTTCGGAAATTAGTTTCGGGAATTACAAAACGGGATTTTTAATGAATTGGGCCAAGAAAATTGGAAGACAAATTGAGGCCCAAAGACCATGGGGTGGCCGGCCATAAGGCAAGGTCCAAGCCCATTTGTAATGGTCATGTGATATACATGTGATCATTAGAACAAGATATATATCAATGATCCCTTAGAGTTATCAAGAAACCAAGTCAAACACAAGAAATTGAAGAACACCCCCTAAAGGAGGCTCTCGGCCGAACCAAAAAAAATAAAATCCCAAGCCTTGATTCTAATCCAAAAATCTTGTTCTTCCCATATTTGTAGAGTACTCAAGACGCTCTTCAACGGGGTACAATTAGTTTGGTGAAAGGAGCACGTTTGTGACAAGTCGGAATTTCAAGTAAAGGTATGAATTTTGCTACTTTAATGTTATGGAATTGGTATGAATATGATAAGGATTGAGCATAGACGAGAATTTCGTAGTTTTGGTGTGTGTATGAAACCGTGTGTGTGTGTGTGGTTGATGTAGTGGCCGTGGGCTATAAGGAGTGTAAGGCAACGTGACTTTGATTTGTTTAGTTGGTTAGTTGTGTCGTTGTGACATTTATGACGTAAATGAATGTTTAACGAATCGATTTGGCATTGGAGAATGGTTGCGGATTATTATGGGAAAGTATATGATTTCGGTATATTTGTGTATATCCTTGTATAATTATGATATTAAGACTTCAAATGTGACTTATGGTTGTTGTTAATGAATTTGGAATAAAACAATGCGAGTTAGTAAGTTCGTCGTAGTTGTTGACGTTTGGGATGCAATATGGAAAGTAGCGAATTGTTTGAACTTATGTATAGTGCTTGGAATATTATTGGGACGTGTTTGAATAATCTTGAATGAGTAAATGAATACAATAATGTGGATGTTAGTTTGGTATTTCGAAGTTTGAATGAAAGCTGTTGATTTATGTAGAAAGAAAGAATATTGAAGTTAGAATGATTTAGTTGTGGCTTATGATGTTTGTGATGTTTGGGTTGTTGTGTTGATGTTTATTGAGCCGAGCCAAGTCTCGGGGGTGTTAGATATATAGGGGAAATGCTGCCGAAATTTCGGTAGACAAAAGTGAAGTTAAGGAAATTCTTAAGCCTTAGAATCTCTAATTGGTAACTTTGACCATTTGCAGATTCTGGACGAAACGAGATTTGAGTTTGGGGTGAGCATAAGACGTTTATAAGGTATGTAAAGCTCCCCACTTCTTCTTTTGGCATGTCTTAGTATGTTAGGTTGATACCGGAACCCCAGGAGCAATTCTGCTCCTCGAAATCCGATCTATAAAATGGCTACTATTCATTCAATTTAATTGAAGCCTAATGACCCTATTTTGGCTAGAAAGCAAGTAAGCGTCCGAAACTTATGCAAATGCAATCGGATTACTTCGAAATCTTTATTTATGATCCCATAGACCCTAAATGTTCGTAATTTATGTTCGCCACCTCGACTTGACCCGAGGTGGGCCCGCTAACCCCGAGATGCCTTATTCGTTCTATTAGGCTCTCTTTTTTTTGGATAAGTTTCGATAAAGAATCTTCGATTTTGAAATTGTCCTCTATGAAATAATGTTTTGATTGCTATGATATACTAAGCTATGTTGTGAGCCATACGTACCACTTTGGAAACATTTTTGTGAAATAAACTTCCGTACTAACTAATTA
Source organism: Lycium barbarum (assembly GCF_019175385.1). Lineage (NCBI taxonomy): Eukaryota > Viridiplantae > Streptophyta > Magnoliopsida > Solanales > Solanaceae > Lycium > Lycium barbarum. The sequence continues at coordinate 54,286,911 of NC_083343.1, read as the reverse complement.
TCCGACTACTTTGGTTAATGAAATGACTTATGAAGTACTCAAGTTTTGAAAGGCTATTTTGATATACAAATTGCATTGTTTGCTCACGACTCCGCTCGGGCCTTATTATGACTTCGTTCACCGGTTCCCGGGCCTGTTATGATTCGTGCGTACTATGATAAATTCGGCCGTATGTTGTGTTACGGTTCCCGAGACCTCGCCATAGGGCCGGGTTCCGTTTGGAGTTATGCTGTGATATGGCTGGTGATATGTTATGCTGATTTGTGTGCTCGGGGATGTACGGAGATTTGAACCTTCTGGTGTTATGCTGTGTGTGGCACCAGCGTCGGAGTGGTGACCACGTTCCTGAGCTTTGCATGATTTTATTTGCATTATGTATATATGTTTTGATACAAATTTTGATATATCATTCAGTACTTCCCTTTGTATCTGTTTGCTTTCAGTTGTGGCCTATATTTCTGTACTCTATGCTTTACATACTCAGTACATCTTTCGTACTGACCCCCTTTCCTCGGGGGCTGCGTTTCATGCCCGCAAGTACAGACGCCGGTGATCCACCATTGTAGGTTCCACTCTCTGCTATTTCGGAGTACTTCCTTTTGATCCGGAGTCTACTTTTGGTACATACATCTTTTGCTATGTATATATATTTCTGTATATCTGACTATTTGGGTACGGCGGGGGCCCTGTCCCGTCATATGATTCTGTCGGTCTGTTTAGAGGTCTGTGGACATGTTTGTGGGTTAGGGTCTTTCTGTATGGTTATGTGTATATGTTGTTTGGGCGATCCCATACGCCGAGGCGGCCGGTCCGCATATGTTTATACGTTGCTGTTATATCCCGTATTTTTGAACGTCAGATTAATTGCTGAGGTGGGACCCACACATCGAGATTTTTTTGGGACATCTGAAAATTCATATGAATCACATATGAGAAGTTAAACGCAACTCAAGAAGGACCCTTGGGCCAAATAAAAGTTGAAGTCCTCCAAACGAATATTTTAAGAAAACGTTTTCGGGTGATCTGACTTCAAGGGGCAAAAACGGTATTATAAGTTTGGAATTTGGAAACGTACCAAGAACTAGAAGTTGTAGATAATTGAATTAGCTTTCCAACCATAGGTCGTGGGTCCCCAGGTGACGTCGGTACAAGGAGATATGAACGTTTTAAGGTCGAAAGGTCAGTGGGCTAGGCCCAACTCGTGACCAAACCGAGTTGGCCCAAAAAAATCAAAAAAATAATAAGGCCCAAATTTGTGAGGCCCAACCGGCCATGGTTATGGCCCAAGCCCATATTACATAAAATTTGGTCAATAAATAAGATGACTAAGTCATCTTTATCACACAACCTCTAGAACATTCAAGAAGTTGAAGAACAAGAAAGAGAAGGAGAAAAGTTGAAGGCCATTTCGGCCAAGGGTAAATTTCCAAGGAACAATTGACAAAAATTCTTCAAAAATCATTTTCTACCAAGTAAAAGGTGATTAACAAGGTGGAGTTGTTGTTGGAGCAAGAAAAATTCAAAATCATACAAGTTGTCAAGTTGTAGTCAAGTGAGAAGTTGAAGAAGAAAGGTGAGTTTTGATCTTGTTTTGTGTGTTATATATGGTTTATATGTGTTGTAGTATGCTAAAATGGATGAAATTCATGAAGGAGAGAAATATAGTACATGGCCGTGTGTATGTATATATGTGTAGGAGTCATGCTTCAATTATTTTAATTAGTGTTTGGTTGTTATTGTTGTGAATGATATGTGGAAAATGGAAGTTGAATGAATTTTGAGAAGTTGTAGTGTGTATGTTGGTGTTGGCCGTGTGGTTATGGTGAATAAATGGAAGAGAATGAGTCAATTTTATTTAGTATGATGTTGTTGGAATATAGATTATGAGGTTGTTATTGTTTTCATTAAAGTTAGAAAGTTTTTGGAAGAAGTAGTAAGTTGATTGAATATGGAAGTTGTTAGTATTGTTGTTGTTGGAATTGTGGTTGATATTTTGGCCGGGTTTGAATTCCCGGGATTGTTGTTGATTGAAATTAACCAAGTTGAACTTGGTGGGATGGAGTATTTATAGGGGAAGTGCTGCCGAAATTTCAGTAGCCAAATGTTTCCTTAAGAATTCAACTCTAAGTACCCTAATAAGAGTTTTGGTAAACATGACCAATTTGCAGATTTTGACGAGATTGGGACGTGAATTTGGAATAGCAAAAGGAGCGGAAAGAGGTATGTAAGGCTTCACACTTCTTTCTATGGCATGTCTTAGATGTAATAAGTTGGGTACGAGCCTCGGGGACAACCCTAGCCCCCGGAATCCGCACCTAAAGTTTTCCACTTTTTGTTCAATAGAATTGAACTAGAAAGTGTGCAAATGATGGAAAGACCTCTTAAACCCTTAGAACTTGCACGAGTGGGACCCGATTACCCTAGAACCCTCACAAGTAATGACATGACACGTAATATATGTAAATAATATACGTCACCCCATCCGGCCCGAGGTGGGCCCACTACTCTCGGATTTTTCCTTACAGTCTTGCTTGACTTACTTGAAGTGAATTCAAAGGGAACCTTTGATCCCGATTTCGTTACCAAATGATAAATACTATGACTCGTCTAACGAGGGCACTTCCATGACGATAATGATAACAATGATGTTAGATAAGAGAATATGCCTATGATACGTACTACCGGAACGACTCTATGACTAAGATGACTAAGCTAAGTATCTTATGTAAACATGAAAATGATAAACTAATTTTTGAATCTTATTTATATTTCCTAGCTATGACTTTATTTTCTAAAAGATTTCAAAGTCTATGAACTGTCATCTATGATGCCCCGATTTCATTCTACGTTTACTTTAATATTATTCCCCGTTGGTAGTCTCACCTTAAAATACTCGTTCCTTCAAGGTGAGACAAAGCGATCACGAGTATTCTATAATATAATTGGAGGTCACCGACCTTACGTCACTCCGATGACTACATGATTCTTCTTTGGGCTTTCCTGCGTGCCTATGAGACATATGTATATAGGATACGTAAATGCATATAAGACATGTAAATGTATGTAAGATATGTGTATATATTTTTAACACATGCATATGACGAAAGAGCAAGAACGCTATAGACGCTGATACATGCACATGATACACGTATATGTATATGATAAAAGCACCAGAGCGCTATAGACGCTGATGTACCTACATGACACACGTATATGTATATGATAAAAGAGCTAGAGAGTTATAGACGTTGATATATGTACATGATATATGCATATGTATACGGGGGAAATGGAGGTAAGGGCAGAGCGTTATGAACGCATATCCACCTGATCAGTTGTCATTACATGATATGATATCATCCCGGACGCGGGATGTGTATATTTATGGTTAAATGGATCAGCTGCCGACGCCTCGGCAATATGAGATGTCCCATTTTATATGTATATGTATATGAACAAGGAAAGATTCTTAAAGGAAAGCTAAGTACGCATAGCACCTGCCAAGGGTATATATATATACAGGTTATGTTTCTATCCCAGGACATGTGTTGTAACTCTCTTATGTCATTATACATGATTCATATTTTCTGTATATTACTATTCATGCCTTACATACTCGGTACACTATTCGTACTGACGTCCCTTCTTGTGGACGCTGCGTTTCATGCCGCGCAGGTCAGCAGATAGGCGGATTTGATCCTTAGGAGCCTTACCAGCAGTATTGACAGCGCTCCAGTTGTTCCGGAGCCTCACTTCTACGGTACTATTTTGTGTATGTATATTCGGGCACGGCAGCACCCGGCCCTTTTTCTATGTATATGTGTACTATGTCTAGAGGCTCGTAGACAGATATGTACAGTCAGTTAAGTATAGTAGGTATATGGTGTTTTGGCATGCTAATGTTGATGTATAAGTGATAACGAAGTTTATTAGTCTATGTTCAGAATGACGCCGCTAATGTTAATGTTAAAAAAAAAAATGGCTCTGTTTACATGGCTTGCTAAGAGGTAAAGGTAAAACGATAGACAAGGGGTGCTCGGTACAAGTATCGGGTACTCGTCACGGCCCCTAGACGGGTCGTGACAGAAGTGGTATCAGAGCAGTTCGGTCCTAGGAGTTTGTCTACGAGCCGTGTCCAGTAGAGTCTTATTTATGGGTGTGTAGCGCGCTACACTTATAAACAGGAGGCTACAGGGCATTTAGGAAATATGACCTTCTTTGTACTCAAGATCGTGCGATAGAGCTATGCTATCAGGTTCCTATATTCCCTTCCTAATCCAATGCTATGGTTTCAGTACTGTCAATGAAGAGATCAGCTTCAGATGATGGGGGCACCGGTAAGGCCCCTAGAGTATCTCCAGAGCCGAGTAGGGGGAGCCTCGGCTATTCGATTGAGTCAGATCCGTCAGAGGACCCAGCCACAACTCCTACAGATTTTCTAACCCCCAGAGCGGAGGATCCCGCGGAGGACAGCTATGATGCGGATCCGTCGGAGGATCCAGCGACAATTCCTCCAGAGATTCTGACCCCTAGAGCAGGGGATTCCACAGACAGTGGCGATGATACAGATCCCTCAGAGGATTCGACGATGACTCCCCCAGAGCTTCTTACCTCCATGGAGGAGGATAGTCATGGCACAGATCCGTCAGAACACTCTTCTGGGACGACGGACGAGGAGGCTTCCGGGGGTACGCCAGTTACCCCTGTGATGGAGGACCGTGTCAGTCCGGCCACCTCGGAGAGTACTACGGATTTCTCCTGTCCCTTGTTCCGGCCATCAGAGAACCAGGAATAACCGCTATTCTCTTCAGATTCGGACACGAGAAATGACGAGGGTCGGGCGAGCGATGAGCAGACAGACGAGAATGAAGAACATACTTCACATGGTAGTTCCCCGGGCCAGGCTCGAGATTGATCGGCTACAGGTATATGAGATTTTCTTTAAAATTTTCTATGTATACGTAATCTCTACAGGAATACTGATTAATAACGGCAGGTAGAAATTCAAAAAGGGGTCAAAGGTTTAGCGGCTATAAGTAATGGTGACTGAGATGTCCCCGCCACCAGTGTGAGTTTAGAAACCCCGGTAAAAGATAGTTATATGTATGGATAGGAGTAAATAGCGAAGATTTAAGCAGAGGCAATATGGTAGTTGTATGGTTAGGAAAGTGAAGATAGGAGCAGGACACGCCGTGAGGACGTTTTGGGAGTTGTTAGAACCCCGACATACTTTAAATAATGTGACAAAGGCCGTATGGGACAGTCGGAAAAATTACACCAGCGTTCGCGTATTAAAATGCACCAGAGTGTCAAGGTTAAGCGTGCTCAGGTGGGAGCAATTTCATGATGGGTGACCCCCTGGGAAATATGCTGAAATTTTCACAAATGTGGGAACAAGAGACGAATGTGAAGCTAGGTAGTCCAATGTAAATTAGAGTGTGTGGAGTGGTTACAAACCCTATAAGAGTCGTGTAGGCTGAGACGGACAAGACTAACGGAAGAGGAGAAAGCGTGACAGAAAGGGGACTTATTAACGTGGGGCCAACGTTCGGAGCTTACTCAATGGACTTACGACATAAAAGAGACCTAAGCGACATGTGAGATGTCTACGAAGGAGACCTCCCCGAAGTATTATGATACACTATGAGGCCAGTTTAACATTCGAGGACGAATGTTCTAAAGGGGGGGAGAATGTTATATCCCGTATTTTTGAACGTCAGATTAATTGCTGAGGTGGGACCCACACATCGAGATTTTTTTGGGACATCTGAAAATTCATATGAATCACATATGAGAAGTTAAACGCAACTCAAGAAGGACCCTTGGGCCAAATCAAAGTGGAAGTCCTCCAAACGAATATTTTAAGAAAACATTTTCGGGTGATCTGATTTCAAGGGGCAAAAACGGTATTATAAGTTTGGAATTCGGAAAAGTACCAAGAACTAGAAGTTGTAGATAATTGAATTAGCTTTCCAACCATAGGTCGTGGGTCCCCAGGTGACGTCGGTACAAGGAGATATGAACGTTTTAAGGTCGAAAGGTCAGTGGGCTAGGCCCAACTCGGGACCAAACCGAGTTGGCCCAAAAAAATCAAAAAAATAATAAGGCCCAAATTTGTGAGGCCCAACCGGCCATGGTTATTGCCCAAGCCCATATTACATAAAATTTGGTCAATAAATAAGATGACTAAGTCATCTTTATCACACAACCTCTAGACCATTCAAGAAGTTCAAGAACAAGAAACAGAAGGAGAAAAGTTGAAAGCCATTTCGGCCAAGGGTAAATTTCCAAGGAAAAATTGACAAAAATTCTTCAAAAATCATTTTCTACCAAGTAAAGGGTGATTAACAAGGTGGAGTTGTTGTTGGAGCATGAAAAATTCAAAATCATACAAGTTGTCAAGTTGTAGTCAAGTGAGAAGTTGAAGAAGAAAGGTGAGTTTTGATCTTGTTTTGTGTGTTATATATGGTTTATATGTGTTGTAGTATGCTAAAATGGATGAAATGCATGAAGGAGAGAAATATAGTACATGGCCGTGTGTATGTATATATGTGTAGGAGTCATGCTTCAATTATTTTAATTAGTGTTTGGTTGTTATTGTTGTGAATGATATGTGGAAAATGGAAGTTGAATGAATTTTGAGAAGTTGTAGTGTGTATGTTGGTGTTGGCCGTGTGGTTATGGTGAATAAATGGAAGAGAATGAGTCAATTTTATTTAGTATGATGTTGTTGGAATATAGATTATGAGGTTGTTATTGTTTTCATTAAAGTTAGAAAGTTTTTGGAAGAAGTAGTAAGTTGATTGAATATGGAAGTTGTTAGTATTGTTGTTGGAATTGTGGTTGATATTTTGGCCGGGTTTGAATTCCCGGGATTGTTGTTGATTGAAATTAGCCAAGTTGAACTTGGTGGGATGGAGTATTTATAGGGGAAGTGCTGCCGAAATTTCGGTAGCCAAATGTTTCCTTAAGAATTCAACTCTAAGTACCCTAATAAGAGTTTTGGTAAACATGACCAATTTGCAGATTTTGACGAGATTGGGACGTGAATTTGGAATAGCAAAAGGAGCGGAAATAGGTATGTAAGGCTTCACACTTCTTTCTATGGCATGTCTTAGATGTAATAAGTTGGGTACGAGCCTCGGGGACAACCCTAGCCCCCGGAATCCGCACCTAAAGTTTTCCACTTTTTGTTCAATAGAATTGAACTAGAAAGTGTGCAAATGATGGAAAGACCTCTTAAACCCTTAGAACTTGCACGAGTGGGACCCGATTACCCTAGAACCCTCACAAGTAATGACATGACACGTAATATATGTAAATAATATACGTCACCCCATCCGGCCCGAGGTGGGCCCACTACTCTCGGATTTTTCCTTACAGTCTTGCTTGACTTACTTGAAGTGAATCCAAAGGGAACCTTTGATCCCGATTTCGTTACCAAATGATAAATACTATGACTCGTCTAACGAGGGCACTTCCATGACGATAATGATAACAATGATGTTAGATAAGAGAATATGCCTATGATACGTACTACCGGAACGACTCTATGACTAAGATGACTAAGCTAAGTATCTTATGTAAACATGAAAATGATAAACTAATTTTTGAATCTTATTTATATTTCCAAGCTATGACTTTATTTTCTAAAGATTTCAAAGTCTATGAATTGTCATCTATGTTGCCCCGATTTCATTCTACGTTTACTTTAATATTATTCCCCGTTGGTAGTCTCACCTTAAAATACTCGTTCCTTCAAGGAGAGACAAAGCGATCACGAGTATTCTATGATATAATTGGAGGTCACCGACCTTACGTCGCTCCGATGACTACATGATTCTTCTTTGGGCTTTCCTGCGTGCCTATGAGACATATGTATATAGGATACGTAAATGCATATAAGACATGTAAATGTATGTAAGATATGTGTATATATTTTTAAAACATGCACATGACGAAAGAGCTAGAACGCTATAGACGATGATACATGCACATGATACACGTATATGTATATGATAAAAGCACCAGAGTGCTATAGACGCTGATGTACCTACATGACACACGTATATGTATATTATAAAAGAGCTAGAGAGTTATAGACGTTGATATATGTACATGATATATGCATATGTATACGGGGGAAATGGAGGTAAGGGCAGAGCGTTATGAACGCATATCCACCTGATCAGTTGGCATTACATGATATGATATCGTCCCGGAAGCGGGATGTGTATATTTATGGTTAAATGGATCGGCTGCCGACGCCTCGGCAATATGAGATGTCCCATTTTATATGTATATGTATATGAACAAGGAAAAATTCTTAAAGGAAAGCTAAGTACGCATAGCACCTGCCAAGGGTATATATATATACAGGTTATGTTTCTATCCCAGGACATGTGTTGTAACTCTCTTATGTCATTATACATGATTCATATTTTCTGTATATTACTATTCATGCCTTACATACCCGGTACACTATTCGTACTGACGTCCCTTCTTGTGGACGCTGCGTTTCATGCCGCGCAGGTCAGCAGATAGGCGGATTTGATCCTTAGGAGCCTTACCAGCAGTGTTGACAGTGCTCCAGTTGTTCCGGAGCCTCACTTCTGCGGTACTATTTTGTGTATGTATATTCGGGCACGGCAGCACCCGGCCCTTTCTATGTATAAGTGTACTATGTCTAGAGGCTCGTAGACAGATATGTACAGTCAGTTAAGTATAGTAGGTATATGGTGTTTTGGCATGCTAATGTTGATGTATAAGTGATAACGAAGTTTTTTAGTCTATGTTCAGAATGACGCCGCTAATGTTAATGTTAAAAACAAATGGCTCTGTTTACATGGCTTGCTAAGAGGTAAAGGTAAAACGATAGACAAGGGGTGCTCGGTACAAGTATCGGGTACTTGTCACGGCCCCTAGACGGGTCGTGACAGTTGCTTTGTTAGCCCTGTGTGGCCTTTGTTGGTGTTTGTTGTGTACAGGGCTATTTTGGATAGTCTGTAAAACAAAGGAAACTCTGCCGAAATTTTTCTGGAAATTATCTAAATTTGGATTATAGCCTTGTCGGCTTCTGCTATTTACTTGAATGCATTTGATAGATGGGTTCGGGTGCCCAAGTAGGGTACCAGTCGCGGCCCACGGGGCTGGGTCGTGACATTATGAGTGTGGAAACCTTGGGCATTTCAAGCGGGATTGTCCCAGACTTGGGCGTGGTAGTCTGCATCAAAGTTCCCAAACTCTCGTGCCTAAGATACTTGCACAACTGACTAGAGGTGGTATTGTTATATCCCGCGTTTTTGCGCATTCGGAAAAATTCGAAATAATTTTGACTTGTAACGAATGAGGCCATATGTGAACCTTACTTAGTATGAATGTGTCGGCTATGACAACATTAATGTGGAAATACGGGAGGAGGCCAAGGGAAAAATTGAAATTTTGGGAATTAGTTTCGGGAATTACAAAAATAAGAATTGTAGCCAATTGGGCTCAAAAAAAAAAAGGGAAATTAAGGCCCAATTTCAAAGGGGTGGCCGGCCAAGTGCCTTGGCCCAAACCCATTTAATTAATCATGTGATTAATTATATAAGAGGGATGAGTCTTCAAGAAGTTTCAAGAAAGCAAAGTAAAAACAAGAGCAAAAAAAAAAAAAAAAGAGAGGAGCAATCGGCCAAAGGAGAAAAAGGAAAAAAAAAATTCCAAGCCATCAACTTTGATTCAAGAATTACAATTTCCTTGTGTTCCTACTAAGTTCAAGATTCTCTTCAAAGTGGTATAATTTTCAAGGCAAGGAGAACTTGTTGGAAAAAGGTAAGGATTTCTTGTTTCTTTTATGTTATGAAAGATTTATAGATGTTAGAGTGAGTAGAATTGAATGAAAATCATGGGATTTTGATGTGGTGTGTGTGAGCCGTGTGTATGTGTGTGTGTATGTGTGGTCGTGTGGTGCCATGTATGGAGGGAGATGGATTAGATTTATTTAGTATGTTAATTGTGATGTTATGGCCTTGTGATGTAAATAGAAGGTAAATGGTTCTTGTTGTTATGGAAAATCCACTGTTAAGTTGTTGTAGGAAAATATGCAACTTTATTGTAGTTTATGTAAATGTGAAAATGAAAATGGTAAGCTGAAAATTATGACTGTTATAAATGAAATTGGAAGATAAGAATATGTTATGGATGTTTATGTTGAAGATTGGAAGTCTAGGTGGATTATGGTTTTGGTGGAAAGTTTGTATATTTTGTATATCTTGTGAATAGTTTGTAGAAATGATATGAAATGCTTCCAAAGTGTATTGTAATGATCTTGATTAGTAATGAATGTGAAAACGGTGAGATTGGTTTGGAAATGTGAAGTTGGAAATGAGAGTTATTGCACTATGTTGGAAAGAGGACTAGTTGGTCTATGTTGTGTTTTGTTGGTATTGTTGTTAGTTTGGTTGTTGATGTTTGGAGCCGAGTTAAATCTCGGGGATGTTGTATGTATAGGGGAAATGCTGCCCAAATTTTTGTAGAAAAGTATAAGTTAAGATTTGAGTTTTAAAGGCCTGAAATTTCTAATTGGTTAACATGACCATTTGTAGATTTTGGGCGAAACGGGAATTGAACTTGGACGAGCGTAAGGCGCAACCAAGGTATGTAAAATCTTTCCCTTCATTCTTTGGCATGTTCTAAACATAATAGGCTCGGACGCGAGCCTTAGATACGACCCTGTTCCTAGAAATCCGAGATTGAAATTGGCTCCATTTCATTTAATGAGATTGAATTGGTTTCTTAATATTTCGTCGACAAAATGACCTATATGTATGCAACTCTCACAAATGAAGTCGGAATGCTCTAAAACTCTCATGCGTGACTCCATAAGACCTATGATCCATAATTTACGTATGCCACCTCGGTTCGGCCCAAGGTGGGCCCACAAATCCTGATACTTTCTGTATGGCTCTAATTGACTCATTTCTGTCCGAAGCTCACAGGTAACTGTTGGGTATTATTCTGTCCGCTATATGACAAGTGTTATGACTATAGTTATGAGTCTTATAATATATTTTGACGTCTGGAGCGGTTCTGGACATTTTATTCCAATGCAATCTGTCGTGCCATCCCAAATGACATATATGCATGTTTTATGAACATTGTTCGATTACTCTGATTTGACCCACCGTTTGGCCTACTTCAGTTTCGTTGAGTCTGTATAATGATCTGTATGCATATGGTTTCTCATTAGTCTGTTCGTGGATGCCTCAATGCTTCCTTCACTGCGCCCGGGCCAGGTTCTGTTATTCGTGCACATTCCACTGCATTGTTCACCGCGTCCCTCGGTGAGCGGGCCCGGATCTGTTTACATCTGCATGTGATCTGATGTTGTGATGGTATGGGGATGGCGGCCAGGATGGCATATGATCTGATATGTCTGTCCACCGCGTCCCGTACTAAGAGGGCCGAGATCTGTTACTGCATCCCTCACTAGAGGGCTGGGATCTGATATGTGTGCTATCTGTATTTGTATATGCTTATGATTCTGCATGCATGACTCTGTCTGTTACACTTCTGGAAATCTAATTCGGATAATGATTCTGTCGGCTTCACTTCTGTATGTCTGACTCGGACTATGATTCAGTCTGTTACACTTCTGTACCTCCAATTCATATCATGACTCTGTCGGCTACACCCCGTACTTATGATACATATTGTGGTTCTGTCTGTGTACTCTGTATTTCTGTTTCAGCTTCGGGTTCGATCCTATCCGCTATATTTCTGTACTTCTGGTTCAAACTATGATTATATTTGTTACATTTTCGCTTTACATACTCGGTACATTTTTCGTACTGACCCCCTGTTCTTCGGGGGCTGCGCTACATGCCCGTAGGTACAGACGCACCACGCGATACGCCACCAGTTTAGGACTTCTATTCTGCTGTTTGGAGTGCTCCTTTGACCCGGAGCGTGTACTTTTGGTATATATCTTCTGTTATTTACTTATTCTGTATATATGGTAACTTGGGGTACGGCGGGGCCCTGTCCCGTCATCTGATTCTGTTATGTCCATTAGAGGCCTGTAGAAATGTATGTGGGTTATGGGTTGTCACTGTCCAGGTAGGTACGTACGAGTTTGTGACTCTGTCTGCCATGATAGCATCAACGGCTTATGTGTAAGTATAAGTATGTTCATGTGATTATGTAATTCCGCGCGCTGTAATTATGTTGCTTTGAATCCGTGTACATCTAAAATGAATTAGCTGTTTGGTACGCCACATCTGTTAGGTAAGTACGTACGGGTATCCAGTTAGGATACCAGTCGCGGCCCACGGGGTTGGGTCGTGACAGGTATGCAGGGTATTAAAGGTGGTTCTCAGGGAGGTAAAGGTGGTACTCAGCCCGGCTGAGTGGTGGCCAAAGGGGTACTCAGAATTCGGTTGATCGTGCTCATTTCTATACTTTTTTAGTAGACATGAGGAAGAGGCCTCCAATGCAACTACCACATGTTTTCTTTTGGTTTCCCATCGTTCCGCTATGGTATTATTTGATCCAGGCTTTGTCTATTCTTACCTGTCCACCTATTTTTCTTCGAGTATGGATATGATGTGTGATTCCTTAGACTTGCTTATTCATATTTTTATACCTGTTGGGGATTCCATAATGGTAGATCTAGTGTATCGATGCTATGTAGTTTCCTTGATGGGGTATGACACTCAGTTAGATTTAAAGTTTTGGATATGGTAGATTTTGATGCCATTCTTGAGATGGATTGGTTATCTTTATATCATGCGATCTTGGATTGTCATTCCAAGACAGTTACTTTAGCCATGCTGGGAATTCCTATATTGGAGTGGAAGGGTGCTCTTAGTCAGTATCCGAAGAGGGTTACATCAATACTTAAGGCTCAAAGAGTGGTGGAGAAGGGGTGTCTCTCCTACTTCGTATATCTTCAAGCTACTAGTCTGGAGATTCCTCCATTAAAGTCTGCTCGGGTACAAAGGGATTTCCCCATGGTGTTTTTGACTGATATTCTAGGTGTTCCATTCGATCGTGATATCTGTTTTTATATTGATTTTCTAACACCTCGCACTTACACAGCATGAGCACGCCACGTATTTCACCATATTAATGGAGTATTGGAGACATCCCATAAAGTTTTGGAAGGTACAAGCCATAGGAAGTACGTAACAATGAAGTAAAGGATAAATTACGATCTCGTAAGTCGTAACCGGGAAGGACAACCTTGAAACCAAAGAACATTACCATTATCAAGTATAATTAATGATAAATATCTTGTATGGAGAGTTTCGGAAGATTCCGAGACCAAGCAAATCGAAGATAATAAGTTTGTCGAAAATTTGGAAAAAGTTGGCAGAATTTTGGACATAAATTTTGGGTCAATTTTAGAGGGGTATATCTCCTAGTATATTAGGAGTTTTGAAGTGAAAAAAAAATCCTAAGTTGAAGTTCAGGAAGTCTAGTTTCCAATGCAGTAAACCGTTCGCCAAAACGACATCGGAGTAGGGAGTTGTGGGCATTTCAAGATAAGCATCCAAGCTGCCAAATGGCTCCCCGTGGGCCCCACTTGGAATGTCGGTGGAATTGACTTTTTCAGGTTATAAATATCGTATTATTCCCCTTTTTCATCATTTACACTTCTTGTGAGCTCTAGAAACATCCACACACTTTTCTTAAACACTTACAACCCCTTAAATCAAGAATCCAACAAGATTACACCAAACTAGTTCATGAAATGTGATTGTTCTTATTTCTACTGGATGTTGTGATGAGTTTGGTCTTGAGGAAATTTGGTGTGGCTAAATTTCTATCTCTTCATCCTATCTCTTATGTTGAGTTGATTTGAAGGTTTAACAAGTCTTAAAAGTGAAAAGAGTCAAGGAGGAAAGGTCATAAAGTGTTGTGTTTTAGTTGTTGAGTTTATGGATTGTTTTGAACTTGTTGTAGCCATGTTGTTGCGCTAATTTCCATGTATACGGATGTTATCTAATGTTGTTGGTGTGTTGATGAGATTATTCTCCTTAATTGGGAAGAAAGGAAGTGTATATTGTTATTGTATATAGATAAACATCGTGTGGGATGTTTTATGGAATATTTTGGTATTGATGATGATGTTGCTGGTGTTAGTGTTGATGTTGTTATGTTGGTTGTTGGTATTGCAATTTCGGGCTAGCGATATAAACAGGGGAGATGCTGCTTGAATTTTGGCAGATTCTAAAAGGGTTTAATTTGAAGGCTTAAGACTAGCATATGACGATAAGCCTAACAATAGTATGACTGGTTTTATATGTAGATTACGAGAACATGAATGATCCTACGTAGATTGCAAAACGGGAAGTAAGTTGGAAAGTCGAGAAATAAGCTTCAAGGTATGTTAAGGTTATCCTTTCTTTCATTTTAGCATGATCTATGATAAGTACGAACGTGAAAATACTCATAATGAATCCATTCCTAGATGTAAGATCTCATGTCCCTATGTGTATATCAGTGTTGTTCATATCCCGAGTTCCTCAACTTCTTAAGTTCTGAAGGGGCATCCATAAGCTGAACGTTTACATAATGATGTCTAAGTCCCGAAGGGGACATTCATAAGGTTTCTTTATTCATATGCATTTCATATTTGATTTTTAAGTCTCGAAGAAGACAAATGAAAAAGGGGAAGAAGTTCCTATTTTGAACTAAAAATTGCTCCGAAGGGAGTTACATGATTTTATGGGGAGGGGGAAAGGGATATGGCGTTATATACGCAAACCACAGGATCAGCTGGTATATGATGATTGAGATGCCCGAAGGGGCTACCTGATGGGGCCATTATGATATGATGCCCAACAGGGAGAAGCTTGAAGAAGCGAATGGGTAAAGGTCGATATACATATATACATGTTTTCAAAAGTACATTATGCATATTCGTGGTCCTTAGCAACAGTCACAGGTACAGGTTGACTCCTACATTCTTCTTATCCTTTGAATCGTGATCGTGTTGCAGAGCTAAGTTATGAGATATGAAATCCCTGATTGTAATCCCGAATATTTTGGTTATTGATGAGCAGTTGATTGCCTAGCCTTGAAGTTTATTGATCAGGAAGGTATGCTCCCTATCTTATTGATGATGGTATACGAGGAGAATTTTGTGTAGCTGGGTTATATATCGTAATTATTTCTATGGTAGCCTTGTGAGGCATTAGATGTGTTTTCTGGGTTGTGTGCAGGTTTGGGATGGTAAAAATGTTACACCCCTCGTTTTCGTAGTAGTAGAACCTATAGTTTCCTAGTCGGGTATGCCTTTGGAATAGAAACTCGATCCTGAGTTTGGAGGTAGAAAGTGTTTTGCCCCATGTACAAGGGTACCAGACGGTATTCCTGGCAATATATAGAGTTAGAAGTTGAACGAATGGAATCGACGCGATCTGAACTAAACCTGAGAAAATCTATAGACACCTGTCATCGTCGATGGGTTGTCGACATGCGGGTCGTCGACATGGTCGACAAAACATTGATGTATGGAGTTGATAGGGTTCCGTAGCCTTGCATCTGTAGGCGCAGGTCGACGGAGAAAGTCGATCGACCGTCGACACCTCGACGGGTCTTCGACCCGCTCGTCGAATCGGCTCGCTGTAGCTTTTTGGCTTCCAGTTATAAATATGTGGTTCACGACCCCATTTCTCATTTTACTCAATTTAATGTCACAGAAAAACCCTAATATTTCACTCCCAATATTTCCTATCATTTTGGTGAAGATTTGACAAGACCAGAACCTCATGAACCCATGCTTGTGAAGAAGAAGGTTGTTTCTAGGGTTTCTTAAAGGTTGTGAAGCTTAGGAAGTTGGAGTTGAAGTGATTCTTTGGAATCTTAGACCCCTCAAGGTATGTAAATGATTTCTACCCTTGTATTTGAATTAATTATCAAGAGTTTTAGTGATTCTAAGTAAAGAGAGGGTATTTGTGGAAGTGGTAAGTTGATAAAGGGCTAGGTAGTGACTTGAGGCTATTTTAAGAGACGATTGGGGATAAATTTGAGTATGTATTTATATATAAGTGTTGTTATTGTTGTTGTGGTTGATGTTGGACTGAATGGGAAATTGAAGGGTTGTTGAGCTTACAAGGGAAATGTTGTCTATAATTCGTTAAGGTTTACACATATTTGAGGATGGTTAGTAAGAGAGGTAAATAATCTAATTAAGGCCTATGTTATCTTAATTGTAGATTTACAAGTTCAAGAGGTAGAGGTTGGGCGATTTGATATACGTCAAGGTATGTTAAGGCTATCATTTCTTTCCTTTGGCATTATCCTATGATATGAGTCAACAAACGAGTAATCGAGCTTCCATATTACTCTACACTTAGAAGCATTAGAAGTACTTCAGTCTTTGATGTTCATGTACCTCGTTTATGAGTGATCCTTCTGTTCATGGGTCTAGTTTTATGTAGCCAGTTCTATGCATACAGTTTATTCATGCATTACATTCATTATATATTTATGCACACTGACCCGTGACCAGATGGCGCTATATACGCGAATATTAGACATATCTGAAGTATGAGAAGAGATATAGGCATTATATACGCATTACTACCATGGTGATGATATGAGGATTGGGTTGTACGTACCGCAACAATGTATATGATGATGGCCGCATAGAGGCCAATATGATATGAGAAAAGAGACAGCGTTATATACGCATATATATCTGGCGTTATACACGCACGCACACACACACACACACACACACACAGATATATATATATATATATATATATATATATATATATATATATATATATATATATAGATAGATTATGACCTTCATTGACAGGCATGAGCATGCATATTATGCGCCCACGGTGGCATTGTTAGTTACACAGATTTATGCAGATACAGACAGATATTAGTTCATACAAGTACATGCAGATAGTCATTTTAGCTTATGCGTTCAGATCTTGTTCATGATTCTTTTATATATATGTTGTTCTTATGCTTTAAATACATAGTACGTTGTTGGAACTGATTCCTCGTTGCTCGGGGGACTGCATTCATGCCCGCAGGTACAGGCAGACAGACATGTGGTCCAGCTCAGTAGGACTTCTAGATCTAGCAGTGGTAAGAGCGCTCTATTTGATCCGGAGCTGCAGTCAGTTTTGGTACGCCACCTTTTTGAGATGTATATGCATACGGGTATGACGGGGCCCTGTACCGTCCTTTCTACAACTTTTATTCCAGTAGAGGTCTGTAGACAGTTGTATGTATTAGTCGGATGATGTAGCCTTGTCGGCTTCTATTCTTTTGTGCAAAGTATGTATGTGTATATACAGATTGTACAGAGTTTTGATGTTTCCCTTTTGTGAGATCAGTTTATGCCATTTATGGGCCCTTAATGTTCAGTATGGTTCAGATATGTGTTTGGGGTGTTTGGTCGCTAGAGGTCAGACACTCGTCACGAGTCATCAGTTTGGGTTGTGACAGAAGTGGTATTAGAGCAGTTCCGTCCTAGGGTTGTCTACAGACCGTGTCTAGTTGAGTCTTGTTTATGGGCGTGTTGTGCACTATACTTATAAACAGGAGGCTACAAGACATTTAGGATGATTTTACTCCTTGTTTCTTAGATTGTGCGATAGAGCCATGCGTTAAGCGTTCGCTTCTGATGAATTGTTCCGATTTCAGCGATGCCCCGTAAGAAAGCTACAGCTGTCCAAAAGGGCAAGAGAGTGACAGGCGAGGCCACTAGCTATACTCAGCAGGCTACGAGGGCTCAGGATGAGATTCAGAGTGAGGGGCCGTCTGAGACATCGCATACCCTGCCTCTAGCACCTGCCCTAGTTCCCCAACCGGATGCACCGGGCCAGGATGTGCGGGATGCGGTACGGTTGTTGACCAAATTAGTAGCCGCCCAGGCTCAGCGGCAGGGAGTTGGTGTCGACCAGGCAGATAGGACTGGTAGTTCGAGGGTTAAGACCTTCCTTGGGTTAGGTCCTCTGGAGTTTTTCCTGATAAAGAAAAATATGGACCCTTAGAATTTTATTGATGGTATGCAGAGGACTTTGAGGGTTATGCACGCAGATGAAGTCGAGTCTGTGGAGTTGGCTTCATATAGGCTCCGCGATATTATAGTACAGTGGTATCAGACTTCGGAGCTATCTAGGGGAGAGAATGCCCCTCTAACTGTGTGGCGGGAGTTCTCAGAGGCTTTTAATTGCCATTATTTACCTCCTGAGGTCAGGCGAGCCCGAGCAGATAGATTTCTACGTATTGAGCAGGGTAGTATGAGTGTCTAGGAGTACTATGTATATTTTGATTCTATGGCCAGATATGCTCTAGCCATGGTGGCTGAGATAGAGGACATAGTTCATCATTTTGTGGCTGGTCTAGGGCCATATTTGATAGATGCTTGTATGACTGCTGCATTACATCCAGGTATGGATATCTCCCGCATACAGGCATATGCACAGAATTTGGAAGATCGCCAGCATCAGAGGATGACAGATCATGATCGTGACCGTGCCCGGAGCCATGGCAAGAGGGCCAGGACTTTAGAGATTGGGGGTAAGTCCAGGGGAGGACAGAGACTGCAGTATTCTCGATATCCATTCCATTCAGCAGGGAGTACACCTCCGCGGTTTTTAGGTTCGAGGTTTGATCATCGGTCTTCTTATTCCGGAGCGGGCTCGATTTCTAGAGCATTAGGCTCTCAGTACAGATCGGAGTCGGGCCAGAAGAGGCCACCCTTACCGCGGTGTGCTCAGTGTGGTAGGCTACACGCTGGGCAGTGTCGATTGGGGTCAGATGTTTTTCTACTTGTGGCCAGCTAGGTCATAATATGCGGCATTGTCCGATGAGACGGAGTGGGTGTATGGTTTAGCCCACAGGGTCTGTGGCTTGTTCTTCTTCTGTGATGCGCCCTTCAGGGCAAGTTTCTCAGACACCAGTAGGATGAGGTAGAAGGAGGAGTGGAGCATCCAGATTGAGCGGTCCTCAGCACCGCGTATATGTTCTAGCCGGTGGGCAGGATCGTGAGACATCCCCTGATGTTGTTACAGGTATATTATATGGCTCCTCCTATGATGTGTATGCACTGATTTACCCAGGTTCCACTTTATCATCTGTTACGCCCTTTGTTGCTGGCAAATTTGGGATAGAACAAGAGTTGATTAAACCTTTTGAGGTGTCTACGTGTTACACCTCGAAAATTTTCCGCGAGCCTACAACGAATAGACCAATAAAGGGTATAAGTGTGCGATGATTTACTAAGTAGGGAATGGCTAATTATGAATTTTTGGAAATAAGAGAGTTGCAGAATTTTATTTCAGCCCAGTGGTCGTAAAGTGATTTACGGCCCGTAAAGTGATTTACGGACCGTAAAGTACCATCGTCCTTCAACATTTCAAAATTTTTGACTTTCTGTTAAATGTTGAAATGGTAAAATATGACCCAAAATACGGACCGTAAATCGAAATACGACCCGTAAACTGAGTCGTAAACTGCCAGGATCTCCAGCCAACCTTTCTGTTTCTGATATGCTCAAATACGACTGTGGAGGACGGACCATAAACCAGTATACGGTCCGTAAACTGTGGTTTACGACCACTGTACACCCCGACTGTTGTTCATTAAAAATAAGATTTTGAGTATTTAAAAGGGACCCTAACCTCATTTTATTTCATTTCTCATCTCCACAATTCAAGAACACTCTAGAATATTCTCCAAAACACTTCATCCAAGGGAATAAAGGGAACATCAAGATCAACAACATTAAATCCATGAAACAAAGTGTATGAAATGCAAGTAAAGGTCATCTACCTCAAGAAAACCCAAGAAAGGTGAAGTAGGGTTTTGGTGCAAAGGAGGCATTACTACTCAAGACTTATTCAACCATCATCTAAGGTAAGTTTCATGACTTTATCATGTTGTTTAAGGTATTATAAGATTAAGAAGCTTGAATTGTAGAAAGACATGGGAAATGGGTCTAGAATGGGGGAGTAGTGTCACCATTGAATGATAGCGACATTGAATCATGAATATTGATGTGTTGTGATTATGAATACGTTATAATTGATGTTTATATCATGAAACAAGTATTAAGTGTGCGAAAACACCAAAATGAATTATAAGAATAAATGTGGGGAAATTGGAGGAAAATGGTGGAATGTGATAAACGTATATAAATGATGGTTGTTGATGGTAATATTGTGGATGTTGTTGTGAACGTTGGGGAGTTGATATAGACTATGGGAGAGGTAGTATAAATAAAGGAAGTGCTGCCCAATTTTCTCTAGAAATAGTGACGTATTCCCTTGAGTCGATTAGCTAACGTTAATACGGATTCTTTCGTGAAGGTAGCGACGTGACATTAAGGAGAGCAAGCGATCGATAGCTTAGCTAAACGAAAAACGTATGTGTGGCTAGTCCTTTCTTTCCAATGGCATGAATCCTATGGTATAAATTCCTTTCCTCTTTGTGAGTTCATGTATTCTGAAAAGCTAAAAGCCTATATCCATAAGTGCCCATATAAGATAAAAAGATGTGATATGATGATGCCATGTTGATAATAATGTTATTTATTGTCCACACTCCCCTTATGTATTATCTCCCCCAAGGTGAGGCAGAATGCTCATATATGTTCATAATGGAATCGAGGGTTCACGACCTTACGTCACCTCGATAGAATGTAGTCGTGCTAGAGTCTTTATGCATGTATGATGAAAAGTATATTTTGATAAGCATATTATTATAAGTATTTTATGATAAACATATCATGATTGCATCACACCGGGCCTAGTTGGCCGGGCAGTCACCGCCAAGGCGGGCAGCTATACGGATACACCATGACCTTTTGTCATGGGTAGAAACCACTAGTGGGCGGGATGAGATGGTACCCCGGACGCGGGAGGCCTGGACGCGGGCTAATGTTATTGATTATTACACCGATCCCACATGGACGGGCAGCTTATACATTATGCATATATGATTTGATGATGAGTATGAGTAAGACAGCATGCATTACTTTCCTTATGTATATCAGTCAGATCCAGAAGCTTCATATTGATATTCTCTTTATATCACTGTCTTGTTTCATCGTTTATGCCTCTCATACTCAGTACAATATTCGTACTGACGTCCGTTTTCTTTGGACGCTGTGTTCATGCCCACAGGTAGACAGGGAGGCGAGCTTGATCCAGATCCATAGTAGCTATCAGCTGATTGAGAGCACTCCATTGTTCGGAGGTGCTTGTGATTCCCCTTTTGGTATATATGCATATTTTGGGCACGACGGAGTCTTGTTCCGTCTATATATATTCAGTCTGTCAGTAGAGGCTCGTAGATACGCAGTGTGGGTTAGATGGTCTCACAAGAGGTTATTATATGTATATATTATTTTGATGGCCGAGAGGCAAATGTATATAAAGCATTTATATTTCTATCTAAAATATGTGTTTCCTATAATTAGTGTATGAAGTTGATAAAAGGGCCTTAAGTGAGCAAGATGAGTGGTAGAGTGAGTGGTGCT
The DNA here is from genome assembly GCF_019175385.1 of Lycium barbarum. Taxonomy (NCBI): domain Eukaryota; kingdom Viridiplantae; phylum Streptophyta; class Magnoliopsida; order Solanales; family Solanaceae; genus Lycium; species Lycium barbarum. Next base: position 54,265,409 of record NC_083343.1, on the reverse strand, counting down.
CGGTGGCTAGTCCCGGGTACCCGTCGCGGCCCCTAGCTGGGTCGTGACACTACGCCAGTTGGTGATCCGGGGGAGGATGTTACACTCCATAATAATCTGTGCTACTTGAATTAAGAAAAGAAAGAATGAGTTAAGAAGGTTCAAGGAAAGTTAATTGAGTTAGTAAGAATATCGTTATATATATAGTTGCCTTAAATATCTCGAGGTGACATGGTAACCTAAAGGATTTGAAATCGCGTTATGAGTATGTATATGAGGTAATGTGATTGATCTATTGAAGTATTTGAGATTATTAGTAATGATATGGAAGATGGACAAAAGATATGAATATACTTTCGCGATTGGAGTTTCGTTAAAGCTTGTGAGTTCTCTAGTTATGTTTAAGGTTATTGTGATTCTCCGGACCCTTATAGATGCGTATATGAATTGTTATGGATGTATATGGGTATGAATATGTATGTATAAGAGGTCACATGAGGTTGTAAGAGGATTAGAAGTTAAACGAAATAAATCAGAACAACTTCAGTAAAATTTCGGACCCAATTTTAGCCTATATTGGTGGAGGCATATCTCCTAGTATATGAGTAGTTTTAAGGTGTTTCAAGATCCTAAAATGAAGTTCATCGAGTCTAGTTTTTAATGCAACAAACCTATCGTCAAAATGATATCGGGATAAGGAGATATGGACGATGCAAGTTGGGCTGGCGGGGGGAAATCCGATCCAAGCACTCATATTTTGGCCCATTAGTATGTTTCGGCCCATGAGGCCCATTAACGTTAAAATATATAGCAAATTCATTTGAGGGCTGATCATTTTCAGATAATATCCTCCAAAAACATTAGAGAGAGAGAGAGAGAGAGAGAGCTTCTAGGCTAAGGAAACCATTTTGATAAAAATTCGAGCCCCGAATCCAGAAGCTCGTGAAGAGAAAAACGTTGTACGTTGCGTTGCCTTCAATTTGATCTAAATCTTGGTCTTGGGGGATGAAATTTTCGTGGTGGAGCTGCTGATAAGGTATTTATAAGATTCCTTTTATTTTATTAAAGTGTTTATTTAGAGTTTTAACGAATTAGAACGGAGAAAACAACATTATACACTCGTTTGTTGTTTTGTTGATATTTATGGATTAGGGGCTGTTTTAATTGAAATTGATGGACTGATTTGAATTAATATTTTGGTTGTTGTAATCATAGATTATGTGAGGAGAATGAAGGAATTTAATGGTTAGAGTTGGAGTTAAAATTGTTGTGGGTCGTTGTAAGGATTATAGAGATAATAATGTGGTTTTCTTGCATATGAGTAGATGATGTGGTGTCGTGTGGCTGCTGTTGTATTCCCCTGAAATTTGCTGAAAATATTGCATGAAATAAGGTATAAGAAGTGTATATGGGCTGCTTGGTGTATTGTAAGTGTTCTTTAGAATTTCGGGCATGGTTATGTTATAGTTGGGGGCTGTTTTGATATGTTGTTGTTCTTGTTGAAATAGAAGGAATTGAAGATATGGTTGTGTCCATATGTTATTGTTGGTATTTCTGTGTCAACAGGAGAGCAATTGGAAATTCGGATAGGCAAATATATAGGGGAGATGCTGCCCAAATTTTTGTAGACAAGTTTTGGTTAAGATTGAAATCTTAAAGCCTTACAATTAACATTTGGTAATTGTGACCAAATTGTAGATTTTGGCGAACTTGAGACTTGATTTTGGAGACGTGTATGAAGCGAAAAAGGTATGTAAGGCTTCACTCTTCCTTCTTTGGCATGTCTTAGGCACAATAGGCTTGGATACGAACCTCGGGGACTATTCTATCTCTAGAAATCCGAGTTTGAAATTGACCCTTTTTCATTCAATAGAATTGAATTAAGTTTTTCATGTCTAATTGAAACAATTGCATCTAACATCTATAACTTGTTAAATGAAATCGGATTACACTAAAACCTCCATAAGTGTTGTAAGTATTTTAATGAGATCATTTCTATGATGATTATGACGAATATGGTTTCATAGTTGAAAATCTCGAATTATGGACTCAATATGAATATGAGAATATGGAGTTAGTTCCTAATCCTCAACCTTATTTCTTTGAACATGACTCTACTTTCTAAAGAGTTCAAGAATATAAGTTGACGCCTTATGAGGTTTGTGATCTTATTATATGTTTTCTCGTATTACTACTCTTCGTCTATGGTCTCGCCTTATAGTACTAGTTTCTTCAAGGTGAGACAAAGAGGCCAGAGTTATGCCATAATGTAATCGGGGGCTACCGACCTTATGTCACTCCGATATGGACATGATTTTCTTTGGGCTCTCATGCATGTCGCTTATATGTTATAAGTATATGTATATGGGGAAGATTGGAAAAGGGAAGGCGCTATAGACGCACAGCCACCTGATCAGTTGGAGTATGATACATGATATCATCCCGGACGCGGGATGCCCGGACGCGGGATATATGGCTAAATGGATCGGAGCCGACGCCTCGGCAATATGATATGTTTTATTTTCTATATATATACGAAAAGAGATGTTTTCCAAGAAAGTAAAGTATTATATGCACATATGGATCGGGTTGCACGTTCCGCAGCAACATGTTATAGTATATACACATATGGATCGGACTGCACGTTCCGCAGCAATATGTTATAGTATATGCATATATAGACCGGGCTGCACGTTCCGCAGTGCTAAGCATGCATGGTTGTCACGACCCAAACCCCGTGGGCCGCGACTGGTACCCTAACTGGGTACCCAGACGTACCTACCTGACCGAGTTCGAATCATACAGAATTTTTTTTTTTTTTTCTTTTCAAAACAGAAGTACAGAAATAGGCCGGTACAAATACGGCGTGCGCGTAACATACATATATATCCATATACCTGAACACACAGACATTTACAGATAAGCCGATAAGGCTAACATACAGACGGAACCCGTAACCCACACATCTATCTACAGGCCTCTACAGACATACAGAATCATATGACGGGACAAGGCCCCGCCGTACCCAGAATATACATACATACGGAGTACACAGAAGACAGAAAATATATACCAAAAGATGTGCTCCGAGTCAAAGGAGCTCTTCGAATGGCAGAGTCAGAACCTACGCTGGCGGCGTGTCACCTGGCGCGTCTATACCTGCGGGCATGTAGCGCAGCCCCCGAAGAACGGGGGTCAGTACGGAAAATGTACCGAGTATGTAAAGCAGAAACGTAACAGATATAAACATAGTCCGAACTAGAGTCACAGAAATATAACGGGCAAAATCATAAGTCAAACTAACGGACAGAGTTATGATCCAGACAGACATACAGAATCGTGTTACACACAAATGAACAGAATTATAGTTCGGACAGACAGACGGAGTCATAATACGGACAGACGAGCAGAATCTGAACCCATACGGACATACAGAAGCAGAAGCCATACGGACATACAGAAATAGTTGTAACACAGACGGACAGACAGTAGTATGACGGACAGAATGATGCATGCAGAGTAGCACAGAGTCATACAAAATCATACAAAGGCGTGTGCTTTATAAATACAGATGGCACACGCATATATTCATACAGATCCCGGCCCTGTCTGGGGGCGCGGTAACAGAACCCGGCCCTCTTAGTACGGGACGCGGTGGACAGACAGAATCATATCAGATCATATGCCATCCTGGCCGCCATCCCCATACACAGATCATACAGACATACAGATCCCGGCCCGTACGCCGAGGGACGCGGTGAACAATGCAGAGAAAATATGCACGATAACAGAACCTGGCCCGGGTCGCAGTGAAAGAATGCATTGAGACAGACACGAATCGATAAATGAGAAACCACCTACCTACAGACTCAACATACAGACTCGATCAATCAGAAGGGTGCCCAACGGCGAGCCAAAATCAGAATATCCAGATAGTATGCATAGCACGCGCTCATATCCTAGTTAGGAAGGCACGACAGATTTTCAGAATGGGATGCTCGGATGTTCAGAAATCATATTGTATAAATTACACAAAACTATCCATAATATTCACAAAATAATAGTTCAGAAGTTTTTTGGGAGAAGATCGGACCAAAACAGAAGTATTTTAAAAATCGTACCGGAAGTATCGGGCCTTGTGGGCCCACCTCGGACCAACCCGAGGCTACATACGTAAATTACTGATGATTGACCTTATGAGGTCACCCATACTCATTCGGAAGTGTTCCGACTCCGTTTGGGGAAGTTTTGTGCAAAATCTCACTTTAAGGACAATTTGTAAGAAAATAGGTTCAATTGAACTGAAGGAATTGGAGCGGTTTTCCGTCTCGAATTCCGGGGAACGGAGTCGGACCTAAGGCTCGCGGCCGAGCCTACCACATCCAGAACATGCCTAGGAACGTAGAGAAGTGCTTCACATACCTCGATGGCGCCTTATGCTCGCTCGGCGTCAATCCAAATTTCGTCCAAAATCTGGAAATGGTCAAGTTTACCATTTGGTTAGTTTCATTCTTTCAATACCCCAAGCTTACACATACTTGCCTACCGAAATTTCGGCAGCATTTCCTCTGTATATACGACATCCCCAAAAGTTAAAACACAGCCAACAACCAACACAACAACCCAGAGAATGATATCAAAACAACAACAAACATCAAGACATACATTAAGGCATCATTAGCCAGCTTCCAACATAACGAAACATTTTTCGTTTCAAACTTACATTTCCAAACCAAACTTATTATTTTCGCATCTATTATCCATCAAGATCATTATAGCATACGTCGGAGGCATATCATACCATTTCCACACACTATACACACGATATACAAACATACAAACTTTCCATTAAAGCCACTACTTATCCAATTTTTCCAACCTTCCACATACAAGTTCATCAACACATTTTTACATTCCAAATTCATTATCCTTAATCATATTTTCAAGAAATCACGATAACGCGACATACTTTCCGACGACAACTTAATCAACAATTTCTTCGTTTTAGCTTAACCATTATCCTTCCGTCTACTTCATAAGGCCATAACAACACAATTAACATGCTAACAAGATTTAACTCACCTTCCAACATCAACACACACACACGGCCACACCCCAAAATTCTCAATTTTCCTTAATTCATTCAACTTTCATTTCTAATACAATCCCCACCATCCTACAACTAACTTACACAAGAATTCAAGCCATTAAAAGCATGCAATACATATATATGCATTCGGCCACCACCCAAGTTGTTCAACACACAAAATTTCCATGTTTTTCCTTCATTCACACATACTACAACATACATACATCATTTTTAACACAACAAAAGCATGAAATCCTTACCTTTCTTCAAGTTCTTCACTTGGGGTTGAAGTTGTTTTCTTGCCACAATCTTTATATCAACTTGAAGAGCACCTTGTGCTTAGTACAAATCTCACAAGAGATGAATTTTTGAACCAAGGAATGGGCTCCAATTTTTTTTTCTTTCTTTTCTTCCTTTCTTTCTCTCCCACCCGAAACCTCTCTCTCTTTTTTTTTTCTTGTTCTTTCTTTATGTTTCTTGAATGTTCTTGATAATTATCCCACTATAATATACCACATAATTAAATTGTGGGCTTGGGCTATTTTTAACCCACTATGGCCGGTTGGGCCTTCCCAAATGGGCCTTGTCTTATTATTTTTTTTTTGAGCCCAAAATTGTTGGTTACATATTGATCCATAAGGCAAATTTCCAAAATTCCGATTTTGCCCTTGGCCACCTTTCGTAATTCTATACCATTGACTTCATAACTCACACATTCACACCAAGTAGTGTCCAATTGTGGCCTTATTCATCACAAGTCCATTTATCTTGAATTTTTCGAATAAACAAAAATGTCGGATGTAACAATGGTATCCGCCAAAGGGCACTTATATGTACAGGTTATTTTTCTACTTCATGACATGCTTTATATTTCTCTTATGTCATTATCCTTGTTCTACATTTTCCGTATGTTATTATTCATGCCTTACATACTCGGTACATTACTCGTACTGACGTCCCTTCTTGTGGACGCTGCGTTTCATGCCACGCAGGTGAGCAGGTAGACAGGCTCGGCCCTTAGGAGTTCTATCAGCGATACATTAACAGTGCTCCAGTTGTTCCGGAGCCTCAGTTTCTTGGTACTACTTTTGTGTACATATTTGGGCACGGCAGCACCCGGCCCTCCTTGTTATTATATGTAGTTTGTTTAGAGGCTCGTAGACAGATATGTTCAGTCAGATGTTTTTGTATTTTGTTTATCCCCGTCGATGTATATTAAATTAGTAAAGTTTATTAGTACAGGTTCATAATCATGTTGTTAATGATAATGCTAAGTAATGAAATAACGGTATAATTCATATGGCCCACTTAGTAGCAAGAGTATGACACGAGATAAAGGGGTGCTCGGTACGAGTATCGGGTACCCGTCGCGGCCCCTAGTCGGGTCGTGACAGAAGTGGTATCAGAGCAGTTCGTCCTAGGGATTTGTCTACGAGCCGTGTCCAGTAGAGTCCTGTTTATGGGTGTGTAGCGCGCCACACATATAGACAGGAGGATGCGGGGCATCTAGGGATTGTTGACCTTCTTGCTATCTTAGATCGTGCGATAGAGCTGAGTTATAGGAAAATGAAATTCCTTATATGAGCCTTACATATGACGGGAGAAGGTAAGGGATGACATGGAGAGTCAAAAAGGTAAGTCTTGAAGTATTTGTTTTGTTATCTGAAATTGAAAGTTCAGGATGGCTGGAATGTGTTATATAGCTGTATGCTTTGTAAGGTATTGTTGATATTTGTCGCGTACAGATTCTGAATAGTAAGGATGGTGAAGGAGACTCGGTCAAATATTTAAAATGTGGTCATTCAATTGGGTATACCTAACAGGAAGAAGTATGGAATGGGAACATCGTAAATAGATAATAAGTGGGCTGTGACATTTTAGAGAAGCTACAGATTTGGGCACGACATGAAGAACGATTGTATGAAAGATGATTAACAGTCTGAAAAGTTAAAAAGGGATAAAAAAAAAACTGAGGTTAGTAAGAACAAGGTTTGTTGGATGATTCGGAGAAAGTTAACAATCAATTTTGCTGTAGATTAGTATGTACGGATGGTAAGGGAAAATCTGGATATACGGATACCTGAGTACTTATATGCAATGGCGACGAAGGTAGGTCCGCCACTATCAGTAATCTGGAAGCCCAGGACAGGCAATAATCATTCATATAAGTGAAAAGGGTAAAATAGTAATTGTACAAAGAAGGACGCATTACGAAGATGCCTCGGAACCTGTAAGATCTTGACTGGTCTCAAATTACGTAATAAAGGCCATATGAGAAAGAGAATGCGATTATATCAGCATTAAGGCATTGAATTCCATCGAAGTTTCGAGGTTAAGCGTGCTAAGGTGGGAGGATGGGTGACCCCCCTAGGAAGTATGAAGAAATTTCATAGATTTAAGTATAAGAGACAAACTAGAGGCTAGAATGGTCTAAGGGAAACTAGAAGTATATGGCATGGTTAGAAATTATAAGGAGCCACCTAGCACGCGACAGGCTAGACTAGAGAAGAGACAGAAAGTACGATTAAGCTTTGGAATTAGGATAGGCTTGAACGACGTTTGGAAGTATTTTGTGGGCTAGTTGATAACAATTATGTATATACATATGAATACGTATGATGCCTCATCTGTGACTGTATTAGTGGACACGTGTGTCCCAACGACCGGCGCTACGGTAAAGGAGGCCTTAGCCGAGTAAAGGACACCGAAACCTGAGTGGTAGTAAGAAAATAAATGGTGCAAGTGTTAGAAGATGAGCCGCTATTTTCACTACAGGCCAAGGATAGAAAAGTCTTAATACTTTGATATTTGAAAAAGAAAATGAGTGAGTAGATGGTAAAGAAAAAGGTCAAAGGTAAGGGAACCTCGGTAAGTGAAACCCCCGAACGAAACTATCGGTAAAGTACGAGACTATTTGAGTAAGAACTCAAAGATAGGCACGTGAAAAGAATAAAGTGTGGTAATATAGAGCGGAAGAGGAATATGTGAGAGTTGAGAACCGATTTCAATAAGTGGGCTTAAAGAAATAGTGACCACGACAAGGAATGTGAAGTAAGAAAAAGAACGATAAAGCCTTGTGACGAAACAATAACAGAGAAGAGATGACTTGGGAAGGACAAGGATACTAACTTGGTATGGTGGATTAGAAAACCCATGATACGGAATAAGGATTCACGTAAAGACCGTGAAGATTGATTATAAAGGAAAATACGGTAGAAGATAAAGAATGGGCATGAAGAGAAGGATAACTGGAAGAGCCCACCCCCCCCCCCCCCCCAAGTGTTACAAGATACCATAAGGGCAGCTGAACATTCGAGGACGAATGTTCCTAAGGGGGGGAGGATGTTACACTCCATAATAATATGTGCTACTTGAATTAAGAAAAGAAAGAATGAGTTAAGAAGGTTCAAGGAAAGTTAATTGAGTTAGTAAGAATATCGTTATATATATGGTTGCCTTAAATATCCCGAGGTGACATGGTAACCTAAAGGATTTGAAATCGCGTTATGAGTATGTATATGAGGTAATGTGATTGACCTTTTGAAGTATTTGAGATTATTAGTAATGATATGGAAGATGGACAAAAGATATGAATATACTTTCGCGATTGGAGTTTCGTTAAAGCTTGTGAGTTCTCTAGTTATGTTTAAGGTTATTGTGATTCTCCGGACCCTTATAGATGCGTATATGAATTGTTATGGATGTATATGGGTGTGAATATGTATGTATAAGAGGTCACATGAGGTTGTAAGAGGATTAGAAGTTAAACGAAATAAATCAGAACAACTTCAGTAAAATTTCGGACCCGATTTTATCCTATATTGGTGGAGGCATATCTCCTAGTATATGAGGAGTTTTAAGGTGTTTCAAGAGCCTAATATGAAGGTCATCGAGTCTAGTTTTTAATGCAACAAACCTCTCGTCAAAATGATATCGGGATAAGGACATATGGACGATGCAAGTTGGGCTGGCGGGGCAGAAACTGGAAATCCGATCCAAGCACTCATATTTTGGCCCATTAGTATGTTTCGGCCCATGAGGCCCATTAACGTTAAAATATATAGCAAATTCATTTGAGGGCTGATCATTTTCAGATAATATCCTCCAAAAACATTAGAGAGAGAGAGAGAGAGAGAGAGCTTCTAGGCTAAGGAAACCATTTTGATCAAAATTCGAGCCCCGAATCCCGAAGCTCGTGAAGAGAAAACCGTTGTACGTTGCGTTGCCTTCAATTTGAGCTAAATCTTGGTCTTGGGGGATGAAATTTTCGTGGTGGAGCTGCTGATAAGGTATTTATAAGATTCCTTTTATTTTAGTAAAGTGTTTATTTAGAGTTTTAACGAATTAGAACGGAGAAAACAGCATTATAAACTCGTTTGTTGTTTTGTTGATATTTATGGATTAGGGGCTGTTTTAATTGAAATTGATGGACTGATTTGAATTAATATTTTGGTTGTTGTAATCAAAGATTATGTGAGGAGAATGAAGGAATTTAATGGTTAGAGTTGGAGTTAAAATTGTTGTGGGTTGTTGTAAGGATTATAGAGATAATAATGTGGTTTTCTTGCATATGAGTAGATGATGTGGTGTCGTGTGGCTGCTGTTGTATTCCCCTGAAATTTGCTGAAAATATTGCATGAAATAAGGTATAAGAAGTGTATATGGGCTGCTTGGTGTATTGTAAGTGTTCTTTAGAATTTCGGGCATCGTTATGTTATAGTTGGGGGCTGTTTTGATATGTTGTTGTTCTTGTTGAAATAAAAGGAATTGAAGATATGGTTGTGTCCATATGTTATTGTTGGTATTTCTGTGTCAACAGGAGAGCAATTGGAAATTCGGATAGGCGAATATATAGGGGAGATGCTGCCCAAATTTTTGTAGCCAAGTATTGGTTAAGATTGAAATCTTAAAGCCTTACAATTAACATTTGGTAATTGTGACCGAATTGTAGATTTTGGCGAACTTGAGACTTGATTTTGGAGACGTGTATGAAGCGAAAAAGTTATGTAAGGCTTCACTCTTCCTTCTTTGGCATGTCTTAGGCACAATAGGCTTGGATACGAACCTCGGGGACTATTCTATCTCTAGAAATCCGAGTTTGAAATTGACCCTTTTTCATTCAATAGAATTGAATTAAGTTTTTCATGTCTAATTGAAACAATTGCATCTAACATCTATAACTTGTTAAATGAAATCGGATTACACTAAAACCTCCATAAGTGT